>NC_138203.1:80909013-81509013 GCF_964194415.1 Vipera berus
TAATTAATATATATATTGTTGTTGTTGGTTGCGAAGTTGTGTCCAACCCATCGCAACCCTATGGACAACGTTCCTCCAGGCCTTCCTGTCCTCTACCATCTTCTGGAGTCCATTTAAGCTCATGCCTCCTGCTTCAGTGACTCCATCCAGCCACCTCATTCTCTGTCGTCCCCTTCTTCTCTTGCCCTCAATCTTTCAATATATATATTAATAGTCGCTCAAATGATATTTTAAATGTAGGTGTTCATAATGCATTTGTTTCTGATTATTTTTTAAAGCCTACAGTAAATCTCTCTCAACTCAAGTCGCCAAACATATTCGACACACCTTCCTCCTCCCTATTTTCCCCACAACGGCCCTGTGAGGTAAGTAGGGCTGAGAATGAATGATTGGCTCAAAATCATCTAGCTAACTAAGGCAGGACTAGAACTCTAATTTTCTAACCTGGTGCTTTAGCCACTAGATCAAACTGTCTCTCCATTGCTGAAATACAGCTAGCATTAATAGTTGCTCTGTGGAAAGCATACCATCTTAAACCTCATTATTAATTTATTTACATAGCTGGAATATTTATATGATAGTTAACCAGCTTAGAAAGATTTGATTCCAAGCGGTAGGCTCCATTTATCTTTGAGAAAGGAACTTATTTGCTTGGATGCATGGAGGAGAAACCCTGTGACTTTTTAAGACACCCAAGATATTCCACAATGCCACCATGCAGGTACGCCCATTTTTTTGTAAAGGTTTTGTAGTTCATCAGATAATATTCCATTTCAGTGGTCTCAGCCAAAAATCTTATACCTTCTTGCCTGCAAGTCTTATGTAAGAATAAAGAATTCCTGCGAGACGCGATGATTTTTCAGCAGTTTTATGAAACAAAGTTGAATTACTTTTAAGGGTGGCTAGACTCAACCATACTGACCTGGAGTCTTATGTTGTAATTTTGCTATTAGCTATTACGGTGTTAATGTCTAATAAGAGTACGTTGTTCATGAAGATACTTAAAAGTGCTGATGTGCTGGAAGGGATACAGTAGTCCTCAATTTACAACCATTCATTTAGTCAGAGTCTAAATGGCACTGAAAAAAAAGTGACATGGCTGGCAACTTTCCCAAACTGCTTCCGACAGACAAAGTCACTTGGGAAAGTCAGATTTGCTTAGCAACCAGTTGATTCCCTTAACTACAGTGATTCATTTAACAACCATGGCGAAAAAACAAGGTCATAAAATTGAGCGTGACTACTTAACAACTGCCTTGCTTAGCAATGGGAATTCTGATCCCAACTGCCATCACAACAAGTCGAGGACTTTCTATGTACATTAGTTGATGTTTTTCAGAATGCAGCAGTCCAGGAATTTTTTTGCCAGTCCATGTTTCCTCTGTGTGTAAATTATGAGCCTGAGATTAAACATCCACATCCTGTGACCAGGGTCAGCCTCAGAAATGAGAAGGCACAAAAAGAGTCAACCCAAAGGGACCCAAATGAACTTTAAACACCTGGTTTCTCTGGAATATCTAGCAAGTTCTTGATTTATCCAAGGTGCAATTCAGCCCTGTGGTTCAGATACACCGTTAGTTTGCTTGCTGCCTTCCTTTCGAAGTGGTTCGAAACTCTCCTGATTTAATGATTTCTGTAATTTGCTTTCATTTGCGGTGTCATTGCGTTTAAAAAACATTTTTCCCCAGGCAGATAGAGCATTCTTTTTTTTTAAACTACTAAAAGAAAACGTTAAAAAATGAAAAAGTATGTTTTCCCTCCTATGTGAGAACAAGAATGTATTTGTTATGGAAAGCACATGCAGCCTTAATCAAATATAGGCCTATGGTATAAATTTGGTTGGACTTCGTCCTATAAAAATACATTTCTGGCATTTCGAAAGTTTTATATGCAGATACGCATTGCCAGTGGTTACATCCTGTTGGGAAAGTGCACATAAGGGTTTTTCTTGTTTATATATGTTGTTAAAACTACTAGAGAAATGCTTTTCTTCTATGCTGTTAAAAGATATCCAGGTTACAAAAAGCCCATAGAAAGTTTACGTTCAGAATTGAACATGAGGAAATCATATATCTTCTCATGTCTTAAGCAACCCTGCCTTTGCAATACTGGAGCACCAATGTGCTGTTCGTTGTTAGAGGGCAAATAATTTCTATTAGTTCCAGATTTTGCGACACGTGTATCTGAGTCGAGCAGTTCCCAGGGGTTAATTTTCAGTGTTTGCCATCTTTCCTTTCAACTATTGCCGTTAATTGGCACTGTCTTCTAATCTAGAGCTACTTCATACCACCTTCCGGATGGGATGAGGGGGTTGTTTCTCTTCTGGTTGGATTGTATATAGAAAGTGTTTCTCAATCTTAGCTAGCGTAAGATGCGTGGGCTTCAATTCCCAGTCAGCGTGCTAGCTGGGGAAGGAGCTAGCAAGAAAAAGGCAAGGAACAGGAAAAAAGTAAGCAAGACAGGATGGTGCAGGACAGGGCTTCTCAAACTTTTTCAGACCACGGAACCTTGTTGTTTAAGTCCTGGGCCCCTGATCAAGAGGAGTGGGATGGGATGGGATGGGATGGGATGGGATGGGATGGGATGGGATGGGATGGGATAGAATGGAATAGAATAGAATAGAATAGAATAGAATAGAATAGAATAGAATAGAATAGAATAGAATAGAATAGAATAGAATAGAATAGAATAGAATAGAATAGAATAGAATAGAATAGAATAGAATAGAATAGAATTCAATTTGCTTTGGGAGGTGGGACAAGTATGACAAGGAATTTGTCTCCAGTGCATAAACTCTCAGTGTACCTACAAAGCTTTAGTGATAGAACATTTTTTGTGCCTGATGAACTTGTTTTCTTTTGCAAATGAAGGCAAACACACATGTCCCAGGATAACATTGTAGGATCCAATCTGAGTTGGTCACCAGGACCAAAGGTTTATTCTTCCAAGTTTTCAGACTCAACGGAAGTTCTCTTTCTCCTGAATTGTTTTGTTTTCCTCCTTAATCTCACACAGAACTCCATCAAGTTTGTGGAACCCTAAGGTTCAAAGGAACACAGTTTGGGGAAACCTGATGTAGAAATTGGCAGATGGGACTCTCTCAAAAGATACGAGTTTGTACTTCCATGCATTTATAAATGTAAATACTTTGTTGATATACTAAGTCTTTATGGGGTTAGACACCTTTACATAACAAATATAAATACATATTTCTGACAGTGTAATTTGTGAAGCAAACCTCACTACAGTATTTGAGAACTCTGTTTTCAAAGCCTTCTTCCCAGTTTTTCTGTAGAATTTCTACATATGAGTGTTGTTGGGGGCTTTTTTTTTTGCACAAATAGTAGAAGCCTTCTTATTTGTGTTGGGAATGTCCTTCTCGTTTATTATCTCTGTCTGGAAAAACCAAGTATTAGTCTACTTAATATATCTTTCTGAATATCCCAATTAAGATCATTTTGTATGGTAGATTATGATGATTAGTAAGAAGCTGATGGTGAAAGAGGAGCCCCTTCTTGCATTGCTTTTTCCTTCCTCCTTCTCTTTCTCTCCGACACAACGTTCAATGGGTGGGCTTAATCTGGTTTGCTTTAGAGTGTGCCACCCATGGTGCTGTGAGGGAGATCAAATATCCTTAACTTTGTGGTTCAGGAGGCTGCCGTTTTCATTCAAGGGGGAAAAAAAATCTCATCAGCCCATGGTAAGGGACTAGGCTTTGATTGCATTTGGACGGGCTTTCTCACTCCAATTCTCTCATCTTCTTTTGTCTACTCCCCCAATTTATTTATTTTTCTATTACCATCCTGACAAAAGAAGTTATGGAAAACAGCTGCTGCAGTTTTCTTGTGAGAAAAGCAAATTTGCCTATAGGCTGTGTCATTAATTCAACCTAAGAATGATTGGAGGCAGGTTAGAACTTTGCAATGGAAGCCGTGATATTAAACATATGTCTCTCAGTGGGTCAAGGCCACCCGGAGGCTTCCAGGGACCCAAGCAAAACCAATTTGGAAGTACTCCAGCAGAAGGACGTTACACAGTATACCAGCTGAAGCCATAATGCCAAATCTCTGGCATTATCCCTGAAACCTTCTACATACCAAGACTAATTTCAAAATGGTTTAAAAGTTTATATCCACCTTCCACTGCCCAGGCCTGTCCATGTGTTCCTTACAAAGCCCCTCATCATTATTAGGAGATTGTGTTTTCTTTTTGTTTGCACAGGGTTGTACTGGACATAAGATTATTAAGAATTTTTTTTCCAGAAGTATCAGTTATTTCCTACTATTAAACTAGAAGATATTGTTCTGTTGTGAAAACGATGTGTTCTCATGTATAATAACAACTAGACAACCCATGATCCCTTGGATTATTATTTCAGAGAGAGAGATGAATTCCTTGATGCCTTTAACAACGGCAGAGATTCTAATGTATTGGAAAAGTTCTTAAAAATTCAGGAAGATATTCCGAGATGTATCTGCCTCGAAGGGAGCCCACGTTGAACTGTATAGCACAGTCAAATATCAGGAGTTGACTACAGGAAACATTTCAAGACATTCTGTATAATGTCTCAAAATGCTCTTTAGGATGATTTTTATGTCATAAAATGTATTATAAAATTCACCAAATTTCAATTCTACAGGTATCATGAATCTCAGATTTTGGACATATTCTGAAATATGTCGAGGTACCTTGGTTCAAATGTTTTGCACCATTTTGCTCAGCTATAGATTACAGACACAAGAGTTATAATAATACAGTGGTGGCTCAGTGGGTTAGGATGCTGAGCTTGTTGATCAGAAGATTGGCAGTTTGGCGGGTCGAATCCTGAGTGCCGTGTAGCAGAGTGAGCGCCTGTTACTTGTCCCAGCTTCTGCCAACCTAGCAGTTCGAAAGCACGTAAAAATGCAAGTAGAAAAATAGGGACCACTCCGGTGGGAAGGTAACAGTGTTCCGTGCGCCTTTGGCGTCTAGTCATGCCGGCCACATGATCACGGAGACGTCCTCGGACAAGCGCTGGCTCTTCGGCTTTGAAACGGAGATGAGCACCGGCCCCTAGAGACGGAAACGACTAGCACGCATGTGCGGGGGAACCTTTACCTTTACCTTTACCCTTGATACTCAACTGCTTAGAAACTCATTAAATTTGGTACTCAGTGCATTTTGATGTGAAAATTTTGTCCCAGTATTCATTGTTCACTTGGTACCCAGCGCACAGACTAGAACTTGTCAGTGTCAGTTGCCTTGTGAACTCACTACATTATTCCTTAATGGGAAAAATTTGTTTGGTACACATCGTTTTTGGTGCTCATCGCACCTCCTGGAACCAATTCACAATGAGGAGCGAGATAGCTCTCTGTGTAGATTCAACTCAATATCATTGGATGATTTCCAGCTGTTTGAGATATTTCCAGTTGGGGTTACACCTTTTTTTGAAAAGTTTATGGAACCGATCATAAAACATCCTGAAATGCACAGTGGTCCAATCTTCGTACAAATTTAGTTTGAAAAACTTATACAACGCAAAGAGATTGTGCATGAATTGCATCGTATACTTAGCCTTTAGTCTTTCTTTGCAATGAGGATGAATAAAGATTATTAGTTTTTGTTTACTCTTTTTTTAGACAAATATAAAAACATCATTAAAAAAGGATGTGATGGCTCCTGAGATAAGAAATACCAGGTTTCATTCTTCTGAGATCCTTTTGACAGTCTTGAATAAATTAACTACAGCCTTTGCATTTTATCTCTATATTTGTTGCCTGAACCATCTGGTTTATCCCTATTCTGTCTTAAGTTCAGATCAATTGGAAAGTTATTTACACAGGTCTGAATTGCAATTACAGAGTATAACATGGGTGACAGAGAATACAGACAACCGGTAAATTAGAAAACCAACAATTCAGGTTCAGATTAGAAATGATGTTTAGCTTTCTTTGTAAAAAAAATTTTAAAAAATGAAAAACAGCTTCTTGAAGCAGAAGAATTGCAGGAGAAGAAAAAAGAAAAAAAAGGTCTGCTTAAATTTTCCTCCTTTGGATGCCCCTCCCTTCCAGCTGTATTGTACTTTACATCCAGCGGCTGCTATTCTGTACTTCTTCATCTCTGCTGGACTATCTTCAGTGCTCACCAACTGTGGGGCCACAGAAAAAAATATTTGGTGGCCCTATGCGCTGGTGGGATGCGGAAGACTTTCGTGTCCTTAGCAATAGTACAGAAGTAGTTCATCACTGTCTTCTACAATGTTTTTCAACTGGAGGGGGAGTGAGTTAACCTTTCAGTTGAGCAGAGGCTACAAAACAGTAGAGCCATAGATTAGCCAATATTTAGGACATACAGGGACGTTCTTTAGTTTTTATTCTTATAGCCCTGTTTTGTAGTCCCACTCTCAAGTTTCCCACCTCAAAATTGCAAGACTTTGCAGTCAGTTTTAACAATCATAGATAAAAAAAGAATCATGAGGATGAGGATGAGGATCACTATTATTTGTATGTACACTGAGAGCTTACGCACCGGAGACAAATTCGTTGTGTGTCAAACCGCACTTGGCCAATAAAGAATTCTATTCTATTCTATTCTATTCTATTCTATTCTATTCTATTCTATTCTATTCTATTCTATTCTATTCTATTCTATTCTATTCTACTCTACTCTACTCTACTCTACTCTACTCTACTCTATTCTATTCTATTCTATTCTATTCTATTCTATTCTATTCTACTCTATTCTACTCTATTCTATTCTACTCTACTCTATTCTATTCTATTCTATTCTATAATATTCTATTCTATTCTACTCTACTCTACTCTACTCTATTCTATTCTATTCTACTCTACTCTACTCTACTCTACTCTACTCTACTCTACTCTATTCTATTCTATTCTATTCTATTCTATTCTACTCTACTCTATTCTATTCTACTCTACTCTACTCTATTCTATTCTATTCTATTCTATTCTATTCTACTCTACTCTACTCTACTCTACTCTATTCTATTCTATTCTATTCTATTCTATTCTATTCTATTCTATATTCTATTCTATTCTACTCTATTCTATTCTATTCTATTTGTCATAATGTTTGGGGATGGCTCTCTTTAAGCACCTATCCTGCAGGGTACAAATATAAGACAATGTTGTGTTAGGCTCTTTCTCTGCCAGAAGAAGTTTTGCAAAAACTTTTGTCTGGTCATTCAGGGAATGGCCAAAAGGGGGGCGTTAGAAGCTCATTATGAATCTCTCTGCAAAGTTGCCACAGAACAAGTTAGGCACTAATTCAGTTTATACAACTGAGCTTTAAGGATCCTTCATCTAAAAGCTGCCATATCCTGTTCTTGTCCTGGTGTCAGCAGTGCTCCTGTGGTAAAACCCACTTTCTGAACTTTAACTTCAGTTTTACTCTAAGGTAAATTGTGGTTTTTTGAGCAGGATGAGAGTTGTAAAGTTTTGGGATTATAATTTCAGATACCTTGTCACTAGCACTGATGTGCAATCAGGAGATTCTTCCAAATATATACCTTTTACAGAGTCAAGAGCACCATAGTAAAATCCATGGAATCGGTCCTTTAATAGTTCGGGAAACTCCTAATTTTTAACACTTACATGATGAGGACATTTGAAAGAGGGTCCATAACCAGCCCTTTTGCACATGGTATTTCTAATTGCCTCATATTGTCCAATTGGATCATTCTTGGGATACTAAGAAAGACAACTTTCCAAGGGAAATGCAGAATGGAAGCTCAATATCAATTACATGATTATTTTCTGAACAAAATATAGCAGAGTCACGAGGCCAGACTCTGAATTTCGCATACTGACCAGTTTGATAGGCAGCGGGAGGAATAAAAAAAATCAGCAATACCTTTTTCTGTTATCTTCACATTTTTCAAGTTGGTGGTGATGCAAGATGTCTCCTTGATGGAATCTGATCTGTGCAGTGGCTTATAATATCAAGGTTGATAGGAGATGAAATGGTAAAGCGTGCATATTTTAAATAACAGCAGGCTACAGATAACCTACCTAGTTTGGTATTGGTAAATATTGCTTTTTATTTAATGAAACTGAAACTGCAAACCTTGTATTTAAAATTTAGGATGACTTTGGGCCAGTCATTCTCTCTCACCTCCTAGGGTTGTTGTTGTGGGAAAAGTAGGAGGCAGGAAAGTGTGGAAAGTGTGTTCTCCACTTTGAGTGGTTTGTAAAAATAATAAAGGTGCAATATAAATAAATAGTGCTGGTACTGTATATTTGCCATCTTGAGTTATATATGGAATAGAATAGAATAGAATAGAATAGAATAGAATAGAATAGAATAGAATAGAATAGAATAGAATAGAATAGAATAGAATAGAATAGAATAGAATAGAATAGAATAGAATAGAATGGACCTTGGAGGTCTTCTAGTCCAACCTCCTGCTCAAGCAGGAAACCCTATACCATTTCAGACAAATGGCTGTCCAGTCTCTTCTTAAAAACTTCCAGTGTTGGAGCATTCACCACTTCTGGAGGCAGGTTGTTCCACTGGTTAATTGTTCAATCTGTCAGGAAGTTTGTCCTTAGTTCTAAGTGTTCTGTACCAGCCTGCTACCGGCCCTGCAGAAAAAGCAGGGACAACCCCTTTTACAAGAAGGCAAGAGGCTGGAATTACGCCTGCCAAATTTATTGATACAAAAACAAATAGAACAAGACATGAACCAAGAAACAGGAGCTTTTCAAGCGGTTGCCTTCAGCAAACCAGCCCTCCCACACATTCCCCCTTTTATACAGTTCAGGGCGTGGCTTCTCTCTGCCTCCTTTCGAGGAGCCCCATTGCCTTCCTCTGTTTACTCCTGATTGACTGCCTCCTGCGTCGGGCGTCCTTGAACAGGGCCAGCTGTGGGTCATCTTCATCCACGCTGTCAGGCTCACACAGCTGGGTCTGCGTCATGACCAGGTGAGAGGGGCCTGGCTGAGGGCTCTCATCAAGCTGTCCAACCCCCTCAGCAAGCTCTTCAACACCCCCCTCCTCCTCCTCCTCTGAGTCGTCCGACCCAACTGCCGAACCCACAGGCTGACCCTGAATCACAACACTAAGTTGCTTCTCTCCTTGATTAGTTTCCATCCGTTGCTTCTTGTCCTGCCTATGGGTGCTTTGGAGAATAGCTTGACTCCCTCTTCTTTGTGGCAGCCCCCTGAGATATTGGAAGATATGAAGAAACAGGATTAAAAATTCTTTTTCAAAATATCATTCTGAATACAATTATTCAAAGAAATTTAACCTTTGGCTAGTGTTTCCCCCCCCCCCTTTCTGGTGGTATTACCCAGAAGTGTTGAGTGGCATCCAATTTTAAGACTTAATATATTTGTCTGTCATTGCAGGATTCTTCTTCAACCAGATGACTCCTTGCAAATCCTAGAACCGGTCGAAGCTGATGTAGGCTTCTATACTTGCAATGCAACTAATATGTTGGGATCTGACTCTGTCTCCATTGCCATCACATTAGCAGGTAACACATTTACGGCATGGAAATCCTCCTGTTTTTGCAGTTTGAAGCGCAAGCATGTAAGCGAGGCAATCTCCAAGGTTAAAAATCCTACCAGTGCTGGAATTGTTTAACCTTTAACTTGGTTTACTGATATTTTCCCCCATTTTGATGATTTGCTTTAAAAATTTCATGAGACGTTAAATGCTAGCTTGATATATTTGACTCCTTCATTTTCTGGGATTATTTGTAGAGAGGGCCGTAGCTGTTTCAATAGAATTGGTGAAGCTTCTAGTTTTGTAGAATTTATTTTAGGTTTCTCATGTGCAAGGTATATTCAAGGATGGAAGAATTTGTACAGAGCTTTTCTTTATGCCAAGAACTAGGTTTGGCATTATTTTGAGATTCTAAAACATACTCCTATTTTAGAATTTCCAGAAGTAGTCTTGAAGTCAGGTGCCAGATCTAGGAAGTACTCTGATTTATGCTTTACTATATGTATATTAACCCTCTGTACCTTGACCCATTATGATTGGTCCTCAGTTTAGTAGCTAGCAGCTCCTATCACAGAGGTCACCAAACTTTTGGGCACCAGGGACCAGTTCCGTGGAGATAGGTTTTTCCATGGACTGAAGGATGCACGGTTTTGTGTGCTGCCTGCATCCCCCTGAGGCCTGGTACTGGTCCACCGACTGGGGGTCGGGGACCCCTGTCCTATCAGAAGCCCCCACCTTCAGAATTCCACTGGGCACTGTCACTGAGACCACAGGAAGCTAAGCCACCCTGAAAACAACGAAGAGGCTGGTGATATGGGAATATTAACATTTTGATATACAAAAAGAGGAGTTTAAAATTGCTTAATTCTGGGATGTCCTGTAGTTTACTTTTTAATATACACTGGCATTTACATTTTAATATTATTGCGGAGATGATTATTTAAGACAATGATATTAAAACATGCGCGTGTTTTTCATTCCGCGTTCCCACTTCTGTCATCTCTATACATGTCAGGGGAGAGAGTAATTGATTTGATATTTTGATATATATATATATATATCTGTATGCTCAACTTGCATACCCTGTATTTTGGTCTGATCTCTCTGCCATATTTTGCTCTTACGACTATTTCTCCTTTTAATAGAATGGTAAGGATTTGATTTGTTGAATCCATCAGAGTGGGATGTTTTGATCTCTTTATTATTATTATTATTATTTTTTATGCTGGGTGGTGGCTCCAATTTCTCTGTAAGTCTTTCTCTCTTAGACTGAATTGTAGAAGAACCAGACATCTCATTAGAGCTGCAGCCAAATTTTAATAGTGATCTCATGAAAGTCAGTGAGATTCCTCATATTCCTGAAGTTAAGCATTGCTCCAAATAATTGGTTGGATTGCATGTTATCTGCTCAGTCAACATCTTGTAAGGTCAAGCTCTTTTTCCCCCCGTGTTGCAGCCAAAGCATGGCTGGCACACTTCCCGTCACTGGCAAGGGAAATCTCAGAACAGATTAAGTTTCTTGTTTACACCAACAGTTCAGTTCTATGACAAATTAAATCTTTGTTCACTTGGATCAGCACTAATGAAAATCTTTCTTGAAAAGAGCAGTGACACTATGAGATTGTTCTTGCTTTAAACTCTTTAGGTGCTTTGGCCAGCAAGTAGCTTTAGTAACGTGCAAAGTTACCAAATGAAAAAATAAAAAGAATCTAGCTAGATCACTCCAAAAGTTCATCTATTCCAGATTGTTTTGTCCAAAATGGAGTTTGGTTCTGTAATGGATCTCATGCTTTACACACAGGAGGTGTCAGGTTAGAATCTGGATCCCCTCTTGTTGAAAAGTGCTACCTAATAACCTGGAGAACTGCTAGCTATTGCAAATCAGCATCAACAGTTTTTGGCTACATATCAATACGTTTGCTCTGTATAATGTGGCCTTAATTATTTAGGTGAACAGTTGCAATAAAGGCCCTCTAGAATTCCACAAGTAGACAGAAGAAAAACAGCTCCCGGTACTACCACTTGTATTTAAGCAAAGTGTGCATTTCCCCAGATATATGAGACGCCTGTCGACCTAGTTCTTTTAACTTGAGAGAAAGAAACTATCTTTTAGTAGGCTATTTCTAAGAACATTGATACATATATTTAGTTGAAGTCACGAATCAATATACTATGTATAAATGTTCTGGGATAAAAATAAACTATAGAACTTATGCAGAGGAGACCGGAATAGTAAGACAGCCAGTTTGGTGTAGATAGTAGTTAAGACATTAGGCTAGAAAACAGGAGACTATGAGTTCTAGCCCAGCCTATCCTTAAGCCCAAGGTTATCTGATTGACCTTTGGCCACTCATTCTCTGTCAACCCTTAGAAGAAGGCAATGGCAAGACACTTCCAAAAGTACATCAAGAAAACTGCAGGACCTAGTCTAGGCTATTGCATTCTAAAGCACATGTGCGTGTGCCATGCATATAGACACACAAAGGTATCATCTCAAACTTTACAAATCCTAGAGTTCCTTAGTTCCTTACTGTATATCCTTATTATGGGTATAGGTAGGATTGCCAAACAAATGGCAGTGTGGTAGTCTTGTGTGGAAAGAAAAACAGCCTGTGATGCTACAGGTATGAGCCACTGAAATTAGAAACAATTTTGCATAGTGCTGCAGAATTTTTACCTTGCCATCTGAAGTACTTAAAGGTTAGGGTGCAGTCATAGTATTTAAACCAATATATATGGAGCTAGCTGATACTTTTTTCTGACCCAGGACCCAGATTCTGATCTAATTTAGGCATCATTCTAAACTATTTTAGGATTACATATGCACAGCTGCCACCTCACCACCATCCTTTTTTTTTCTGGCGCAAAATCAGATTTATTCTCTTTTGAACTAATCAATTTGTCCAAAGTAGAAACAGAAACTGTATTTAAACTGTAGTCAGTCTAAATAATCCAAGATCAAAAATCATGGCTTGATACATGCTTCTCAGTTGCTTTAGACACCAAGATCACTCCAGTAAAAGGATTTAGGAAGGACTGCACGCAAACTTCTACATAAGTCCCCCGTGGGTTTTACTCCAAAAATGTTGATCAAGCTATCTGACAGTTCTAAGAAAATCAGTTCACCAAACTAATTTCTCATCATTAAACTTCACTTTTACATTAATTGTGGTGGACAGTTCCCCTATCCAACCCATGCTTGCTTTAGGAATATTTCCTCCCTTCAAAAACAACAACAACAACATCAGTACAGCTTTTTCTCCTTAAAAACACAAATATGGTAAAACAACATAGACTTGACAGCAACACAACATAAAGCATTGAAGTAATTAATCCATCCTGATCCAGGTAAATGCTTGAGTTTTAAAGTTTAGCGCTTTCAACAGAGCATAGCAATCCAGGCTGCAAAGAGTCTTTGCAGTTTGTATATTCCCGATGGGCACATTCCAAAAGCTTTAACTTTAGACGAGAGTTTTGGAAGGAAAGCCTCTTCCTTCAAACCACAGTTTTGATCCAAGCCAATTTATGGAGCCTAATCAATCACTGTCTGATATGTGCATGCGTGTAGGTTCATAAGACACACAGACACACACACATTTAGATTGTTTGCAGGTTTTCAGTAACCAGCAACAGTTTTTTCTAATAAAATAGTCCGTGCCTTGATTTCATTTTCTCATGCAAACAAATTAGGAAATGCAAACTCTCCTGGGTCAAATTTTCTAGATGCAAAGCTGCTTTTGGGCAGCTTCTGAATAGCCTCATCTGTCAAACACCAGCCACAGGTATCCAGTCATTCAGCAGCTTCAGATCTGGATACCAAGTTGTAGGAATGTGATAATGTGCAATTAAAACAACATTGTGGGGAAGGAGGGGAGGCCTGGATTTCTCAGAGGAAGTGGGCAATCTTTGTTCAAGCTAAATGAAACACTTGGCTTATTGATTAATTTAACACATGAGTTTGCAAAGGGCAAATGTTTCCATTTTTGGAATGACAAATTACTTTTTACAGGCTAACAGCAGACAAGTATATAATCTAATGAGAAGATCATGAAAAAAAAGAAACAGTGAATTAAAAGACCAGTTGCCAGTTGAGGTCTCTCTTTCTCTGTGATTTAGGAGTACCCAATAAAAAATGAGAACTGTGTGAACTTTTCATGACTCAGTAGAACATATTTGCGGCTGGATATTTCGTTATATTGACATTTAAAGGAATCTGCATACAAGTGATATAAACAAAAGCTGCCCAACTGCCATGCTTTGGTGGGTTACTTCTACAGAATGGGGATTGAAATACAGCCAGTTACACATAAAGTATATTTTAGCTGTTATGATGGCTTACGGATTTGTGTTAGTGACACATGTATTGGAGGAAGGGGAGGTACAGAAACAAAATCAGGTTTCCATATTTTTACTTGAGGCTGCCAACTAAAGCACTCATAATTCTTCCTCCTCCTCTTCCTTCTCAATTTACAGCCACCCTTTCCGTGCCAATTCTTTCCCCTTCCTGCTATTGTAGATTTATAAGGGATTAATTTTTTAGACATTATAGGCTCCTGTCTTGGCCCAAGCTCATGAATTATGCAACCTCACCCATTTCACATTCTGATGGCCTATGAACAAGCTCACATAGAAGCCTCCACAAAATCAGCCAGCATTCAGAACTTAACCCACAGTACAATTTTCTGAAGTGGATGCCCAGAATGCAGATAGGTGGATCTGCATTGAGGTTTATATATTTCTAGGATTTTCTGTCACCCTGCCTCCCTCCCTACAGCATGAAATTTCTACAATTCATTAAACTTTGCAGCATTCTTATTTTAGATCATCAATTTAGACAAGGGACCCCACATGGAAATTTCCAATGAAAGGTGAGAATTAAGTGCATAAGACCTTAAGGAAAAACATTAGGATAATTTAAATTAGCATTATAGAAATAATCAAAGTGAGTCTAGTATCTGCATACAATTAAATGTTCAAGATTCTGATTTCATTAGGCAGATAATAGCTTTAGTTACATTCTGATTTGTTGATGCAACTGGCTTTCATTTCTTTAGTTCTACAGCCAATTTGCTTGTTGAAGGGAATTTTACAGAATAATTCTTAATACACATAACGTCTTATAAAAGCAAAAGATATTTATCAAGGATCTGTTTACAAGCTGACATGTTGTTTACAATCATATACAAATTGTCAATGGTTTTTGAGACTGTTCCTCCCAAGATTATTATTTCCATTGTATTTCACCTCCATTTGTCTTAGTAACCAGGTTTGTATACTGTTTTCATTGCTTAGTTCAGCAGAAATCATTTACTGGTATGAAACTGACAAATAAATAAGTTGTAGTGAGGGGTCCCTTTTGCTCTCTGAGCTTGCTTGTTTTCTTGCACATGTTTCATTACCCAAACTAGATAACATCCCCAGCATCAAAAACAAGCACGCCCAGAGAGCACCAAGGATCCCTCATTTCAACCCTGAGCTACAAATATTTATTGATCAATTATAACTGTGCCTATGCTTTGTTTCTTGTCTTATTTGTTTTATAATTCATGGTTTCTTTTCAGGGAAACCACTGATAAAGACATCAAGAACCAGCCTGACCAACCAGAACTTGCCAACTATTTCTGTTGATATCGGAAGCACAGTGAAAACAATTCCAGGAATAAATGTGACCATTAACTGCCAAATTGCAGGTCTGTTATAACTATATTAACAAGAAGGCTTAAAGCCCTGCATTTAGGTTTCATTACATCCAGTTTGAAAAGTAAAACATTTTATTGGGTTGTTTAGGATTCTCTGCAATGCTCATCAGTGGGGGGGAAAAATAGTTTAATTCAGATCTGAAATACAGCTTCAAGCATTGACCGAGGTCTTAGAGTTGATGCATGTCAGCCCCGAGTGAGATGGAACAATCATTTAAATCAGTGTAAGGTAGTTTCAGAAGGGACGCGGTGGGTCAGTGGGTTAGGACACTGAGCTTGTTGATCAGAAGGTCGGCAGTTTGGCGGGTCAAATCCCGAGTGCCGCGTAACAGAGGGAGCGCCTGTTACTCGTCCCAGCTTCTGCCAACCTAGCAGTTCGAAAGCACATAAAAATGCAAGTAGAAAAATAGGGATCACTACGGTGGGAAGGTAACAGCACTCCGTGCACCTTTGGCGCCTAGTCATGCCGGCCACATGACCACGGAGACGTCCTCGGACAAGCGCTGGCTCTTCGGCTTTGAAACAGAGATGAGCACCGGCCCCTAGAGTTGGAAATGACTAGCACGCATGTGCGGGGGAACCTTTACCTTTACCTTTAAGGTAGTTTCATGGTTTTGGAGCACGATAAAACAACCTTCATTTCCACTTATTCACCCCGAAGGCCTTAATCTTCAATTAACCTCAAGACACTTTAGTTCTGTTTTACCAAAAAATGAATCATGGATCTACCTGCTTTCCAACTGTGCTTTCAGGAGAAAATGGTTATACTGGACAACTGAAGATTGAAATGTAGCTTATCTGATAAGGCAACATAAGGCATCAGGTTCCATATAGTGAACTCTGTCCTAAGGTTAGAGATATATGTTACAGCAAAATTGGAAATCTGTATTAGCGCAAGTCAGAATAACAAAGAACAGCAAACATACTAGAACATCAGGGAAGCGCCTGTGAACCAAGCTTTTATGAGCAGCGTAGCCTTTTATGAGCAACATAACTTGTCTATTTTGAGTAAACCTACTAGAGAGCTCATATTTTAAGGGAAAGCAATCCATAATTTTAAAAAGTAATCAAAATAATAAAAAAGTCTGCTATTAGGATTCCTCTCTGCCATATTTTAATATACAGAGTGGTTTGTCACCTATATTTTTATTTCTGGACTCAGGAAGGAATATATTCAGAAATTGTGGCTTCCTGCTTTGCAAAGATGTTGCAGGTTAATACCAGGCCTTGGCACGAGGCTTGGAAACAAGCAGGAGCCAATGAAACCAGAAACCATGTCCAGTTTGGATCAGAGTTGCCAACTTTACTGACATTTCTGGATTATCATAAGAGTAAAAGCCTTAAGTGTTTTTCCTTCAGCCATCTTTGAATTTATGGGGAGAAGGGAGGAAATTGTAAGCTAATATGAGAGAATGGCTCATAAGGTATTATTCCATACTGAACCCTTCTGGCTTTCGGACCTACAGAGGAGCAAGCTATAAGAGCAAAAAAAGAAAAACTGGATAGAACAAGGGTTGGAAAATAATACTTTGTACTTGATGGATAATGTAGCCCACCAAAAAGGATAATCCTTAATGACAACAAATTAGTGGATCGTTTCTACATCCCTTTTTGGTCCGGAGTACCAACTGTAACAATTTCAGGCTGCCTAGGACAGGGGTAGGCAACCTCGGCTCTTTTATGACTCATGGACTTCAACTCCCAGAATTCCTGAGTCAGCTGACTCAGGAATTCTGGGAGTTGAAGTCCATGAGTCATAAAAGAGCCGAGGTTGCCTACCTCTGGCTTAGGCCAAAAAAATTCTGTACAGAATTGCCACTGAAAAGCAACAGTGTGTTTTCTTCACTCTTGAGTCCCAGAGTTTGCAGAAATGAAATCAACAAGAAGAAGTAACTCCTTCTGCCAGAAACTGAAAACAAATATCCATACACACCTTTGTTTAGCATAAAGGAGGGAGACCACAGGAGAAGGGAATGAAAGTAAACAAGAAGAATTTTTTAATAAAAAAAATGATGGAAGCAAAAGAGTGACTGATGGTGAGGATAAGGAAAAGCACACGGGCGGAAGATAAAGTACAATCATTCATTGCAATTCCCAACCGATGCAAGGTTGCTAAATCAGATCAAAAGTCTCTCTTTGCCGTAGGCACCTGGGTAAGAGTGAAATTAGATGTCATCAGGAAGATCAGACTGGATCTCCCAACTTATTTTTTCCCCCTCTTTATATAACAACCAGTGAAGCAGAGGCTGGATTAGGGCCAAAACATTGGAGGAGAGAAATTAGATCTTCCCCTGCTAATTCCCTAGTTAAAATTGGCCCTTAAAGCTTGGCCAACCGTAGGACAAAAGAGAAAGGGTATATACTCAATAAGCTTAGTTGTGTGGAGCAACTAGTTCCAGTAATAATGATAAGAGCAATCCAGGGCTAGTTCCAAGCTGTAGGACAAGGGAGATTATGGGCAGTTCTTGATTTACAACAGTTCACTTAGTGACCATTCAAAGTTACAACGGCATTGAAAAAAGTGACATGACCGTTTTTTACACTTAACAACCATTGCGGCATCCCTGGGGCCCTGCGATCAAAATTCCGATGCTTGGCAACTGCTTCATATTTATGACGGTTGCAGTGTCCTGGGGTCGTGTCACGTGATCCCCTTTTTACGACCGTCCGACAAGCGAAGTCAATGGGAAAGCCAGATTCACTTAACCACCGTGTTACTAACTTAACAAGTGCAGTGGTTCACTCAACAGCTGTGGCAAGAAATGGTCACAAAATGGGGCAAAATTCACTACTGTTCTGCTCTTGCTTAGGAATGGAAATGTTGTGCTCAGTTGTGATTGTAAGACAAGGACTACCTGTGCACAGTCTCCCTCTGTATTCCAGCACGAGGAAGACCAGGCCAGGCACTGTCCTCTTTTGAGAGACTGTCTCCCTTCCAAGGTGATTGAACTTCTCTTGGGGCTACAAATATGGGAAAGAAGGATCAGAAAAGGCGGAGCTAGCGTGTCTTTTCTCCAGGACAGAAATAGCCTCAGAAATGGCAGCGGTACAACTAATACAGTATCTGCTGATGATTTGAGGAAGGGAAAAGGCACCGCGTTCAGGGAAACTCGCTTGTATGTTTTCCCTTTCTTTGGGAAGGTTAAATGTAACCTCTGGAATCTTTATACTTACACTTGAAATAAAGTATATCAAGTATACGCAGGGCTTTTTTCCTCATAGAACGCTCAGAACGGAGTTCCGGCACCTTTTTTGGATGGAACCTTGTAGGGTAGGCAAGGCGGGTTGTATGACATGTGTGAGTTCCGCTCCCCCTTTTTTTTAAAACTAAAAAAGCACTGAGTATACATTATACTTACTTATAAGTACGACCTCAACTTAGCCCAAAATTCCCATTGCTAAACGAGACAGTTGTTTAAGTGAGTTTTGCCCCATTTAGTGACCTTTTCTGCCACAGTTGCTGAGTGAATCATTGCAGCTCTTAAGTGAATCGTAAGCTCCTCAAACATATCTGGCTTCCCCCCATTGGCTTTGCTTGCTGGAAGCTGGCTGAGAAGGTTATAAAATGGCGATCACATGACCTGGGACAGTGCGACTGTCGTAAAGGCATGCCAGTTGCCAAGCACCTGAATTTTGGTCACGTGACCGTGGGGATGATCGTAAGTGCGGAAACCAGTCACAGATCACTTTTTCCAGTGTCATTATAACTTGACTGGGCATTACACAAATGTTGTAAGTTGAGGATCACCTGTATAAAAACCATTTAAAAAAACAACGATGAAAGAGGCTATTTGTCAATTAAATAACTTTAGAATTCAAATTTTTGTAAAGCATGGAAGACGAAAGCAACATACCTGGAACTTTCGTACGTTGAAAACATTTTTTTTAAAAAAAAAAAAATTTGCACTGTTAAACTACAACAAAAATGGAACTGTGGAACAATGTGTTGCTCTGGTACCCCACAACAATGCTTTTGCACGAGGTTCACAATGGGTATTCTTTGTGTTTCTCTCTGTCTCTCTTTCATTGTGTTCCTACATCAGGTGTGCCCGAGGCAGAACTTACCTGGTTCAGGAACAAAACCAAGCTGGTCACTGACCTTCACATCCACGATGGGTCCCTGCTGATTCAAAACGTATCTATCTCAGACCAAGGGTTGTATTCTTGCAGGGCTGCCAACATCCGCGGGGAAGTAACAGAAAGCACGCAGCTATTAGTCCTCGGTAAGTTAAAGTATGCAATCTTTATGAGAATTAATATCTTTCGTCTTTTTTTTTCCTCCAACCAAAAAGCCTGTGATCAAAGGATGTGTGGCTGTGTAGTGTAATTTAATCGGGGGAAATCAACCAGCATCAAAATACTTTAAATATATTTGTATTTAAGGTACAGATTTTCTTTTATGAAAACTGCATTATTCTGGAGAGGGGAACTGATAAATAATTGGGGCAGAAAAGGCATCAGGAGTTCATGCCTTTTGTACTGATATTTTTAACGTGAGGAGGAAAGGCGAATAGGCAATCTTGGCTCTTTTATGACTCGTGGACTTCAACTCCCAGAATTCCTGACCCAGCATGGCTCAGCTTGGAAACCTCTCCCTTTCCCCTCAGCATGGCTGGTTCAGGAATTCTGGGAGTTGAAGTCCACGAGTCATAAAAGAGCCAAGGTTGCCTACCCCTGGGTTAAGCATCAGGCTAGAAACCGGAAGACTAGGACAAAGCCAGTTGGATGGACTTGGCCCAGTCAGTCTCTCTCATCCCTAGGAAGGAGGCAATGACAAACCATTTTTTAAAAAAACTTGTTAAGAAAAGGGGGGTGGGGGGAATCTGCAGGGACATGGACAAGTCGAAGCAGTCTCTGAGAATTGAACATGATTGAATGGAAGGGGGGAAAAATCATGAGAAGAATCAAGCTTCTACAAAAAGTAATTATGTTAGGACCAGCTTCCCAACTGATAAATTAACGGGACTTTTTCACAAATGCCCTTTGATCCCATAGCAAACACTTTTCTCAGAATTGGGCCTTGACAAAATGGTAGCATTCCTCATCTTCACGTGCTCTTTATTAGTGACACCCTCCCCCTCCATTGGAAAACTGACCCGATTTTCATTTTAAATAATGCATATCATAATTTTATGCCTCGTGCTACCAGATCTGGGCTACCACAGTCTGCAAGGCTACTAGATAGTATAGGTAGTCCTCTATTTACAACAGTTCATTTAATGAACATTCAGAGTTACAGCCGCACTGAAAAAAGTAACTCATGACCGTTTTTCACACTTCTGACCGTTGTAGCGTCCCCCCATGGTCACGTGATCAAAATTCAGATGCTTGGCAACTGGGTCACGTTTATGACCGTTGCAGTGTCCCCGGGATCATGTGATCCCCTTTTGCGACCATCTGACAAGCAAAGTCAAGGGGGAAGCCAGGTTCACTTACTAACTTACCAACTGTGGTGACTCCTTTAACAACTGTGGCAAGAAAGTTTGTAAAATGGGGCAAAACTCACTTAACAACAGAAAATTGAGGCTCAGTTATGGTTGTAAGTCGAGGGCTACCCGTAGCATAGGGACTGTTTTCTGTGCCTCTGCACTGTCTTCTGATGGTCACCCAGATTTTTCCAATCCAAATGTGACAGCCATGGATGACATTCGTCTCCTGAGAGATGCACTGAAAGTTTTTGTCCTTGATTCCAATTGGACTTGTTTTAAGGGAACTGCCTAGTAAAGTTAATCTTTGGAATATTGTCGTCCTCATTTCACATGGCAATGGCTGAGAATGCTATCTTGACACTTAAACAGTCAAACCATGAAAGGCAGCCTTCCAAAATACTTTCCTGCTAGTAAATGTAATTCAACTCAGTGAGTTTTATTTTTTGAGTCCGTTTAAGACTGCATGGAAGACCAAGATGTAAAAACATTTACGGGGGCGTCAGGGAGAGGGGCTCAAGGACCGTTAATCTCTCCCACCTTCAGACCAGCCATTTCCCTCTGCTTTGCTCTGACCTGACAACTATGGGGATAAAAATTAGCTTGTCTTATGTAAGTGGTGCCACAGAAAGAAATCTCTGCTGTAAAAAAAAAAAAACAACCACCGAGGGGAAGCCGCTGATTGCTGTGAATTACAAGAGGGTATCCGTAACAAATGTCCTTGCAATATAATTCTTTTACTCTGGCCCCCCACTTAACATGAAATGTGTCGGAGGGCCAGACCTTTAAACCTGACTGAAAAAAATCTCATACACATCCCCAGCTCCCACTGACATCCCTGTAACCTGTGCTGACGACCCCTGCACTGGGTTCAGGGTTTGGGGAGGATCAGTCAACTTGGGGAGTTCTTCCGGCAGTTTTTCCAAGCGGCCGAAGGCGGATCGTGTCTCCATGGCAAGCTTCCCTCCTCAAAGAAAACACCATCCTGCTGTTTTCTGTCCCAGCGTTGTTGGAGAGGCAGCAGCTCTGATAAATCACCGAGTGACACTGTACCAATTTCACACCTTGCTGACAAATGCATAAACTCAGCCTGCCAGCTTTTTTAAAAAAATATATATATATACAACAAAA
The DNA here is from genome assembly GCF_964194415.1 of Vipera berus. Lineage (NCBI taxonomy): Eukaryota > Metazoa > Chordata > Lepidosauria > Squamata > Viperidae > Vipera > Vipera berus. The sequence goes on from NC_138203.1 coordinate 80,930,723, forward strand.
AAGGAGGGACTCGGTCACCGAAGGGTGAAGTTTACTTTGTCTTACGTTTCCCAATAGGAAACAGTTTTGAGTTTAGCTGGGTGATTTAGAAAGGCTTCGTCAGGTCCAGAGGCTGAGTGGTAATGTATTCCTGGGACTGATTTATGATACTCACTGATGGATTTCCCTGCCTAATAACATGTTTGTGCCGCTTTTCCTCCATACTGCTGGAGAAGAGAAAGACAGCAGGCTAGACTAAGCAAAAGCTACTGTAGCCTTCCCCAAATCATACATCAATACCTTGGGCAGATCTTATTTTTCAGGGTATGACTTTGGCCCTGTTTTTCATTTTTCGTTTTTTGTTTTTGTTTTTTTTGTTGACACAAGTTTTCTTAGCTCGTAGGAATCCCTCTTCCATTTCTCTCTCTTGCTTTCTTATCCACCTCTCTGGCGTGCAGTTTTTAAAAATGGGCTTTTCTCAGAATTCATTTCACCGAGATTTATCCGAACGGATTACTAAACAACTTTCGGAATTAATCTCCTGGATAGAGAGAAAGTTCCCTATTGTATCATTGTCTCTGTAATATATTCCCAGACCCACCGCAACTCCCCCATCAATTGGAAGACATGGCAGCCACTCTGGCACTCGTGGGGCCAGGCGTTCCTTCGGTGATAACCTCTCCTTCAGGAACAAGAAAAATATTGAGCCAAGGAAGCTCTGTGCTCATAGGTGAGTTCCACCCCCTGAAAAAGCTACCTGTCCTAAATCTATTCTCCACACCCCCAAGAGGTTGGAAAGAAATGGTTAGATGAGTTCATGGCCCAACAGAATTATTAATTTACATCAGCTTCATTTTCAAATACATCTAGCGGCTGGTAAGTTGTTTTTTTCTTTTTTTTTCTTTTTTCTTTTTGTTGAAGATTAAGTAGAAATCTACTCCCAAATGTACTGTAATAATGCTCTATGATTATTGCAAGGAATTTTGCCCAGAACATGTTGGCTTCTCTTTCTCTAGGTGAAAAATAATTTATTTAGGGTTCATACTTTGCAAGCTTCTGGAGGGTTGTTAAAAAAAATAAATAGCAGCTGTAGATTAATTACCTATCAAATAAAGATGCTGCAAGTAATAAGGGCTACTTCTGTTGTGCCAAAAGTATGAATCTGACTCTTTAGTCCCGAGTTGAAATATTTTCAAATTTTGCTCCGCAGAAAATTCTGGATATGTCTAATAAGTGGTCCCAAGTGTCTCCTCTCCCACATATGTTCTTAGATACCCAGGAATATGATCTTCCTGGCATACGATAATTTAACGAAATCAAGTATGTCTAAACCGATGGCTAAAACGAAAAATAAAAAAACCCAGCTGACTCCTCATTCACTTTCTAAGTTAACTATAAGAGTGTACAACAGAAGAAGGCTGAGTGAACTATAGTTCCTTGCTACTTAATACAGACTGAGAGCCAGTCCAGATTCTCTACTTATCTAGTACCTTGATTAATTGGGGTTGCAAATTACAAGATCTTTATGGCCAAGTTGTTCTCAGTTTATCAAGAGTAATGGCTATAGTGACTGAAGACATCGGCATCCGCAGGGGAGGAAAGGGGACACAAGGTTCACCCGGTTAACGTTAACTTTACTCATTTTGTGCATGTAACATAATGTTGCATGAACATAAGAGAGACAACTGGCACCACAAAGACTCACTGTGTCATTTTGGCTGAAGGAATGTCTTTGGCAAGCATGTTGACCCTTGCTAATTATGCCCACTAATCCTATATGGAAACATTCTCCTTCATTTTATGTCTTAGTTCAATTTGGTGAGGGGGGGGAAAAAGAATCCATTGAAATTTTGTTCTAAGAAGAAGAGCATTTTAGGGAAATTTACATAGATGGATTATGATGCTTTTGCACTTAATTTTTAAAGTGAACAAGGGCATGTGGGCAAATACTTTTTTCACTGAGCAGTCATTTCTTCAGTTGTCCGTAGTCTCCCAGGTTTACTACACTTTGGCTAAATCCTAAGGGTCTCTTCTGATTGGTTGGTTTCAGACAGGAAATTAGCCAATCAGGAAGGTTCATTGTGATGGAAAGATCGACTGCATCCTTTTGTGTTCTCCATCACTTTCAGCAATAAACTCAAAAACACCATTAAGAGAAATTTGAAAGGGTTGTTCAAGTGTGTTGAGAATACGGTTTAAAAATAATAATAAATCCTCTTTTTCAAAGGAAGAAATGTTTTGAGAAAGTTGCATGGTAGGTATCAGCACTATTCCAGTAGCCAAAAACCTCTCTCTCTCTCTCTCTCTCTCTCTCTCGTGTTATCATTTCTAATATACAAATCCTTTATAATCCAGCCAAGCAATAAGCTACCCTGCAGTGTTTGGAGTAAAGCAGATTTCACAAATTTCAAGAGAAATTAATCTAACGCTTAAATCAAGGACTGTAAATCTATCCATAGCAACTACTTTGTACTATTATATAACTCAAGAGAGAGGTTACATTTATACATTATCAGCTATTCATAAACAGGTGCCTGCAGCAATTCTGAAATGCTATCATTTTAATAATATTTTGTCAATCATCCATTTCAAATTTTAAAAATAATTTGATCTCCAACTCAGTAGTTAGGGGGGAAAACATAATCCTGTTACAAAATTATGGTTCATTCCCACAAGCAAAAAGAAATACTTTAATGGAAAAAGTAAGGTTATTTTCTTTCTTGTTGTTGCAATTTTATTAGAAAGAAAAGTGGACTTTTTTGTTTGTGAGTTTACTATTGAAGATATGCTGGATGGTAAATGAATGGTAGATAAGTTGACGTTGGCCATATTTCCATGAAATGACCTGTTCACCCTTTTAGTTAAAGAGAAAAATATGGTGGCAGAGGGCAGTAGAACAGGGGGGAAAAGGAGATCAGTTAAGACCCTCTTTTTTCCCAGTTCCACTTCAGGAACTTTTTACTTAGCTAAGTTAGTTCTGATATCAGAGCTTGGGCGAAGAAATAATCAGTTGACAGGAGAAGGTGTTTTAAAAATTTATTAAAATCTGATTTGCTGACCTTATTCTGCATGATTGCAGCAGTTTTTTATTCAGACATATGGAACCAGAATAAAGCAGGTTTTTTTCATTCAGAAACATTGAAGCTACAGAAGCAGACTCAGGAGGAAAAAGCAACGCTTGGGATAACTCCTTCACCAGCCTCAGACTTTTTAAATGGTTAGCTGCTATTGAGTCAAATTTGGAGAAAGGTTCTTTGTGACAGAAAGCATAATACCAGTTGAATCCTTATTATCATTAGAGGATAAACACTACTGTGAATTGCTAAAGTGGTCTACTGTTGGAATTGAGCTCTATGTTTAATAAACCTCTTCTTTTACACCTGTGTATTTTAATGATAGGGACGCGGTGGCTCAGTGGGTTAGGATGCTGAGCTTGTCGATCAGAAGGTCGGCAGTTTGGCGGGTCGAATCCCGAGTGCCGTGTAGCAGAGTGAGCGCCTGTTACTCGTCCCAGCTTCTGCCAACCTAGCAGTTCGAAAGCACGTAAAAATACAAGTAGAAAAATAGGGACCACCACGGTGGGAAGGTAACAGCGCTCCGTGGGCCTTTGGCGTCTAGTCATGCCGGCCACCTGACCACGGAGACGTCCACGGACAAGCGCTGGCTCTTCGGCTTTGAAACGGAGATGAGCACCGGCCCCCAGAGTTGGAAACGACTAGCACGCATGTGTGGGGGAACCTTTACCTTTACCTTTATTTTAATGATGGAGAGCCAGTTTGCTGTGGTGGCTAAACGCATCAGGCTGAGAGGTTGTGCGTTCTTGTCCTGTCTTAGACACAAAGCCAACTTGATGACTTTGAACCAGTTACTTAGTCATAGGCAGAACGGAATGGCAAAACACTTCCAAAAAATGTTGCTAAGGAAATTGTATGGCTTTGTCCATGCAGTCACCAGAAGTCAAAAGAAAAAAACACTTTAGTGATGCCCAGACAGTGATCCAGACTTTCAATACAAGTTGCTGTAAAAAAAATAAAAATAAAATAGCTCTGATTCATAGGTGGTATGTAATAAGAACAGTAGTGTTAGCCAGGAAAATGTGCTTTTTATGACTAGAGAAATACAGTCAGCCATAAAAAGGAAATCCTGCTGTTCCATATTTATTGTTTTCTCCCATAGTGACTTCCATATCAAGTTTGCTTAGTTCTCAAATCAGACCAGGGTCTTTTTGAATCCAAGCATACATAAGCTTTGAATCATAGAGAGCCGGTGTTTTTCTTTTATCGTATCTCATTCCCATGGACTATGGAATGAGAGTGTGAGACAACTTTCTCCGTTGATTCAGAGATTGGACAGTAAGACTACGTCTTCTTATTATGCGAGCCATTGCATTATTTAATTATAACAATTGTGTAATGATAGGAACATATTCCTTTTTGCACTTTATTGGGTAAATGCATAAAAAAATTATCCCAGAACTTGTCCATTCACTTCTGGACTCTTTACTTCTGAAGAAATAAAAGGAGAAAGTTAAATGGAAGTGCTGCTTTTCCTCCTGATATATTGCTCATCTCTTTGGAGAATCCAGATGACCGTGTAGCCGTAGCTATGAAAAGTAGAATTAAGACATGATGAAATTCGGTGGGAGTTTGTTTCATAAAATTATATAAAGTTAATTAATTATATGTAAAGCCTGAATGTGCCCATTCTGGATTTTAAAACGGCATTGTGTGCATTTCTGTGTGTGTTTTGGAGACTGGGAATGCAGACTACTTTAAAATAAATTAAGTTGTGGCTGAGGAATGTGTTTTATAAAGCAGGCACCAAAATATTACTGACTAGGAGCTCGTCTTTTTCCATTTTTCTTAATAGTTTTAAGTACTAGCTTTAACATAACTGTGATCAAACCAACTGCAATTTGCAATAGCCTACAACCAGTAGCACTCTAGGAGACTTTAAATAAGAAATTGGATGACATGATAGCAGTGTTCCAATATCTCAGGGGCTGCCACAAAAATGAGTCAGTCAATCTGTTCTCCAAAGCACCTGAAGGCAGGACAAGAAGCAACGGGTGGAAACTTACCAAAGAGAGAAGCAACTTAGAAATAAAGAGAAATTTCAACAGAACAATTCATCAATGGAATGACTTGCCTCCAGAAAATATGGGTGTTCCAACTGAAGAGATTGGATAACGGTATAGGCCAGGGGTAGGCAACCTTGGCTCTTTTATGACTCGTGGACTTCAACTCCCAGAATTCCTGAGCCAGCATGGCTCAGCTTGGAAACCTCTCTCTTTCCCCTCAGTGTGGCTGCTGGCTCAGGAATTCTGGGAGTTGAAGTCCACGAGTCATAAAAGAGACAAGGTTGCCTACCCCTGGTATAGGGTCTCTTGCTTGAGCAGGAGGTTGGAGTAGAAGACCTCTCAGGTCCCTTCCAACTCTTTTATTCTGTTCTATTTGCTTCATGAAATGTTGGTCTCAGCAGGTGCCCTGTGAGGTTGGCTCCAATGCGGTCTTTTCTTCATCATAAATTTTGTGAGCTATTTTCTGGATATGGCTGAGAAAAAAATAAATTGTTGATTTTACAAGGAGTTATCTCATTCCTTCTCAGATAGCTCTCCGTATTTGCTTAGGTAGAGCTCAGTGTTCTTCGTGAAAGAATTTTTACCATCAGTTTCAAACTAGTGTGCTTTACTTTTCTTTCCCATAAAAGTATGTAATGTCGTGATCTCAAAGCTGAAATAGGCTGGAAATAGACAAATATGCTGACTCATTGTTTCATCATCAACCTTGATTTCCCAGATGTTTGTGTTATAACAAGGAATCCGTGGTTAGCCAGTGTGTTAAGTTTTGACCTATTTTTTCTGCCTTTCTTTAAATCTTCTAGGCTGCCCAGTAAATGGTCATCCCACTCCTAACATCACTTGGTTTTTCGATGGTCATCCCTTCCATCTGCCCTATCAGGTGTTAGCATCTGGTCAGATTCTCCAGATCCTGAATGTCAGCAATGATTATCAGGGAGAAATCAGCTGCAGGGCTCAGAATGAGGCAGGCTTGCTTATTCAAAAAACATCTCTGGTCATCCAAGGTAAAACATAGTTCTAGATCAGCCTTACCCAACCAGTAATTTTTCCATGTCTGAACTTCAGTTTCTCATAGTTTCTTCGAACTATGACAACTGAAGCCAAGTAGATCTTTTGAACTAAACAGTGGAATACACAGTTTGGGGACGGGGGGTATACTCTGGTTTTCTGAATATTTGATACATCTTTGCCATTGAATGTTATCAGAGTTTCCCGTAAGCTATACAGAGGGAGTGTGAGGGAATGCTTAACACCAAACAGGCATTTATTCCAAAGAGAAAGTCATCCAACTTAGTCTGGGTGTTGCTGTAGAAATCCAAGAAATCTTATACCAAAGTAAACAGTTTCTGGACAGTAGTATATGTTCTGTTTTAGAATATTGCATATTGTCCCAGTATTAGCTCCTGCTGGACTAATTTTTCTGGATTCTTTCAGCATAAAAACAAACCCAATTGAGAAAACCTGCATAGGTTTTATGTCAGATTGCTTACCCTGAGGAGAAGAAGAAGAAGAAGAAGAAAAAGACAGCCATTTAACAGTAGTAGAATGCAGCAGACTGGCAGGGGCATTATAATAAGGCTGTAAAGGACTTGCACTAAGAGTGGGGAGACTGAGGTTCTAATCCACCTTCAACCACCGAAGATTACTGGGTGACTTTGAACAGTCACCTCTTTCTCAGTGCAACCTGCCTTGCAAAGTTACTGGGTGGTATTATTCTTTATTGACCTTTTGGGAGTATTCTTTCATTTTCTTAACGATCCAGCATAGGATCATTATGCACAGGTATAGTATAGGTGGTACCTTGCTCAATAGTAGTAACTGTGAGAGAGATCTCGGAGTCCTAGTGGACAATCACTTAAATATGAGCCAGCAGTGTGCTGCAGCTGCCAAAAAAGCCAACACAGTGATAGGCTGCATTAACAGAGGGATAGAATCAAGATCACGTGAAGTACTAATACCACTTTACAATGCCTTGGTAAGGCCACACCTGGAATACTGCATCCAGTTTTGGTCACCACGATGTAAAAAAGATGTCGAGACTCTAGAAAGCGTACAGAGAAGAGCAGCAAAGATGATTGGGGGACTGGAGGCTAAAACATATAGGGAACGGTTGCTGGAATTGGGTATGTGTAGTTTCATGAAGAGAAGGGCGAGGGGTGACATGATAGCAGTGTTCCAATATCTCAGGGGCTGCCACAAAGAAGAGGGAGCCAAGCTATTCTCTAAAGCACCTGAAGGCAGGACAAGAAGCAACGGATGGAAACTAGTCAAGGAGAGAAGCAACCTAGAACTAAGGAGAAACTTCCTGACAGTTAGAACAACTAACCAGTGGAACAACCTGCCTCCAGAAGCGGTGAATGCTCCAATACTGGAAGTTTTTAAGAAGAGACTGGCCAGCCATTTGTCTGAAATGGTATAGGGTTTCCTGCCTGAGCAGGGCGTTGGACTAGATCATGTCAAACACAAGGCCCGGGGGCCGGATCCGGCCCGCAAAGTGGTTTCATGCGGCCCGCGAAGCCATCCTGGAAACAGTGAGGGAACGGCCCCCACTGCCTTGGCCCTGGCCCAGAGACCCTCAGATCTGTCCCACTCCTGCCTAGGCCCCCATAGGCACCCTTGATGCGAACGATGTAGAGCTGGCCACGCCCACCCAGTAGGCCATACGCACTCTAGCCACACCCACCCAGTAGGCCACGTCCACCCTGGCCACGCCCACCCGGCCCCCTGAGGGCAACCACAATGCTGATGCGGCCCTCAATGAAATTGAGTTTGACACCCCTGGACTAGATGATCTCCAAGGTCACTTCCAACTTATTATTATTATTATTACTGTATGTGAGCAACAAAACGTCCTTTCTTTCATTCTTTAATTTATATGCCACCCATCTGGCCTAGAGGTGACTTTAGGCAGCTTACCGTCACAAAAGCAATAAGTTAAAACATTAAAGTGATAAATACTGTACCAACATTAAAATTGACAAGAGAGGAAAGGAAGAGAGCAAGATGCACATGGGGAGAGAGCAGGGTCTTAGCTTAGTCCGGGGGTAGGCAACCTCGGCTCTTTTAAGACGCGTGGACTTCAACTCCCAGAATTCCTGAGCCAGCCTGGCTGGCTCAGGAATTCTGGGAGTTGAAGTCCACGCGTCTTAAAAGAGCCGAGGTTGCCTACTCCTGGCTTAGTCCATTAATCACCTCCAGAATGATACATCCCCATTGGGGCTCCCAGGTTTTCAGGCCCTTTTGGAAGGCTAAATGTTACTTATTTTTGCTCTTTCTAAAAGCAGTCTGAACTTCGGCCACTTCCCTTTCCTCGCTGGGCTCTAATCTGTGATGGATGATTTTAAAGATCATTTTACTTATGTATGAAATTATACTGTGCGATAATTTGCACAATCTTTTAAATCTCCTTTCTTTGCTATTGATATATGGATTTGCCTCTTTCAGCCTGTTGGCCACTTGTGGTGCTCCATATTTGCTAGCATAGCTTGGTTAAAGCTTTATGGTACACCCAGGATGCACACACACAGCACTGTGTATGGCTCCTGGAGCTCCTGCACATTCTTATCTCCTTTCTCTAGACTAGGCTTAGGCTTTTCCATTGAATTGAACTGTTGCAATTTCAGATTACCGATGGTCAGTGGACAAGATGTCACCTTGTTCAGCCTCTTGTGGCAATAAGGGTCTACAATACCATCAGCTGACATGCTTACTGGATGGAAGCCAGGTCAACCTATCCCGTTGTGTGGAAAAACCCAAACCAAATCTGCAACCTGTGGCGTGCAATAGAAGAGATTGCCCTTCAAGGTTTGGCTTTCCATTGAAATGTGCAATGTGTGTTGAAAACTTCGCAATGAAGCGCAAGGGTCGCTAACCTTTATAGAATCTTCACTTGCCTAAGCATTGTAGCAAAAGTTCCTTTATCAGCTTAAACTGCCCGGTAGCCAGGGATCAAGGAATCTCTTTGCAGGACAGAGTAAGGTATCTCTGTCCATCATTGTCAAGGAATATCTACTGACAAGTTAAACTTGGCAGGTGTGAAGTACTATGCCTCTTGACGGGCAAGTCCATAAAGTTGAGTCCATCAGAAAGAAATGCATCACCCCAATCTTCCGTGATGTATACATGACTAGGACTACAATTCCCATAATAAGGGTGGGGAAAGTTTTCTCCTTCTTACATTCCTTTTGTAAATGGTGGAAATATGGTGCTAACGTGACACAGCACAGTCTGGACTAGCACATTCCTTAAGTGGCATAGCACGTTCTCCAGCATCAAATCGCTACCGTTATATTCCAACCACATTTTGTAGTATGTCTTGACCAAATGAGAATCCCGATGCCTGAAAAATTATTTCTCAAAGAAACTGCCAATGCTTCACGATAGATTGCATATAGATGCTACTGTTCTTTGAGACTTTTAACAAAATAAAGAGTATCCATCATCTTGGTGTAAGATATCACTCATGTCTGGGGCCTGACAGCTAAAGAAGAGACATGAGTAAAAAGCATGTGATCATTAGAACTGTCCTCAAATTGTCTCCAGCCTCTTCTTCATGTTTTACTATCCACATTTGCAGTTTTCCAGTTCAGTCACTTTTCCCATTGTTGATTAAATTCCTTCTGTCATTACAATATGAGCCATGAGGGCACAGTGGTTAGAATGCAGTAGTGCAGGCTAACTCTGCTCATGTTGCCAGGACTTCCATTCCTTTGATTCTGACCATTTCTGCCATTTGTTGCCGTCTTTGTTATTCATTGCAGGGAAATATTATTTTTTCCAATTTTAGATGCCAACGGCAAGAAATCATTAGATTTAGTTAAATAGATAAAGCAGTATTGCCTCAGAAGAAATGAAACTGGGAGTTTTGTAATCTGCCTACAGTTCTTTCAAAGTAATTTCACTGAAAATTCTGCTCCCTTACGTCTCCCGATTAGATGGATGGTGACATCATGGTCTCAGTGTACCCAAAGCTGCGGTGGGGGTATCCAGTCCCGGAGGGTGACTTGTCAAAAACTGACAGCTGCTGGCATTTCCGTACCTGTGTCCAGTGATATTTGTGCTCAGTTTGCCAAGCGTCCAGTAGATACTCAGAGTTGCAATAGACAGCTATGCGTGGAGTGGGCAACTTCGGCCTGGGGACAGGTAAGTAAATTTAGCCCACACTAATCATTGTGATTCTGAGAGGGCAAAGGTATCAGTGTAATTGAAGGTCTACTTGTGTTGAATAGGAAAGAAATATTATTGGTCTTACAGTGAACATGAACAAGGATTGAACTCTAAAACAAGTATGAAGGAAGAATGAATAGGTCAAAAAGAACAAAACTGAGGTAGTTAGTTATGCCTGGGTGGAGTTGAGGCTACTTTCAAAGTAGTAGTAGTAGTAGTAATCATCATCATCATCATCATCATCGCTTTGGGTGCAATCCCAAAACAACTGGAGCACCACTTGAACACTATTGGCATTGACAAATTCGCCATTAGTCAATTGCAAAAGGCGGCCTTACTAGGAACTGCTTCCATCCTGTGACGATATCTGTAATACTATCAAACATCCACATCTGCCTATCCCAGGTCCTTGGTAAGGACTCGATAGGTAGACAAAAATGCCAAATCCAGTCTGAACATCTGGCTGACTGTCGATTAATAATAATAATAATAATAATAATAATAATAATAATAATAATAATAATAATAATAATAATAATAATAATAGTAGTAGTAGTAGTAATAGTAATAATAGTAATAATAATACAGTTGATTGATATCACTGTACCAGGAGATACCAGAGTCGAAGAAAAAGAACTGGGGAAAATTACAAAATACCGTGACCTGGCCATTGAAACTGCACGATTATGGATGAAATGTGTAACAGTGATACCCATTGTCATCGGAACACTGGGAACTATGTCCAAAAACTTTGCAAAATACATCAAGAAATTACAGCTTCCTGCAATAGCTCCAGCAAAGCTACACAAAACTGCGCTACTCGGAACATCTTACATTTTAAGGAGATACCTGGTTGATACCTAGGATGCTGGCAGCAACCCATGTCAACCATTAGTGCCAGTCAGTTTGAGTGTTCAGTTGACTGAGTTTCATGTTTTATGAATAAAAGTTTTATAATAATAATATACCACCTTTATTGATTAGCCCGTGGGCCATATCAAGGTGCAGAGTTTCAAACACACATTATACTAAAATGCAGTAAAAACAAAATGGAAGAATACAAGTTGGATCATAGATGAGTTGAAGAACAATTGCAAAGTACCGGTATGCACTGGCTTCAAGCAGAACTGAATCCATCATTTTTCAATTAGCAGAATCTCTGCACTAAAACCTACATACCCATAGCCATACATTTAAACATAAAAGATCTTCTGTAACAGGAATGCCACCTTTTTTATTATTATTATTATTAAGGATAGTTCCTGGGGATTTTTTTTTCCTCATTTGGGAATTTCAGGCAAGGGTTGTTGTTGTTTTTTTTTTAATGCATGCAGTCTTCCAGGTCCCTTAGGAAGATGACTTAGTTTATATCATGCCATGACGTCATATCCAGGCTCATTAACAAAAGCTTATATGAATTCATTGACTTCAGTTGACCTGTTGGCTTTCTAATGCGATATTTCTCCAGCCAGGAAAATGAGGGGAATTTTTAAGCACTGTGGAAACATGTACAACTCCATTTTGAGGCAGGTCCACAAATTGATTATTCCAATTACAATTAAGAACAGATTATGGTCTATATATAAATGGAATTTTGTTATTGCTTCACGGAGTTCATCCCAAAGGATATCAGTTTCCTATTGGCCAAGCTCAATTATTAACCTTTTCCAAAATGCAGAAGAAAAGAAGCATATTCTTTTGACCCTTTGAAAATAAGCCTTTCCATTATTCCTGTCTCCTGTAATCTAGTTTTGAGATGTCTCTTGTAATGACCGCAGAGAGGGGATTTTATGCAATTATTTATCAAAGAAAAAGAACTTTTGTTCATGTTTATAGTTGAACTTTTGACATCACCGTTTTGGAATCTAATAGATTTTTTTTTACTTACACTCCGAAGTGGGGGAGTCAAATCTTTTTTGCAATATGTCCAGACCTTTGTCACATTCGTTACGTTAACATTAATAAGCCTAACCATGGTTTTCCTTCATGAAAATCAAAGAGGAGAATGGCATAACTGGGTTTTTTTTTCCTTCTGTCCACCCGATTTGTTGGCCTTACTTTCTTCTCCATGCTTCAAAGATTTGCAATCAGAGGGTAGGTTGTGTGTGCTTGGGGCTCAATCACAATCACAGGAAAAACTAGGATTGTGCCAAGTAGACACCCTAAACTGGCGCGCAATGCAAGACTTTCAGATGGACTGGGCTTGATAGAAATATTAGAAGCTAAGCCTTCTGGTCTTCTGTATTTGGAGCTGCAACTTTTGACTCTCCTGAGCTCTGAGCAGCTCCAGCTGGTTGAAGATGCCTCTCTGTAGAACTAACTCAAAACATCCATGGATTCTATGAACACAAGTCAACCAAACTGGTGGTGAATTTTACTGGATTATTGCAATGCTCTCTATACAGCCTGCTCTTGAAGACTACTTGGAGGCCTAGCCTTTTTCAGAAATAATGATCCTGGGCAGTTTGGGGCATGCCAGCCTTGGTGGAGCAGTGGGCTAATGCCTCCTTAAGTAACACCAGCTGCCTGCAATTAGTGCAGGTTCGCATCCCACCAGGCTCAAGGTTGACTCAGCCTTCCATCCTTCCGAGGTAGGTAAAATGAGGACTCAGATTGTTGGGGGCAATAAGCTGACTTTGTAATAATGCCGCTTGGGGCCCCCCTGAAAGCCCTAATAAACAGGCATAAGCTAAGCTTGTAAGCCGCCCTGAGTCTTCGGAGAAGGGCGGGATATAAATGGAATTAAAATAAATAAATAAATAAATAAAATATACATAGAATAAGGCTATTGCTAAGCACATTGATTTGTGCTTTAAATTGTAAGCCGCCCTGAGTCTTCGGAGAAGGGCGGGATATAAATGGGAATTAAAAAAAATGTGGCTGTTCTCTCAGGCCTTGGTGGAGGGACCGAGATGCTAGAAGACGATAATTCTCAATTTCCTTCTACTGTCTGTTCAATGACATGACTTTTTAAAGTAGTAACTCAAATCAGTTTTCATTAGGGAAAAACGACATGATGAGCAATGTTTGTGCTTTGATACCAACGTCGTGATGTCAAAGTCTTGTGCAGCTTCAGCTTTAAAAAATAAATAAAAATGTTGCAATCCTATGATCCCTGAATACGCCAGGATCGTGAGGTGTTTTTTTCCAGATCTTCCAGCCTCACAGGTCACTCCATGAGACTGCGAATAGTGTACTATCGATTCCATTCTGATACCAGAGTCTCCAAATGTATTTAAACTATTTTTTTTAAAAAAAATCAAGACTTTTAAGAAGATAATGTTCCTTCTTACCTATCCTCCTCCTATAATAAGGCTTGAAATGAGCCACCTGCAGATCTTATCACTTTATGCTACAACCCAAATGCTGGTCAAATTGCTTTTACTAGTACCCAAATACCATCACATTATCTAACATACCCAGTAATTAATCTTTTTAGAGACCTGGAGAGAACCCCAGTAATCAAATTAATCAAATTCAACACCTTAAAGAAGGACTCTAACTAGGATGGATGGAGGTCTTGGAGAAGAACAAGATCATTGGAAATGAACTATAATCGAATCATATTCTATCCCAGTGGTTTTGGTTTTGTGAGTTTTTGAGGCAAATCTGTATTCAAAACTAAACTTACTGTATCCTTTTCTGTTGAAGGCGATATTCCTTAACTATCTCTGGATAAATTTTGGCAAAGCATAGTTTATTGATCGATTCCTGGTAACTCTCCAGAAACATTCCTCAGGGACTTTGGGTGGGACTTGTAAGGATTAATGCTAAGCACTCATAAAACGTTACATTGTAAAGAGGGGAAGACGGATACCATCTAAATCACAAATTTATTTATTTTTTTTATTTTTTTTTTAATTTTAATTCCATTTATATCCCGCCCTTCTCCGAAGACTCAGGGCGGCTTACAAGCTTAGCAGTAGCCTTCATTCTATGTATATGCCTGCTTATTAGGGCTTTCACACACACACCCAAGCGGCATTTGAATGAAGGTTTGTTTCCACTATCATGTGAAAAAAAGATTGTGTACCTTTATTAACTGCATTGGTTAAATTTCTAGCGTTTAACATTAACCGTATCTTCCTTTTCAATTATTCATAACATGTCTCCCCGAATTCTGTTATACTGGTTGCCTATCGGTTGTCATAAATATTTGTCGTAAAATATTTACAACAGCAGACAAGATCTAGTGACCCTTTCTGAAATAAAATTTTGACGCTATCTTTTAAAATGCCAAATAGTTATAAAAAAAGGGGTTCCCCGTTGAATGAGTGAGCCAGCTGCACAACACTGCTAGCTTGACTCAGGGAGATTAATACGACAACTTTTCTGAAAGTTTCCTCTTTGTGTCTGTTCAAAACGTTAGAATTGTAGCTTAGTCCACCAGCCAACTCAAATTCGAAAATCCTGTCTCTTACCACTTCACACAGCCAGCAAGTGAAGAGGGTTTTTTTTATATCTGTTCTAACCAGTGTCTTGTTTTTTGTTTGTTTGTTAACAGTGCAATGGGCCTTGTATTGGATCTCGTCTGGCACTCCAGCACAGGCAGGTTTTTTGCCAGACCAGGGATGGGGTCTCCGTACCGTCTGACCAGTGCAGTTCCCTCCCAAGGTAGGTCCCATTGACACCTTGAAAACACCCAAAGCTCTGTGTTTTGGTGCTCAAACATAACGGATAGCTGATAATCACAATGAATGCTTTTGTCTCACTGGTTATATAAAAAGTCTCCAGTGCCCTCCTTGTTCTAATGATTAAGGAGAAAGTCATGCTTTTTCTTAGCAATAGGTTTTGTTTTTTTTCTGCATCGTAACCATCAACCTTTTCCGCAAAATACATGCTTTTCTACCCTCTTCCTAATGTCTGAATATATTTGCATTTACCTGTGTACAGAGAGCAGACATATGGCTGAAGCTCCAGAGAAAGCCATTTTAATTTTGTGGCTTTGCCTCATGACTAGCAACATTGGAATATGTTATACCGGGGGGGGGGGTTCCCCAACCTGTGGGCTGGGGTCCATTACCAGGCCATGGCCTGCTGGCCACCGGGCCACGGAACAGGCTGGCCAGAGCGCGTACGCGTGCACTCACCCCCACTCGGGGCTAGCGCCGCCGCCTCTACGCAAACAGTGCCGCACAGCAAAAACAGGGCGGTGCTAGTGCCTGCGTGGCGAAAACGGGGCAGTGCTAGTGTCACACAGATGCTAGCACCGCCCTGTTTGTGTCGTGTGTGCTCGCAGCTCCATTTGTGTCCATGCGCACATGTGCGGGCAAAATGCTTCCCCCTCCCTTTTCCTCCGGTCCGCCATGGGACTATTTCTGTAGTCTTTTGTAAGCCATTTTTTTCCAAACGCCCCTGAAATTAATCCCAGCTCCTGTGTGGATAACCTTGAATCAGTTTCCATAAAGGGTAACATGCAAATATTGATGTTTTTTCCATTTTACGTTATTTTTTCCCCATCAAAGGCCTTTAAGCACTCAGAACTGCTGGACAGATGCCTGTGGTGTACACTGGAGAGTCAGTCTGTGGACTTTGTGCACTGCTACCTGTGGGAACTATGGCTTCCAATCTAGAAGAGTGGAATGTGTACGTGTTCACACGAACCAGCCGGTGCAAGATCACTTATGCGCTTGGAGACCCAGACCTGCTAACTGGCAGAGATGTAACATCACTCCGTGCGAAAATAGTACGTTTTTCCTATTTCACACCCTAGTCAATGGGCAAAGCAAGCAATCTGAATATGCATGTCCTTATGAGTTATTCACACATACCTCCCGACAAGTATAGGCAGTCTTCACTTAACAAGCAAAATTGGGACCAGCAACTCCATCACTTAACTCTTAACAGTACTTTTGGCAATACGGTCACATGATTGCCATTTGCAATCTTGAAAGCCAAGTCAATGGGGAAGCCGGCAGGATGTTGCTAGTTGTGGTCATGTGACATCGTGCTTAATGGCCATGGGTGAATCACAGCCAGGCTGGAACTGATGTTAAGTTGGGCACAGTCATGTGATGTTTTACTTAACTGTTACATCACATGACTGTGCCCAACTTAACATCAGTTCCAGCCTGGCTGTGAAGTGATTCACCCATGGCCATTAAGCACGATGTCACATGACCACAACTTGCAACATCCTGCCGGCTTCCCCATTGACTTGGGTTGTCAGAAGCCCGGCTTTGAAGGTTGCAAATGGCAACCTTGTGACTGCAAAGCACCCAAATTGCAATCACATGACCATGGGGATGCTGCAAAGGCCGGTTGTAAAACTATTTTTTTTCAGCACTGTTTAAAGTTTGAACAGTCGCTATACAGGAGAGTTGTTAAGTGAGGACTGTCTGTCATTGCAATTCTTCTGCATGTAGTTACACTAGTCTGCCTCTCAGATTTCTAATCAGATGGTATGTGATAAAACTCATCTGTCTTCCTTGAGAAGATAGTCTAGCTTCCCATACAATGTCCAACTTTCACAATAAGTGGGATTCTGTAGTCACTCCTAGGAATAGTAGTTCCTAGAGAGAGAACTTTGTCACTAGCTAAACCAGACAAAAATCATAGCTTGAAATACCTTAAAATTGTTTGTTAAAATGTTGGACCTTTTCCATCCTTTCAAATAAATATTTTAAAAAATTGTCACCCACACTGCTTACACTCACCTAATAAGAAATAACCAGAGATTTTTACCTGATGCATCCTACATTCCATTCTCTCCATTCAACGTCCTCTAAAAAAGAACTCCAATTACTTTACATGTACCGGTACTTTTGTTGATACAAGTTACAGGTAGCCCTCAGCTTGAGACTACAATTGAGCTCAAAATTTCTGTTGCTAAGTGCAACATTTTGTTAAGTGAGTTTTGCCCCATTTTACGACTTTTCTTGCCACAGTTGTTAAGTGAATCACTGCAGTTCTTAAGCCGGTCACAAAGTTATTAGGTGAATGTGGCTTCCCCCGTTGACTTTGATTGTCAGAAGGTCACAAAAAGTGATCGCATCACACACACACACACACACACTGGGACACTGCAACCGTCGTAAATATGAGCCAGTTGACGAGCATCCGAATTTTGATCACTCCCGTGGGGATGCTACAATGGTTGTAGGTGTGAAAAACAGCCATCAATCACTTTTTTCCGTGCAACGGTGAGAAGTCAAGGACTACCTTATAATAAGATGAGTGGAATGAGAATCAATTGCTGTTAGAAATATCTTCCTACACTAAGGTCGCATTCATCCTTGCTTATTTCCCCTATTCTGAGCTGGAATGGGTAGGCAATTTGGGCAATGAAGGTCACAGATTTTATAAGCCAATGTTTTTATTTTTCATTTGAGTGTTCAGTATCTCCCAACAGAGCAATTCTCCTCCATGCTGCTTAGAGTGCAGATCTATCTGAACGCTCTGTATGAGACTGCTTTCCCCCCCCCACCCCAAACTCTTTTCTTTCCCACACATCTGCCCTTTCCACTTGTCCCACGTCCATCCTGCTGCAAAGAAGGAGGCAAATGAAAGTTTTGGTACTTGTGTGTTTGTACAACAGTGATTCGCATGCGAGAGAAAATGCTTGGTCTAAAGCAGATAGGGTTCAAATAATTGTACATATTTTTTGGTTATGAACTCAACTGATACCTACTCATTTTGTTAGTTAGTTAGACTTGGCTCTTCAAACATTTAATTAGGAGGGGGAACTCACTAGGACTGGTTTCAGCTGGAACTGACAATCCCAGGTCGTCAGGATGGGACACCTTGGCATTTGGTTGGACTTTTTGTACATGTTTATATTTCTTTTCCTGTTCACTTTTTTTCTTCTGGAGGTGGGAATGTCGTAAGTTCAGGATCATCTTTCATCTGAGTAACTACAGATGTTCTAAAGTTAGCCAGCCAGAAAGATTCAAGATGAGATTTGTCATCCCCCCCTTTTTTTATTATTGTTCTCATCCCCTTTTTCCTAGTTGAGTGCAGAGATACCACCAGGTATTGTGAGAAGGTGAAGCAGTTAAAGCTCTGCCAACTGGCACAGTTCAAGTCGCGCTGCTGTGGGACGTGTGGAAAAGCATGAAGGCAGCAGCGAAAGAAAGAAAGAAAGTGAATTTAGCAACTGATGGCCTGGCTCTACTCTGCTCCTGAGAAGAGCTGCTTGAGAGAAGGAAAATTGGAAAAGCAGTTGCCTCATCTGCCACTTATTTATTTATTTTTTTCCTTTCTCTCCCCTTCTCTCTTTTTTTTTCTTGTTAAGAAATCTCTTTTAACAGAGTCATTTGTTCTTTCTAAAAACAAAAAAAAATATGACCTTGACAAGGTTTCTCTCCTAATGATGGGAAACACATGCAGTGAGTCACAGTTCATGATGAGGGTGAAGGCCAAGAAAGGAATAGAGAGAGAGAGAGAGATAAAGCATGCTGGAAATGGAACCGTCCACAAGACATCACTGGGGGCCCTTGACGGACTGAAGAAAGATGTGGAAGCAACTGGAGACCAGACACCCAGCTGGATTACTAGTACGTGAATCGGAATGGGGCTTGACAGACACAGAAAGCAGAGATTAAAATGGACGATTGCCACCTTGCAAACGTTGGCAGTGACTCTGGCACACTCGTAGGGAATCCTCTTCCCAAACGGAGATTTACTATGTTGCGCTCACCGTCGCCACCCAGAAAGCTGGTAGTGTGCAGTCTTGTGAGCTCTTGGAATTTCGCCACAGAGGCTTACCAGCAAGAACAGCTGGTCTTTGGGGCTCGGCAATGGTGGTGGGGATTCTCTATTGCCAACACATCCAGAGGCCACCAAGTTGGGGAAAATGTAATTAAAAATAAGGGGAAGAAAGAGGCTGGTAAAGTTCTCACTGCCTATCTCGATACTTCTGAAGAGGTTCTTTGTTCGTACATTTGAAGAAGGGATGGCTTGCCTGTATCCATAATGAGATTATCATAGCTGTATGTCTTTTTTTTTTAATGCTACAATTTGGGATTTTCTGCTTTTGCGATCCTCAGGTGGTAGAGTTTGACTCTCAGAATGCTACAGTAGATTAAATTGCATTTTTAATAATGTGGCTGAAAAGGCAGGGGGAGCAATGCCATTCAGATAAGGAAGAAGGTGCACCAAAGATTAACTCTGACAGTTCCTTCTGGTTCCTTGTGATCCAGCTACCAATCTCTTCTTCACTTACTGAAAGCTTGGAGTTCTTTTTTAATTTATTTCATTAAAAAAAACCTCGCATAACTAAATATATTGCATGCAGTTTCATCCTGATTACTCTTGATTAATATTGAATCTGATGAAAGTAGAGGGAAATACTCAAGAGGTTTCCGTCGCATTTTTCCTAGTAACTTTTTTTAGTTGAAATGAACTTGGAAACTAATAAATAAAACTAAAGAAGAAATGGGGATGGAAGGTTGTATAGTCCACATGATTCAGAGTGAGTGCAAAAAAACCCCACAAATATTTTGCAATAATGAAAGAGAAATTATGAGGCAAACAGTTAAGAGGAATAAGTAAACTCATTTGCCCAAAAATGTTTTTTTGAAAGAGGTTGGCAACACCTGTTCAGCTTCACCCCTTCTTCACTATGGAAGTACAACTCAATCCATACAATTAATGTATAGATTTTCTACATTGAGATTCCATGTGATTAGATCACGTTTAAAATGGATTGCTGGTGCAGAGTAATCATATTAATCCTCGCTACTGTGATGCCCACTGCATGGAACAATGCAGAGGTGAATTATAAACATCCTCTAGAGCTGATGAAATATATTAACTGAGCAGTTTTCTCACTTGATGGAGATAACACAGAGAAAGACAATCAACATAGGTGCATCCCATTTCATGATCCTCTCAAAAAAAAGAGGGTTGGTTTTTTTGTTTTTTTAATTAAAGAGGTTGAAGTTCACAAACTCTGCTGAACTGCTTGGAGCTAAAACATGGCAGCTCTGAAATACACTTCTTTGTAGCTCTGATTGATGGGCTGTTGCAGCAATCTTATAATGCCCCTTCGTTTAGCCTCCTTTGCCTGAGCGCTGCGTGACGGGGTGAGTTCCCATCCTCACCGCAGCTCCTGCCCAACTAGCAGTTCAGAAGCATGCAAATGCAAGTAGATAAATAGGTACCACTTTGCTGGGAAGGTAACTACACTCTGTGATGTCAGGCCTTGAAATGGAAATGAAAGCTACCCCCTTATCATCCTCAGTGACTCGTGGAGTAAAATCTGCAGGGACTTCTTGGGAAAAGCAGCCAGATGGAAAAAAGGAGGGCACAGTAGAGTGGAGGTCCCCAACCTTGGCAACTTTATGACTTGTGCCTAGCTGAGGAGTTCTGGGAGTTGAAGTCCACAAGTCATAAAAGGGCCAAGTCTGAAGACCCCCTGCTTTAAGAGATGGTTCCAGTCTCACACAGGCTCCAGATCTCTGCTGTTCATTAAAGCAGTTCATCTATTATTATTTTTCCAGAGCCTTGAAACCACCCCCCCCCACTGTGGCTACCTTTAGGTTTGCAGTGCCAATCAATTCCTTAATGCAACGGAATTTGCAAAAGGATGGGCTGTTTTAATGAAGAGTAAGAGGTCATTTTGGAAGCTCTGTTCTGAAACATGGGCTGCCCCGTGACACAACGCAAACAGGGCACATACTATATTTCCTGCCTGCTGTTAAAGGACAAGGCAAGGCAGTCTGTACGGCAGCCATCAAGTCTATAGTGTCCTTCCCAACTTCTAGAGTCCAGTCCAAAAGCTGAGCAAATGAATGAGCTGGTTCCCACAGACCCTGACTCAGTAGTGATAGAAGAAGCATGCGGTTGCTTTGTCTTGCTTTGGGGGCTGACTGTGACCCAACATTCGGCAGGTGTGATGGTTTTACCCAGCGCTGATTTCTCCAAGGTACAGTGGTTGCATGTCTGTAGTAATTATCCAAAGGCTGGGCTTTAGCAAAAGGAAGGACTGAGCATCTGTAAATCAAAACTGGTATTTCGTATTTCCAGAGAAGGGTCTGCAAACAAAAACCATGATTTGTGCTGCACATTTTGTACCCCAAACATCTTCAGGGTGGGTAGGTGGAGTCTTCAGTTCTGGGGGTTCAGTTGAGCACAAGCACTATAAAAGGCCAGAGCTGCTGCTTGGGTGTGTTTTCAGAGGAACCTTGGCTTGCATTCAATCGTAAAATGTGCGCTGAAGGTAGCATTAACAGGTTGCAGCTTTTTATTACCTGTGTATTTTAAAACAAGTCTGGAAGTTCTCTGATGAGGTCAATGTCAGGTCCGCCAGATTTAAATTGCCTTCTGTTTTGGGCTTTCCAAAATGTATCTGGCAGAGTATTTGCTCTCTTTTCAGATGGGTCTCTGAGCTAACTGCGTTGCCATGAATCAGTGCAACATTTATTTAAAGAAAAAAAGAAGAAGAGAATGTCTTTCTACGTTAATGTAAATGTATCATTTGTGTATATTTATTAGAATTTCTTGTATAAAAAGTGCAATATGAATAATTGAACATTATTTTGTCCAGATGAAACTATGGGGGGGGGGGGGGCGGGCAGGAGGGAAAAAGGGATTCTTTTGTAATGCATCTGCTCCGTTTTTGTAATAACAGTGACAATGTATTGTCTGCTCCCTATTTTTGTGTTTAACCTTGACTACATTCGTTTCACACAGAGAAAACTGCAACAGGGTATTAAGGGGGCGGGGGGGGGCGAACAGAAGATCACTTTTCTTCAGCAGCAATGTGGTTGCTGTTTTTTCTCAGTAGAAAAATAAATAGATTTTCATTAGAGCCTCAGACCTCAGTAGCTAAACTCTTTTGGATGGTGGCCTTTTGGAAATTCTCTGTGAAAGGAATCCATTCATTTCAGCATTCAAATGGGCGCAGTGTTTTTTTTGGGGGGGGCTTAAATATAGATGTGAATGAGTCTCCCAAAGAAGCTGGCTTCCCTGTTTATTTCAGCACTCAAGGTGTGCATCTTTGTGTTGTCAGCACCATTAATGTTCTTGCAACCCAGAGACCTGAATTGAAACAAAGGGAGACAATCTAGTTCTGACTTTAGCCGAGCTCTGTCCAACTCTGAGTTGCCTTCCCCCACCCCCTCACCTCCAACTCTGGGTTGCCTTCCCCCACCCCCTCCACCCCCAGAAGTTGGCTAGCTGCTCTGTCCCATTTGCAAATCCCAGCCAGGATCCTCTGAGTCAAGTCCCTCAATGATTGACAGGTCTATAACTGTGCTAAGGCTCGCAGCCTATGAATGTAATTACGAATGTTTCATGAATTGTGACTTGGCAGCATCCATGTAAATTTCTTGTTAAGGTTGACAAATACTACAGGAGGCAGCTCCCCTCCCCCCCTTTTTAAAAAAACTTGTTTATATAATTTTTTTTGTACAAATAATGCATCTTATTTATTTACTTTCTTGTCAGACTGGTTCTTTATCATTTCCTCTTGGAGTCTTGGGAATTACAAATATTCAGAATTCATTTTTGTCTTATGTCTAAAGAAAAACACTAAATCTCTGAGGACCTGAAGAGAACATTCCAGGATCCATAGCCATACCCATCCTAAAGCCAGAAACAGTAAAATAATAATTATAATCATCATCATCATCTTTATTATTGTTGTTTGGGGCCTTGCCAAGCTGAAGAAACTCATTGCCAACCAATTGCTGAAAAACAAACAACAGTGATCTAGAAAGGCTATAATCTATGGTTACTACTAATCAAATAAAGTACTTTTAAGTTAAAAAAAGACTAAAGTTTAACAGACTTGCAGTTTCCATTCATGCTTCCAACACAAGGAGGTAGCTGTTTTCAATGCCACATGATACAACCAAGAAAGTATTCCACCTCACATAGTACAATGCCTTTACACATTAGATCCCAAGAACCCACAATTTCTACAACTGGTGCTGCTTCTGATTTGATTGAAACAAAACATTTCAGGATGCAGGAAAGTGCAGCTGAGTTTCTATGAACAAATCAGCATGACACAAAGATATAGAATCTACAAAAACCTTCTAATCTTAAATAATAGGGTACTCACATCATTACTGCGTGGAATCCGTCAATATTTGCTTTAGGGCCAGACATACCCTATGAATTGGCAAAATTGCATTCAACACTTCCTGAACTTTAGCAATATCAAAGACTTTGCTTGTCAAGGACATTTAGGGATTAATATAGCTAACTATTTGTAGACCACAGGCAAAATCTAAGCATGTAAGCGTAAGCCTTTGGAATCTCTGATACCATGAATGAATTCAGATAACACAAATACTTTGTTAGGCTTTAGGAATTGTGCGCTGACCCATCTGTTTGTGATTAGAAAACGCCAAATGTCTTTTTGTTCACACTGTAGCAGAAGATTGGCTCAATGGACATGTCCAATCCTTAATTCCTAGGCAATGGCTTGTCACAAGGAGCTTCCTTCTAGCTCATACTCTTGATTGAACTGGATTTAAAGAGGTGGGACAAGTGCCATATAAAATATCTTCAGAATTTATGGCAGACTATTCTTAAAGAATTACTGAAATGGAAATGAATGGCATGATTTTGTCCTGTGAGGTTCATACCTGGTTGTATTTTAATTTTAAAAGAAAAACATGCAAGAAAGACGACATATGTAAGTTAGAACATTTCCTGAAACTGGCTAAACACTTCCCACACTCTAAAGAGCCAATAAAAGTAAAGACTCCCTTGGTGTAATTTTCTTGGCAGGAATTAGGAAGTGGTTTGCCTCTGATTTCTTCCAGAATGTTTTTCCAACTTCCAGGTCTAGCCTACAGTTCTGAGAATGATGGTCTCCCATCCAATATTAGCCAGATCTAGCCCTGCTTAGCTTTGATAAGGCAAAAGGAGAGCAACTAAGATCAGTTACACTGTCTCTGCAATCCACACTATCTTTTACACAAAAGTCCCTTGAATTTCCCTGTGGTGCAATGAATGTCAGGTGTTTGATTGAGAGACATACTGGTACTAGAATTTGGAGGATTTCCCAGCCATTTGCATCCAGCTTCAGATTTAGAAACAAACTATATTATACCTAAATGTTGCATGAAACAGAACCATAATCATACATGATTTTCTAAAAAGTAGCTTCCAGATCTTCTACAAGGCTAGAACAAAGGAAGAGAGTTGCCTCATTTGGCTCCTCATGGAATTCCTTGATGCAGTAATTTTGCCAATGCTTTGCATCTCAAGAATAATTTCACAAACAGTTACAATGGGGATTCGCAAAACAGGCTAAGAAACTCCACATTACAAACACATTGTAAACAAGCGCGATATGCTACAGCCCCTTATATAAAAGGTGAGAGCAGAACTGATCTGCCTGCTTCAGAATCCTGATCAGTGGGATTACAAAATGAATCATCCTCATTTACCAGCAAACTCTTCTTTCTTTAGGCCCCAGTTCAAAAATTCTCTCGGTTTAAAAATAGCTATAGAATTCATGTTCTAACTCAATTGATCAAGGAATGCAATGTGTCTCATAGCTGGATCTTTGGAAAGTCTTCAACATGTTCTTCTTGGTAAAATAATGAGTTATATGATGCTTCTGTTAGATGGACTCACAATTCACTCCATGACTCCACCCAAAGACTGCCAGTTAATGAAAGGAATGGTATTTCAACTGAAATGTAAAGGTCTGCATTTAGCAAAAAAAAAAAACCATAAGCAAAAATCTAGAATGAAAGATTTCTGGATTAGAAAGCAACAGGAATATTGAATCCAAAGCACAAGAGGTAACGGTTCCCTTGTACTCTGTCCTTGTCAGATCCCATTCAGAATTATCTATCTAGTGCTAGGCACCAGAATTTTAAAAAGGACATCAAAAACCTGCATCATGTTCAGAGACAGACCGTCGAGATGTTCAGGGATCTGGAAACAGAGGCATATTGAGGAATCTGACTATGTATGACCTACAGGAGAGATTACAGAGGGAAGAAATAATAGCAGATTTCAAATATTTGAAGGATTGTCATTTTGAATTTTAAATCTGTTGCCTCACAGGGCAGGACCAGAGCAGTAGGGTGAAATGTTAGGGAAGGGGATTCAGGCTAGATCTCAGGAAGAGCCTCCTGAAGGTATGACTTATAGGATCAACAAATAGAATTGGCCGCCCCATGAATTGGGGGCTGAGGGGGGCTTTCTTTCACCGGAGGTCTTCAAGTAGTGTCTGGATGGTCATTTGTCATGGATCTAATGGATCCTACACTGAGGAGGGAGTAGGACTCATTGATCTCCAAGATTCTTCCCAACTTGGGATTCAGTGTAAGAATGCATCTGCTCATATTAAATCACCTAGAAAATAAACTTAAATATACTGTGCACTTTTTCATTTGCAAAGGGAAAAGGTCTGAAGACTATATTCAGTTTAGCATAGCAACCGTAGCCCTCCAACCACAGCAGTCCAATCACATTTTGAGGTGACTTAATTTGATCCATTGGCTTCAACATGACTTGCTTATTTATTAATTCAGTTTGTATGCTGCCTGACTCCCATTGTCTCTATACCTGTTAGAACAAGGCAGCTGATCCCATCATTTGCTAGTTCGGTATATTCATGGTTTCATTCTACGTTTTCCTGCTTTGCCCATTTACTATCCAATCTCATGCTTTGCTTCCAAGTCCAAAAACACTGGTTGCTTTCCATGTTAATTCAATTTCCAACCAGACATGTGATGCCAAAACCATTTACTGCCCCTCGCGGAGGAAGCCTTCTTTCCCACACCTCAAAGCAGATGCTGTTAATCTTGGATTAGCCCCCAACTAGGGCACCACAAAGTTTATTCATTCATTGAAGCAAAAGGATTTGCTGCTAATGGCTTTCTCTCTTTTGCAACGTTAAAAAAACATCAGATCTATTGACTAGCCAATGACAGCAAGATTCTCTGGGCTTTCTCTCACCTGTTAACGGAAGTGTCCGCAGAGGCTAGTCAAAAAATCTCAAGAAGGAGGGCTGCAATGGTGCAGTCAAAGCTCTGCCTATTTTTTATGAGTATACGAGAGGCAAAATGCTTTGATCAGACCGTGATGGCCCAAATCTTGACTTTTTGACACCTCTGTTTATTAGTGTGACCTCTTACCTTTGTTTATCTCAGACAGGGGAGAGGGACAGGATTGGTGTCACATAGAGATCCCTGCCAAAGTCTTTGGCATGAGTTTCTCGTTCAAGGTCGATCAGGAGCCTGCCGAAAGCCTAATAAAATGGAATTTTAGTTATCATTATAGGAAACCAATGGAGACATTTGGACCCAACTATCCTAGGGGTGTCCACAGAGGGGTCAAAAGGGTCAAGACAGCAGCCACAAACATGAGACAGAAGGTCAAAACTGGGTTTTGACTGCATGGTTTTCACAGTGACATCTCTGACCCGGCCGTTCGTGTATAGCTCATTCAGAGGCTCTCAAACATAAACCTGTAAAAAAGAATAAAAATATTTAAGAACAACCTGATTAGAAACCTGTTTATGGCAGCCCACATTCATCTGGAAAAAGAGGCCAAAATTCAAGGCCTGGGTTTTTGGGGCCATCTTTTAATTTGAGGTAACCAATGATGGGCTTAGACACAACTCCCAAAATTCCTAACGACTAGGATTTATGGGAGATTCAGATCAAAAACTAGCAGCCATCCGCTAGCCTACCTACCTTCTCCGTAAACCCTTATTGAATTCATACGTGTCCTTTAAAGGCTGGAAAGTGAATGCTTATACAGGAGATTAGATCTCCAAACTTAGTGGAAACCAAGTGTTATTTTCAGCTTAAAATATCCCTCTGCCTTTCATTACAGTTTGATATACGAGGCAGCTATGTCAAGCATTTTCTTCTTCTTCTTTTTAACTCAAGTATAACCCCCACCCCCACCCCAGTGTATTTAATTGGGCTTGGCTTTCAAGGAAGCAGCTTCAGGCTGATTTAAAGAGCTGAGCATTACTGGAGGTTGGAAGAGCCGATCAGATATAAACTAGCAGTCATCGTGCAGTAAAGATGTCTGGCCGAGAAGGAACTAAATGTCGGAGGACGGTGATTTAATGCGCCTGCCTGGGGCTGGAGAGCTGGTCCCGTTTGCGCACTCTTTACTGGAGAAATGTTGGCCTTCAACTCAACCTGGGGAACAGAGAGGCACATTTCTCATGCCCTCTTCAAATCTTATAAAACGGTCTGCTGCCGATAGCTTCCTTGCCAGCTGGGGCTGACCTCGTGTTCCACCCCACTGTCGGGACCCAGGAATGCCAGGTGAACCAAAGTGTGCAGAGAAACTACAGATTATTTAATTGCTAATGAAGGGAAGATGCATTTCTCTATGCCAGGCAAGGAATCTTCCTGTGCTTGGCCTAAGGATTAATTGGGGCTGGGCGTCAACCATAAATCTGATCCTGTCCTCCAATCCTTCCCCCAAGCAATTGATTAAGCCCATATTACCAGTTTTAAAAAAGGGACGCGGTGGCTCAGTGGGTTAGGACGCTGAGCTTGTCAATCAGAAGATCGGCAGTTTGGCGGGTTGAATCCCAAGTGCCGTGTAGCAGAGTGAGCGCCTGTTACTCGTCCCAGCTTCTGCCACCCTAGCAGTTCGAAAGCACGTAAAAATGCAAGTAGAAAAATAGGGACCACTATTGGTGGGAAGATAACAGCGTTACGTGCGCCTTTGGCATCTAGTCATGCCGGCCACATGACCTCGGAGACGTCCTCGTACAAACGCTGGCTCTTCAGCTTTGAAACAGAGATGAGCCCTGGTCCCTAGAGTCGGAAACAACTAGCACACATGTGCGGGGGAACCTTTACCTTTACTATCAGTTTAAAAGGAAAGATCCTGCGAGATTGCCAGATATTTGTTTGTAACACTTTGACTAGTGAAACCTTTATGGGTTTGCTAACTTCAGTTTCTCTCCTAACCACCTTCCCCTGGAGGATTTTTTTAAAAAAAAAATTCAAGAAAAGGCAATTGCAAATTTGCTAGTGAAAAAAAGACCTTTAAGGAACTGGGGGCATTCAGTTTGTGCCCCTGGGATACAAGAGCTCCTTTCAAGCCTCTTTTTATTACCTGGATGGGGTTGTTTTTAGCAAGGGCACTGAGGATCCCAGCCAAGGAGGCCTCTTAGTATTGTCCATGCATTCACATCGTGTGTGTGTTTGTTGATTAGTGACTTTATCTCCTGCCCAGCGAAAAGAGGCACAAAATGACTTGCCACAAAAGTAAAATCAATACTGAAATTCAATTAAAGCCCAATGAACAACATAATTAGAATTCTATTTAGAAACTCAAGAGAATAAAATAGCCAGCAAAATATTCACAGCCTCAGCAGCCGTGAATGACTTTTATTTTTTTATTTTTTTTATTTTAATTCCATTTATATCCCGCCCTTCTCCGAAGACTCAGGGCGGCTTACAAGCTTAGCAGTAACCTTCATTCTATGTATATGCCTGCTTATTAGGGCTTTCACACACCCCCTAAGCGGCATTATTACAAAGTCAGCTTAATTGCCCCCAACAATCTGGGTCCTCATTTTACCTACCTCGGAAGGATGGAAGGCTGAGTCAACCTTGATCGTATTTATCCATTTTGATTTGATCTCGGCAGGAAGCAATTCCTTAAATGTTTCTTTAAAGGAAGGGACTTACTGGTCAATCTTACTTAGCACGGTATTCCAACAAATGGGAGAAATCAGCATAAAGGCCACAATTTCATCTGTAACTAATACTAGACAACCCATTGGGTTATTGTTTCAGAGTTACTTACTTATCTAAACAGAGAAACAGAGTCACCATAGGTGGGCAAAAAAAAAATATATCAGTGGAAGTGACTTACTGTTGACTTCCTTATTGAGTTTCCTTGTGGGAAGTTGGCAACGTGCATTCAAAACCTTCCTTCCTTCCTTCCTTCCTTCCTTCCTTCCTCCATTCACCCATCCATCCATCTATCCATCCATCCATTCATCCATCCCTCATTCATTATTTCTTCCCTTCGCTTTCTTCCCTCTCTTCCTCCTCCTTCTTTCCTTCCTTCCCTCCCTCCTCCCTCCTTTCTCCTTTCTTCCCTCCTTCCTGCCACATCAGGTTCCATTGAGTTAAGGATCACAAAGCCAGCAGGCAGTTCCAAGTCCAAAGCCAGCAGGCAAGTAAGTGACTGGCAGCCAGATAGAGGGAGAGAGCGAGAGATTGTGCAAGTGGCCAGTGTGATGCATGCACAGACAGACTTGGGAAGTTGCATGGTTAGGGGAGACGTACCTGAGCAATTTGCAACCTTCCCTGCTGGCTTCCACGTTGACTTTCTCCCTGAAAGCTTCCCACAAGCAAAGAGTTAGCTGGTGGGAAGGTTGCAGGAAGCATCAGCAGTCAACTTGACAGCTCCTGCCAGCTTCCCTACTGTCTTCTGGGAAATCGTCAGGGAGTGCTGGAAATGAGGATAACACGACTGTGGCAGGATGGCAGCCGTTTTGAAGTGACAACAGTGCAGCAGTGCTAAAGTCACCACAATTTCTCCAAATTTCATTCCCATGGGAGTCATGGCTTTCTGGCAGTCTGTAAGTTAGCCCATTTAAGTTACCTTGGTTCATACCTCATTGCCCTATACCAGGGGTAGGCAACCTTGGCTCTTTTATGACTCATGGACTTCAACTCCCAGAATTCCTCAGTCAGCTATGCTGACTGAGGAATTCTGGGAGTTGAAGTCCATGAGTCATAAAAGAGCCAAGGTTGCCTACCCCTGCTCTATACCTCCAATTTTGCCCAATTGAAGGTTACAAACCTTTTTTTAAAAGCAAGAAGAAGAAGAATGCTCAATAACAGAACCAAAGATGCTCCATTTTGCTTTTCTAGAACGTTATTATTTTTTTCAGTTCCCCGAGAAAGGGTCAGTCCCAAGGAAATGAAGATTATAGTAATCGCATTCATTATAGAATAGAATCATCAGTCTGTTCCAAAGCAGGCTGAGCGCCCTCAAGCTTTCAGCCCTATGTCTTGAAGACCTCTGTGATTTAGCTGGCTGCCAGAGTGGCCTCTGTAATCAGCCAGCTTTGAGTTTGATGCACGTCGGGATTGCACCACGGTTGCCGGACGGAACCGCCTATGGCCAGCTTGATCTATCTTATCGAACACGTAACCAGGCGGCTCTTTGAAAGAGGCAGGACATATATGCACTTCCTTTGCTGTATAACTTGTGCCATAGGTGGTGGTCTCGGCAAATGGCGCACAAGGTCTGGCCACTGGCAAGCGGGGTCGGAAGCTCTTTATGGAAGGGAGCGGGTGAGGAACGTAATGGGTTTGGAAGGAGGTCATCAGGTCCATGGGCTCGGAGGGCAAGGTGATCTCTGGATGAGGCATGATGGGCTTGGGTCTTTCGGCGTGCCAATGCTGGAAGTCTTCCTTCATAGTGGAACAGTGGCTAAAGGGTTCCGTGTATTCGACGACCCGGGCCAAGGGTTTACATGATGTTGCTGGGCGCCCATGAGGATCTCCATAGTGGATCTGTGATGATGTCTGGAGGTCCATCTTCTCTTTAGGGGGAGTGTAAACCGCCGGCTTTCTGGAAATGCGAGCAGCTACTGGCCATGCTAAGAACTTCTCCTTGAATTCAGTAGTGCCCATAAAATTCCCTGTATCTGGCCTGACATAATCTGGTTTTGTGGACTTTGCTGGCTCTCCTGCTAGCCCTTTGTAAGAAAGGTTGTGGGTGGTGAGCCCATCAAATGGGACTTCGCAGCTCTTGAATGGCTCTTGCGTGTGGACGAAGCGCTGTGGGATGGGGTGAGGCACATAATTCAGCTTATAATTGGTCATGCTCTCCAAGGGGATCTTTGAGGTTTGAAGAGGCTTTGCAGGCTTATAGTTCTTGGTGGTGACCAGCCCTTTGTATTGGTAAGCATCCTGGTTAGTGGTCCTGTGATCAAATTTTTTTTCTGGCGGACGGTAATTGTGATCTGGCTTAATCATCTCTCTTTTAGGCTGATTCCATGCCACGTAATCAGCTGAAATGTAAGCAGATGTGATTAAAGAGGCCATCATTACTTTCAAACATTCCCGCCTCCATTCTAATAAAATGCAATTTACTGCAGTTAGGCAAACATAAGACAGGGGGGAAAAATGAAAAACAGTTCTTTGGCTATTGGAATGATAGCAAATGATTACTTAACAATAAACCACATAAAGATGGAGTCATGGGAATTGTTAGTGGAATGAATATGGAATCAGACCACTATAAACACATCGTTTTTGTTATTTTTTTAATTTTGGAGTGTTGATATTATGTTACTATCCTATTGCCAGAGAGCCTCTTTCTTATAGTGCAGGGGTAGGCAACCTTGGCTCTTTTATGGCAGTCATAAAAGAGCCAAGGTTGCCTACCCCTGTTATAGTGGTTAAGACTTCAGCTAGAAACTCTGAAACCCTAAGTCCTAGTCCTATCATAAGCATAAAGTCAGCTGGGTGACCTTAGGCCAGTCCCTCTCTCTGAGCCCTAGAAAGCAGACAATGGTGAACCATTTCTGAAAAACTATGTCAAGAAAGCTTTGGGGACTTTCTCAGGGAGTGGGCAGGTCTCAGCACTGACTTAGAGGTAATCCTGAAAAAGCCCATTGCCGGCGTAGAAGTAAGATTTGGGTACAGTCCCATCAAGCATCTGTAAGTAGAATCTGGAAAGGTAGATGGCATCTTCACAATGAAAAGGCAAGATAACTATAGCCTTGGAGACGTTCTACTCATGGCATCCATTTTAAGGATAATTCAAGGAATCTGGAACTTGTACTTTGTATCCAAAGCCACTAATCCTAACATAGTTCATACCTAACTTCTTTTCATTGCATACCTTAACTGCAAAAGTAGTTTCCTTTCAAGCATATGGAAATTTGCTCTTTTCAGGTTTACCATTCTGGCCTGGAAAATGTCATGTGACTAAAAGATGGTGAAAGGTTTTTGTAGTTCTGCCCTTCAGATCTAGTAGGCTTATTTTATCTTCTCCTGAAATGTCTCAGAAAGATGATGACATCTCTTCTTCTTAAGCATTGAACTGAAGGTCAGTTCAGACTTCTACAAAGAAGCCGGAAAAAGTCAGAGACTCTTGTGTTCTTGTCCATTGCTTCAAAGATGGGATTCAAATCTTAAATTCCTCTGGATTCTGTTGTCAATTGAAATCTTTTTCTACAGATATAATTTTATTAAGAATTTGGATTGCAGCAATACGTCTAATGCAAACTAAACTTTCAAAAAGAAAAGAGAATAGTAATGAGTAAAAAGGGCAAGAAAAAAGAGAAAGAAGGAAAAATAGTAAAAATATAATAAAGAGAAAAATGTATAAAGATTTCCAGCCTTCATTGCAACAAATGTAAACAAATTTACTGACTCCACTCCCTTTAAGGATACAAACATTTATCTCTTCATCCCACACCCCATCTCCTAGCTATGAACAAATCCATAAAATTTTCATTTTTTCAATCCTGAAGTCAGCAGAAATTCCATAAAGGTTTAGCAGAAATAATTTCATATCTTGTTTTAACCTTGATCAAATAAGCCAATTTTATATTCTTTCCTTTTACTTCTAACACTCTTTAGTTTGCTCAAATACAGTCAAAGAACTTGATGTCTTTTCATTTCTTCTTTGTCCTATTGATCAGAATTCTTCAAGGCTTTAACAAACCTGTTTTGTAAATCTACGAGGAAAAAAATTTCAGGTTACTTTCTTGGTTTGTCATTTGTATTTCACTTTTTCACTTTAAAACCTCAGCCACTTTCTTTTGTATATCCAGTGAAACATTTTTCTAAATCATTCTCTTGGCCTTTCAGTTGTAGACTTCTTTTGATACTACCTCTTCTTTTCAGATAAAATTTATTCTTCCTCTTTAGCATATTTTCCTGTACCTAAAAACTTTAATTCCCTCTAGTATCCAGTTTTTGAATTCATAAAATTATTTATCTTTGTTTTGTCTTGTAAAAACCAAAACAGAATCTATTTTCCATGAGCAGTGGTTTCTTGTTAATTCCAAAATCTTACTGTAAGAATTTTAATGCTCCAATTTTATCTGCACCCTAAGTCTGTTTATAACTCTCTAAGATCAAGACCTTATTTAGCTCTTTGCTGTTTATTTTAGATTCTTTAAATTCTGAACATTAAGGTTAAAAAAATTTTTCATTCAGGATTGAAAGTAGACTCACCTGGCATTTTCAAAATTGTCAGTTCAAAGGTCTCTAATAGCTTAGATGTAGCTAATAAGCAATTTCCCAAACTGATTAGAAAGTGAGGTTTGCGAATTTAGTGTCCTTTAAAAGTCTCCTGCAAGAAGTAATAATGGCTTCCTGTGTACCAGGATTTTTGAAAAATTAGGGCACCACAGAAGAAAGAAAGACATTGAAGTGAAACCATGCATAAAATGGCTCAGGCAGTCATTAGCATTGTCAAAGGAACTCTAAAATTAGATTATCTCCCTATCTGGAGCGAGAGCTCTGTATCTCAGTGTTAATGAAAAAACTAAAACAGTGCACTGCAAAGCTGCAAAGAATTCGGATATTTTATCATATCACTTACAGGCACCTCATCCTGCTTAGTAGTGAGTATCATGTTTAATATTCTTAGATTATTTTTTCTTAATACTACACTTATTATAGCCCATTTTTCTATTCTATTTTCTATTCTATTCTATTATTCTATTTTATTTGATTATTCAATTCTATTTTCTATCTTCTATCTTCTATCTTCTATCATCTTCTATCTTCTATTCTATTCTATTCTATTCTATTCTATTCTATTCTATTCTATTCTATTCTATTCTATTCTATTCTATTCTATTCTATTCTATTCTATTCTATTAATCCCAGAATTCTCTTTAGATGAATTATCTTCATGTAATGCAAGAATGGCAAATTTCCAGGCCATAGGCAAGATTGAATCAGTAGTAAATCCTAGGACTGTAGGCAAACAGGAAGTTAGAAAAAAAAACATTTTGGAAGAAGACATGGGCAAACCACTTTGCATTCATATAATTATTAGGAGTGAAGCTGAATTGAGGAAGTATTTATGCATCTGTTTTGATTGCCATGCAATTGGTTTGGTCAAGAACATGCTGGGGGTGGGTGGGTAGAATTCTGGGAACTGAAATCCATACAAGTTGTCAGGTGTGAAAAACACCGACTTAGAGTATACTGCAGGAGATAAAACATATGAAATGGTAGACCAGGTAGCGTATAGACCACAATGATCATACATAAGAATTGACATGCAACATTTAAATGTTCTTGACTCAGGAAGGGAGCAGAAATTTGAATTCTTGCAACTCTTACTAAAAACACACAAAAAAACTACAGTAGGTATTCTTAAAAAAAAAAAGCACAACAAAATCCTTTAAGGGACCAGGCTAGAAACCAGGAGACTGTGAGTTCCAGTCCTGCTCAAATACATAAGCCATCTGGGTGACTTTGGGCCGGTCGTTTATTCTGAGCCCATGATATCAGGCTCTGGC
Organism: Vipera berus; assembly: GCF_964194415.1. NCBI lineage: Eukaryota > Metazoa > Chordata > Lepidosauria > Squamata > Viperidae > Vipera > Vipera berus. Next base: position 80,965,357 of record NC_138203.1, read on the forward strand.
AGTAAGGCAGATGGTCACTCTCAGTCGCCATCAATGCATCGGAACAGGGCTGATCTGAAAAAAGATGTTCCTGCACTTACCAGGAAAATGCTAGGTTAAAAAAAAAATTGAAAAGCACAGCTTGATATATCATGAAAACAAAGCTATAAGATACATCATGTTGGGGAAAAGGCAGAACAGCAGAGAGGGGATATGGTGGCCTTTTGGATGTTTTTATTTATTTATTTATTTTTATTTTAATTCCATTTATATCCCGCCCTTCTCCGAAGACTCAGGGCGGCTTACAAGCTTAGCAGTAGCCTTCATTCTATGTATATGCCTGCTTATTAGGGCTTTCACACACCCCCTAAGCGGCATTATTACAAAGTCAGCTTAATTGCCCCCAACAATCTGGGTCCTCATTTTACCTACCTCGGAAGGATGGAAGGCTGAGTCAACCTTGAGCCTGGTGGGATGCGAACCTGTACTAATTGCAGGCAGCTGGTGTTACTTAAGGAGGCATTAGCCCACTGCTCCACCAAGGCTTCTGTTGTCGGCTTCTAACTCCCATCATTGCCAGGCACCCCTGACCCCACTGCCTGCCTGGGGATTCTGAAAGAAGTGGCTTTACTGTCCTTGGAAGGCCTTAGGCTTCCCGTGCCTGGTCTTAAACCAGACATGGTTTCCCCACTTGAAAAATAAGCCATGAGAACAAGGAAAACTGGAAGTATTGGTTCATAAGACAAGATGGACACTTAACAAATTAGAAGCAGGTACACCAGATCAGAAACACTCTGTTCATAAAATATGGCCCCACAATTTTACAACTGTGTTCCCTTATTAGGGATTTCTGGGTAGGAAGGTTAGTGACGGTCATACACAAAATCCTTGGCACTGAGTCACTATCTGCAAGGGGTCAGAATAAACTAAAACAAGAGTGAATAATGCTGTCAAATTGTGGCCCATTCACTGCAATGTAACTTCTTTTCAATCTTCTACTGTATTCCTACCTGAGCCTGCAGTGTGGCACCATTGTGTGTGCAACTTGTTATTTTGTAAAAAGGTAAAGGTAAAGGTTCCTCCCGCACATGCGTGCTAGTCGTTTCCGACTCTAGGGGCCGGTGCTCATCTCTGTTTCAAAGCCGAAGAGCCAGCACTTGTCCGAAGACGTCTCCGTGGTCATGTGGCCGGCATGACTAGACGCCAAAGGCGCACGGAGCGCTGTTACTTTCCCACCGGAGTGGTCCCTATTTTTCTACTTGCATTTTTACGTGCTTTCAAACTGCTAGGTTGGCAGAAGCTGGGACGAGTAACAGGTACACAGCTTCTAATTCTATCCCATTTCCCCCTGTGGTCTCCTCTTGGTTGTAAGTGGGATCCCAGTCATTTCAATGGATGCACATGTGCTCATAGGAGCAATTGAGGAGGAAACAGCTCATGCATGCATATACCGTATTCCTTGAATACGGTTTTTAAGGGAGATCTGATTCTCCTTATAGGCAATCCAATTGCCTGGATATGAAAGATCACAGGCTTTGTCGTATCCTTGAAAACTGGTGAGCTTAAGGGATGAATCACTACAATATGGAATAAGATCGTAGGACCAATTATTTGAAGGTTTCCGTTTGCAGGATATTTTGAAAAAATCTTGCAAATTGCAACCAAATGTGGTAAAGCTGCATTTTATCAGAGCTCTTTCAATCCTCAGCTGAAGGCTGTTCTAGATAGTACAGACCTTTGACCGAGACTTACATATGGCTCGTATCATATATTATTAAAGCCCATTGATAAAGAAATAGATTTATGTCAATCCACACATTTGAGATAATAAGACTGTCCAGATGTTCCGTGTATCTGATGCATGTCAAGGGAGAACAGGAGTTGCTTATCATCATTTTTGTCATTGTAAAGGAAGAGTAACAGCGTCTGTGTACCCTCACTAGGATCCGACTGTTTGGACAAAGTTATCATGCGGAAGAGTTTGCTAGACTCCTAGTTTTGCTGAACGAGCAAAAGGGATTGATCTGATCCTTCTTTCTCTTTCATACTTGCTATGGATGTGCTCAACTAGCAGGCAACCTTCTTGTGATTAATACCTATGGAATGGGTCCCACTATGATTGACCTACAAGAATGGATTTCTTTTCCTCCTTAATAGTTGATGTAGGTCTCCTTTGATCATACATAGCCAATTCCCCATTATTTCACTCACCTCTCTTCCAAAGTCCCCCCGATGCCCCCCAAAAGTTGTAAACCATAGAACACCAAGGAAAGGGATGGGGGAAAACCAGCACACATGATCTGTGTGAGGGTCTTCCTTTAGCATTTGCACTTCCTTAGAGACTCTGAGAAGGGACAAGATCATAACTTCCAGAAATTTTGAGAGGACATAAGTTTAAGGGGCAAAAAAGATGCATCAAGGCACTTATAAGCACCCCTTAAAAACGTGCCAACTTGCAAAGTGGGATAATGATTCCCATTTGGGAGGTTACTGAGAAAAATGGATGCTTAATGCATTTCAAATATTTCTAATGATTCTTTCAACTCTTACTTTTATACGTTGGAACTGTGGTCATCTTCTCAGCAGAAGAATAATTTTGTTCCTGGGGCAAGCAAGGAGGCACTCGAGATACATGGTATGGGTTATAATCTTGTCTATATGTAGACTGTAGGTCCATACATTCATCTTTCTTGACATATTTATCAGGAGGTTTCTGTTTAATAGGGAAGATTTCATGTGGGATGTAATCTCTCCTGTAAAAACATCAACAGGTCTGATTAAATGAATAGCTTGTAGTATACACATAAATGTATCCAGACTTATCTGTGCCTAACTTAAGACAGTCCTATTGAAAACAATTTGACATGTTTCCAAGCCATCCCATAGATTTTAATGACTCTACTTTAAGCATGACTAAGTCTAAACCTACCAGAATGTTGCTTATTAAATTTACATGAATCCTGCATATCTCATATTGGAAAAGTTCCAGCTGTTAATTTTCTTTTTGCTTATCAGAGATTTGGAGATACTGTTACCTTTCAAATTGTTGCATTATTTCTCACAGATACATTTAAAAAAACCTGTGACATAAGAGTACGAAATCTTTCCACTTTAGGAAGACAAAGCAGCAGAACTTACCAATGGATACTTTCTGTATTGCAGGAAGCTTTTCAGCAAATGTACAATAGGGCAAAGATGCGGAGAATATTGCTTGAATTGTGATGATATAACTTTTCCTGTACTCCATCAATCAATAAATGCTGGCATAACGCTTAATAATTTTAAAAGGCCTTTTTATTTAGTTAATTGTTTGGATCTTAGTCAATTTAAGGATTACAGGGTTTTGTGAAGGACAGATTAACATTTTTATTCTTCAAGGTCTAGTGACAATAGATTTTTTTTAATTGTCTACTGACAGTAGTGACAACAACTTTATTGATTAGCCCTTGGGCCATATCAAAGTACAAAGTTCCAGCAACAAACCGTCACCAAAACTAGATAAAAGCAATCCGAAATGGAATTTGATAAAATACAATTTAAAATGGAATTAAAATACAATTTAAGTTAAAATAGTAATAAAATGCAAATTTAAGATATAGATAAAATATGGAAACATTATATTTCGGAGTCGCCCTTACAATCTACCCCAATCAGTCCCACATATGCAGATCTTAACCGGATCATTTTGTTCAAATACTGTGCTACGTTGGATGTTATTTTCAAGTTCTGGCCGGACATAAGGTAAGTTATTTTGATATGGGGATCCCAATGGGTCATTCGTTTGGTATATAGACCAAGATACCTGTCTCTCACCCTCTTATACAAACAACAGTCAAATAGGATGTGAGCCAGGTCCTCTACCTCTGCCGCTCCGCAAATGCAGATATGCTCATTGTACGGTATAGCATGAAATCTCCCATATCTGACCATTGTATCAAGCTGTTCGAATCTCGCTCTCGTAAATATCTCCCTAAGATGTTTTGGGAGTTGTAACTTCAAATAACTGTCCACTTGAAAAGTACATTTGTATTTACTCAGCCATTTCAAGTTACCCACCTTACTAAGGATAGCTATATCAGTTTGTGCTTCTATATCCTTAATTTACTGACAGTAGTGAATAAAAGTACTTTCTTATAAAATGCTTTAGCTCAAGAGAGAGAGGCAGTTTAAATATTTGTTTACTGAGTTGACACTAAACTACAGAAACAGTACAGTACAAAAACACTGCATGAAAAAGCACTCATGCTGCTTTTAGTTGTTTATGCCACTGGTGTACAAAGATGGCATGTGAACCTGTTTCGCATGCCTCAGTTGTGGAGCGTCCAAGTTTACTCCACAGGTAGTACAGGAAAATGTCTTGGAAGGTTATAGGTGATGTTTAAGACAATACTAACAAAGTTATAAGAAAGAGGATGGCCTTGACTATTTCCATTCGGGCAGGAATTCTTTCAGAGGGACAAACCCAATTAAATGGATTTGTGTAATCATTCTACTTTTCTTTCCTATTGGCAAAGAAGCAGTAGGAAAAGACAATTGGTTTAAGAAGTGAGAGGCAATTACATCTACATTCATTCCTCACATTTCATGAAGGCATCTGCCCAAAAATTCAGTTAAAGATCTCATCCAGAAGCATCCAGATAATAACGAAACCTACTGTTATCATCCAGATCTGGGGAAAAGAACAATGCATTGCAACATTATGCCCACCCACCCACCCAAATACACATATATACAAATTATGCATTCAAGTTCACAATCTTTGGCCTTTAACAGCCCTTCTTTTGGGGCTAAGGTAAAGGTAAAGGTAAAGGTTCCCCCGCACATGCGTGCTAGTCGTTTCCGACTCTAGGGGCCGGTGCTCATCTCCGTTTCAAAGCCGAAGAGCCAGCGCTTGTCCGAGGACGTCTCCGTGGTCATGTGGCCGGCATGACTAGATGCCAAAGGCGCACGGAACGCTGTTACCTTCCCACCGGAGTGGTCCCTATTTTTCTACTTGCATTTTTACGTGCTTTCGAACTGCTAGGTTGGCAGAAGCTGGGACGAGTAACAGGCGCTCACTCTGCTACGCGGCACTCGGGATTCGACCCGCCAAACTGCCGACCATCTGATCGACAAGCTCAGCGTCCTAACCCACTGAGCCACCGCGTCCCTTATTCTTTTGGGGCTACTATTCTGCAATTCAAAGGACCACTAGATGACAGCCATTACACAGAGAACTCTCTTTGCTCCCACCTGGTGGTCATTTGGATAGTTGCAAGATAGATCTGGTAGCCCTCCCTTTGCTTCCATTTCTGTTGTCTTACTTGGTTGTTGAAAGGGCTTCCATTGGCACTGGCTGCTTCTGGTACTTTGTGGTGGGTTTGCATGATTCCCTAGGTAGAATGTTGGCATAAAGGGGGTATTTTTCCATGTACTCAGAAAGAAGACATGGCTTCTCGTTCGTGTCAAAGAGCCTGGTTGGCAGATGAGGACAATGATGGCGTCTGTTGAAGAAAGAAAAAAAATATATTGGGTTCACCAAGATGCACAATAGGAGTTGGAAACTCACAGATTTGACATGATTACTTTAGCACTTGAATCATGTTTTACAAATGTGTAGATATTAAACAGGGCAGCCTCTACAGCAGGGGTCTCCAACTGTGACAACTTTAAGACTTGTGGACTTCAACTACCAGAATTCCTCAGCCAGGAATTCTGGGAGTTGAAGTCCACAAGTTTTAAAGTTGCCACGGTTGGGGACCTCTGCTCTACAGTACTTTCCTTTTTCTATCTGGTTGTTTTTCCCGAGAAGTCCCTGCAGATTTTACTCGGCTAGTCACTGATGATGATAGGGGGCGGTGTTCATTTCCATTTCAAGGCATGACATCACAGAGTGCAATTATCTTCCTACCAAAGTGGTGCCTGTTTATCTACTTGCATTTGCATGTTTTTGAACTGCTAGTTGGGCAGGAGCTGGGCCGAGGATGGGAGCTCACCCCATCATGTGGCGCTCAGGTCTTGAACCTGGGCTGTCAGCTGACAAGCCCAGTGTCTTAACCATTGAGTCACCGCATCACTCCTGTTTTTCCCAAACTTGATACTAAACTGATTGATTTTAGGAACAACTGAGAAACTTTAATTAGAAAGACATTTTAAAAAACAGGAGGATACTCTATGTATACGGTCTTGAGCTCTTGGAGGAAAGGTGGGATATGAATCCAATAAATTATTAATTTCAATTGATAATAAACATAGGCCTTAAAAAGTTCTGTAATACATTATCTTAACCAAGAAAATATGTTAACTTTTAATTTATTAGTGAAGTCTATAACTGTTGTGATTCAGTGTCAGCCTATACTCCCAGCAGCTGAGTCCGAGGAATCTGAGGAGGAGGAGGAGGAGGAGGAGGGGTTTGGAGAGCCTTCGGTGTCGGAGGGAGGCTCTGAGGCACTGCAGGACTCTCAGCCTGGCCCCTCCAATCGTGTTCCTCATGAGGCTCAGCTGTGCAAGGAGGAGGTGTCGGACTCAGAGGAGTCACAGCTGAATCTGTTCAGAGACGCTAGAAGCAGATGGCAATCCAGCAGAGCAGAGCAGAGAAAATCAATGAGACAACTCAGTGAAAAGAGGAGAAGGCATCAAGAAGCCACGCCTTGGGACTGATAATAAAAGGGGAAGGTGTGGGCGGTGCTGGTTGCTGAAGGCAACCGTTCGGAGACATTTAAAGAGAATCCTGGTCTGTTCTTGCTAATCTGTTTGACTCTTATTTGACTCTTGTTGGATGTTTTGAATCATGTATTTATGGTTGAAGAAAATATTCTGCTGCTTTTTTGTTTGAAAGACTTTATTATTTGGAACTGTAAATAAATTTGGGTTATTTTCCAGCCTATTGATTGTTAAAAGGAAAAAGGGGTTGTCCCTGACACACAAACAGGGCCGGTCGTAGGCCGGAACAGAACAGTAACATCATTTTATGATTCTGATTTGTATTTCAATTTTTCAGATTCCCTTACCAAAAACATTGGTTTAGATATTAGTATTCGCCCTTCATCATCCTCAATGAAGCAAGAATAAAGTCAACTATCTACAGCCTCCTAAATCTCCTTCTAGTGCAGGGGTGTCAAACTGCCGGCCCATGGACTGGACGCGTCATGAAGAAACTGCGCCCACCCCATTTGCTGGCAATGGCGAAAAAGCTCCGATACATCGTGCGACATCACATGATGTCACAAGTTTGACATATCTGCTCTAGTGCATCAGAAAATGCTTGTTGGCCAATTATTTCCTTACCCATTTTCCACCTTTCACGCCTGGGTGTATGTGCGTGCGATGATATTTCATACTTAGGTGCAATGAGAGTTTGTACAGGTAGTCCTCAACTTATGACCACAATTGAACCCAAAGTTTGTGTTGCTAAGCGAGACATTTGTTAAGTGAATTTTGCCCCATTGTATGACCTTTCTAGCCACAGTTAAGTGAATCACTGCAATTGTTAAGTTAGTAATACAACTGTTAAGTGAATCTGGCTTCCCCATTGACTTTGCTTGCCAGAAGGTCACAAAAGGGGATCACATGACCCCCCCCCCGGGACACTGCAGCCCTCATAAATATGATCCCATTGTCAAGCATCCGAATGTAAATCACGTGACCATGGGGATGTTGTAACAGTTGTATGTGTGAAAAATGGCCACAAGTCAAGGACTATCTGTTTAATGTTTAATAATTCTTTTTATAACACTTATAACCAACAGCAGTACAAAACCTCTTTGTACAGTACAATTTCGGGGCTGCTTCTCAGCCACAAGATCATCCAGAGGTTTTCTTTATACCAAGATTCATTGAAAAGTGGTTAAGAGATAATAATAATATTGAAATTTCAACGCCTGGGTTGTTTTCTACCTTTAGAATTTCATTTCTCTCCCAGTTTCCTAAGATGAAACTTTTCTCAATTCATGCTTCTATGAAGAAGTAATGATCCGAATGTGAATTTCCTTCTTCATCTCAATCAATTTAGCAATACTTCACTCAACTTGTTTTCCGCAAGTTTCACTATCTTCTTGAGTCTTCTTCCTGGGTCCTTGTTGTTCTCCTGTATTAGGTATCTTTCAGATCAAGGCTTCCTGGATCTTCTAAGCTACCTTAATTTTATCTCTCACTCGCCTTAACTTCCAATGGATGAGAGGATTCTTTCCTGATTTACAATATAATCTGGCTGCTATTTTGGTGGCTATTCATAGCCCCAAGTATCCTGAAGAGATTTGAAATTAACCCGTATTCAGCTGCGGCCTAGGGAAGGACTGCTGTTTTAAATAGGGGTACTTTACTAAAGACTTGCAAATGAAATAAAACTGGGGGAATTTCAGCAGCCGAACCCAGCAACAAATCCATGCTTCATTGGATTAAAAATTCTGTTACACTTGCGTCGACCTACCAACATGCCCAGAAACGAGGTTCCCTTTGAATTTTAAAATGTGGAGTCTCTCTGGGTGCCACAAGTAGAAATAAACTGAAACATTCCTAGGGTAAATTAAAATTTTTGTTCAGGCCTCCTTGGTGCATTTTGTTTCAAATTATAGCACAGAGACATGCTGCAAATGCCGAATGTTTAGTCCCGATGGTTGAAAACTGCTCCTTTCTTACTTCATCCCGAATCTTTAGAGAAGAGAGATAACATCTCTACAGTTCAGGAAAACATTGGGCTACTGTTCCGTAATCCCCAATGACTTGCCATCTGGAATAAGGCTAAGTAGAGGTAGGAGTCAAATGACATCTGGAGAGCTACAGGTTTCCTACATGGTGGGAAATTAGACTGGAAATCTAGCTTTAATCCTTCATCAGGGAGAAACTGTTTAATTGGCATGCACTATACACGGTTAAGAGTCAGTTTGTAAAACGTTAGGTGTTTGCTGCAGCAGCCAAACCACAATGAGAAGGCCAAAAAAAAAAAAAGTGAAATGGGAGAATGGTGAATATAATGTGATCACAACAGCTCTGTGTATGCACAATGCATTCAGCTGATGATTGTAGCAACCTTTTTTTGATGTTGCTTGTGGCTTCAAGGGAAGGTGACTACCTTTAGGGCCAGCTCTCTCTGATAACCACACCAGGAATCAGTGAATACAGGTAATCCTCGACGTACGGCCACAGTTGAGCCCAACATTGCTGTTATTAAGTGAAACATTTATTTGACAACCTTTCTTGCTGTGCTTGAGAAGTTAGTAATCTGGCTGTTAAATGAATCTGGCTTCTCCATTGACTTTGCTTGTCAGAAGGTCGCAAAAGGGGAATCACATGATCTTGGGACACAGCAACGGTCATAAATATGAACCAGTTGCCAAGCGTCGGAATTTTGATCACATGATCACGGGGATGCTGCAACGGTTGTAATTGTGAAAAACGGCCATAGGTCACATTGTTCAGCGCCGTTGTAACTTTGAACGGTCCCGAAACAAACTGTTGTAAGTCAAGGACTAGCTGTACACAGCTCTGTGGAAAACTGAATATTTGTTGCAGAGTCTCAGCCTACAAATTTAACGGAATGAAATCTGAAATCCTTAGAAAGCTGAACTTTTGGGGAGTTTCACAAACATTTCCATTTTTACTGTGGCTGCTGTTCTCATCCTGCTTTTAAATTTTTAAAGACTTATCCCACAGCTATTTAACAGGAGCTTGTTTTGTTTTTTTCCTAATACGGAAAAGCCTAGAAACAAACAAGGAGGCGTCAGGTGCTATTAAATTCACAAAACACAGAAGGAGGAAAATTGTAAGGTGTCAATCCGATTCTACACTCAGGGGAAAAGAACTACTGGAAGCAATTGCTTTAATTAAGTGACTGATCAGTCAAAATAGGGAGCAGCTTTTGGGGGGAGCAATAAAAGAGTACAATTCCATGCGCATCCATTTGGAAGTATCGGGTCCAGCAAGACTTTCTACTATATAGACATGCATAATGACTGTAATTATTAGCACAGAGAGAGCAAGAAGTCACATATTTTGTATTTATCGTGGCTGATGCCTACTGCGTGACATCATCTCTATGAAAATGCATTTCCAAGTTCAAGCAGATGATTAAGAGATTGTTAAATCGGTGTGCAATTCCTCGAGTGCCTCAGTGTGAATCCCTGAGGGGGGGGAATCAGAACTGCAGGTAGTCCTCGACGTACGATCACAATGGAGCCCCAAATTTATGTTGCTAAGAGAGACAGTCGTTAAGTGAGTTTTGCCCCATTTTACGACCCTTCTTGCCACATTTGTTAAAGAAATCGCTGTAGTTGTGAGGTTAGTAACACGGTTGTTAAGTAAATCTGGCTTCCCCCATAGGCTTTGATTGTCAGAAGGTCGCAAAAGCTGACCACACGACCCCGGGGACACTGCCACCGTCATAAATACGAGTCAGTTGCCAAGTATCTGAATTTTGATCACGTGACCATGGGGGGGGGATGCTGCAATGGTCATTAAGTGTGAAAAACGGTCATTAAGCCCCTTTTTTCAGTGAAGTTGTAACTTTGAACGGTCACTAAATGAACCGTTGTAAGTCAAGGACGACCTGTATCTTAGACATTCTGCTGTCTTCTCTATGGAAATAGAGAAGATCGTCTTGTTTAAGCCACCATCAATACATTAAAAAAATTAAAAAATTAAAAAATTAAAAATTGTTCAGAAGCCTGAACCCCTCATGCCATCCTAAGGAGAACTTAGCTTAAATATGAGATAGTAGATGCCAAGAGAAAAAAAAAAGGTAGTATTTAATGTTGAAATAAGAGAAATTTTGGTTACTAAATTTAAGACATTTGGAAATTAATAGAAAATAAGAATGTTATACTGTATTATTCATTAGTTGATGTAAGATGGTGAGAAATAGAATATATTCAAATAGATAAGACGTGTATCCTGAACGTTAGATTTTGTGATGAATTGGGACAAAGGGAACTGTGGTTATTCAAAACTTGGAAATTATAAACGTTAAATTTACATATTAACGGGAAACTAAAAATCGGGAAAAACCAATTAGGACATTGATAGTCTATAAATATTGAATGTTAAAATAACTAGGATATGTATAAACGAAAAATTGATAAGTGTAAGAAAGCTATTTTTATTTAATAGACATAAGAAGAATTGTATTAGTTTAAACAGGAGACAGTAAACACTAAGGCAGACATGTCAAACACAAGGCCCGGGGGCCGGATCCGGCCCGCGAAGTGGTTTTGTGTGGCCCACGAAGCCATCCTGGAAACAGTGAGGGAATGGCCCGCACTGCCTTGGCCCTGGCCCAGAGACCCTCCTTCTACCAGAGACCCTCAGATCTGTCCCACTCCTGCCCAGGCCCCCATAGGCACCCTTGATGCGAACGATGTAGAGCTGGCCACGCCCACCCAGTAGGCCATACGCACTCTAGCCACGCCCACCCAGTAGGCCACACCCACCCTGGCCATACCCACCCAGCCCCCTGAGGGCAACCGCCATGCTGATGCGGCCCTCAATGAAATTGAGTTTGACACCTCTGCACTAAGGGGAAAAGAGAGGAAATACTTCATGTAATAAGTTTGAGATTTGTACTAAAGATATTTGTATGTTATTGAATTGTTGATTAACTGAGCCGCCCCATTGCTTTTTAAATATTTAAATGTAAAACAAGAAAATCAATACAACTTTTTTTTTAAAAAAGGAGAACTTTGCAGGCCAGGGGCCCTAATTCCTTAGGTGAGATAACCTCTAGGGGAGCATGCCTTCAAAATAGGACCACTGTGATGCCTGCAGGTCTACGGTTAAGAAAACACGATGCTTCAGTTGCGAACACGGAGCCACCCAAATATAGGCTATTACAGGCAAGGAATTAGGAAACATTAGAAAACCATCTTTGTTTTTCCTACCCAGATCGCTGCTGTTAACGAGCTTAGCATTGCTTGCCTTTCTTTTCAAATGTCTGGAGACAACAGAGGTCTGTGCAGAAATGAGGTTTGACTGCTTGTATGCTGGTTCCCTTCATTCCTGGCAGATGAAGGGCTGTTTGTTTTTATTTTTTAATCATGATTGGTTCCCTCCACAAGAGGCCCGAGCGCACCAGTCAGTTCCCTCTGTAAACACTTTGCTAACTTTCATTGTGCTTTGACAGTGGGTGCACGCGTGGGAGGCCGTTTTCAATAATAATAATAATAACAACAACAATGATAATAAAAGTTAGAAACCCCTTGCACGTCGAGGATTGGTTACAGACAGTCCTTCATTTACAAACCATAGTCGAGACCGGAATTTCTGTTGTTAAGCAAGGCGGTTGTTAAGTGAGTTTTAAGCCCAATTTTATGACCTCTTTTTTTTCCATGGCGGTTCAGCAAATCACTGCAATCAAGTGAATCGTGTGGTTGTTCAGGGAATCCTGTTTCCCCCGTCGACTTTGCTTAGTAGAAGCCAATTGGGAAGGTTGCGGATGGTGATCACATGATCCCAGGATGCTGCAACTGTCGTAGTAAGTACATGCCAGTTGCCAAGCACCCAAATTTTGATCAGGTGACAGTGGGGAGGCCACATCAGTTGTAAGTGTGAGAACTGATTGTAAGTCATTTTTTTTCACTGCCATTGTAATGTTGGTCACTAAATGAGTGGTTGTGAGTCGAGGACTTCCTGTACTTTTCTCCAACTTCAGAGCCAATGCCAATATCTCCAGGTTCATCCCCGGCCACTGATCAGGAGCAAAGTTTTGCTGCTCCAATAATTTTTTCCCAAGAGTAGAACAGGCTTAACTATTAACCAGTCGGCCACCAGAAGTTGTGGATGCTTCAACACTGGAGGTTTTTAAGAAGAGACTGGACAGACACTTGTCTGAAAGGGTAGAGGGTCTCCTGCTTGAGCAGGAGGATGGATTAGAAGACCTCCAAGGTCCCCTTCCAACTCTATTCTGATTCTGATTCTTAAATCTATATAACCTGGAAAAGCAACAATAGAACAGGAGCCATTCCAGAGCAGTCAGTAAAAATCCTGAAGGAAGTGGGAAAAAAAGATGATGATTAGTTGGATGTGGATATATGTCTAGATGTCTACATGGACTAGATGACCTCCAAGGTCCCTTCCGACATCATCATCATCATCATCATTCCTTAAGTTACAACTGTTAGAAGTTACATCTACAAACAACAAAGGTACATGTGACCTGGTGCTGACGTTCCAATAGGCTGGGCCTCCATGGTCACATGATTGGATTTCAGGCACTCAGCAAGCCATCTACATTTATAGCGGTTGTAGTGGCCCATGGGTCATGTGAGCACAATTGACATTTTTGTTGAAAACTAACATTTATTTCTGGTTCTCAGCAAAAAACACCCCATTTATGAACAAATGGGTTTGCTTCATGACCGCGGCATTTGCTTAACAACCGTGGATTCGTTTAACGATCATGATGATTACCTGGTTTATAACCATCGCAACTTACAACAGTAATGGGCAGGCTCCATTATGGTCATAAGTCAAGGACTACCTGTAATGAGATAGAAGATTGGTATCAACTGACTGTAGACTCTTTTTGTGTGGTGTGGTAGACTCTCTGTGTACAGGAATATGGGCTACACAGCTGGATTGTGTGTTGCAATGAATCTTTTCCAGAATAAAAGCATCAGTTGTATGTCATTCAATTTTGTTGATATAATACCGAATGTTGCTATCTGTTTGATATCAAACAAATGCTACCAGCAGAGTTAATGTATTTATTGCAAAATGTTTGGGATGTTGTCCTCTATTTCACAGCACTCCTGTTTAGTTAGCCAGGACAGAAAGCAACTGGTCAAAATCATCCCAGAAAACTTAACAGCTTTCCCTGGTCCAAATCTAACTTTTTTTTTCTACTACAACACTCCAGCTGTCTTAGTAGCATACTAAGAAGATACTACTGTAGGTTCTTACTTTATTTAGTCAATAAAGTAAGAATATACAGTAGTCAGCCTTCTATTCTTCTAGATTTTCTTACCTGGGCCTCTAAATTTTGGGTGTAGGGTACCAATAGAAGCTTCTGCCAACCTAGCAGTTCGAAAGCACGTAAAAATGCAAGTAGAAAAATAGGGACCACTACGGTGGGAAGGTAACAGCGTTCCGTGCGCCTTTGGCATCTAGTCATGCCGGCCACATGACCACGGAGACGTCCTCGGACAAGCGCTGGCTCTTCGGCTTTGAAACAGAGATGAGCACCGGCCCCTGGAGTTGGAAACGACTAGCACGTATGTGTGGGGGAACCTTTACCAATAGGAGAGAATATTTGTAGCTCAGGGTTGAACTGTGCAACCTTTACTGCTCTCTCTGACTTGGTGCCTTTCTTGCAGACATTTCGTTGCCAAACTAGGTAATGTCATCAGATCACCAAACTCAGAGAGCACCAAGGATCCCTCAAACACCAAGGGAGCAGAAGAAAACACCACCAATATCCATTTACCTCATAAAGCAGGGTCCCCAAGCTCTGGGCCGTGGCCCACTACTGGTCCATGGCCCATTCACAACTGGGCCATGGAAGCGGGGGGTGAGTGCACACGTGTGTGCAGCTCCACTTGCACACACAATGGGTGAGCAAGTACCCGCACAGCTCCATTGGTGTGAACTGCAGGTGCGTGGGCCACCTGCACACGTGCCGACTGCTTGCGCAAATGGAGCTGCGCACGCATGCGCAACTCACCCACCAGTCTCACGGAACCGTCCCCTCTCCCCGCCGCCACCACCGATCTCCAAAGCCAGAAAGGTTGGAGACCGCTGCCATAGAGAATCCTCGTTACTAAAGGATGTTGAAGAATTGGAAGGGTTGCTACGCTTCCTTGTTTGCCACAAAACAGGATCCCTGGAGCCCAAGGTGGTGGTGCTGAGTTTCTGGGTAAATAAAAAAGCTTGCCAAAGAGAATTTAGCTCTTCACTAACTCTCTGAGCTGGAGAAAGTTTCTTTAAGATGCTTTGCAATGAATGCTCCCTGCTTGCAGGCTTTGATTAAAAAAGCCCTGCTATAATCCAAAGTGAGCTGCAGGAATTCCTATCTACTTTGCCAAATCCCCTGTCCAGCATTACTAGCCAAGGTAGCCCAAAAGAGGTAGATAATAACGCTGCCAATTTGCCTATGAAACAGATCAAGGAGTTGTTTATGAGAACTCCAGGAGAGAAATAAGAACAATCCAACAGAAATAAACAACATTCCTTAGAACCATTTGTGTGGATCCAGTCAATTGCTATGATATACTGTGTTAGTCCAAACCATTATATAGCTTTTTTTCAAGCTTGGGCAGAACATCTTGTAAGCACCTGGACATTGGCTCTTGACTCATGGTTTAAGACTCTGTACAATATGCAAATCCAGCTTATCCAGCAAACCATTGTTTAACCAAACCATGACTTACTGAAATGTGTAAAACCAGCCAGAAACTGAAAATGTGAAGCAAAGCGTTGACATAATCAAGAAATGCTTCCTCCAGACAGCAATGGCTATCCAAGGTAACAGAAGCCAGAAGTATCTCCAAACATTCGGAGGTGAGTTATGGGGCCCTTCCAGGCTGTAGAACCATAGGAACAAAAACCAATCTGACAATTCTAACCCTCCACAGGTTTGTTTTCCTAATTTCCAGCTATTTCCTAGAATCTGACAGAGGACAAAGAACATAGAACAGATGAAAATTTCCCATGTCCCATAATCTCTCATCATTATCCTTCTGAGCAGGAAACGTTAAGTGCGTGGGACGAGGCTAAACTTGAGAAGGCAAAGCTTGTATTGAGGTTGGTGGCTTGGAAGAGAAGATTTAGAGGGCACATGAGCTGCAAATCCCATACCATAGCCTACATTTCAGTCTTCGTGGGCTTCAGAATTCTTATAGGCAAATCCCCTACTTTTGGCCAGGGTCTTTGACTCATTTATTTAGATTCATTTAATTTCAAAAGTCAGCCAACCACCAGCCTCAGGTGTACTTGCATTTCCAACAAACGATCAATAGATTCTGTACAGACAGACGAGCTTCCTTCAAGCTGAGCTTGATGCTTGGAGACTTCATGACGGTTTGAAGAAGCAGTATGGAAGTGATTTGCTACCGTCTTCTTCCAGCATGGATGAATAGATAGATCATAGATAAAAATAGGAAAGCGGGGGGGGGGGGGAAGGGAGAGAGAGAAAGAGGGAGGGAGGGAGGGAGAGAAAGAGATCCTCAGGAAATAAAAATGGTGGTTGGCTGCAGCCCAGCACTTTGGAAGTGAGCCCAGAAAAAGACAATTGTGGGGTGATAGAAAGTTTCCTGGAAGACTGGAAGGGAAACATGCTTAGCTGGTCTCCTAATAGATAGAACATTGTTCACCCACATCATTAGTGGTTATTTGACGAGAGTATCCATAGCGTGCTACCAAAATTTCAAACTTTGGAGACCTGGAACCTAAGGTGTAAACATCTCAGTCATCATCTCCCCCCCCCATTCTCACATCTGCACCTCACAGATGATGGAGGAGGAGGAGGAGGAAAGCAGATGAAGGATGGGTTCGCTTAGAGATACAGATAGTCAAGGAAGAAAACCATCCCTGTACAATGCATTTTTTGGATATGGCACCATAGATTATTTAATGTAGATCACATTATGAAAAGGAAAAAAAAATAACACCGTAGATAAAGCCATATGGAAACAAGAACACTCTGCTCTTAGATGTTGAGTGTTTTAGACATAAAACTTACAAGTGCAGTAAAAAGCAACAGCTCTACTGGGAAAGCAGAAATGTGAAGGTTCTCAGCTTATGACCGCGCACGAGAATTCAATCCAAAACCTTTTCCAAATGTCATGCTCGGGGCCTTGCACTCTGACAGATAAGCCTCACGTAATTGAGGGTTCACTAGGAAAACTGGCCCTCTTTCACACTAACACAATCCACGCACACATCTGCATGTCTCAGTATTTCAGAGGTGATGCTGCGCTGTTGTTAGAGACTTGAGAAACATAAAACATTGACTCTTAGACCAAAGATTATAACCAGACCATTTGCCTGGTCATTTGCGGTGGCTCAGTGGTTTAGGACGCTGAGCTTGTCGATCAGAAGGTCGGCAGTTTGGTGGGTCGAATCCCGAGTGCCGCGTAACAGAGTGAGCGCCTGTTACTCGTCCCAGCTTCTGCCAACCTAGCAGTTCGAAAGCATGTAAAAAATGCAAGTAGAAAAATAGGGACCGCTCCGGTGGGAAGGTAACAGCGTTCCGTGCGCCTTTGGCGTCAAGTCATGCCGGCCACATGACCACGGAGACATCCTCGGACAAGCGCTGGCTCTTCGGCTTTGAAATGGAGATGAGCACCGGCCCCTAGAGTCGGAAACGACTAGCACGCATGTGCGGGGGAACCTTTACCTTTACCTTTACCTATTATTATTATTACTACGCTTCTCTGAAGGATTTCTGTTATTTATTGAATCTTGCATTGATTCCAACAACAGCCTATGCCGTTGCTGTGCTGAAGGTATCGTGGAGAGGGCAGATTGTAATTACAGCTGGTCCTAGACTTATAAGCATTCATTTAGTGACCGCTGGAAATGACAACAGCACTGGAAAAAGTGGACTTAGGACTATTTTTCACAGGACCATCGTAGCAGCCCCATGGTCATGTGATCAAAATTCAGATGCTTGGCAACTGGTTCATATTTATGATGTCCCGGTGTGTGTGTGTGTGTGTGTGTGTGTGTGTGTGTGTGTGTGAAATGATCCCCTTTTGCAACCTTCTGACAAGCAAAGTCAATGGGGAAGCCACATTCAATTAACAACCGTGTTGCTAACTTATCAACTGCAGTGATTCACTTAACAACAGAGGCAAGAAAGGTTGTAACATGGGACAAAAATTCACTTAACAGCCGTCTCACTTAGCAACAGAAACCTGGGGCTCATTTGTGGCCTTTCACACTAAATACAATCCATGCACCTATGACACCTGTAATAGATTGCTGAAATATAAGAAATCCCTATAAAAACAAACATGCAAATAAAGTTTCACAGGTATTTCATCCCACAATAGAACTTCTCAGACTTAGAACAGTTATAATGTCAACGTATTAACTGATGGTGATGGTGACTACTTTTATTTAAGTATGTAAAGTTTCCTGTGTGGAGAGATATGGAGAGAAAATTGCAGGCTCTCACTTTATAGCCGCATGTTAATTTGCATCTCGGCTACCACGCATGTATTTTATTTGCAGTGAGACCACATTAAGATGGATCTAGTCCACGGATTTACATGTGCAGATTGCCTGAGGTTCAGATGCGTACACAGCTTTCGAAAGTAGCCCCTGCATTATCAGACACTAGAAATTGTACAGTTTTGAAATTATCATACTTATATAGCTAGAAGAGGAAAAATATGAACAATTCTCTAGAAGAAATTATTTTGTCTGGAACATTTTTATCAAGGGTGTCCAACCTTGTTAATTTCAAGACTTGTAGACTTCAACTGCTAGAATTCCCCAGCCAGCCTAACTGGTTAGGAAATTCTGGGAATTGAAGTCCATAAGTCTTAAAGTTGCTAACGTTGGACACCCCGTGTTTATACATCCTGCTTTCCATTGAGGAACTCAAAGTGGCATAAGTGGGGTTTCTTCTTCCCGTTTACCCTCCCCAACCATCCCCCTGTGACGTAGGTTGAGCTGACCATGTATGACTGGCTCAGTAAGCTTTGGTGGTTTAGGATGGATTGAAATCTGAAGTCACATTCCAGCACCTGAACCACACCACCACACTGGCTGACCTAAGGGGGAAATAGGAAGGGAAAATCTGCTACCTCCAATGGTGTCCACAGAATATGGTGACAAAGGTCAAGATGCCAGCATAGGGGTGCCATTAAAGGTTTGGCCATTTTTGTCTGTGTGGACACTCCTGGTTCCTCTAAAGAAAAGCCCAAGGAGAATTCGAGCATATTCATTGCCACAAAGTGACCTGGGAGAAAAAAATAACCAGGAATTCGTCAACTGATGAATCCTCAAAGAGAGTCAGGCTAACTAACATTGTGGGCCTTCATATTACAAATATTTGTGGCTCCCTCTCTTCTTCCTCAAAAGCAAAAATAAAGATGGACAAGAAAAAAAAATTGGCCTGCTTTTCTCTTCCACTCATTCACAGATTTTTCTGAAATGGATTGTTGACATTTTTATTACATATCTGTGTCTATATGATCCTTTCGTAGCCACAGAAAGCAAAGGTGAAACTTAAGGAATTATGCTCTGAGCAGATCCTGAATGGTGCGATAGAACCAATTGTGATTTATCCACCATTGGGAGCTTTTTAAGTGATTTGGAATGGGGTCAACCGTCTGAGCACGGGGCTGATGGTGGAGCAGGTCGTTAGAGATCCTTCCGAAGTGTCCCCTCTTTGCAAGCCAAAGGGAAGCAGAGTCAGGACGAGGTCAACCCTTTTACTGTCTGTTCTCCTGGGTCAGCAAAGGGTCTCTGCAATGAGATCATTGCATTTCTTGAAACAGATGGCCTCTCTCGTGTTCTTCATGCTAACTCTTCTTTGTGTTTGGAGGATTAAGAACCTAAGTATGTAAACGGCAGCTGGCAAAATGGGAATTTGCTTTTTGGCGATGACTCCCATGGGAACTAATTTTTGCACTTCTGCTTTATAGATAGAAGTAAAATGCTGGCTTCTAACTGGAGGCACTCAAGTGGCCCTGATCAAAGGACTTGGAGGCCTCTCTGTATCGGCTTTTCCCAACCAGATGCCCAGCAAATATGTTGGGATTGGTACTTCTCCCAGATCCCACCCGTTTTTATCATTTGGTAACTGAAGGGAATGTTATAAATAATTAAAGTAGTTTTTTTTAAATGTAGTTCCAGCTCATCTGGGGGACACCTGGTTAGGGGAGGGGCATTACATTTTATTACAACACTGTAATCCAGGGGTCTTCCAACTTGGCCCTTTTATGACTTGTGGACTTCAACTCCCAGAATTCCTCAGCCAGGCTGAAGAATTCTGGGAGTTGAAGTCCACAAGTCATAAAAGGGCCAAGTTGGAAGACCCCTGCTGTAGCCCTTAAATTTGGCTGTATAGGCGTATATATGTGCTATGTCTATATATGGGCATGAGAGAAGAATGAAACAATACTTACAGTCTACTTATTGGAGCTAACAACTTAAGAAGGGTTGTCTAGCTATTGCTATTTTTAAATTAAAAATGCTCCTCTCACTACTGTAACTGCTAATTATGGGAGGGGATGTGACAACCATTAAAAATATACCATAAAGGTAAAGGTTCCCACACACATGCGTGCTAGTCGTTTCCAACTCTAGGGGCCGGTGCTCATCTCCGTTTCAAAGCCGAGGAGCCAGCGCATGTCTGAGGACGTCTCCGCGGTCATGTGGCCGGCATGACTAGACGCCAAAGGCGCACAGAACACTGTTTACCTTCCCACCGTAGTGGTCCCTATTTTTCTACTTGCATTTTTTACGTGCTTTCGAACTGCTAGGTTGGCAGAAGCTGGGACAAGTAACAGGCGCTCAACTCTGTTACATGGCACTCGGGATTCGACCCGCCAAACTGCCGACCTTCCGATTGACAAGCTCAGCGTCCTAACCCACTGAGCCACCATGTCCCTAAAAATATACCATAACTCAATTCAAATACTCCCAAAGGTGTTTTTTAAAGAGGCAAGTGGACTTTCGTGTTTTTTTCCCTTGGAAACCTTTTGCTTCTCATCCAAGAAGCTTCTTCAGTTCAGGATGAGAAGCGAAACATCCTCAAGGAAAAACAAAGAAAAGTCCAGTTCCCTCTTGAAAAAAATACCTTTGACCTGGATGACTGAGAATCTCCATGGATCTTCCCGCAGTGATGCAAGAGAAATCTGTTTTGTTATCATGGCTAGAAATGAAGCCCAGATTACAATGTTTTGTTTAGGGAGCTAGCTTATTTCAGGGCTACAGTGTCACAGAAAAGCTTGCCCTACTGCCTCTGGCTGATGGATTTATGAGCCTCATCAGTATCTCACTGCATGTTATATAGACCATCGGCTCTGCTAACCGCTATAAGTCAAATGGGGCATGCTGGGAAATTTTCCACAAAGCATTCTGACATAGCATGTCTGATTGATGATGGAATAATCATTTGATGGACATTAGGAATGTTGGGGTATTTGAGCCTTTGGTAAAGACAGGAGAGTCCCCATATGGCCATACTGTTTTTAGGACTGCCTGTAGCCCAGGTAAGTGAATTATACGCGTTATGAAGTCTCACATCATCGTTGGCTCAGTCAGCCCAGATGTCATATCAGCAGATATAAAAATCTGGAGGTGGGACAAACAGTTGAATTACGCATCGTACCCCTACTGTAAATGTTCCTCTTTGGTGTCTTTATTCACAGCTAAGCTTATTTCTGCTATTGAACGATAGCTGGGGAAAGGAATTATTTCAAACAGCCTGGAGGAGATCGGACCTGAATAGATGGGATAGATAATTTGAGTTTTTAATCAACTCAGTAAATTTTTTCCCTCCAAACATTGCCTTCGACTGATCTGCAAAAGAGAAATGCCAAGGATGGATTCTCCCACTGGTAACGAAGCCAATTAAAGTGATGTTGTGTCCATGGTCAGCAGTTTTCAAATCCAGCTCTGCTGTCCGTTTTTCTGGTTACATATAATCTGGTCATAAAAGCACAGCAGGATTTAATCCAGGCAAACATGTGCAGATGGTCGTGCTTCAATTCTGATATTCTCAAGTATAGGCTGCCACCTTGTGGTGATCAGAGGGAAAAATAATTGGGAAGAACCAGAAAAATTGGCTTCCGTGAATTAGATGCCAGGTGATCATAAGCAGAAACAAAGGCTTACTTTCTTTGAAAAAGAGAAACCAAACAAAAGAGAAGCAGAAAAAAACCCTTATATGTCACCCTTCAAATCAAATGTCTTTCTAAGATTGATAAATGCTTTAAAAAATTCTAAACTTCCAACTGAAAGCATGCATAGGGCTAAAGCTTTACTTAAACAGCCTCGAAGAGGGAATAAACTACAGCCACAGAAATGTAGTTTATTAAAATATCTCCACTGCGGCAGAACAAAGCTTGCATGAAAGGCCGTGGGAGAATTATCTCTGAAATGGTAAGAAGGTGTTGTGTTTGCTTTGTGGGACAAAGAATTACAGAGCTTAAAAACGCCACTGGGCGACCTCTTGTTATAAGATTGAAAGAGAAGCCAGATCAGGGTTCATCATAGTGATAAAATAGTAGCTATACAAACCAGAAAATGGACTTCCTTAAAAACACTCAGGATCTCATCCTTCCTAGTGAACGATAGCAAATCTTCAATTCCCTGCAATGTTTTGCTACAAACAGTCCTCCACTTATGATCACAACTGGAAGCAGAATTTCCATTGCTAAGCAAGGCAGTTATTAAGTGAGCCAGGCAGTTGTTAAGTGGATCATACGGTTGTTAAGCTTCCCTCTTGCACTTGGCTTCTCAGAACCTGGCTGCAAAAGTCAGAAATGGAGATCACATGACCCCTATGATGCTGTAACTGTCATAAATAATTGCTGGTGGCCAAGCACCTAAATTTTGATCATATGTCTGTGCGGGTGCTGTGATAGTCACTAGTGTGAACAATGGTCTTAAGTCACTTTTCAGTGCTGTGGCTAAATGTACTTGTATGGGCCTCTCCAGAACCTGCTAATCCCTACACCGTTCCCACCAAAACTTTTTCAACCTACTTATGGCCAATGCAAGTGCAGAACAATGTGCAAAACTGATCAGCGTTGACTGTTTGATATTATATCTACCACTGCTTTGCGTGAACAAAAGTCTGTGGGATCTATCTTGATGGGACTTTACAACAGTACCTAATTTAATGTAAACCAGCTCTTAGGCTAGGTGAAGAAATCATTCCTTAGATAGCAGATGCTGTGGGAAGCTGCAGCATTTCCTCCTAAAAACGTGAAGATGAGTTGGTTTGGTCTAGTGCAGGGGTAGGCAACCTTGGCTCTTTTATGACTTTTATGACTATGCTGGCTCAGGAATTCTGGGAGTTGAAGTCCACAAGTGTTGTGATTCAGCGTCAGCCTGTGATACCGGCAGCTGAGTCTGATGATTCTGAAGAGGAGGAGGAGGAGGGGTTTGGAGAGCCTTTGGAGGCTCTGATGCACTGCAGGACACTCAGCCTGGCCCCTCCCGTCATGTTCCTCCTCAGACTCAGCCATGTGAGCACAAGGTATTGGACATAGAGGATTCACAGCTGGATCTATTCAGGGACGCTAAGAGCAGGAGGCAATCCAGCAGAGCAGAACAGAGAAAGGCAATGAGGCAACTCGGTGAGAGGAAGAGAAGGCAATGAGAAGCCACGCCTTGGGACTGCTGATAAAAGGGGAAGGTGTGGGAGGTGCTGGTTGCTGAAGGCAACCGTTTGAAGATCTTCTGCTAGAGTCCAGGTCTGTTATTCCTGTTTAACTCTTGTTTGAACTTGTTGTGATTCAGGGTCAGCCTGTGGGTTCGGCAGTTGGGTCGGACGATTCAGAGGAGGAGGGCGGTGTTGGAGAGGTTGCTGAGGGGGTTGGAGAGCTTGCTGATGAGAGCCCTCAGCCAGGCGCCTCCCACCTGGTCACGACGCAGACCCAGCTGTGTGAGCCTGACAGCGTAGATGAAGATGACCCACAGCTGGCCCTGTTCAAGGACGCCCGACACAGGAGGCAGTCAATCAGGAGTAAACAGAGGAAGGCAATGGGGCACCTCGGAAGGAGGCAGAGAGAAGCCACGCCCTGAACTGTATAAAAGGGGAATGCGTGGGAGGGCTGGTTTGCTGAAGGCAACCGCTTGAATAGCTCCTGTTTCATGGTTCGTGTCTTGTTCTGTTTGCTTTTGTATCCATAAATTTGGCAGGCTTAGTTCCAGCCTCTTGCCTTCTTGTAAAAGGGGTTGTCCCTGCCTTTTCTGCAGGGCCGGTAGCAGGCTGGTACAGAACAGTACTTTTTGTTTAACTCTTGTTTGAACTTTTGATTTCTTTGCAAATAAATTTGGTTGGGTTTTTCCAGCCTGTTGACTATAAAAAGGGGTTGTCCCTGACATTCAAACAGGGCCGGTCGTAGGCTGGAACAGAACGAGTTATGAAAGAGCCAAGGCTGCCTACCCCTGGTCTAGTGGCTGAGGCATCACACTAGAAACCAGGAGACTGTGAATTCTAATCTCACATTAGGTGTAAAAAACCAGCTGGGTGGCCTTGGCCCAGTCACTCTCTTTCAGCCCAACCCACCTCACAGGGTTGTTGTGGAGAAATATAGGCCCTTCCAGTCTCAGGTAGAGGATGATCCTGTAACTCAGGATGATACAGTATGTAGTTGGCTATGTGGGCAGTTTCTTTAAGTGACAACAATTTAGAATTTCTTAGGTAGCAAGATGGTCTGAGCCAACCTGCAAAATCGAATCAACAGCCAGAACTAGCCTAGCCGTTTTTCTAGCTCATAAAAAAAAGACCGCCCTTCACGATGGATTTACCTTGTCCTCTTTAAAGGTTCGGGTGCACACAAAAGGCCTTTCCAAATGTTATTATGGTGCCATTGACTCCATTTCAATGAAATTGTCACCATAAAACTCATTTTAAAATGAATCCCAAAGAGATGCTGACAGATCTGGAGATATTCTTTATGGCAGTGTTTTTCAACCACTGTTCCGCGGCACACTAGTGTGCCGCGAGATGTTGCCTGGTGTGCCGTGGGGAAAATTGAAAAATTCTAAAGATTTTTAAAAAAAGTATTTTATAATTTTTCATATTTCTGTTTACTTACTATTTCATAATAAAGTAATTATAAAATACTTTGTGTTTATTTGATTCCTATTCAAGAGAATTACTTTATATATAGTCAATATAGGCACAGAGTTAAATTTTTTAACATTTTCTAATGGTGGAGTGCCTCGTGATTTTTTTCATGAAACAAGTGTGCCTTTGCCCAAAAAAGGTTGAAAAACACTGCTTTATGGTATATCACGGGAATTCTCACAAGTTATATATTTCCCTGAAGTACAGCGCAGAGTTAAAGAATTTCTCAGCAAAGGCATGGAGCACATCTAAGATTATTAGGGAAAAGTATTTAAGCAGGGCAATAATTGTTTTATCTCGACAATTATTTGATTCCTGAAAGTAGACACCCAGTTCCTTCAGGTTTTCCCCTAGCAGGCATGAAAACGGAGACTCCCTAGATTATCCTTCATCAAAAGAAAGAAAAGACAGATAAGAATTCTGGCATAGCCTTCCTCAAGCTGGTACCTAACGAATGATTTGCTGGCCTCCACTACACCATCCATGATCAGCAGCTCATGAGAATTCTAATCCAGAAAGTTTGTGCAATTGAAAATCAACATAATACAAGGTTATGATTCCTTAAAATAATCCAACTACGAGCAGTTTTGATAGGCGGGCTATTTGCATCAGAAAATGTATTATTCTAATAGAAAGGAACATTTGTAGCTCAGGGCTGAACTGTGGGCTCCTTGGTGCTTTCTGAGCTTGATGGTTTTCTTGCACACGTTCCATGAGGTAACATCAGTAGCACAAGCACTGATGAGGTTACCTAGTTTGGTGATGAAATGTCTGCAAGAAAAACTACCAAGTTCAGAGAGCACCAAGGACCCCACAATTGTATTATTCTGGACAGTTAGCTTTAAGAACCAACTTAGAAGAGGAAGAACATGACATGAAGTCATTTTTCCCCCTTTCTTGAAATAAATAATAATAAGCTATTATTCCCATCACCAGGTTCAACTCATACCCAATGTGCAAAAGAGCTGTCCACATGCTGAAATCTGTGCATAGGTCATCCTTTCTCTGCTATGATGGTAATTTGCAAATTTCTAATTCAATTTACTTCAATAAAGTTGTTTGTCTCCATGCCCAAGAGATGCATCAGTGGCTAAGAACCAAGGGTAGGCAATTCAGTACTCTCCAGATATTTGGGCTACGTCCTTCATGATTTTCAGACATAAATAGTTGGAAATTATGAGTTCTGTGTAGACCACATTAGCCAAAGACAATTGGACCTAAGGTTCTGTCTTAGAAATAAATAAGAAATAGGGGATCGAAGAGGTCTTCCACAAAGAAAAGTGGCCTGGAGACCCAATCAAAAGATATAATAGATAATTGCACAACTGTTATTTAGCTGTTACTTTTACATTCTACTTTTTTCCTTTGGGGGTCAAGAACTTCTTTTCCAGATTTCCCAAACCTGTCAAATAAGTTACTCAAATCACCAAGTAAATTCATGAGATCTGAACTCAGGAATCAACCACTAAAGTTTGGTACGTAATAGTGACACTATATTAATTCTCATAGATTACAAACAATGCAATGTCTTAACACATTTAAAACTAGTCTTCAGACATTGTCACATATTGTGGTGAATCTCATGTAAGCATTACACCAATGGCTTCCTGCATTTCTATATATTCAGGTACAGGCCACAGGCCTTGAATAGCCTCTTAAAATGTAACTGGTCCTTATGAACATTTTGCACATATTTTCAACCTATGCTGACATATGTTTGCATAAGCATGATGTGAAAGAGCATTGCATGGTTTTTTCCCCAAAAAGCATCGAGATGAGCAGTCAGTTCTCACGCTGTTAAATCTTTCAGCCACACCAAAAGTAATCCACCAATGCACACACTCTTATTTTTCAGGAGGCCCAAAGCAAAGAAGATATAGTTCCCTGTTGACATACAAGCTCTCCAGCCCTCTAGCCAGTCCTGATAAATATTCTTAGCTTGGCTCCCCAGCCCAGACTAAATAGCAATTTGCTGATAGATGTAGAGCTCCTCTTAAGTTAAATACTGCTATGATCAGCGTCACAAATAACTATGCAGTAGTTTTTTTATTTTTACACTGGACAACATCAACCAATTGATTGGGATATTTGGCACACAGGCATCCAGAGGGATAAGAGAAATAGAAAGCCCCAAGTTGGTATGTACGTTATGTTGTTTACCGGTAACAAATTCCTTCACTGCGTACGGGAAAATATGCATGTAAGAGAATGCACCAGTATTTGCTTGAGTGTCAATATACTTGGTGCTTTGGATTGGAAAAAGTAAAAAAAAAACATCTTGAAAGTACAGTCTCTTCGATGGATTTAATGCTGCTGAATTTCCTTTAAAAAAGGGAATGTCTATAATCAGTGCTTTTTTTGTAAAAGAAAAAGGTGCCGGAATTCACAAATGTCATACAACCTGCCTTGCCTACTCTACAAGGTTCCTTCCAAAAAGGTGCTGGAACTCCGTTCTGAGCGTTCTATGACAAAAAAAGCCCTGTCTATAATGATCAAGAGACAGCTTAAATTATTCTAAATACTATTTTTTTATTTTCTTGTCATAGCATTAAAGTGTGTGTGTGTGTGTGTGTGTGTGTGTGTGTGTGTGTGTGAGAGAGAGAGAGAGAGAGAGAGAGAGAGAGAGAGAGAGAGAGAGAGAGAGAGAGAGAGAGAGAGAGAGAGAGAGAGAGAGAGAGAGAGAGAGAGAGAGAGAGAGAGAGAGAGAGAGAGAGAGAGAGAGAGAGAGAGAGAGAGAGAGAGAGAAGCCATGTCAATTTGGGAAAAAAATAATGTAGCAAACCATCAGAACCCGAAAGAAAAAGCCATCATTATTGATTGGTAGCAATGCATATTTTAAAACCCAGACATACTGTAGAAGGTGAAGCTATACAACTCAACTATAGCTATTGTGAAAACCCACTTGATCATTCAGGCACATACTATTCATCCATCTGTTATCTATATTCTCTGATCAAAGACCAATTGCAGCCATTGTCGTGCCTAATATTACATTTCATTTCGTTTCGTTTCCTCCCACCAGAAGTTCTAGCCAAACTTCATAAAGAACTGGAATAAAACACCCTAAGCCAAACTTACAAGGTCAAGAAACATAGAATTTAGTATAAGTAACTTAAAAGTTCGTGTTACTCCATATTACTACTACTTTGTATGTATCCCACTCCTGGCACACATGAAATTAAAATCCGGCATCAACTTTAGCAGGGTTCCATGAGCTACTCCTGAAACTTGTGGGGAGGAATTACTGTGTATCCACAATGTAGAAAAGTGGAGTGGTAGCTTAGTGGTAAGACTCTCACCTCCCATCCAGACGGTTGAGAGTTCAATCTTAGGTAGCGGCAGATGTTTCTCTCCTAGGGTGGAAAAAATATCTGTTGCAAACTCCACATAGGTGTCAGGAAGGGCATCCAGCCAGTAAACGCTCAGCTCCATCCAGTCGCCCTGACTCTGTCCCAAATTAAGGGACAACAGGGTTGTAAAAAGGGAGTTTTATCCCTAACGTAGAATAATGGAGGAAATATAGCATATGCAGCAGGGACTCTGCTTCTTTTAGCACGATGTTTCTTTCAGGCTTTCAGCATGTTCCGCATTACATGATTGCCCTCTTCTAGCTCTACATTATGCCACTTGTCCTGGTTTGTACAGTCCTCGCCCTCCAGACTGCTTTTTCTAATCGCATGGCACAGAATGCTGTCAACGCTCAGTACTGTTAGAAGTGGGAAAGGAAATATTGTCTTGAATTATGTTAGGCAAACAAAAATGTCACACCGCAAACACAAATAATTGCAGAATAATATTATTCTGCTGCACGCTGTGCTGAAAAAGCCAGCTTCTCGCAGACATCCCGGCACAGTGTCCCTGGTGCTAACCACTGAAATGTAGACACTTGGAGGAGGCAGCCCAGCAGCCATCTCCGTAAGTGGAAGATTAAGACGAAGGCGGAGCCAATTCAGCACCAGTGTGACTCTTTTTATAAATACATTTGAAAACCACTGTCAGTCCCATGGAAAAACAGCAACAGATGTTAAAGACTAGGAAGAAGTGTTCTTTACCCCCCAAAATAAAAAGACACAGATGTACTAACAGTTCTACTCACTGCCAAATCCACCAAAACCAGCGACAGGCCACACACATTGCTCCAGACAGAAATTTCCCAGCTAAGCTGCCTCTTGCAGATGAGAGCAACTCTACTCAAGAGGCTGAAGAAAAGTGCCATTTAATGCTGACAGTTATTCACCTCCCAGGATACCTGGGCTATTTCTAAGGCCTGAAATTTAAGCACCAAGGAGGCGTGACTAAGGCTAAAACTAGTGCCGGGGGCATATTACAAGAGTCATTAACAGTGATGCCAAAGCCAAGTTAAAAACAAAAACAACTTAACAATGGCATTGTGTATTGACATTTGGATTTGCACTCATGAGAACTGGAATAACTGAGTTTCTCAGACTTCAGTTACATTGCTCACTCTCACACATACACAGATGCCCTAATGCAACTATCCACAATCTGAGGCCCTCTGGATGTGTCGGGCTACAACTTTATGTATTACAACCAATGATCATAGTGTCAGGATGGGAGCTGTTCTAATGTAAGTCCTTACGAGCACCTACAAGTGATCAGACTCTGCAAAGCAGCAAAATCTCCCGTCCTAAACACTAGACCAGTGCTTTTCAAATTTGGAAACTTTTAAGATAAATGGACTTCAACTCCACTCGCGGGAAAACACCACATACATGTACACATACATGCTTTGTGAGACTAACATTGAGACAATAGCAACAAAAGAAAAATCTAATTATATTACAATGCAGATTTGCTGATGGCCACAACTACTTTTAATAAACAGCTGCCTTGATCCCTTCCAGTAATGCTTATTATACAATTTCTACTATCGGGAAAGCTCTTCACATACCACCTAACCATAATCAGGGGAGCCTTGGTGGAGCAGTGGGCTAATGTCTCCTTAAGTAACACCAGCTGCCTGCAATTAGTGCAGGTTCGCATCCCACCAGGCTCAAGGTTGACTCAGCCTTCCATCCTTCCGAGGTAGGTAAAAGGAGGACCCAGATTGTTGGGGGCAATTAAGCTGTCTTTGTAATAATGCCGCTTGGGGGGGGGGTGTGAAAGCCCTAATAAGCAGGCATATACATAGAATGAAGGCTACTGCTAAGCTTGTAAGCCGCCCTGAGTCTTCGGAGAAGGGCGGGATATAAATGGAATTAAAATAAATAAATAAATAAATTTATTTTGAAACGTCTTGTTAGCTCAGTTCTAGGTATTGGAGAATCCTTATACCAAAGTTTAGCCTAAGTCATTGAGCTGCTCAAAATATTGCTCAAGAATAAGAATACTGTAGGATGTGATTGGGTAACAATGATACGGGAGTAATTTCAATAACCGGTTATTCGTGCCTATAGTCACTAAGATAGAGAATATGAATGCCGCCTGTCTTCATGTCAACAACCCTCTGGAAGGCATTTGACTTAGCAGGGAAGCCATAGAGCTGCACTTTTTAAAATGTAACCTTGGAAATCAACACGTTACATACCCACAGTCACAGATCTCACAGATACATTTGCCAGAGAATTGAGTTGGTTGCGGAGTCATTTTGGAAAGATGGGATGGCTGCAGTCCTGGTGTAATCGGTTAGCTAGCTCTTGCCGATTCTACTGCTGCAAGGATTGGTAGAAGACTGTTGCGGGCACATTCCAGCTAAGCGAGCAGCGCAAATTCTCTTCCACCTGCTGAAAACTAATGGAGTCCTCACCTTGCCTGTAAAGGTGCAGGGGACACATAACAACTTGTTTAGTAGTCACCTGGAGATCCTTTGTGAAGTCACCAGGAAGATTTGGCTTTGCAGGCAGTAATACTGCCAAAACAGAGCATCTGCTCCCAGAATTGAAGAGTAATTTACATCCAAATATAAAGATACTCCATTTAGGTTTGGGAACCGATAAGTGTATCCCAACTGTGGGAGTCTAATGAAAAGTGGAAGGGGGCGCATTAGAGAGACTATTGAAAGACTAGAGCATGCAAATTTATAAAAATTATATACAGCGAAGTCGGCCTCAAGAGATCAACAGCAAAGCAACCATACGAACACAATATACATTTTTTGTCAATTGATTTCTGTTTCTCATTTCAAGTATCTATGATGGCTAAAAAGATGTAACTTCAGGAATCCAAAATGTCCAAAGATTAATATATAACGTATTAGGACTGCATTTTTCTTGGTTACTAGTCAAAATAAATCTATACTTTGGGCTTATGCTAGAAAATTTGCTGAAACCAGATCAGTATTTCTGGGACATGTCAGAAAACGTTTGCTATAGTTCTGGCCCTGTATATTTATTAGCTTGTTTTTATTTTCAGTCAACTCAAGGGAGTCTACATACCGGTACTTAACTTTCCTGCCTATTTTGCCCACAGCAATCCTCTTTAAGTATTGCCACATTCCAGAAAATTGGTTGTGTTACCAAAACGAATGAAGAGCTAAACACATGAGGAAATTTTGTCTTTTTAAATCTTTCTTGGCAAAAAGCTTTTGCCAGGGTCAGTAACC
The DNA here is from genome assembly GCF_964194415.1 of Vipera berus. Lineage (NCBI taxonomy): Eukaryota > Metazoa > Chordata > Lepidosauria > Squamata > Viperidae > Vipera > Vipera berus. The sequence goes on from NC_138203.1 coordinate 80,996,625, forward strand.
CTGGTAAACACAAGATGTATTTCCCGCTTTCTGGACAGAGTGCCCCCATTTTCCTCCAAAATTATGATTTTAGGGGAGTTGCAAATATTTATATTTGCATGTCACAAAATGAGTGTTTTTAAATATATTAGCCACATCTCCTCAGATTTATTTTTCTCTGAATTTACATCAACAAGACTCATTGTAATTATAACCATAGTGCTTGATGTGATCAAGCCCTTACGCCCTGATTTTCAATAGGATGTCTGCAAGGGAAGCTCCATGTAGACTATCAAGTCCAAAATTTCTTGCACTTTTTAACTGGGGTTTTTATTTTCAGGGATAATGTAATCTTTTTAATTGTCTTTTAACTTTTGTATTTTGTATTGGTGTAATTTTAAAATGCCCTGTAAACCGCCCTGAGTCCTTCGGGAAAGGGCGGTATATAAATCTAATAAAATTAAAATTAAAATTAAATTAAATTAAATTAAATTCATAAGTGAACAGACTAAACAGAATAGGATAACAAGAAGACTGACCGGAATTCCTAACAATCCATAGTTTCCTGATAATAGAAAACTGACGCTGGCTCACTCAGTATCACATAACGATGATTTCTCATAAGGAACAAAATAAGCTAACGGATATAAGAAGTCAGGCCTCTTCTATATATTTGAGTTCAGAAAAGAATTGACATGGGGAAAATAAATGTACAATCAGAAGGTTTTACTGAGCGCAGTTTATTATAGTATTATTTTAAAAATACGTATTTTAAATAAATACCTACCAACATTAGTTTGTAAGACTATCAGAAGTTATGTTCAGATGCTTGAACACCAACATTTCCCCCGTCTCATTTGTAACCTTAAGTCTTTAAAAATCCAGTTGTTCTATTTTTTAACTTTTGTTATCCATCAACTAATATCTAATGCGTGGGATGAAAGTGAAAAACTAACTCTTCCTATGTAACTTTTCCCTACGTTACTGGATCATAGAGATGGGACATATTAACATAGGTGACTGGTAAGTAATGTTACGTCTTCATTTTCTATGACTATTTTAGAACATCTTGCAAGACTTATCAGGGTCAGCACTGAGAGTTAACACGCAAGGCATCAGCAGTTTTCTATTAAGACTATTTCTCTCCCATGCTTCTCTTTCTCCTTCCATGGGCATCCAGCTGCGTTCGATAGCAATGTTTCTCAACCTTGGCAACATTTGAGATGGGTGGACTTCCAACTCCCATAATTCCCAGAGTTGAAGTCCACCCATCTTAAAAGTTGCTAAGCTTGAGAAACCCTGTTTTACAGTTTTCCCAAATCTCTAGAGGGATTACACAGGGAATAATTCTTTAGTTTCGGTAGTCTACTCTCTTTTCTATTCCATTGCAAAATGGACACTGTTGGATACAATTTTAAAAAGGAGCTGATCTGCACCACTCGTTCAATTTATTCTTAAAAATGCTTCTTAATTCCCAGATGTGGAGAAAAGGTGAAAATGGGGGGGGGGGGGGAAACCATTTGATTTACTCAATTGTTTACCAAGGCACATCATCTGTAGGCTTCCTGAGGAGTCAAACGAGGTTTATCCTCCAAAATCTGAACTAAATATGGTAGCCTATACTTAGATAAGACATTTTATCGCTGTTTCTTTAAACACATAAAGGTCTCCTTGTGACTATTCTTAAAAGATCACAATTCATCTGTATTGTTTTGATCACTGATAATACAAAATTATCTTAAGTTTAAAAAACTCTGCAAGAAGCCTGTAGTCAGGATTAGTTAACACTAACATTGAAAGTTGAGGTTTGCAAAAAAAACACTTTTATCTCGTGAAGTATTCAATTTAAGTCAGTGCATCATGATTATAAAACCGTGGAATGGCTTCTTCTTCGTAGTTGAGGGTTCTTTTGTATCCATCTTCAAATTATTTTTCTGAAAGAGAAACGTATCATGTTTAAAACCTTTTTTTTAAAAGTAGGGTGTTTTTTTAAGGTATATACATGGATTGTGCACAGGGTAAAAATCTATTTTGAAGAATCCTCCATGGAAATCTCCAACCATCAAGTACAGAGGGATTATTTTCACAGACACTACAGTTTTAATTCTATGAAGGGCAATATAGCCATTACCTAAAAATGTATTTTAAATTCAGGGATAGACTTTTTAATGAACCATTTTCCTTAAGGAACATCTCATGCCCAAGCCCTAATTAATTATGATTAAATTCACTAGTTAATTAATTAGTTAATTAAATATGATAAAAGTCACTAGTCTGGTGAAAAGAAGGACTAGGGGTGACCTGATAGCGGTCTTCCAATATCTCAGGGGCTGCCCCAAAGAAGAGGGAGTCAAGCTATTCTCCAAAGCATCTGAAGGCAGAATAAGAAGCAAATGGATGGAAATTAATCAAGGAGAGAAGCAACCTAGAACTAAGGAGAAATGTCCTGTAAGTGAGATCAGTGGAATGACTTGCCTCCACAAATTGTGGGTGGTCCAGCGCTGCAGTTTTTTAAGTAGAGATTGGGCAGCCATTTGTCCGGAAAGGTATAGGGCAGGGGTAGGCAACCTTGGCTCTTTTATGACTCGTGGACTTCAACTCCCAGAATTCCTGAGCCAGCCATGCTGAGGGGAAAGGGAGAGGTTTCCAAGCTGAGCCATGCTGGCTCAGGAATTCTGGGAGTTGAAGTCCACCAGTCATAAAAGAGCCGAGGTTGCCTACCCCTGGTATAGGGTCTCCTGCTTGAGAAGGAGGTTGGACTAGAAGTCCTCCAAGGTCCCTCTCTATTCTGTTATTCTGTTAAAAACTTTATCCCAAGAATAAACTTTAAAAGCCAATCTTTTAAAAAACATGGCAACCTCTTTACTATAACTAGCTAGCATGAAACAATAACCTGTTCTTAAATTTTAAGCACTGTGATATAATATACAGGGATTTGGACAGTAGTGTAAAGCAGAAGCTACTTGGGACATGATCAGTTAGATGTGCAGTTCCTCGACTCCTCTTTGAACATAGGCCGTTTTGCGCAGCTATCAGCTGATTTATGCACGGAATGCTGCACAATCACTTGCATTCTGCACTAGCAGCTCACCAGCAGTGCATAGCATCTATTTCCGCTTAAGAGGGCGCTCCAAGTTTCACATTTAAAAAAGTGCGGCAATTTCCCCCCAACGCTCAGAATTTGGCTGCGTTTCCACCTACAGTTCGAAGGATGCACCAACCTTTCCATTTATTAAACACGTCTCCTCGATCCTGCGTGTCTCTCCTCTCTCTCAGCTGCAGCGGAGAGAATGCAAGTAAAGGGGAGAAGCTGTTCTTTCCTTCAAGATGCCTGGGGTGTGAGGATTTCTTGACAAGTTCTGCATCAGAGGCGTAAGGTTTTCCCAAAGGGGTAAGCACATCTTTCATTTCCAGGCTTGCTGGCCTGAGATTAAACTCTGATCTGCACCTTGGCATTTGCTTTTCAGGAGCCAGTGGGTGATCGCAAAGAGTCTTTTTCAGTGCTTCGTACCGATTTAGAATAGACTGGAAATTTAACGTGCACTCATTTCCCGGCAGATCACCTGTCACATAGTTGCCGTCTCTGGAGTCTTCTTCTCTCGAGTCCTCCAAATCGTGGAGGCTATTAGGACTGATAGAGCCTCCTTCTTCTGGGAGAGTTTCCTGAAGTATACCTAGCTGCAGAACGTCGTGGCTTCCAGAACCAGTACAGCCATTTGCTCGAGAAGCATCCCTCAACAAAGCTGCAGACCTGGTAGAATTCTGACCCACGCAGTGTGACAAAGCCTCTGATCCAGCATGGTTGCCAGAGCCACAGCTTACCTCATGCACGCTTTTATTTAGTGTCTTGAAGACTGGTTCCGGGTTTTCCACTTGACCTGGAGCAGCAAGGGACAACTCTTTCTGGCCAATCATTTCATCCAGGGGCCTAAAAGCCTCTTGGTGGCTCAGTGATTCATCGGTAATGCCTTGCTGCGAACTCCCCGGAGGCTCCACGTTTAAAAAGGGAAAATCTCCTGCATCAGACGGGCAAGGTGACAAAAGCCAGGTCAGACTTGAATCGACACGGTGTCTGAAGGAAGGAACTGCCTTCTGCGATAACGTTTCCGCTGCTTCGGAATGAGGCAAAGCTTCACTTGAAGGCGGTTCGGTCTGAATAGCCTTTTTCCACGAGCTTCTAATTTCTGTAACTGAAAAATGAGCGATAAAAAGATTAAGCACAATACTGTAATTTTCTTTCTAACAATATACTTCTTCATTCTACACACCACCTTTGAAACTATACTAAAAGAAAACATTCCCTTAGGACAGGGGTAGGCAACCTTGGCTCTTTTATGACTCGTGGACGTCAACTCCCAGAATTCCTGAGCCAGCATAGCTGGCTCAGGTATTCTGGGAGTTGACGTCCACGAGTCATAAAAGAGCCAAGGTTGCCTACCCCTGCCTTAAGGACATAGATTTTTAGAGCGCTGTAACTTGGATAAAATATAAATAAAATCTTTTGTCCACATTTTGGGCAGAGAAGACCCTTGGTTTGAAACAGGGGTCAACAGGAGAGGAATAAGACACCAGCTATCCCGTCTACAATGCAGCCCTTTCAGCAGCTCCAAGAAGATTCCACAACCAATTTGCACTCTGATTAAAGGTGACCCTGAAGGCACAGATAAATCCCCAAGTGGCCACAACAGCTCTCAGAGACAATGCTAATTGACCAGGTTACTACAAAAAAAACAACAACAACCCACCATTCTTCCTTCCTCCCTATCATCCAATCACAACTGACGAAGCTTCTTGGATGAGAAGCAAAACATTTTCTTTCTCTTCTTCTTCCCCAAGCAAAGTCCAGCTGCCTTTTGGAAAAAAAAATGCACCTTTGGGACAACTGTATGACCTGGATGATTAAGAATCTCCGTAGACGTTTTGAGAAAAAGGTTTCTTTGTAAATGCCGATCTCTGAATTTCAAGATATTATACTTGTATTGCTCTGTTCGTCACATACAACAGCATTGAAGCTCTCAGCTATGACTACTGGAAAATCCCCATCTGTCTCCTACCCCCCCCACCCCAATTTAAACCCTACGTCACCCTAGCCACTCTATGCATCTGATGAAATAAACTGCATTTCATCAAAGCTTTTAAAATCTGTTCGTTCATAAAATGTGCTACCAAGCTCTGATTGTCGCTTGTTACCTACAGCACTGAAAGATCCGTTTTGTAAACACTGTATTTGATCTCTCTGCAGATCTGAAGAAATACCTTTACAAACAAGCAAAGAGGAAGCTCAAGGATGCGCATTTGACTTTTATTATATATTAATGGCAACTCTAATAGAAACTGCCAAGTAGAAAGCCCTTTTTGCATGCAGACGGTCCTCGGGTTACGACAGTACTTGGGACCAGAATTTCCATTGCTACGTGACATTGCTCATAAAGTGCAATATTCTGTTACTGCATCGCTTAGTGACAGCAATACTCGTAGTCTCTACTATATCATTAGGGAGCAATAAGGAAGCAATATACCCATGGTGGCGAACCTATGGCACGGGTGCCACAGGTGGCACACAGAGCCCTCTCTGTGGGCACGTGCGCCATAGCCCCAGTCCTAGGCCTTCAGCTGGGTTTTATAAAACCTTTTCGCTTTAGGCCTCCGCCGAGTGCAAAAAGAAAAGAAAAAAGGTTCAATCAATCAACTTCTCGCGGGGAAAAAAAAGTTCTCGCAAAGTTGGAACTGATTGAACTTTTTAGTCCCACCCAGTCTGCCGTTACTGCCACAGCCACGCCCACCCAATTGGCCACACCCACCCAATGGGCCACATCCACCCAGCACCCGACGATACATAAGTGGCTGCCAGTGCACCCTTAGAAACAGAGGAGAAGGCTCCGTTTCCAAAATGCCCCATTCCAGGCGTACGGAGCCTACAGTCTGTGTCAGGTCTCCTCACGCGATATTAGGGGCCCCCAGGAGCTTCCACCAACTCTCCTCTCCCTCAAAGGCAGAAACCGCGGTAGGGAGGAGACGGATCTTTTCAAGATGAGTGAGTCTGGCGCAGCAGGGAGGGAGAGGGAAGCGTGAGGCATCTTAATGGGTTGGGGGGGGCTGTTCCATCACTAGGCCCCTCCGTGGCTTTCCCCACCCTGATATCTCATGTGCACTTCACGAGCCGACCACACGTTAACAAGCAGGAAGCGATCTTGTTCCGAGGTACGAGGTTCACTCCCACGAATTCTCGAGTTACGAATGGAATGGGCAGGCTCCATTCCATTCGTAACTCGAGGATTACCTGTAACAAATATCTGAAGTAAGGGCTTTTGGGGCAGGAAAGAAGGGAAGGAGAGTAAGGCACCGCAGCTCCCATGTTCCAATCCACTAAAAGGAAGTTGCTTAGCCCACAGTTCTATATTTTACAGAGTTCACTTATACTAGCAATATACCAACAGCTAATATATAGGGGATCTATAAGAAGCTTATCGTACAAATAAGATGCATTGCTAGCGCTAGTTGGTCTTTTTTATTCCTGACAGCGATAATCAACGGAAGAGAAGACAGGCCAAAACAGAGTGACATAGTAGTTCCCAAAAATAACAGTAGAAATAAATAAACCAAATGTGAAATCAAAACAAAATGTGAAAAAGGGCACAATGCAAAGTTTCAAAAATACTCCACTGGGACCTTCATTTTGTGGGGTGCTTTACTGTGCCGTATTGTTTGAATATATATACCATAAAGGTAAAGGTAAAGGTTCCCCCGCACATGCGTGCTAGTCGTTTCCAACTTTAGGGGCCGGTGCTCATCTCCGTTTCAAAGCTGAAGAACCAGTGCTTGTCCGAGGACGTCTCCGTGGTCATGTGGCCGGCATGACTAGACGCCAAAGGCGCACGGAACGCTGTTACCTTCCCACCGTAGTGGTCCCTATTTTTCTACTTGCATTTTTACGTGCTTTCAAACTGCTAGGTTGGCAGAAGCTGGGATGAGTAACAGGCGCTCACTCTGTTACGCGGCACTCGGGATTTGACCCGCCAAACTGCCGACCTTCTGATCGACAAGCTCAGCGTCCTAACCCACTGAGCCATAACCATATACCATAACCATAAACAAAATCATATCCTCACAAACTGTAAACCCATATCAATTTCAGGATGACCGAATGCACTGCAGTGTAATGTTATGAATACTCACTCAGATTTTCTGGAGTCCGTGGAATCTGTTTCCTTGTTAAGAAAGGATTTGAGATTAAGTTACTGATCAGATCCCCTATATCCTTCCCAGTGTTCTGGGGTGAATCAGATGTTACTACATTCGCCACCTGCAAGAAAATGTACATACTTAAAAAGAGACAAGCCACAGCTACACTGCTGAAATATGCTAGCTGTAGATGATCAGGCTGAGCCTGAGGGAGGAGGAGGTCAAAGGTGTCACAAGTTACAAGTCTCTTCCGGCCTACACAGGATGAATTTGATTTAAATCAAGTCGATTTAAACCCCGATTTAAATCCTGATTTAAATCGCTAGTAAAAAGGCTTGATTTAAATCAACTTGATTTAAATCAGAATTTTTAAAGAGCAACTGTCATCACTGTCCCGCAGCGGCTCCTCCTCTGGCACGCTGTCGACTCACGGCTGGTGATGCGCCAGTGACACAAGGTGAGGGACGTGGCAGGCAGCAGGTGAGTGGATGCCCGCTAACAGGCGCTGCCGTGATGGATCTGAAATGACAGGTGCTCTTTAAATGTTAAGGACTCATTCTTGCTGGTAGTTAGAAACTTTATTATTATTATTATTATTTGCAAACAAAATGGAAGGTTTCCTATTTAGAATAATAAGCTGTCAGGTTAGTAAAACAGCGATATCAGAACCGATTTTAGGTTAATAGGTTAATCATACATCGTTGGAGAACTCAATTTTTTTTATTTAATTAAAACACTTAAGAGCCTGGTACAGAGGCATTTCTCTTCAAACAATCATGCAGTTTGTAGTGTACATAGATTTGCAAAACAATGGGATAAAGGAATAGTCTTGAACTTTTGTTTTATGATTTATCTCATGGTTACTGTGAAATTGTGTGAATGCATCAATGCTGTGCATGTTATCTCAGCTTGCAGAGCTAGGATTCATTGAATGGGTTTACCAAAAATGTAAATATTGAAGAATATACAGCCTCATGCTACGTAAGTAAGCTCCATTTCATGCTGAATAAACTAAATTACTAACGTATCTTAAAACAGAAAACTATCTTTAGATAAGATTTTTACTCCAAAGCATTTTATTAAAATAAATTTGATAAAAAATTTAAAAAATCCTATTTAAATTTTTAAAAAAGCCAATTTAAATAAAAAAATTTGATTTTTTTTTTAAAAAACTCATTATCCACACCGTGCCCACAAAAGATCTAGGTACAGCCCGCCCTGAATGCTTCTCTCATCTCCCATTCGTTTCCCTTAACAGTCAGTTGGTCAGATTCTTGTAGAGAGCTTAAGTTTGCAATAAATCTTTATATTCCTCTTTGAACTGCCTGAATCTCCAGATTTCCCCTGTGCTTGACACTATCCTTGGGAATTAACCTGCCCCTTGCCCCCTTCCTTGGCATCTACTACTCTGCCTATCCTGAGTTTCCCTTAATTTTAGAATCTGTTTTATTATTTAAAGAGTGATTAGATATTGCGTAATAAAAAAATGATGTGAATACACAGGGAAAGGTAAACATTACAGTTAATGCAAATTAAACCAAGTATAAGAAACCACAGACAATAAACATCATGATACTGCCAGATTCTTCATGAACGGGGATTTTCATTTGAACCCTCAAATATGCTCTGGGCTATTTTCAACCCTCTGAAAGAAGATGTTTCTCCAGCAGATTGTTCTGCAAGTAGGTAACCAGCACCCAGTGCCAAATAATATTCTACATTTTTAATAACAGAAAGGTATTATCCTTATTGCACTGACTTGTCTAATAAAAATATTGTATTTTAAATTTTTTACTTATGGCCGGTCAAGCTATCTTTTCTTTTTATGTAAATAAAAAGGTAAAGGTTCCCCCGCACATGTGTGCTAGTCGTTTCCAACTCTAGGGGCCGGTGCTCATCTCCGTTTCAAAGCCGAAGAGCCAGCGCTTGTCCGAGGACGTCTCCGTGGTCATGTGGCCGGCATGACTAGACACCAAAAGTGCACGGAACGCTGTTACCTTCCCACCATAGTGGTCCCTATTTTTCTACTTGCATTTTTACGTGCTTTCGAACTGCTAGGCAGAAGCTGGGACGAGTAACAGGCGCTCACTCTGTTACGCAGCACTCGGGATTCGACCCGCCAAACTGCCGACCTTCTGATCGACAAGCTCAGCGTCCTAACCCACTGAGCCACCGCGTCCCTTACACCGCATCCCATTTATTTATGTAAATGGGTATCCTCAAAAAACTTCAGATTATGTAATTACTAATGTTTTATCTGTTTTAACGTACTCTTTACCTCTTCAGCCAGCTGCTCTTGGGCCTTCTTTAAAGGATCTTCTTTTTCAGCTGATGAATGTGCTCTAACTGGATCAGCTTGCCTTTTCTTCCCACTTTCTACTCGTCTAGAATGTCTTCCTTTATACTCTAAGATTTGAAACCGTGAGTTATCGGTCCTCTCGGAAGCTTCGACATTTGATGTCTGAGGGAGGCGGGGTGAAAAAATGAAAACTGAGCTTGCAAGCGTAGACCCATATTATATATTTGCAACAACTACGTTTTAATTTTCATCGCATATCTAGTAGCATTCATGGGTCTCAGGAAAAGATATAAGATTCCATTAGGACCAAGGAAAATGGTGGGTTACCTTTTCAGAATGTGTGGCAAGTTTCAAGGTCCTAAAAATACAAGAAAGCCTTATTATTAAATGTGCGCTGTTAAAATCATGTACTTGTACAGCCGCTAAAACCTGTATGCCCCGTATCTGTCCGTTACAATTTCTCTCAATTCATCCCGGTCATCGAAAGGCAACATTGTTATAGGGAGAGCTTGTGACAATTAGAGCAAAGCCTTTCTCTATTTGGGTATCAGCCTCCCATGCATGCAAGTTATATGCATATATCAGGAATATAAGCATACAAAAAAAAATGCTAGCAATGATTCCTGCGTAAAATATATCAAAACTAGATTGTAATTTTAAGATAACTTATCAGAGTTAACTGGACCCAAGAGAAAAGATGAAGAAAAAATATATAAAATCAATATCTAGTTTTAACACTTTGCAATATATGTTCTGAGGTACAATTTGAATTCTATTTTTATCTTCTGACACAGAGGCATCTAGCTATGCTTCTTCCATTTTAGACAATCACACATAATCTACATCTACGTTCTAATTCTTTCTATGGCGTGGTCCCGTGTTATTTACACAATGTCAATATATTCTACTATTCTATGCAAGGACATATTACAATCATACCTTTCCGGGACTGCCTTTGTTACATAATCTTCATTTCCCAGTGTCTTCCCAACTGTTACAAATTCCTTAGCCTGAACGTTCTTTTGGCTCGAATCTAAATACATTTTCCAAAAGTGAATCAAGAATCGTGTTTACTTCATAAGATAAATATTTACCGCATCACTAGTTCTAAAGAAACACTGTTGTATTTAAGTCCTATCCGACCCAAGCCCAGAGATGAGAGTGAAATCCAATCAAGTCCAATCCTTTATTTGCCTACACCTAATAGTCACAATCTTGCCAAACTAAAGCTGTAACTTTCTAAGCTACTAGATATAGTTCAGATTCTAGGTCAGGGGTAGGCAACCTCGGCTCTTTTATGACTCATGGACTTCAAATCCCAGAATTCCTGAGTCAGCAACTCCTGGGAGCTGAAGTCCATGGGTCATAAAAGAGCCGAGGTTGCCTATCCCTGTTTGAGGTTGTCCTTACCCTGCACCTCTTCCTCCCTCCAGCTCTAGACCACGCAGTCTCTTGATCTGGGTCTCTTCCTGGGAACCCTCTCAGTTGGCAAAATCCTCCTCCTCTGTTACCGCAGGTACATATTCCTATTACAAATCCTCAACTTACGACCATAACTGAGCTCAGAATTATGGTCATAATCGGTTAACAGTCATAAACCGAAGACACCCATGTGACCAGAACTAATCTCCTGATCTTTTTGGGGGTGGTTATTGAGCAAATGCCGCAGTTGTTAAGCAAACATATTCATTTGACAGATTAATTTTACACAGTGTTGAAGCAGTACTACCTTGTGTCTGTTTTAAATCACCTTCCAATTAGCTTCATAGGATAACTATCAATCCTGGTGTTTTAAGAAAGGAAAGTTACCTTTATTTTTACCATATGTTATTTTATACCGTACAATCGTATACCCTATAGTTATCTTTTTTTTCTAACTTAAGAGTCCCCCAAATTCTAGCCTTTTGTCCTAATTAATTTGGCAATTCCATTTCCAAATCTATATTTTTCCCCAGAAATGTATTTACTATCCCTTTGTTTAATAATCCCCAGCATCACAATCACTTTTCTCACAGCTGCCACACTTCAATATATTCATTGAGCGATCAGTGTGACCAAGTAATTTATTATAGACAGCTCAATCCTATCATCTATATGTGAAGTTAAGAGGAGGCGCTCCCAATGTAAATCATTTCACACTTATTTAAATTGAAGTATATTTGCTACTTAGCTGTTTTCCTTGTTTAAAGAAATTATTCTGAAGTTTTGTATGGCCCGAGTGGTTTGGCTTAATACAAAAACTCAGCAAATTTATTCCTTTGTCTCTAAGCAAGATCACTGACAAATAACATAAAAAGAAGCAGTCCCAACCCCACTTCTTTAAGGGGCTTCCATTTCTTTGTCCTTGTATTTCTATTTTGTGGTTTTGCTTTTATATTGTTACTAAGTCATAAAATGGCAGGTACTTTTAACCCACAATTGCTAAATTTGATGGGAGCCTTTGTCAAAAAAGTCTTTTGAAATTCCAAGTGTGGAATGTCAACAGGAACACCTCTATGTCTTTATTTATATCTTTAAAAAAAATTCTAGGAAGTTGGTGAAAGAGGATTGCAAAAGGCGATCACATGATCGCAGGGCAACCGGTCATCAACGTAAACATGTGTTTGAAATGTAGTCATGGGACTGAAGGAAGAATGGTGTGACATTTTATGAAGTCCAGAAGTTCTTAATGAATCATAAACCACCCCTTCTGTGGCTGTCATGACCACAAACTGTTGTTAAGTGCCCGTTTGCAAGTAGAGGACTACCTGTATCACCTTTTAAATTAACATAGTGCTATGTCGGAAAGGCTGTATATATTTATATGCTGAAGATCATAGGGATAGGTTTGTAAAGAATCTTAGTATTTACCTGGAATTAATGCAGGGTATTGACTGAAGACACTGCTTTTATACGCTTCCTCAGTTGCCGGAGTAAAAGAAAGAGGAGACATGGCGGGTAATAAATCAAGTGCCTTTTAAAAAAAATAATATATTGAAATGTTTAGAATTCAAATACACATGCACAAATAAAATAAGTTACAAAGCCAGTCTATTCTAAGTTCAAAAGATTGGATATCTGCTGTGTTTTGCCTCTAGTTCCTTCACTGTTATGCTTTTAACCAATTTTAAGTTGCCATGTACCAGATGACATGAGTTCTAAGATCTTTAATGCCATAATTATTTATTTCATTTATACCATGAAATAAATAATTATGGTATTAAAGATCTTAGAATTGTGTTTACCTTAACAAATAATTCATACAGAGCACAGGGACATGCCTACTGGAACTTTTAAAGTCAAAATTCATTTGGATTATATACTGCAAACATCCTCAAAATGAATATATTCCTTCTTGTTCAATATATTAGCTATCAAACATATACTTACAGGGTTTGGATCCTTGATTAAATGAAAAGGTGACTGGCCAAGATAATTTTTCCACTTCAAGTGCCATTCTTGTTGTTTTCCAGCAATTGATTGAGTTACTGAGATATGATCGTTGCATTTTAATTTTTGCCTAAGGGAAAATTGTTAACAAGAATGTTGGAACATTTTGAGCTGAATCAAAGCTTTTACAAATGAAAGCATTTGCTCAAATGCATTTGTTTTGTTATAAAAACACAGCAGGTTGCATTCAGTATTAAGAAGGTGACATCATTTCTGCAGTGCAATTTTCTAAAACGTATGTGTGCTCCAAATCTCCTCAGGATGATAATCCTCTTCAGCATCGTTTCTCAACCTCAGTAACTTTAAATTCTGTGGATTTTAACTCCCATAATTCTGGACTTCTGCCAGAAGCCGACATACTGTGCCTTAAAATTCCTGGTAATGGAAAACACTGCTGTGTAGCATGTCTAGAGTTACAATACTTAGTTACAATAGGGAGACAAATTCATGTACTCTGCTGGCATGCTGGTAGTATTTGACCTATCACACAAACCATTGGCTCTGAAAACATTATTAAAACATTATTTTGGTTACAGCATCAATCCATGTTTCCCAGGAAAAAGAAAACAACAGGATGCACACTGCACCTAATGATAAATTAATAAATGCTGTAACGATTCTAAATGGCAACCAGCAAAGCTTCTTTAAATATATTTAATAGTCCATTAAAGATCACAATATTTCCCCCCTGAAATTTGACAAGAATATTTCTCACACACTAGCAATTGAAGAGTGTGCTTGTTAGAGTTAACTGTACTTTAATAACACAAACCTGCAAATAGTTCTTGCATGTACGATCATATGGATGTTATGAACAACTTGCCATAATATACAAATGAGACAATTCCAAGGTTTTGTTTACATAATCAGACTAAAATGAGTAATATATCCACATCGTCTTTCCTTTCTTCCAACGCAACCTTTACAAAGACTATTAAAGCATAAGATTTTCTCTAATGTTGACACCAGGCAGCTGATGCCCAACAAACTAGGATCAATAAATTATGGATAATTGCCTGGTTCGGATGTAGGTATTATTTATATTAAGTACGGTAATCGGTATGGACTGAATTAAAATACACAACAGTAAAATGCAAACTGCACAATCCTAATAGTTTTAAGTAACTCCATAGTATCTTTATTAAAAGGTTTGTTTGGAAGGCCGCTGAATCCACAGAACAGAGACCTCTGAACTTACCTCAGTGACTTCAGCCCCAACAAAGTCTCATTCTGGAATCTGGTGATTCCTTCAAGATCCTGAAGATCTACCTTGAATGCTTTCTTGTCGTAATGCCGGCGCTCACGCAGCAATAACTCCAAGGCTTTGGTTAGTAATCGGATAATGGTTAACATGTTCAGTTTCCCCATTTCATACACATTCCCAACAGGAAACTTTAAAGAAGAAGAAAAATGGATTTACTGAATTAAGAGCATAAATGTGTGTGCAATGTCTTGCACAGGGCATCAAGTTACACACACCAGTTGGCATTATCCTCACAAATGATCCCATCGTTTTTTTACTTAGGTTTGGTTTTTCACGCCCTTCCGCTGGAACTAAGCAAAATTCCAGAATGACTAGAAAGTACTGTTTAGACAAAGGAATGTTTTATTTGGTATTTTGCCTCATATTAACTTAAATTTCCCTTTGTCTGTTCCTTAAAAATCATTGCTTTTGTAATGCTTGTTTGAACAGTTTTAGCTTTAAGGTAAAAGTAAGCAAATCTGGTGATTTCTGTCATTCTTAGATATTTAATTCTTCCTATATTTGCACTAAAACATTTGGTTAGAGAGAGCCAGGAAAGCCTACCTTTTAAAATGTATCTTATGAAAAGGCCTATTAGAAGCTAAATAAAATGCACTTTATACATTTTCTCATTAAGAGACTATTTTTTGCCAACTTTAACCATCCTGTTTTAGACTACTTGTCTATGTTATTTGTCATTATTCTCTGGATTTAAACTTTTGTCCTAAATATTCCTTTTTAGGATTTTTAGGATTAGGATTTATTAAATTTATATGCCGCCCTTCTCCCTTAAGGACTCAGGGCGGCTCACAACAATAAAAATTAAGAGACATAAAATACAAAAATTTAAAAAAGAATTAAACAATGAATATAAGAAATACGGGACAATTTAGCACAATAAAAACCAAATTAAAAACCATGGTCAGTCCAGGCCCGCTTGTTGTGTCCAAATAGTTTCAAAGAACATATATTTTGGTTATACAAACAGGTGAAATACTCCTAAATGTTTTAATTTTACAGGAATAAAAATGAGCTTATTTTGGATTAGTTGCAACTACCAATAATGTGCTTTAAATGTTATCTGGGAAGTACTCAGGTGTTGTTGTTTTTATTACAATCTAACAATGTCTCCAATTAATCTCTCTAATTTTTTAACCAATCATAACATCAGCCAATCAATTTCAATGAATTAATGAAGTGATAGCAAGAAGCAGAACAATTATTCTACAAATATTAACCATCTGAACAGAAGCACAGATACCAAGAAACTTACTTTATACATTTCTTTTTCTACTTTTTGAAGCAGAGGCCTTGGAATGCTAACAGACACACTTGTGCCATCTAATGTATACTGATCAACATGACCTTTTACTACTGAATCCACTACTTCTCTTTCTTTTTGCAAAAATGTCAGTGTTTCCATTACTGTTGCCCATAAACAGCGAACCTTTGGAGGAAAACAAAAACATTTTTCATCAAGCAGAAAAAATGTGCAATTAAACAAATGTTAAATGGAGATTAATGAAAACCTGACGACAAGCTACTCACTTTTTCGATTCTTTCTGTGTTATTACTTTGGCCAGAATCAACTTTTTTCCCCATTCTAGCCAAACAGTGAGAAACAAACAAACAAACAAACAAACAAAAGCTATTAAAGATAACAATGTTTATATTGTAACTGTTCTTATTTTTCTGATAATAGAATAGCAATAGCAAACATATAAATGAGAGTATCATATTAAAAAAAACTCTGTTACTCAAACCTTCTAGCTTGTCATATTTATCTTATAGGAATTGCATTTCTAATATGTTATTAAGTTTTTATTATTATTAAACCACTGGTAAAGTGCGGTATTGTAGGCAAACTCTGCCCAATTTGGAGTTCGATCCTGACAGGGCTCGGTTGATTCAGCCTTCCATCCTTCTGAGGTCGGTAAAACAAGGACCTAGATAGTTGGGGACAACATGCAAATAATGCTGACATTGTAACCCATCCAGAGAGTGAAGTAAAGCACTATGTATATAAGACAGTACATAAGTCTAAATGCTAATGCTGTTTAAGAAAACAGGAAAACAACACAAATGTAAATAAGCTATAAGATGCATTTCTCATAAAATATTACTTGCTTTTGTAATCGTTTGTCCAGATCCACATTTCCATATCTTAAATCTCTGATTTGCTTAGTAAAAAGTCTGTGAACAGAAAAAGCAAGCCACAGTTGTGTGGATGAAAAAACCCCTATGAAATATTAACTATTGACAATTCAAATTATGAATTGAATTTTTTTCATTATCAAGTATCTTTTTCAATATCAGTAAGTAAGAGAATAATCTAAAATATACTCTTACCTATCAAACTATCCTGTTTTGTAACATTCAACATCTTGCCTATAACTTTATAATCTACAGATCACATTTGTAGCTACTTTACTTACAGTGCTTTTTTCTGAAGTTCTTGAATCATCAAATCTTCCTTCTGCAGACACTGTGAAAATCTGTTCAGTGCCACTTGACATTTTGCAACAGCCATATTCAAATCTGGAGATCGTAAGTTCACAGCTTCTGGATAGGGTATGCCAGCACCTACACAAAATGATTCCGGAATCTACATTGGGAAATATGAACTTAACAAGCACCAAAAGGCAGCAGTATTTTAAGGCAGGGCTTTTCAACCAGTGGTATGGGTACCACCTGTGGTGCATTGGCACCTGGCAGGTGGTACGTGACCATCCTAGAAAAGTGGTAGCAGGGGGAGGGGAATGAGCTGAACTGGTGGCAGTACCGCATAAGTCTGAGCAAGAGACGGCTGGAGCTGCAGGGCTCAGCGGAAGCGCCGGGATCGGTGCCAGTCTCCAGCGGGAGCTCGGCGTTGATCCTGGCGCTTGTGCTGAGCCCAGAAGAAGCGGCAATCAGCTGGAATGTTGCAGCATCTCCAGGGTCTTGTGATTTACATTCAGATGCTTGGCAACTGATTCATATTTATGACGGTCAGTGTCCCATGACCAAAACTTGCTGCAACCACCCAGCAGACGGGGGCAGGGGAATAAAAACCAAAAAAAAACCACACCCACCCCACCCCCGCTGCCAATCCTCAACATAAATGCTCACAACAATGAAAACCTCGGACAGGAGGAAGAGCGCCGCCGGGTGAGCAGGCAGGTGTCTTGCTCGGCTATGGCTTGGGGGGCACTTTTTTCAGTGCCATTGTAACTTCGAACAGTCACTAAGCAAACTGTTGTAAGTCGAGGACTACCTGTACTTCACCACTTTTTTCCTTTTTTTTTTTTGGTCATTAAGTTTTTGACACCTTGCTAGGCGACTTGGTACTCGGATATTGCCATATCCTATAAGTGGTACAGTGGGTGAAAAGGTTGAAAAGCGCCGTTTTAAGGTATCCAAGCCTCTCAATCAAGCAAGAGGCGGAAAAGCAGGGTAGAAGAATGACTATGGTGAAAGCATGATATCAGGACAACCTCATCTATCTATGTGGTCTGGTAATTTCAGAATGTATCCAGGACTACTTCAGCGAAGAAAGATTTCCAATTTTTAAAAACTTTTGATATTTTGACCCAATTCTGAATGTTTCCTACAATGAATCCACGAAAACAGCCTGCTGTACAGGAAAATTCCACAGATGATACAAAGCTAAAGCTGACAAATTACATTCTGTCAGAACCCACTTCACCTTCTGCTATGCAATTTTGCCCTAGAAGTAGCTAACCTTTAAATCTGATGCCAAAAAAAGCAAACACACAGAGCAGGCAGCAGGTAAAGCTACACTCAGTCACGTTAATTTGAATAACCCTTTAGAGAATCATATATTTATTTTTCCTTTTGAATCATTGTGATGTTACGGGCATTTGTTCTTTCACTAGATTTTGTCTTAGAACCCTATCCATTATTTTTTTCAAAAATATTACTATTATCAGGCTCACCTTCAAAGCCCTTTCAATATTTGAAAATTACAAACTGTGTAAGCGTGCCAATGTAACAGACCATATACTTCATATTTTTTTTGTTTTTGTTTTTAAGTATGTAATTTAAAAAAAATTGTAGTGTTGAGGTCCATTTAAATTATTACATTTAGCAAGGATTCTGCAATAGGGTCATAATTAATGCCTGGAATACGCAGGTGGCTGAGTCCTTGGACCATGCCAGCCGTATGCAACCTTTCTCTGTGTGCCAATCCCAGGTGGGCACCTTGGTTTATCTAGGAACTCAGAGAAATCAAGTGCCAGGACAGAAACCTAAAGCACCATCGAAGGAAGGCTGATAGCCAGTCTGAACAAATGTAGGCAAGAGCCGACATCTGGGACTATCTCGCAGTGATAAGCACGGGAAAACACCAATATCATTTCACCCCAGTTGCATTTTATTTATCAAATTTAGAAACCACCCATCTCTCCCACAAGAGAGAGACTCTGGGTGGTGTACAAGTAATATTCAAAACAAAAACAGTATCTAAAATTTAAATGTGAGGCAAATAATAGTTAAAATTCAACATTAAAAGTTAATTATAAGGCCAGGGGAGGGACGTCAGGATACCAACCAGACCCTACCCCCCCAACCTTGTGCTCCTCCTCCCTGAGCCCCAAGCGAGGGGGCAAAGCCGGGTCCTGGGACGTTTCTGAAAGGCCAGGAGAATAGGGGGGCTAGCCTCACCTCTGGGGAGAGAATTGTCCATAGGGCAGGGGCAATAGCAGAAAGGGTTCTGTTCCTGGACCCTGCCAGGTGAAATTCTTCCAACTGATGGGGTTCACAAAGTGCCTTTCCTGCTTCACCGGTTGGGACAGACTGATGTAATGGGCAAAGACAGTTAGCTAGACCCCTGTAACGTAGAACTTTAAAGGTCATAACCAAAACTTTAAATTGGGACATGTAAAGTGGTAATTAGTATTTTAATTATTTTAATTAATAATTTTAGTTACAATTTTATTGGCATCTATTGCTCTTTTGTTCAATAAAGTGATCAGGTTGTTCTCTATTTTTGTTGTTTATTGCACTGTGAAACTCCCTGGAATGAGTTTGGAATTAAGTCTGTCCAATTTGAATTAAATAAATGAAAACTAAAAATGCTGAGGAGAAACTTTGTCCTCATTGCTGATGATCCCCCGACATCTTGTACTTGCAACAGAATGCTGGATGGATTCCATCGAACGCTCTTTGCTTGCAACCATCTTTCACACTTTATTTAAAACCTTCTGAAGTAGGTGGCTTTAGGTGAGGAAGTTCCTCGCCAGCATGAATTTCCCATAAAAAAATTAAATTCCAAAATTTTGTTTCCCCAACAAAACAGTATAGTAAACCTCAGAGCATGATTTCTTACCTAGACAATCTACTTTAATATGATGCATTAATACATATCTTGCAAAGTGGAACATTAGATGAATGAATTTGGGTCCACCAGGAGAAAGAAATAATGATGCAACAACTGGAGGAAAACTGTTTCCACATTCATCCTAGGGATTTAAAAATACACAAGTGAACTGTAGTTGGTAGTAACAACTTCAAGCTCTAAAGAAGTTAGAGAAGAAGTTCTCTTTAAGCAACAGAGCCAGCATACTGAAATCTGACAAACAATTATGATTACCTTGTTAGACATCAGAGGCTTGCATAGGTTAAAGCAACTACGTAAGCATCCCTGGGACAAAAGGGATGTTTCACAATTTTTTTTTCATATTATCTTAATTGGCTGGCATGCAATTAAAAAAATAGCTTTGGTTTTGCTCAAATCCAATTAGCTTGAATTCCCTGATTGCATTTTCATGCTACTATTATTCAACAAACTCTGAATATAATCCTGTATTTAACAGAACACAAATGAGTCTCCAGAAGGCAGCTATAAAAAGATACTATTGGTTGATCCTGGATGGGATGGCAAGTAGTTTTAGTGGTCAGCTGTCTTCAGGTCTGGGGAGAAAAGACCTATAAAGAGAATCAAATAGGAGAAACCCCCCCCCCCCACTCTGCTCTATGTTCTTGCAGAGTCATTTCTCTCCATTGAACGCTGCTGAGCTTTCCGAGTTACCTTTTTCTGGTTAATACTTGCATAATACTATATTTGAAAAAGTATTGGCAACAAGAAGAAATTAATATTCTCGAGGTATGGCTTTCAAAATCCTTGATGCCATTCGTTCTGAGACTAATAGGAGCTTTAGTCCAGTGTCTAGAGGACACCAGGCTGCCCAAGAAAAGACAGTAATAGCAGCAAGAAATCTCTCATCAAGCAGCATCAATGACAAATTTTAGAGATAGCCTTTCAAAGGCAATCTGCTACAAATAATATATATATCGAAACATATAAAGCTAATATATGGACACCTTTTCAATCTTACCAATACTTACTGATATCCTTTTTAGCCATTCGTAGCAGTGCTTCCTGAATTCAGAGTCTGCCTTTTTATCTGAGGGAGGGTAACAAAATCTTTCCATTCCAAGGGAAAGGAAAGAGAACAATTTCAACAAATGTGCAAGGAATCAGACACAGTTTTAAGGTAGCTGAGCAATAGAAAATGTTCCCGGCAAAGTTTAACTACATTGCATTATGGCATATTCACTTAGTTTTTAACTGTAGAAGCATCTTATCAACGAGGAAAAATACCTAAACATCATTGTGCTCTAGTTCTAGAAGAGTTCTAATAAGGCTGGACCAGTGATACAGAATTTCTCTTGAATAAAGGCTTCCAGCAAGGCTTCCCGGCATCAGAGTGAAGCTCCTCCTGGCCATAGTTCTTTGCTTTTTTGGAGCAGCAAAAGGATCTTCAACACTATAACATACTTCCATGCTTCCAGTTCCACTTCAATACAAGTTATAGAATAGGGTGGCACTGAAAATATTAATCTTTGGGAGGAGGAAGGAGGCATCGTGGTGTAAGAGAATGACAACAATATTTTGATGAGCCGTGAGAGGATCATTCTAACAGTTTCCTCCAATGAGGAGACTAGTATAGCAAGGTTACTCAAGTCCTAATAATCATAATTTTAGTTTGTTGTGGACTTGACAAGTAACTAAGAAAAACTAAGTAATAAGGCATATTTTATTAAATGTTACACTCACCTAAAAACCTCATTACAGTGTGACTGGTCCAGCTTTGAAAACAAGAACCATGCAACAATGTGAAATGCATCTTTGTTTGGTATATCAAACAAGTTCCTTTAAAAAAAAAGTTTACAAATCATTACTCCATATGCAATTGTAGGATAATTAATTGGACTGACTCCCTTTTTCCCTAGCAGTATTCCTGCTATACTATCATCGTATGTAGAAACTCAGTATGCTACATTCACAATTCTACACAGTGTCTTGGCAAAAGATTGGTTTCTTTTGAAGAGCATGACTACATCTTACTATGAATCACACAGGTTAGTATAAATTGGCACCAGCTTAAATGTTCTGCCAAATGCTACTTGTTCCTGAATTAATTTTCTATAAACACTCTAGAGCCGTAAATGTACACAGTGTAAAACCTGTTCATATTTTCCACATCTGACTAAAATTGTAGTTCAATCCAGCACAGAGACATCTAGGTCATTTCATAATTAGTTACAGTAGAAGCAGGAAGAAAAATCTGTTCAATTCTGAATTTGAAAATTTTCTTCACGATACTCTTATATCAACAAAGTTTGGCTAATATTAATTTCCAAAGAAACGCACCTTTGAGCAAACATTCATTCTCAGATTTGTAGAGTTTAAAATAAATTCTACATCACCAACATTACAACATCATGATTTGTTTTAAATATCACCCAATATAAGTAACAACAGGGATGATTTTGGTCAAGGTTCCCCAAGGTGCTCAATATCAACCCCCAAGGATCAACGGGATTATCCAAGTGTGGTAAAATGGCTGGGGTTTAATAAGTTGTCAATAAATGATAGAAAGTCAATCTTTCCAGGCCTCCATTCCAGCTCCACACCAGTCCCTAGTTCTGAAGATGACGAAGCTGGTGGTGAGAAAATATTACCTCTGGGTTGAATGGTCAAGTTTCCAGCGAATGTAGCCTTGAGTTTTATTTATCTAATTTATAGTCACCCATTTCACAAGCGACTATAGGCAGCATACAAGACTAAAACAATAAAAATCTAAAATAATTATTAATGTTTAAAAAAACTAAAACAAAATTAATGAGCTAAGGGATGTTAATAGTAATGCAGCCACTTCATCAGTTCACCTGGCCACAGAGGTCTCCAGGCCTGCCGGCAAAACCAGACCTTAAGGGACCTTTGGAAGCCTAGAAGTGATGAAGCTACCTTCATTTTGGGGGAGAGAAACTTCCACAGCACAGGGGCCACAGCAGAAAAGGCCTACTACCTAGATCCTGCCAAATATAGCAGAATAATAACTCCTTAAACAGGACCCATAATGTACCCATACTGTTCAATCTAGGTGAGACAGACGGATGAAATCAAGGAAAGGTGGACCCTCAAACAATGCAGTCTCCTGCCGTGTTATTTTATTCCTAATACTATTAAATATTTACTAAATTAGTTTCATATAACCCACATTTGGAGGTTGATATTGATGAACAATCTGAAACTTCATGAAGGGATCGATCACTCCTGGTTTTGATAATGGGCCTTCAAGCCAGTATAAACTCACAGCATATTTTTTCCCACAGCAGGGATAGCACCTAACACAGAGGTGAAAGGGGAATACAGGTAGTCCTCAACTTACAACAGCTTGTTTAGTGACTGAAATTTCAACAGCACTGAAAAAAAAGTGACTTATGACCATTTTTCACTCTTACAATTGTTGCAGAATCTCCATGGTCACATGATCAAAATTCAGGTGCTTGGTAACTGGTTCATATTTATTATGACTGTTACAGTGTTAAGGGGTCATATGATCACCTTTGGCAACCTTCTGACAAGCAAAGTCAGTAAGGAAGCCAGATTCACTTAACCATGTTACTAGCTTAACAGCTGCAGTGCTTCGCTTAACTGTGGCAAGAAAGGTTGTAAAATGGGACAAAACTCACTTAACCACTGTCTCACTTACCAACAGAAATTTTGGGCTCAATAGCGGTCATAAGTCCAGGACTACCTGTAATATATTAATGGACCAGCTTCCCACAACTTGCCCAATCTAAGTTCCTAACACAAAACTTGCCCGCCTCATAGGAACTAATAGCAAAACTTTTTAATAATGATATATATGAGGTAGTATTATTATATATTAATAATATATAATAATATATAAGTTTAATAAATTAATATAATAGCAAAATATGGGGGGTTGTTGTAGATTTTTAATGCTGTAAGCCACCCAGAGTCAGCTATGAGTTAGGCAGCTATGTGAATTTATATGTATATATCTATGCATCGTATTATAGTACACATAACTAATACATATTATAATTAACATGTATTAGTTATATGTATAACTAATAAATAAAATAACCGAAGGGCACAGGCTGCAGTATTTACCAGTTCCTGGGCAAAAATCTTCCCGCTTCTCTGGGAGCTAAACTGGCGGGAGATTAAAAAGAGACAATATAGATGCTAGAAAGGAAATAAAAGAACCGCCGTATCCCGTCGCCTCTTCCACTTACACGCCCAGCCGGAGGTGAGTCGAAAGTTTCCCGGCAGCGGCGTTTACCGCGGGATCGAAGCCCAGGGCCAAGAGGTAGAGCCAGAAGTGCTCTTTCTCCCAGGCCGGAGGCGAGACAGAGTTGCTCATCTCTCCGGCGCCCCGCCAGACCTCCCAACTCCCACGGCGGGACGACTCCGCGAGCAACCGAAGGAGCTCCACGCGCTCTTCTCCCGGCCAGAGACAGGCAAATAAAAAGCTCTCCCCCGGGCTTCTTTCTAGGTAGCGGCCACCTTCGTATTTAGCCCCGGAGTAAGTTCCGTTAACTCCACAGCGCTCGAAGCCGCCATTTTGCTTAACCCCGCCAAAGTGTAAATCGAAAGGGGCGGGATTTTATGAATGAGGGGGAAACATTACCGAATCAAGAACCACGGGCCCTTCACGTGACCGGCAGCTTCTCAGCCAATCGGAAAGAAAGAAAGAAAGAAAGAAAGAAGGATTTCCCAGAATGCACCGTGGCGGAGCACACGCACACACACACACACATATAAAACATATATAATATATATACTGTGTTGTTTAAGTTTTTCCTTTATTTTTTAGCAGTTTTAAGTATTTAGTTTCCCTTTAATTCTTAGTTAGCAATCAAAAAAAATTATATATATATCTTGTTTTTATGTATTGCCCTGTTCACCGCCCTGAGTCCTTCGGGAGAAGGGCGGTATACAAATTAAATTAACAAATAAATAATATATATATATATATATATATATGATGGACTCGAACTAGCTACAGGTGGTTTGTTAAAATAAAAAAAGCATTCTCTTGGAGACTGGCTCTCCGAAGCCATAGCTCAACCAATATTTTTCCCATTATTTTCCTATAGTGAAAAATATAGAAGTCTGGCAGCATCTTTTCTTGCCAACAAATATTATTTTAAAAAGTTTGTGCTTTTTAATAAAATGTACAAGATGTTACAAGACTTTTTTTCTTTTTTATTTTGCTAGTAGTACACTAACGGCTTTCCTTTTACAGTTTCCTTGTACGGAGTTTCTCTATTGTTGGCCCGTTGCACCTCATCAAATTATTAGTCGCTAATATAGTCGGAGTAGCGTAGCGAGTACTTACTTGAAATTAGCTAATACGCCTGTGGTTGGTTACACAAGGGATTCCCAAATTGTGGGTTGCGATAAATAACCTTGGGAGGATGTTACAGCGTCTCAACAAAACTGAGATTATCTCAAAATGATGTTACAGGTGCAATGACTTGAAGCAAGTCCTGCCTTTTGTGCATTGCGGTCCCCGTATGTGACAAAAGTAGGTAAATCATAGTATTTATTCAGTCCATAAAAGTGGCATCTTTTTTCAGCTCTGCCTCCACCCCAAATGCCTATGAAATAAATAAATAAATAATGGGATTCAGCCCAGAAAATGGTGTCCTGAACAGCAGTGCATTTTTGTTGTTGTTGCTGCTCTGCTAGACAAATGGCTGGTTTGGTTGTGAGGAACCAAACTCTGTAGCTGATTCACTGGATTAGAAAAAGGAGTGATGGAGAATCAACCTGAAATTCCTCAGACCAGTGGTCTTCAAACATGGCCCTTTTATGACTTGTGGACTTCAACTCCCAGAATTCCTCAGAAAGGCACACTGGCTGAGGAATTCTGGGAGTTGAAGTCCACAAGTCATAAAAGGGTCAAGTTTGAACACCCCCTCCTTGGACTGTCGTGCCTCGCTGGAGTAGGTGAGATTCGGGGGGGGGGGGGGGGGGTGTTCATCTCCCTGGTAAGGTCAACCAAATGAGGAGCTCACCTCCTATCTGCTCAGTCTTTGTTTTTGAAGAACGCCTCTGCCTTTAACCCCACTTTTTTTCCAAATCTTTTTCTTTTTTTCTTCTTCTTCTCTTTCTTGATGTTAATTGCTGGCTGTGTGCTCGAATTTTAATACTTTCCCTCCTGTGGATTCTAATTGATTTAATAGTACCCAAGGCATGAGTTGAAGTAGTTTGTCTCTTCCCCGTTTGGAAGAGACAAATGGCAACAAGTCTTCTTAGATTCCTGAGAAAATGATTTAATGACCTAATCATATTGAACTTTTACCATTATCAACTTGAAAAGATTTTATACCTTCATTGTATTTTTATTGCATTCTGTATGCAACTCTCCTTTTTTTCTTTTTCTTTCTGCAGTTCAGGACTTTGCATATCAACGTTATTCTCCTTGCCAACCACTTTGCTCTTGGAATTTTCCCTCTGACCTTGAAAAAAGAAATGTTTATTCTTGTTTGCTTCTCTGCTGGCAGCAACTAGTTGTAAGAGAGGACTTGTATATATATGTAAAATGTCTCCTAAGAGAGAAGTAAAGGTGCCTAGCCCTCAGTCAGGGAAACCCAGTGCCAAACCTTTTATGGAAGTATTTGAGGAAAAATTATGTTTGGGGTCTCCAATCCCTGGTCTGTGCAGCATGCCAGCAACCGGTCCACACAAAAAAGCAAAGACCCATCCGTGAGATGCAAGCAGCAAACAAAACCACACACTCTCCGGTCCGTGGAAAAACCTCTCTCCATGGAACTGGTCCCTGGTGCCCAAAAGATTGGGGACCTCTGCTCTATGTTACATGACATGCTTCAAGAGTGAATGAAAAATGTGATAAAAAGTTTGAATTATTAATAATAGAGGTAAAACTAGCCAAAGAAGACAGCATCATGGACAATTAGTAAGTGAAGTTTTGTTTGTGACTGGTTTAATTATTATGGAATTTTTGAAAGATTTAAACTTGATAAAAAATGTTTTGTTTTCACAGGAGTTAAAATTAAATTGCATATCAGTTTATGTTCTGGAGATGACCACTTGATTGCTAAAGTATATAAAATCTTAAGATGAATGAGGAAGAAGATGTAAATATGTAAAAGACTTCATGGTAAAATGGGCAAAAAAATTGGGTATAATATAACACTAGATAAAGGGGAGAATGTATGGATTAATGGATTAAAATTTACTTTGAATTATATGGTAGTATGAAAGAAATTTTTTATAAAATGATGTATTGTTGTATTTGACTCCAGATAGATTAGCTAAAATGTATAGAGGGCCTTTCTAACAAGCGTTGGAAATGTAATCAAAATCCAGGTAGCAAATGTGGTGCTCTTGCAAGTATATGAAAATCTTCTGGATAAACATAATGATAATGCAGAAAATACTTGATACAAATATTAATAAAACCCAAAGCTTTTTTTTAGCTATTATGGATAAATCAACTGAAAAATAATTTGGGGCTCTATTTCTTTAAATGGTGACTGCTGTGAGGATTGTACTCGCTAAGCACTGGGAAGAAAAGGAGATGCCGAGAGTTGAATGGATTTTAAAATTCATTGAATTAGCAGAGATGGTAAAATTAGCTGCCTTGATTAGAGATAATGGACTAGACAGTTTTGTAAGAGACTGGAAGGTGTTTGTGGAGTTTGTGTGTGTTACATACAATAAAAGATGGTTAACAGAGGGATTTGAAGACTAGTGTAATATTTGGGCTAACCTGTTGATATTTTTTCTTTTGCTATATATATATATGTACCGTATTTTCCGGCGTATAAGATGACCCGGCGTATAAGACGACCCCCGACTTTTAAGAAGATTTTCAAGGTTTTTCGTCTTATACGCTGGAAAATACTTACATGCCAGTTGCCAAGTGTCCGACACAAGCCCGATTCAGCCCTGTCTGATGCAGATGGTGCAAAGCCTCCCTTTTGAAGCCCAAAGGGGCTTTTCCTTCCACCCACCCATTTGAGAGCACATTTGCAGACAGAGCAGCCGCGCGTCTGGAGCCAAGCCCTGCCCAAGAGGCGGTCAGCCAGGTGGGCTTGGAAGACGCGCTGGAGAGGCGGGCTTGGGGCGGCCATGCCGAGGCCGGCTGGCGAGGGCCGCTGCGTGGTCTGTGGGCGAGAGGGGCACCAGGCCCGCCAGACGTCCCCGGAAGTTCCTGGAACGGGCTGGCAGGCACGCTCTTCCCCGGCCCACCGGAAGTCCCCGGAAGTTCCCCAAACTTGGAACGGCCTGGCGGCGGGCGGGCGCTCCGTCCCCGATCCGCTGGGGAGCATCTCCCAAAGCGCAGCGTCTGGCGGCCGGGAGTCCGTCGGCCTGGTCACTGGCGAGCTGGCCCGCGGCTAGGGCCGGGGCCCAGGAACTTGTAGGCGGGTGCGGGTGGGGGAAGGAAAGCCGGGCGCGGGCTTCTGCGGCTGGTTGCGAGGCCGGATGCGGGCGTCTGCCGGGAGAGATAGCGGGTAGCAGGGCGCGCTCTGCTTATGCTCAGATGCCGCTTGGGTGAGGGGGAGGGGCTTCCTGCCGCTCCCAGGGTCTGGCGTTTGCAAGGGGGAGGGGAAGGGGCTTAGAGGCTCTTGGGGGTGGGAAGGGAGAGTCACGATGGAGGGGGGACTGGACTAAGGAGGCTTGAAGTTGCTTTGCAAGAACGGGGACGCTCGACTGATTTATGTTTTTTTTCCGGCGTATAAGACGACCCGGCGTATAAGACAACCCCCCAACTTTTGAGAAGATTTTCATGGGTTAAAAAGTCGTCTTATACGCCGGAAAATATGGTATATATAAGATATTGAGATTTCAATTATTAGAGACCTCCTCATCTGAAATATTTGTCTATATATTTCTCTTGTTAAACAAGGATGAGAAAGTTTGTAACTATTTGCAGACCTATTATGTAAGCGGAGGAAAAATTACCAGGATATATATATATATATATTTCAGCATCCAGCCAGAATAGATTTTTTAAAAATGTTTAATGTTGGATGTTTGGGTCAATTTTGTTTCATTTTTTCATTTTTTGTACACAAATTTTGTTGTTACTATTGGATATATGTTTTTTTCTGCTTTGTATTTTATTCCTATTGATAAAACATAATATATATTTAAAAAACCATTCATCTTATAATATACAGTAATTACATTATTAAAAGTGTGCAGTTTTGAAACCAATTAAATCATTACTTTAGGTAGGGATATTCATTTATCATTTAGAGCATTGTTTTTCAAACTTTTAAGATGTTTAGACTTCAACTTTCAAAGTTCCCCAGCCAGGAATTCTAGGAGTTGAAGTCCACACATCTTAAAAGTTGCCAAGTTTTAAAAAACGCTTATTTAGACATTCAGTTTAGAGAGTACTACAAAGTCTGAGTAGTTGTAGTACTCTTTAAACTGAACTTCAAGTTTGAAAAACATTAAACTCATATTCCCAGTAGTATTCTTCTTTCTTGCTCCAATTTCACTCTCCCTGAACTGGGAATTATTTTTCGTAATACAGCTAGATCAAGCATTCAGGTTGTCTAATTTAAATTTTTATGTTTTTATTTTTCATCAAGTTATGTAGAATGTACTAGGTCAGACTCCATTTGATCCAAGAGTTTGTATGACCTTTCATTCCCTTAATTAGAATATATCTAGATAAATTATTCAGGCTTTCTATCTGATTTTAATTTCCTAATACTGTACAGATTTAGAACATGAGTCTACAGAAATTCTTTTCTGATTTTCTCCATTATTTCTATTTCTCTCTGCACACACAGTCTGTAGAGATAAAACTATTTCTACAATTGTCCCTCTTCAGGAATATCAAGCAAATAAATTTTATAGATATGTTATTCAAGGGAGTACTGCTGGATTTAGTCTCTCAAATGGAGATAATTGGCCATTTATTTGTGGTTCAGGTAATTTGTAATCCAGAATATTTTGACCAAGCTTTTTACTGTTATTCTGGCTTCAAAGAGAATGTGGTTCATTATAATGAATTCAGTTACAGTGGTACTTGATACTCAACTGCTTTGAAACTCACTGAATTTGGTACTCAATGCATTTTGACGAAAATTTTGTCCTGGTACTCATCATTTGTAGTCAACATATAAACTAGAACTTGTTAGGGTTGGCTGCCTTGTGACTTACTGCAGTATTCGTCTTGGGAAAAATTTGTTTGGTACTCATCACACCTGCCGGAACCAATATGAATACCGAGATACTACTGTTATACTATATAGGATATCATCTGTCTGATGAACTGATGCACAATGCCAATTTTTGCAATCTTATATCAAACAGATCATCCAAAGGCTACATAGGATTTTGTAAGTATCTTAAATATAGCATTGCTCAAATTATCATTTACTATATTTTTTAAAATAATGGGAGTTAAATCTAAGGGTTCATTAAACTGTGTGTAACAGCTTACATAAGCAACAACTATTTCTTCATCAAGTATTTTCCCTGGAATCAAAGACAGAAGAGAAGCATATTATGTGGCTCATGGAAATCACCTGTTTTTTAAATTAGTGTAAAGATGTTGAGTAATCATTTTCCCAGATCCAGCATTATCTGTCGTATTATCTGTCATATTACTGTAACCTTATATGACTACATATTTAATAAAAAAACACATAGGGAAAAGGGTAAAAAAAGGCAAAACATTAATGCAGTAATCAAATATCAGTACAAACCTTTATTTCCAAGGCATTTCAGTAAATATTTCTTCCAACTTACATACTGCATCTGATATTAGAGACACTCACATTACAAAGGAAGTCAATTATTTCTTAACGCTAGCTTTATGGGATCTACTAAATTAGCACCAAGACACGCCCCAATATTCTCACAACAAACAAAGTTCCAGTGGCTTAGGAAGAGAAATGGTGATGACAACAAATGATAACAATCACATTTCTATCAGTTCAGAAAACTCCCCAAATCCATCATGAAATATAGGTCTAAATGCTTATACAATGGCTGTTGTTGAAATTGTATGTTTAGCAGGAATGTACAATGAGCAGAATCTGCAGGAGAAATTTCATGTTCTACAATTTTTGCTATCATTTAGTCATTGCACCTTTGCTGTTTTTTTATCCAAATTCATCCTCTTTTTAGAAGTTTTCTTATATCCTTTTTGAATGTGTATATTACCGTACTTCTCTTCAGATGCATTTAAATCTTAAACTTAATTCTTATATAAATGTAAGAATGGGGAATTGTATGCTTTAACCCAATTATTTAAAATAAAAATAATATAGTCCTTCCTCTAATATATATATAAAACCACCAGTTTTCTATCTCTAGTGGATTTTAGGGAGCCGTATCAAGTTATGTGAATCCACAACCAGAATATATGTTTATTACTTTAGTAGTATCTTGGTTGATATATTATTGGAGCACTAAGACATTGGACAAGAATATTATACTTTAAAGAGACACCAAATATTTTCATTGGATTAAAGCAGCCTTCCTCAACTATGGATCTCCCAAATGTGTTGGGATTGTGTGCCTTGTCATCTGAGAGTTCTGAGAATTGCACTCTCAATGTATTTGGGTAGGGCAAAGAGTATAAGAAAATTATTTCAAAAGCTTAATACACCTATTCCCACAATTAGAGAATTGAGCAATATATTTATTTCAGCTTGAAGTTTTTGCAACAGATTAAAATATAGACATGTTGCTAAATGTAAGTACTGTACTTTGCTAAGAAAGGAAGAAAGTTTAAGACAGCAAATCATCTGATAGTCCACATTTTAGGTGAATTGTTAAGGCTGTTACTTCAAAAGTTATTGGCCCAATTGTGATCTAAGCTTCAAAGGATATTTAAGACCATTTCAATACATTTATTTATCACCTAAAACAGGGGTCTTCAAACCTGGCCCCTTTATGACTTGTGGACTTCAACTCCCAGAATTCCTCAGCCAGTGTGCCTGGCTGGGGAATTCTGGGAGTTGAAGTCCACAAGTCATGAAAGGGCCAGGTTTGAAGACCCCTGACTTAAAGCATCTATGGCTTATCAAAAAATACTTGTCTGTGTTCCATAATAACATTGAATCAAGAAGCTGAATGTTGGGTGATCTAAATTAAACAAAAATGCACTCTCCAATAGCTATCGTCCCATAAAGCGGAATTGTAATTAAGTGTGCATATACACTGTATGTGTGACATGTGGATGTAGATCACACACATACACACAGCACACACATACATTGCAATGAAATAATAGCTTTTCTTATGCTTCCACTATTTGTTCCCTGGTAATTGGGCCATTTGCATGGGAATAGTCAGGCAATCCTTCTTCATCCAAATCCGAGATGTCCGGTATCTCATCAGATTCTGAAGACAATTCTGAGATAGTAAAATCTGGAACCTACAGAAAAATAAGCTCAAATAAATTTGAAGGTAACATTTGAATTCTATACACCCTCCTTCCCCACTTTACCCCAGCATTAAGCATGTAAACCCAAAGAATCGGCTAGCAAAATCTCTACAACTTTGTTTTAAATACTGTAGAAATAATTAAAAAGGAAAGAAAATGGGGCAGGGGGATAAAAGCAATCAAAATGAATATCGGCATATTCATACACTTTCCCTATAAAAAAGAGCCAGAACATTTGAGACACTGCTTGGGAAGAAGGCGATTGAGGTGGTCATCATGAAGGTGTATAAAACAATAAGTGAATGGGGAGAAGTTTTTCTTCCTTTAAAATCAGGACAGGATCATCCAAAGACTCAAGATTTAGAATTAGGCAGAAGGCTATACAGGTAGTCCTCGACTTAACAACAATTCATTTAGTGACCATTTAAAGTTACAATGGCACTGAAAAAAGTGACTTTTTCACAGTTACAGTCTTTGCGGCATTCCCATGATCACATGATCAAAATTCAGATGCTTGGCAACTGGTTCATATTTACGATGGTTGCAGTGTCCCATGGTCAGGTCACCTTTTGTGACCTACTGACAAGCAAAGTCAATGGGGAAGCCAGATTCACTTAACAACCGTGTTACTTACTTACCAATTGCGGTGATTCACTTAACAAGTGTGGCAAGAAAGGTTGTGAAAGGGGGCAAAATTCACTTAACAAACGTTACACTGAGCAACAGAAATCTCTGGGCTCAATAGTGGTCATAAGTTGAGGACTCCCTGCACTTTTTCACCTAGTGCCTAATTAATTTGTGGAAATCATCATTACAAGACATGGTGATGCCACTAACCTGGGGAGTTCTAAATGGAGATTAGATAAATTAATGGGGGACTGTTTTTTTCAACAGCATGTCTCCTAACACTGTTTGCAAGGAAACAATGATAGAACAAAGAAGGATATGTTTTCATCTCCTGTCTGAGAGCACCCCATTGTATCAAAAAGTGATACCTCGTTGGCCCAATCTAATTTGGTGGTTGTTATCATACAGAGTTGTGATCTCTTAAATACACAAGATCCAGACAACTAGAAAAAAACTCTATCATTATTCAAAAAAAACACTGAGAACATTAATGATGTTCACAATCATAGAACTGTGGCAATGAAGGGTGCTTTATTTTTTGATAGTAAAGATAACTAATGTCATTTTTGCTCTAATAAGACTTCAGAATAAAAACCTCATAGAAGTTTCTCTAATCTGTATTCTGCAAAACTCAGCTGGCCTGAAGCACTTCAAAAGACCTACTTTATTCTGAAAATTCAAAACCACTGCAAGCATTTATTTATTATTTAATTAAATTTTTATACCGCCCTATTCCCGAAGGACTCAGGGCGGTTTACAGGGCAACATAAAATACAATATAAAAATAGTATAAAATTAAAATAGATTAAATTAATTAAGCCCAATAATTAAAACAATATTAAAAGCTAAAACCCCTTCAGTCCAGGCCTGATAGATCAAAAAAACCAGGTTTTCAGGTTTTTTTACAGCAGAATTCAGTTGAGAGACGTTTGTTTTCAAAAATCTAAAATGTAGTGAAAACTGCATTCTTTTTTCTCATGCATATCAAAATGGTTTCAGAATAGATTATTTATATCTTCTATTTGGGTGAGCCAAATTGTGGACTTCTCAATAGGCTCCACTGCAATTTAAGACGTTCTCTCCAATGACTCTCACTCTGAAATTTCAAAATTATAACTGAATTCTACATGATATTTTAATATTTCTGTATGCGGTAATTGTTTATGAAATAGATCAACAAGGACATATGCTCATTTTTGAAATAAATCATGGTTGTATCAATATGCTAATCCCCTAGGATGCATTTAAGACATCTGTTTGTGGAACCATTAATGCTACTGAAGAATTCCAATTTTATAGAGCTGGAAAAATGGTTAAAAGATTTTTTTATCACATGCCAGATGAATGTCATATACCACATGAAATCCCACAGACGAATTAAGCATTTATAGCCCCCAAGATTTAAAGTGAGGCAACTATTTTCCGAATACTTTGTTCCTTGAACTATTGGGAATGAATGAGAAAATTATTGGCTCATCATTTGAGACAACAAAAACGTTTCTATCTGAAATTCAGGCCAACGATGAACAGTTATGTACTGAGACAAAAAAAGTATTCACTGGTTTTATGTTTATAGTTATACTCAGTTATATAAATTGGGGATGTTGCTAACTGAACAGCAAATTACAGGTAGTTCTCAACTTACGACCGCAATTGGGATCGGAATTACAGTTGTAAGTCATGAAGGGTGTAAGTTAAAGCACCCGCATGATTGCACCTGATTTCATGACCGTTTTTCTGGTGGTCATTCAGTGAATCACATGGCTATAAATTTGAATCCATTTTCCCAAATGGGCTTTCTTGCTAGAAACCGGCAAAAAACAACGGAAGTCGGGAAACAGCATTGCATCAGATGACCGTCGGATGCTACAACCAGACCAGAAAAGTGAGACAGTTGCCGAGCACCCAAAATGTAATCATGTGACTGCAGGAGTGTATATGCAACATTTCATGGTGGTTGGAAGTCTTAGGACCTTTGAGAGATGCCGTGCTTAAACAGCAAATTTGTTTTGCTGTTTCATTTAGCTG
This sequence comes from Vipera berus, assembly GCF_964194415.1. Classification (NCBI taxonomy): domain Eukaryota; kingdom Metazoa; phylum Chordata; class Lepidosauria; order Squamata; family Viperidae; genus Vipera; species Vipera berus. Next base: position 81,031,117 of record NC_138203.1, read on the forward strand.
ATTATTAAGTTATTATTATAACTTTTCCCTCTGTATAACTACTTTCTCGATACCGATTGGGTATTGTAGCTTTCTTTACAATATTTTATTATTAAAAGGGTTTGGCCTTGCATGCCCCTATAATCCATAAGAGACTTGGCATTAATTTGCACTTTCTGTCAAAATTTCCTTTTGTAAATTCCCAGTAAGTGTCCTCGGGGGCAAGGGGAAGCTGACAAAAGCAATATTGTGGCCTTGTGCCAGAAGCCACATCATTTTTCTATACATCATGACACTGCATGTAGGTTCCTGGAAGTGTGGCACAGTGCCTAAAAACATGTTGCTTCAGCGTTTAAGTTGAATTTGTTTTAAAACCACCTGCTCAAAACATATATCCTATTGTATTTCTACCTTCCTTTAAAAAGGAATAAGAATCACTTTTGGGGCAGGGGGGAAATTGGTGGCTTTCCAGATGACCTTCCTTTGCAGCTCTCATCAGTGTGTTATATGGTGAAGGATCAAGAAAGATAGATGTAGTTCACCAAACCAGAGGTCTAAGGCAGGGCTCTTCAAACTTGGCCCTTTTGTGACTTGTGGACTTCAACTCCCAGAATTCCTCAGCCAGGCATGCTGGCTGAGGAATTCTGGGAGTTGAAGTACACAAGTCATGAAAGGGCCATGTTTGATGACCCCTGGTCTAAGGCCTCTTCCTTATCAGGCACCAGGTAATAATTGACATATCAGGTACCAGTTGACATTTCTGTCTACAAGATATAGGCTTATTTATGTTTTCTGGATTGTTGCCAAAGCACTAAGTATAAGAATTACTGTATTATCCAACTGTGTGCTAAAGCATCTCAGAATACTTTTGAAAACTGGTCGTCTTCCAGCCTCTAGATATTACTAGCATCACTACATCACTATCAAGCTGCCGGTACTTTACAAGTTTGAATTGGGTATCTATTATTTTACAGCCAAAACATTTTGGTCTATGAACATATCTGCAAATAAGAATCACAGGATGATCACAAAGTGTCAATATAAATTCCAAGTCCCAGAACTGCAATGCAATTTGAGAGTCAATAAATGTAATTCAGATTTTCTATACTCAAGTTGTTATCTATAAAATATATTTTATGAAGGAATGGCAACAGCTCAGCCAGTTGGCTTGGGGGTGGTTGGTGGACTTAACAGGGAAGATGTGACCAAGGTATCATTCTGGCTTGTTTGTTTTTTTTCATTTTGTACCTAATGATAATTTTAGTTACCCAGAGCAGAGTGAGACATGCGGCTTGTAAATTTAATAAATCAATCTTAATATTATTTTGATCATTTGTAGTTTTGTTTAATCTGATAAATATTCTGAAACTTCTTTTGTAAAGTTTGTTGCATGCTTACAATAGCAAGGACAGATAGTGATCTTGTAAATAAGGCATCAACCAGATCACATCCTCTGCAGTGTAGTGTATTTAAACCACTATCCTTGACTCATGAATGAGCCAATCTATTGTCAGCCCCGTCACCGTTTTTCCAGCCCTCTTATCTTATAGGGGGGAAGCACTGACAACGCAGAGCCCTTAATTTATTTTTATGAAACTTCACAGGTAGGAAAATCTGGCCCCTAATCTTTGAGACAGCAGGTGACGATTTTATTTTCCAAAACCACATTGACCATTGTTTCTGTGAGTCTAGTAGCTGGAGGACTCTGAACAATTATTACTGACGTTTTATGAAGTGATCTTCTGAGCTTAGAGAAAGTATTAAATATTTTACATAAAAGAAAATGTAATCAGAGGAGCATGCATTACAGCAAGTAATAGCAATAGCAGTTAGACTTATATACCGCTTTATAGTGCTTTACAGCCCTCTCTAAAACGGTTTACAGAGTCAGCCTATTGCCCCCAACAATCTGGGTACTCATTTTGCAGGCCTCGGAGGGATAGAAGGCTGAGTCAACCTTGAGCCGGTTGCACAAAAAATGTGTAATCCAAAACTCTAGCAGTCCACTTACAGAGACATAAGCCCTACCTCAATTTGCTCTTGAAAGGCAGCCATATGCTCTATTACAAACTACCATGTTTCTAAGGATTCTACTTTAATTTTCATTCACCCTTCCTAATAAGGGATTCTGTCTGAGAAAGGCTGCCCATCACTGTTTCTTCATGTCAAGTCTGGGTCTCCTCCAGCACGTTTTAATGTTTTTTAAACCAGCTCTTACTATTTTATCAAAGCCAATGACACTGACCAAGAATATTGAAGAGTATTTTTGTCCACACAACCGAACCAAGTTAAGAAACTCTGTGCTTTGCCCTATTTTCATATAATGCCAAAATTGTGCACCAGATCAATTTCTCATATCCAAAGTAGGAACACTCCTAAATCTAGAATTAGCTTTTAGGTCTGATTAATCAACATGATTTCGAATCTCACATCATTTTATTTTACTGCAGGAAGTCAATGTTCATACCACGATGGAATTGTGCAACCTAAGAAAATAGTTATGGACATCTCTCCAAACAAGTGGTCTCAAATTTATGGGTTCAATTGTCTTGCTAGCTATGTCATTGAGACATCACCTTGCTTGCAACTTAAGAAGCATTATTTTCTTAGATTGCTGCTGAAATTAAGATTTTCCCTTTAAGTAACTAGATAAGGTTATATGCCAAACTAGGTGATATGCCAAACTAGGCTAAGCAGAAGTTAATTAGCGGTGTTTAGTAATTTCAGGAGTGCATTAATGGAATTTAGTAATAGACTAAATTTGATTGGTTGAAAAATCCAGATTTATAAAAGTGTGGTCTAAAAACAGCTTCTTTGCTGTTTCATTCTATTTTATCAACTTAACAGAATCTTAAGTCATTGAGAACATGTCACCTCACATTCTACAGCCAATTTCTTCTATATTTAGACAAAACTATTACCGGTATCGCACAGAGTTTTGGAAACTGCTAGTGCAATAACAGCCAAGCCAATAAAGCAAAAGACATACATTTCTGCTTGGCATAAAAAAATTTTTTTCCATATTCACGAGTTCTCAATTATCAGAGTCAGGACTATTACAAAATCTGATGGATTGTCCAAGACCATAGGGTATCTGAACTGGACCCCAGTAGCTTAAAAAAAAATCACCACCAAGTCACAGCCCCCACTTTGAGAGCCGTGTCAAGCAACAGAAATGGTCAAGCTTAAGCAACAGCAGATAGTTAGTAAAGTTGGACGGGGAGCCACAGAAGGAAACAAATGCGGCAGCAACATTGAGCCCATCTAATTTAGATGTAATGCGTGAAATGCCGATTAAGGGACCAGCAGTTTATATTCACCCAGTTTTAAAATACAACCCAGCTCAATTAATAATTGAGTCACAATATAGGACATAGAATATTTGTAACCACACTTGCTTACACAATTCAAGAGACAGACTTTGGCTGCTGAAGCATTTATTACTTGAGAGAATACATGGAGAATTACAAGGCAAAGTGCTACTGAAGACAAGCTACATACCCGCGTACACACAGCATGAATCTTGAACTGAGTGCATAAATACTTGAGGGTGCTTCAAGTGGAGTGTTTGAAGTAGTACAAAGTCTTAGGATTTTAAATACCGTAAGTGTTCACAGCACCCGAGGAACTCTGGAAAATGTTAGTCATAAATGTGATTCAAACAGAGCAGTGAAGTTGATCAGTGCTCTTCTAGTGTTAAAATAATGTGGCTTAATGTTTTTAAGAAATAGCATGGATGCAAGAGCATCGCTATTCTGATTACCTTACTGTATTTTTTTCCCCAAAGTTCTTTTCTAATTAAGTGGTTTGCTTTGTTTTCTAATATACAATGGAAGGCTTTGTTTCAAAGATCCATTTCTAAGGCAAGATGGGGCTAAATAAGGTGTGGTCTCCAATGTAATCAGCTGAGGTTTAGAAGTCCTAAGGCACCCACATTTTTCAGTCCACTTAACATACAACTTAAAACGTGCAGCACTCTTTCATTATGACAGTTCCCTTTGACAGAGAAAACTTTTAATGGAAATAAAACAAAATTCTGCTACTGGTTAAGCCATCTTGTTACTTGGTGCCCTAAATGTACATTTGCCTGCCGCAATTTATTCTTCCTTTTGTTCAGGCCATTTGTTCTCCTGGTTGGTTTTTTTATCCCCTTCACCTCTGTGCTCAGCATTGTGAGGGCCAGCCAACTGTGGGTAAAAGGGACCTACCAGCCAATTGAGGGGTGTGTTGTTAACAAGATAATCCATCACATCATCCAGCGATTCTTTCATTTTCTTCAACTGGCCTTTACTAGAGATAAGAAGGTTGTCAGACACTTCTCTGAAAGAAGAGGCTGACCGGAAGCTTTTGTACACGTCTCCTGCAATATCCCCAACGTGGTGAACCTGGTCCTGAATGTTCTGTGGCAAACCCTGAATGCTGGACATCAGCGTGAGGCAGGTGGTCTGAAGCTGCTGACTCAAGTTCTGTGCAATTGCTAGGGTGCGTGATTCAATGTGCTGAAAAAGAGAACAGCTCTTAGTAAACAAACAGTTCTTGGCAAACAGTTTTTTTACAACTTAAAACAGTATCTTTGTAATGCTTCACTAGCGAAGGAGGTAGGAAAACCTGTAAGTAGGACATCATTGCCTAATGTGAGCAAGAGCTTCCAGCATGGACATACCCAACTTTGGAAGTAAAATTAGATTTAACTGGGGCATTGTAATAGGATTTGATCAAATCCCACCTTTATTTACAGTATGAGCCCTGGTGGCGCAGTGGTTAACGTGCGCTATTGCAGGCAAGCTGCCCACAGCCTGGAGTTCAATCCTGACGGAGCACAAAATTAACTCAGCCTTCCCATCCTTCCGAGGTCGGTAACATGAGGAGCAAGATTGTTGGGGGCAATTTGCAAATAATGCTTCTACATTGTATACTGCCTAGAGAGTGCTGTAAAGCATTATGGGGTGGTATATAAGCCTCAATGCTGTGCTATTTCAATCCACACAATCCATCTGCCCTAATGTAGGATCCAGCAGAGAACAAAATAGTTTGCCAATTCTTCTTTCCACCTGCAGCGTAATAAATTTTCATGCTGTATAAGAAACTCTTCAATCCTCTAGAACAGGAGGGGAATTTATAATGGCAGAATTGATTTTTTTTTTTAAAAAAGTCTGCCTTGCCCTCTTTAGTTCATATTGCTTTAATATCTAGCATTTTGAACTCTTATATTCCACTGACTCTTATACTGGCTTGCATTCTGTAAAGCTTTTTAAAAAGTGGGAAATACTGCCTTTATAGCTCATTATTTTCTATAAAAAGTTTTTTTTTGAATTAAGCAATTAATGCACAGTGGAAACAGGAATAAAATTTAAGCAAGTGATTTAATCCTAGATACAATATCACAGCTGTAGTTTTAAGGGAATCTTCAGGACCTTTTCTTGCTAAGTGTTTCAGGTGTACTCTGCATGTGAAATCAAAAGCCAAGCAAAAGGTAATTATTGACAGAAAATAATCAGTGCAATGGGGACACTGCTATTCTCTAAGTATGCAGCAGTAAAATGAAGCTATTTTATTTCCTCTTGTGCTCTAGTCTAATTATCTTAATTCCTTCATCAGCTTCTCTAGGTGATTCTGCAAATTACAGTTAGACACACTGGACCACAATTTTTTTCCAAAGTTCTGCTTCCTGAAAAACTTTAGGTCATTGTGATAGACCCCTTCAAACTGAAAACAAATATAATTTTAGAATGACTGTATCAATTGGGAACCTTGAGAAATATGAAATTAACTTTTAATAATTATAAGTATTTAATTGCACAAGGCAGAGGTCCCCAATCTTTTGGGCACCAGGGACCGGTTCCGTGGACAGAAGTTTTTCCACGGACTGGAGGGTGCGTGGTTTTGTGCTGCCTGCATCCCGCGGATGGGGCTTTTCTTGTTTGTGCGGCCCGGATGCTGGCCCATGGGTTAGGGACCCCTGGCATAAGGTTTCCGACATACTTACTTGAGTTCAACTGGGCCAAAAGCATTTTGCTGCTGATTTCCATTTGTACATAGAGTCAAATGCATTTCATTGTAGTATCTAACAGTACTCAGACAGTATTGATGGAGTCCAATTGACCTAATACTGGTTTTTCCATTGTGGCAATGTAGAATGCAAAATGCAGAATGCGGTGACACATTGCACTTCATGGCCTTGCATGCTGTAAGAAGTTTGCCGACCAGCTGAATGTAGTTTAGTGCTCTGTAGTTGCCAAGAAAATGCTCAACACATCTTTGAATGCTTTCCAGGCAATTTTGTCTGGCTCCACTAACAGATCTTTGAACTGCTTGTCATTGATGACATAGCTGATATGTTGACCAATAAAAATGCCTTCCTTAATCTTTGCATCAGTTATTCTTGGAAACATCTGTCTCAAATAATGAAAACCTTCACCTTCCTTGTCCATCGCTTTCACAAAATTTTTCATCGGTCTTGAGTTGTACGTGAAGCGGAGGCAAAAATATTTTTGAGGGGTCAACAAGTAAGTCGTGTGCCACATTATTCTGTCCTGGAGTCCAATTCTTTTGGAATAGCCATTTCTTTTAAATTTAATATGACTCTTTTGCACAGCCATCCTATTTGCATAAGGAACTATACTATTTGATATATCGGAGCTGTATTCCAACCAGCACAGCCACTACTTTTAGAACTCTACAGACTTGGTGTACTGCATGTGCTTCAACAACAGTTCCATGTTTTCGTATGTTTTCTTTCATGTGTGCAACAATGTGAACTGATACTGAAAGATATACATTGCCATTGTATAAAAACAGAAGATTTCTTTAAAAGATACGTGATAGATTAAAATACAGGTTATTTTTGTGACTAGCAAGATATGCCCAAAAGTGTTCAGGAAGCAAAATCTTTTTGTCATCAAGCGATAGCAAATCATATATTTGAGGTCAGCTCCTGACTAACATGCTTCTGATTTAATTGTTAATGAAAAACATATTAACACAATATAAACCATGAAAATGTCACTTTTAAGTGGAATTAGTTCTTTGTCAACGTATCTTCAGCATGTATTCCTTTCCACTTACCTCAGCACTGTGTGAAGGTGTCTCACCATTTTGGCTAATATTTTTCCTCCATTCTGTCCAGGAATTATATAATTTCTGTTGGGCATCTTGAAGTTTCACGTTAGCATTAGTCATGTTCTTTCTGGCGTATTCCAGCTACAATGCATAACATGCCCAATTTTACAAAAGCATACAATCCTCTTTTTATTGCTTTTAAAATAATGACCAACCTGACCAAAATAAAAATTATAAAACCTCTTTTGATGTCGTGATATTAAGAATCTCATATCCCATAGTTGTGCTTTTAAAAAAAGGGAATTTTGATCTCTTTTGGACCATCTGACTCAGAAGGAGCAGTAGTGACTCCTTTGGTACCTGTGAGAGCAATGACTCACAGCTGGTAATTCGGGACTGCTGTGTCGGCTGTGCCCTTTTGAGAGGTTCACAGTCAAGGTGCCTAGTTGAAGGCTAAGCCTCCCCATTTTCTTCCCATTGTTGAAAAGCTCGGAAAGATCCTCAGACATTTATGGCCATTAATTTGGTTGCTCTTGAATTGACAAAATATGCAGCCTAGCGACCTTGGACATGTATGTTCAACAGAGCTCTCCAAAGGAAGGCAGAGCTGGACATGGGAAAAATAACTCCCAGAGATTAAGTGGGAGAGGCCACAGGCACCCAGTACAAACCGAAATTACACAAAAATTATGAATTGTGCATCAAGATGATGCGTGCTCCACATTTTGTGTATTACCAATTCAACATCGTAGACAGAAAGAGTGGAGCTCAAGTAAGAACACAAATTTCATCAGTTGCCCCTTTGCTTCTGGAAGGCCTACAAGACAGAGGAACACTTTTCCACTGTTGTAGAAAAAAAAAGCTTCTATAGAGGTTTTTAGACACATTGCCAGATAATAGTTTGTGAGCTGGCTGTAGCTTTACTCAAAAATTGGATGCCCACTCTGCATGAAGAGGTCATGTGGCACATTTTGTACTGTGGTTTATAAAATCTGATTTATGCCTTTGTGTTGTGTGAAATCAGGACACTATAGTATGTTCAACAACCTATGGCTAGTGTAAGCCAATTTTAGTGTACTGTGCAAATGTGTCCTATGTGCAAGGTATGCATTTTATTCATGCTCAAGGCTCTTGTTTCATGCTATCTCATATTTGATCCTGGGAACAAAAGCAATTCAGCAGTGATGCTCAAAAAGAACATCCAAGGAGAAATAAAAGAGTAATTAAATTTGTTGCACAATCTTGAAGGAGTTGCATGATTTTGCTATCAGTATTAACCAGGCTTCATTTGGGGTAATTTTTCTACAATGTTTTCTAGAACTGATGCTTGAAGACTGTCTCAAGGTTTTTTTTAAAAAAAAGAAAGTTTATGTTCACTGTATTAAAACATGTTGTGCCAGGTCATTTTATTTTATTCTCTAGTCAAACATGATAGTTAAACATCTTAATTTTTAAGGTTTGATTGGAGTTCAACCTTGTAAGTATCATTAACTTTCAAAGTCCACAAAAAAAAGGAGAGGCTTGGAAGAGCAAAGAAAACATGCATGCTTCAGGAGACCACAATATTACCGATATAACTTACTTAAGAAAAATATCATACTTACCAGGTTAACAGTATAATTGAGCTGAGAAATTGTCTCTTGGCTTCTGAGCTTAGCATCCCTAAATGCATTTACAGCCTGTTGATAGGCACGTGCTCGGAGCTTTGAAGACAAAGATCCTAGTCTAACATAGTAACTTAGCTTCTGATCTCCAGTTTCAAATCCTTTGATGTTGGTAGCTTGTTTTTCTGCAGAAAAATACAAACCTTTTAGTCTTGTCATCAGGCCCATATCATGTTCATACACCAAAAGTCCATACTACTCCTTAAATGATAAATTGGCTGGCTCAAATCAGGAAAAATTATTAACGTCACACAATAAGGAGGAAGGAGGTCTCCTGTTAATGGTCAGAGGTATGCTTTGCAAAAACATAAATTCCTTGAAAAAACCATGACGGGTGAGGAATTACAAGATGAGCTCTATTGTTAGAAAGCATACAGTCATGTAGCTATACAAACTGGCATTTGTATATAGCCATGTTTCTCATCTGTGGCAATTTTAAGATACGCTGATGTCAATTCCCAGAATTACCCCCTTTATTAATTTTTACTTCCCACTTTTATTGGCTGTACAATTTAGTATTGTTATATTCTGTTGTTTTGCAAGTACACTGAGTGCTTCTGTACTAGAGACAAATTCCTTGTATGCCTAACCATACTTGGACAAATTAATAAATCAAGTATAGAGTTATAAAGAATTGCTGGTTGGAGAATTCTGGGACTTGAAGTCCACATACCTTAAAGCTGCTAAGGTACAGAGCAAAAATTGTATCTTCCTCACTGTAACAAAAGTCACTAATCAAATCAAAACAGTTAAGCTTTCCAATCCCACATGTGTATTAGTAGCTTTGGACAGAGTCTTCCAGCAAATCCTTACCCAGTTCTTCTGTGGTATGTGGAAGGTACTGGTCAACCAGTGTTTCAGACTTGCTGAGTGCGGTATCCACCCCGATGGTCACTAGGCACACCATCCGACTCTGCAGAACAGTGTTAATGCTGCCATGGACTGCATACTTAGTTAGCTCCACACTGTCCAGAACAACTCCTTTGGTCTTGTCAACAACTTCACTAAGGGTGTGTGTGACTGTATCCTTGGCACCAGTCACAGTGGTTGTTACAGCATCCCTTGCACCAACAACTGCATCCACAGCATTGGCAACCACCTAAAAGAAGTTAAAGATGTTTCTCCAAGAACTAAAAGAACATGGAGATGTAGTCTATTTGCTTTAATGTTCAGGGATCTCAAGAGGTATCGGGTACGTCAAAAGCAAGAGGTTATAGGTTTGTTGTATATTAAGCAGGTATACTGTATAATCTTCCCTTAAGTTGAAGGCCCCGTTTGCTCTTTCATTAGGTATCATTCATTAGAGGCAGAAGTTTAGATGGGACTAGAAGAAAACCTAAATTTCATATAAATTTTGCATTTTGATTTTATTAAAATGTAGCTACCACGATTTACCTACACTGGTTGTATTTTTTTCAACTTCTGAAAGATTCTAATAAGAACTCTGAAAAGTCTCTAAGGAACCACTCTCAAGCTTTCAGCTGCCATGCAGAATTCCAGTTTGTACGCATTTTGCATACAATCTGCAAACCCTCACAGAATTAATATAAGTCTAAGAAAATCCTCCCCAAAATCCAGCATCTCCCAAAAGAGGTATAAATATTTTGTGTCTTCCTTGCTCACAGGAGATTGTATAGATTAGAACATTTCACAAACCTTTATGGACAGGTGGAGTCCCCTTTCCTAAACAAAGAGTATATGACATTTTATATGTGAGACTCTTGAATTAATCTGTGCATGAAATAATAGATGCCAAATTCATGAACAAACCTATTTTTTTAGTAATTGACACCATAGTCAGCCCTTTAGGCTTTTTGCACATCTTCCTGAAATTGATTTAGGGCTAATTCAACCTAACCCTCCACTAAATGTCAAGTACTAATCGGGATCATTTGAACACAGCACCATTATGATCAAATGGGATTAAAGGCAAATAAAAATATGCCCAGGCAACCTACCTTATCAGTTGGCTGATACAGTATAGGCAATTTTTCTTCAACTTTGTCCAATCCCATGCAAGCATAGCTATTGGCCACTGCAACTGCAACAATTAAGGACAGTTCAGATATTGCTGATAGAACAATGCTTTCCAACAATTCTGTGAGGTATAGTTATGGATCCTCCACTTTAAGTAGAATAATTGGGTATTAACAATATTTGAAAAGGTACCAAAATGGCAAGTAAAATTATTATAGGGTTGGATTGTCATTTATTTGTTACATTTGCTGCCCACTTTATCATGGGGCTACTCTAAGTGGCTGTACTACATACTAAAATTAAAAAAAATGTTCATTTGTTTGGCATGTGCATTTATGTACACATACAGTAGACACACATCACTGCACAAGAGATTTGTGTGAAGGTATGAATGGACATGTATGACAGAAGCACTACAGGAGACCACAGCATATGGAAAAAAACAGACTGGAGATTTTTAAATAAGTTGAGTAAGGGATGGTTTTCAAAAACAAGAGATGGTTCCTAAGTAAACTGGATGACGTAAAGGCTTTCAAGTGGAAAAATACCAGACTGCGATAAAAGTGCTAAGCCACATGCAATGCAGGCTGCATATGGATGGGGAAGACAGTATTGGGCTGTGACATGAGCTCAGGTAGGCTGGGGTAACCTCTGTATGTGAGCAAAGGGAGGCGGGGGTAAGGGCACAGGGTGAGCACATATCTGCAAGTGCACGTAGGCCAAGAAGGAAGAATATAAGCATGCGTGAGAATGCAGGGAGGCCAAGGAAAGCGGAGGTGGAGTGTGTGCATGTGAATGCATGGAGGCAAGAAAGAGGGTAAGGGGTACTTGCATGTGTGAGAGAGCAGTTAAAAGGGGTACCTTATGTGTCCATGCAGGCAAGTGGAGGGAAAAGGGCCATGCGGTGAATGCATGTGAGCACAGTGATACATGTGACACACGTGACACAGGGAGAGAGGGTCCAGGTTGCATGAATGTGTATGTGCATAGGGAAGCCAAAAAGAGGGCATGTGTGCAGAGGCAGGAGAAAAAGTGTGTGGGATACATTTGTATGTATGAGGATAGAGAGGTCAAAGAAAGAAGATAAAACGTGTAAGGTCAGAATTTCAAGGACAAATCTAAGTCCCTTTGCTCAGCACTGTTATAACTTCAATTGTTGTTGAATGAATGGTTGTATCTCAAGGACTACCTATAATGAGGTTAATGCCTCTGGAACCTAAGTCTAAAACCTGAGTAAGTATGCATATGCTTATCCTTGTAGGAGTAAATTAAGTTTTTAGGTCAGAAAGTGGGCAATAAATGCTATAAATCTGCATCTGTTTCTAAGTATCTGGATTAACTATAAAGTTGGAGTTCTTATGAAATTCTCCCTACAACCTTCCTGAAAGGAATAACTGTTCTTTGAGGCAAGCAACTGTGGCCTTTAAACTTAACTACTAAACAGTGTAAGGAGAGCCATGGCAGAAATATAGAAAATTATACATAACACAGATTAACATTTTGTAGGAGAGGTACGTTTTTCCTCCCTTTTCATACACTGACAAAAATCAAGGTCACCTGCTGCAACTAAATGCAGGGTGAGGTTCAGGATTGATGTAAGGAAGCCCTTTTTGCACAAACCCAGTAAATAATAAATTGGTCCCTTCAGGTCAGCCTTGACCCCTGACAGATGACTAGACAAGCCCAGTCACCTTGGCGGGGCCTGTGGAAGTGATTGCCTATTGCTTTCTTCCTCAAGCTAAGAAAGAATGACCCAATTGGCTTTGTGCCCAAGATGGGAACTAGAACCCAGTACTCTGGATTTCTAGGCCTGCACCTTAATGGCTGCACTAAACCGGCTGCCACACATAAACAACTGAATTTGCTACAAACATGTGGAACAGCATGTCTTCATAAAAGAATTGTTCCATGGGTTTTTTGTTTTGTTTTTTTAAAAAAGACCGCACAGATTCACGGAAGATCCGTCTAGCAATGGTTGTTCGTTCAGATTATTTACTACTTCCTTCTTTACAAAGCACAGTGAAAGGGCACTAAAACAGCCCTCGTTTACGACCTTCCCCCTAGGTAGAAGTGACGCATAATATATTGGCCCTTTGGCCTGATCCGGCAGGCTCCTCCGAATTAAGGCAGTATCAAAAGCTAGTTCAGCTTTTTTTGTGGGGGGGCGGGGCAGGGGGGGCATCATAAAACAGGAAGGCTCCTGAATTAATATTTTAAGGCCAAAGTTGAGCATAGCATTCGCACTAGCAAACTGAAAGAGCCCTCCTCTTAAACATGACCAAATATTTCCCAGCCTGCTGTCACTTTGCAAGATTAGGTTTTCCCCTTAAGTCGACACCCACACCCAACGGAATACTGTATAAAACATAAACTGCAGTTTCTGACAGTGAGGCGTTTACAAAGTAGGTGAAAGGTAAAAGGCAAGTCGGTGGCTGGAAGTGGGTGAAGAGTGATGACTCGGCAAGCTTGAGCAACAGCTATTTATGACTCAGCTTATGAATCAAAAGTTCTTTCAAGTTCCTGACACATAAAACCATTAGAATTTTCATCTCAGAGGCTAAGCCTATTTAACTTGAATTTTAAAAACTCGAAGTTCAGCCCTGGCAGCTCTTAGGCTTGCTGCAGAGACATTAGCAAACATTCTCCAAAGATTTATTATTTGAAGTAGGTCCTGTAATTCCAGCAAGCGACATTTTGAGAAAATGTTCTGTTTGAGAGCAAATACATTTTGGCCCTGGTGTCAGGGCCAGTCACATACTCAAATTTGAAGAAAGGGATGTAATATGCAGCAAGCAGCATATGACACATTAGGAGCAACTGACTTCCTGCCATCTCATCTCCCATTTCCACCGACCTTTCATACCTATTTCCAAGTTCCCAACATTAATCTAATCTAATCTAACCATTCCAGCCACCTTTCACACCTATTTCCAAGCTTCCAACACTGCAGGGTCAAATTTTGTTCCAATTCTTTTAAGGAACTAGAATATCAGAGATGCAAAGGTATCGTACATGGGAAAGTAAAAGGTGTTAAAAGTGCTTTTCAGGCTAAAAAAAAGAAAAAGTTCCTAAAAGGAATGAAGTAGTAAGTAGTATTGTGGCTTACTTTGCGGCTCCAATTTTTGGATGATGGGCAGGGCACTGGTCAGGGCCACTGCTGTAATAGTCTTCACTCCTTTCTCTGCCATCTCACAGACAGATTTAAGATAGGGGTAATTGTCTTTTGTGTTGACATAAGCAGAGGAGACCATATCGTAGGTGGAACTCACCAGGGGCAAACTAGCAACCCTGGAAACTACGTTCTGTAAAAATACAAAATATAAGATGATTTACTCACAATTCTTCCTCAAAAGTGGCCTAATATTCTTTATGTATTTGAGACATACCTGCTGGGCATCAGCCGACACCGCTGCCATCTTTTTGCCTTGATTGTTTTAAAGTCTGAAAGAGGATTACAAGTAGTAAAAATTATTTTTAAAGTTATTCTTAATCTTTGACAACAGCAAAATATTTGATACCTTTTATCAATTTCTAAACGTGTGCAGGGGAATGTTCTAAGTCTGAATATTTGAAAACACACCTTTTCTAGCTATTGGCAGGACAGTGCAAAAGTGCCCAAATGTAGTCTCTCTAAGCAATAGTCGCCAAAGCGTACAAGAGGCATAAAACATCCAAAAGATTTTTGACAAAATTATTTCAGGGTATTTACCTTCAAGACAGTTCGACTTCTGACTTCAAAACTTGCTAAATTTAAAAAGCTAAAATTCAGCAGAGGAAACTTAAATTTGAATCAAGATTAATACAGCTGGGAGCTATGTTCTGGTTACCATACAAAGCCATAAAACAGGAGGCTTTAATAATTTGATTCCAAAATTAAGCCAGACAAAAACTGGTTTTATATTCCAGAATGTGTTGATAGCTTTCATATCATTCCTTTGACTAGTATATTGTAAATAATTTAGCACCACTGCCATGGGTGTGGCAATAGTTTCCTGAAACCATGATCATCCACATTATATGACAATGCATTCTTACTAAAATGTTCCAAATTATTGTTCTAGCTTATGAAAAGATATCTCTAATAAAAAATCTGACAAGTTCTGTTTTATTTGGCTATTATGCATATAACATTTCACTCAACAGCACGCTTTCTTTGCATATACAGTAAGACTTACTTTCTAACAAGCATTTTTTTAAAAAGTATCTGAAGGCCAATTAGCAAAAGGATTGGAGTTCAAAACGAGACTTCACTTTTACCAGAGTATTTTTTAAATGGGGCAAAGTTATATTTAAAACAGCATTCTTTATTCTGTGAAGTGCACATATAGAGAACACTTTGCCCTGTCTTAAAACTTAAAAACACATTCCATTCAATATTCCACATATTTCAGTCATTATTATTTCATAGAATGTAATTAAGTGGCTAAAAAAGCCAAGATGATATAGTCGTGGTTAAAGCACAAAAGCTAGAAATGGGCAGACTGTGAGTTCTAATCCTGCTTCAGGCACAAAGCCAGCTGGTGGCTGGGTCAGTCACTCTCTGCCCTAGGATAAAGACAACAGCAAACAACTTACGAAAATGTTGCCAAGAAAATTACAGACTCAGTCTCAATATGCCTTGAAGGAACAAACACCCACATATACTATAGAACAGCTAGCTACAGAACAAACCCACTATGCCAGAACCTTGTGAATCAATGCATATTGTTCCTCACCCATCTCAAATATTAGAATTCTTTAAAGCTTCAAGATTAGATGTTGATTAGGGTATTCCCTGATTGTTTTAAAGATACGGGAAGAGAAGAAATGGAGGAAATGGAACCATACAGAGGTTTTAAGTCAGCTAGAAAATAAGTTCTACTTATAAATAGGACCGAGATACCTTTTTTTTCAGCACTAAATGCATATATTTAAACTTTCCGTCTCTTTTCCGTAGCAGGATACTTGTTTCAATTTTGAAAAAGGTTTGATTTGGTGGGGGTTTTGCTTATAATCCACCAATATATCCATAAGTATTCCTAATACTTCAGCTATTGGCCAACATTCGCTGACTAGAATTACATCCTAATCCTAAAAACTGTAAGAGATGTTAAACACTTTTCCCAACAACTACCAAATTCAAAGATTGGGAAGGAAGGGATAAGGGAATTAGTTCTCCCAGGCAACATTTCTGCCGCTTCCATAGTTTCTCTCTCTCGAGGGGAAATGCAATCCTTTTGCACCACACGTTTTCCTCCGGGAGCTTTTGTTAAAGAGGGGGTTCAAAAAGAACCCTGCAATCGTACAACTGCATCCATCCCAAGCATTTCTTTAGCCTTTGCACCCTTACCCGAGTGCTTTAAAGCCCAAGTCCAGGAGAAACAAAGGGACTAAAGAACAGACACAGCAACCTTGCTCTTGCAGGGCACGCAAGAGAGCCTCTGGGGAAAATAGTTACTTTTCTCGTGCGATGGAAAGAGCAAGCCTATTTCCAAAGCCACATTCTTTTGCACCAAGGTGCAATCTAGCTATCATGGCAATCCCTCTTAAAAGAAACCTTGTCCCAAGAGTAGATACTCACCCGGGGGAAAAAACAACAACCAGAGACGGTCAAAGCTGTACAAGCTAGTTCACTCACAGACGAAGCACGTTAAATTCTCGGCAAACTTGTCAGAGCGCGGGTACAGCCCCGGGCAATTTATGCAGCGAACCCATCCACCCACCCCTCCTCCCTGCAATCACATCTCGCGAGAGAGCTGCAGATCCGGCCAGTGGGAGCAAACCTCTGGCCCTCCTCCCGTGATGCCTCCTTTAAGGAGTCTGGCTTTCACGAGAAATTCTGTGCTGGAGGCCGCCCGAAAAGCAGCAAATGCACCCTGAATGATTTTGTTTTGTTTGTTGGTTAGTTGCTGTTTGGATCCCTTGCCGTGCAGTTGAAGTCTCGCTGCAGAGGGAGGGAGGGAAGAGGGGAAAGGGCGCGTGGGTTCTCGGGAGAAGTGAGTAAATATAGATAGAGAGAGATAGATAGATATATATAGATAAATATAAATATAGATCTATCTATAGATAAAGATATCTATATATATATCTATATCTATCTATATCTATATATATATATATATATATATCAGGGACGTGGTGGCTCAGTGGGTTAGGACGCTGAGCTTGTCGATCAGAAGGTCAGCAGTTTGGCAGGTCGTGTGCTCGTGACCTCTCGTCTAGACTACTGTAATGCTCTCTACATGGGGCTACCCTTGAGGTCCACCCGGAGACTTCAACTGGTGCAGAATGCAGCTGCGCGAGTTGTCTTGGGGGTTTCCCGATACTCCCATGTTACACCTTTGCTCCGCGAGCTGCATTGGTTACCAGTTGCTCTACGGGTGAAGTTCAAGGTGTTAGTTATGACTTACAAAGCCCTTCATGGCATGGGTCCGGATTACCTACGGCAACACCTGTGGCTGGCGTCAACTTCCCTCCGTCCAGTGCGCTCCCACAGAGAGGGCCTCCTCAGGGTGCCGCCGATCAAAGAATGCCGATTGGTGGCCCCCAGGGGGAGACCGTTCTCTGTGGGCGCGCCAGACCTTTGGAACCGCTTACCGGTTGAGCTCCGGATGGCCCCCGACCTTCGCTCCTTCCGGCGCGATCTCAAAACCTTCTTTTTCGAACAAGCTGGCCTGGTCTGACGGGATGGGGTTGGGTTTTTATAAATAGTTTTAATTTTAATATGTATTAATTTTATGGGCATAATGGTTTAATGGTTTTTTAATTTTTGTATTCTGTTTTTTATTATGTATTGCCCTGTTCACCGCCCTGAGTCCTTCGGGAGAAGGGCGGTATACAAATTAAATTATTAAATTAAATTAAATCTGCTGGATGGCTTGAGTTGCGGCTAAAACAAGGAACGCGCTTTCTTTGCAAGTAGAGGACGCTGTATTGGGTTCTAAGGAACTTAAGATAAAATCTCCCAGGTCCACCTCTGCTCCTTGGGACTCCCAAGGACGTGGTTAGTTTGCTAGATTTACGGTGTGTCTTTCATCCCAGAGCTCAAAGCAGCAGTGTGGAATTTCTTTTTTCTTTTTCTTTTTAACTCTCGACAACAATTCTAGAAGGTATATTAGGCTGAGTGAATGTGAGGCAGGACATAAAGTGAAGGCAGGACATAAAAGTGAGGCATAAAGAAAACGTGTATTAGTTAGAAAAGAACAAGGAAATGGAAAATGCCAAACAACGAGTTCATCTGCCTCTCACACCTATTTAGTCAAGCATAGAGCTGTGATACATCTAACCACGTATGTCTCGTTTGTAGCTAACCACAAAACATGGTGCGGGAAACTTAAGCACTTCTACAAGGAACCTGTGACCTCCATCAGTAAAAACGTTGCAAGATATTTAGCTAAATATTCGGGGGCTGTAATTCAAGTAACCAATCAATGCTCATAAGTTACATGTCTGTGTTTTGCTACTTTTGAAGACTATATATGCACTTGCTTTTCCCTGAAAACGTGTTCAGACGTTGATATTGCTTTTTGCTGTGAACCTTTTGCACAAAATAAAACAAACTTATTTTGATTCCGGGGTCTGAGTCTCTTGATTCTGCAACACTAGAAGGTAGATTAGGCTGAGTGAGTGAGTTGTCTGGCTAAAAGTTACCCAGTGAGGTGCCATGCTTGAGAGTGTATTTAGAACCTGAGTCTTCCTACTCCTTAGACCAGAGTCTTAACTATTACTCCACCTTGGCTCTGTTTTTCTTAGCAAAACGGCTGAAAAAAAAAGCCTTTTAAAATGAAAGCAATATGTTTGACGTTCCTAGTCTGGCCTAAGGTCATCTGGTAAGTTTCTCATCCAGCCAGGTTTTACTCTGCCTTTTGAGATCAGCTACGTTCAGCTATGTAACATCTGGGGCTCATCTAATAAAAGTATATAGCGCCCAGTAACTTACTCTGTAGTAGAATGCATAGGACCGTGTGGGTATGCCTCTGGATTTATTAGGGCTCATTAAGTAGGCATAGGATTGCATTAGTTTTCGTAAACTAAATCCCATGTCGTTGGTTGCCAAATACAGATCTTGGTGGAAAATGGCTGACTAGATATAGATGGAGAGACGTCTTTGAATAGATAGATAGATGCCCGTCTATCAGAGCTGATTTAATTTGATACCTCCCAGCAGTGCTTTTTTTGTAAAAGAAAAAGGTGCAGGAACTCACACATGTCATACAACCCGCCTTGTTTATCCTACAAGGTTCCATCCAAAAAAGGTGCCGGAACTCCGTTCTGAGCGTTCTATGAGAAAAAAAGCCCTGCCTCCCAGAAAGGAGCGGCCTCAACAGCTGAAATGGTCCCTTCTGGTTTTGGGTTTCTTCGAATCTAGCTTAAAAGTAATAAAAATTGGCTTCTTTGTTCTAGCTCATCCTTTTGCAACTGTTTTAGAAATACCTGTATTTTCCACAGTGTTTACAACGATAGACAATTAATAGTAACGTTGGAAGGATCTGCGTGGATTATCTGATCTAGTGCTTGGAAATTATCTGGTCTAGTGCTTGGTTAAAACCATGAGAGGTGGCTGCTTTCTGTCCAATTAAAAATATACCAAGTTCCTTCAGCCTATCATGTCCTCACATACTGAATCATTTTTGTAGACACCCTTTGAACCCTAATTTTCTGGAAATGAGGTTTCCATACCTGTACGCAACACTCCCAAGTATGGTCTCATTAGCACCATATAGAGAAGGCTAATGATGGTATGTGTCTTTGTTAAGGAATTAGTTGTGCAGGGTCTCCTTGTGCTACCAAAGAGTTGCACAGACAAGGAAGGGCACTGAGAGCAGTAAAAGTCACACAAGAATACACTGAGTTATAAAAACAAAAAGTAGTTTACTTTTGAGGTGGTGTAAGAACAAAAATGCACAGTCAAAAAATAAACAGTCCAGGTCATAAAAAAATAGGAACAGTCCAAGCTACAAAGTCTTCTTACCGGTCCAGAGGTCAATACACAGTTCAGGTTACAACAGTAGTAAACCAACAGCAGAGCAAAAACAGTAACAATAGAGAGCAGTGAATTCAGAAAGAGAGAGAAGCTACTTTCCTAGCTTCCTCTTATGGCCATGAGAACACTTACACACCCATTGGCCAATTAACTTCTTAAAGCCATAGCATTATGGTTAATATATTTTCAACCCAACATTGTAGGCTAACACCATATGCCTAACATTCTCCCCTTTGGGTAGAATAATATATAACTCTTACAATCTTATGCACATTCTTTCACAATTAACATTGTGTTTCACAGCACTTTGTACCTTCGTAAAATGGTCTGCAATATTTACATCAGATGAACAATACTCTAGCTGTATTAATTTATCCTTGACACATTGTCTGACATTTAAATAACGAAGATCAGTATGTTTAGATCTTGTTCTTACTGTAGCATTATTAGCCATCTTTATCGCAGCTTGATTGTCCTCATACACAATGAATGGATCATTTACATTTAAACCCATATCTAACAATAATTGTTTGTACACTAGCAGTTCTGTACATAACACTGATAGACATGAAAATTCAGCCTCCATTGTAGATAAGCTTATGTGTTTTTGTCTAATAGACTTCCATCCAATCAAAGAATCACCCAACATTACAGCCAACCCTGAGGTAGATTTACGAGTGTTTGTATCAGAGGCAAAACTCGCATCTGCATATGCAGTAAGGATTAACTCACGATTTGGCTCTAAATATAACGAGTAGTGAATAGTTTGCTTCAAATACCTTAATACTCGTTTAGCTGATTGCCAGTGTCTAACAGTTGGATTATTGTTGTACCTAGCTAATTGATTTACACAGTAAGAAATATCAGGTCTAGACCAATTACTCAGATACATAAGACTTCCTATCAAAGATTGGTACATAGTCTTATCAAATACAGGACTCTCAACATTAGTGTCCTTAAAATCCATAGCCATCGGAGTTTTTGCTGGTTTACACATTTCCATATTGTATCTCTTTAATAACTGAGATATCTTACTGGCTTGCGACACCTTAAAACCCCTATTTGTTTTCACAATATCTAACCCCAAATAGTGGCTTATTTCTCCAAGATTTCTAATTGTGAATTTAGTTTGCAATCTTGAAATGATAGTTTGTGCTTCTAACTCAGTTTTTGTTATTATTGCAATATCATCTGTGAATAATAAGAGAAAAGATAATGCTCCGTTGTGTTCCCTTCTAAACAAACAAGGATCAGCATTACTGGCTACAAAACCTATTGCACTTAACTCATTTACTATACATGGTCTCTATCACTGGTCAATCCTGGTGGTATTCTTAAATAAATAGTATGTTGCAATGGAGCATGTAGATATGCAGTTTCAACATCTACATGATTAACCATATATTGGTTTTTAGCCGCCCATACTAAAGCTGCTCTTAAAGTAGTTGCCCTTAGACTGGGTGCAAACACTTCGTCATAATCCTCAGTAGTTTGGGCAAAACCTTGTGCAACCAAACGTGCCTTATGGGTTATAGTTCCGTCTACACCCTTCTTTATCTTATATATCCATTTACAACCTATAGCTTGCTCACCAGGTGGCAGTTTTGTTTTCTGATAAACCTTAAGATTCTGCAAAGACTTCAACACCCTGTTCATTGCAGCTTTCCATGATGCCTGTTCTTTTTCAGGATACATCCTGATCTCATCATAGTTAGATGGTACTGAACTAACTTGACATATTACACTGGCTTCATAGCGATCAGGTGGATGTCTGATGCGCATTGAACGCCAAGGAATTACAGGGCTTTGAATTTCTGTCTCCTTTCCTTCCTCTGATTCATCTATTATCTCCCCTATCTCCTCTTCATCTTTTATATTTACAGGAGATGTATTATCATTACTAGTTACGTTATCAGAGGAGTCCTCAAACACTAGAGGATCAGTATTAACAGCTTCTTGCTCTAACCTATCCCAACCAACGTGCTCAAGGAATTTTGCATTCGCACTGTTATATACATTAGTTGTGCCTCGTTCCCAGAAACGATAGGATCTATGGTTAGCTTCATAACCTACAAAGTATAATTGCCTAGCCCTATGTTGGCCTTTACTCCTGAGTTGTGCAGGAATGTGGACCCAAGCTGGGGTGCCAAACGTGTGCAGGTAATCAAGGTTTGGTCTTCTACCATGCCATATAGTATATGGTATTTTACCAGTAGAAGTATTAACAACTATATTCAGAACATGGTTTGCACATTTTGCTGCCTCCCCCCACAGTCTATCTGTTAAGCCAGAATCTCTTAACATAGTTCTAATCATGGCTTGTAACGTTTGCCCACGTCTCTCAACAAAAGCATTATGTTGAGGCCTATATGGGGCTGAACGTTTATGCTCAATACCAGCTGATTGTAACATATCAACAAAGCGCTTGTTTGTAAATTCAGTGCCATTATCAGTAATTATGCACTGAACCTTTCTCTTTGTTTTACTCTCCACGAACTTCAGCCAGTTTGCAAATTGTTGGAAAGTGTCTGCCTTTGACTTAAGCAGATAACAAAAACCATAACGAGAGTAGTGGTCCAATATACTTAAAATATAACATGACCCTCCTAAACTTGGTTTCATGGGTCCAATTAAATCAGCAAACACAACTTCCAAAGGTACAGTTGTTTTGAAGCCGTTTATCCTGTTTGCAGGAGTTGCCTTGCTCTTTTCCTGATTACAGGCATTGCAATTCAAATACTTACTACATGGCTTCAGTTTAACTCCCTCTACTAATTCCACTGTTTTACGTAGTGAGTTAAAGTTTACATGCCCTAACCGCCTATGCAATAAATGTATACATTCATCATGTGGCTTCTTGTTCTCACATATTGAGTTAGCTTTAACTGTACTAACCTGGTTACTTGTGAGAACGAATAAACCATTTTTCAAATTAGCAGTTACACAGGTTCCATTCCTCTCAATAGTGCATTGCTCCCCTCTGAATGTTACCACAAACCCAACTTTAACCAATTCCCTTACAGATAACAGGTTGAATCTTAGTTTAGGTATATATAACATAGGTAACTGTTCATCAATGCATGGACAATAGGAATTACCTTCACCAGAGGCCTTCATCCTCCAACCATTGGCCAGTGAAACATATTGGTTGCTGTTTTTCATATTAACAAACCTCTCTTTCACTTTAGTAATGCATTGTGAAGCCCCACTATCAACAACCCACAATTCATTATTTCTGGATGTTGATTCACCAGAAATAGCCAAACCAATGCCCTTCTTAGCCTTCCCACTGCTATTCACATTCTGTTTTTTACCCTTTCTACAGAATTTGGCTATATGCCCTCTAGCCCCACAAGAATAACATTTCTTGACGTTGTAAGCAGTGGTGAATTGCTGCTCCTCTTGTGGCTGTGTCTCTCTCAGCTGGTCTCTGTCACGCCTCCTTCTGGACTCTTCCAGCAGTCTCCCAGTAATGTTAGTCAATGTCAGTTCCTCTCTGGTCAGGACTTCCAAAGAAGAAACATACCCATCATAACTCTCATCCAAAGATGACAGAATAATGTAGACCTGATGCAACTCTGAAAAAATCAGCTCCTTTTCATGAAGCTCTTGAAAAGTTGCCTTCATGTAATTTAAATGGGTCAGCATATCTCCATTCTTCTGCAGACGAGCCCTAAACAGCTTACGTGTAAGGTGTATATGTGCACCCACACTGTCACGAACGTAAAGCCTTCGCAAAACATCCCAACACCTTGCAGCAGACTCCTCACCACGAATATGGACAAGCTGCTGGTCATTCAGTGTTAGTCCAATAATGCAAAGAGCTTTCTCATTGCTACGTTTAAAGTTGTCTAACTTCTTTGCATCCTCTTCATCATCTGGATCCCAAGCAGTAGTATCTGGTGGGTTATTTACAACAGCCCATAGTCCTTCCTTGCGCAAAAGCAAGCAGCATTTTGTGGACCAGGAAACATAGTTTGTCCCATCCAACCGGGTTATCCAGGAGATGCCTGACAACAGTTCCTGTGCCATTTTACACCAAATACAAACTCAGCTAGGAATACTGTGTGTACTAACTCTCAGTACAGGCCTGGGCCCATAACCAGTGTTAAGGAATTAGTTGTGCAGGGTCTCCTTGTGCTACCAAAGAGTTGCACAGACAAGGAAGGGCACTGAGAGCAGTAAAAGTCACACAAGAATACACTGAGTTATAAAAACAAAAAGTAGTTTACTTTTGAGGTGGTGTAAGAACAAAAATGCACAGTCAAAAAATAAACAGTCCAGGTCATAAAAAAATAGGAACAGTCCAAGCTACAAAGTCTTCTTACCGGTCCAGAGGTCAATACACAGTTCAGGTTACAACAGTAGTAAACCAACAGCAGAGCAAAAACAGTAACAATAGAGAGCAGTGAATTCAGAAAGAGAGAGAAGCTACTTTCCTAGCTTCCTCTTATGGCCATGAGAACACTTACACACCCATTGGCCAATTAACTTCTTAAAGCCATAGCATTATGGTTAATATATTTTCAACCCAACATTGTAGGCTAACACCATATGCCTAACAGTCTTGATGTAATAATGCTTCTGATGCAGCACAAAACCGTAACTGCCCTTTAATATGACTCACGTTAAAACTGATCACAGCCAATACTTTCTCAGATGTTTCCAAGCTATGAACTTCAATTCTTCCCAGGTGGTCTTCCAACTTATGCAGATGGGATTACCATCTCATTCTATCATGCTATATATTGACTCATTAGACATCCCAAATTTGCATCATTCGCACATTCAATAAGCAGCCCATCAAACTCATCCAGGCCGTTAATAAAAAAGTTGAATCATACTAGCCTCCATATTGACACTTGCAAACTCCCACTTGTTAGTATACTATAATTAAGCATACAGCCTTTCCATGTTAAGACCTTATCATTGAAAATTTCGTGAAAGTTTCTTAAATTTCTACCTCTACAGTAATCCCTGACTGCTCTTTAGAAGGCCAGATCCTGAAGTTGAAACTCAAATACTTTGGCCACCTAATGAGAAGGAAGGACTCACTGGAGAAGAGCCTAATGCTGGGAAAGGTTGAGGGCAAGAGAAGAAGGGGACGACAGAGAATGAGGTGGCTGGATGGAGTCACTGAAGCAGTAGGTATGAGCTTAAATGGACTCCAGAAGATGGTAGAGGACAGGAAGGCCTGGAGGAACGTTGTCCATGGGGTCACGATGGGTCGTACACGACTTCGCAACTAACAACAACACAGTAATCCCCAAGAAACCCACACATTAGGTTGGGCATGTCTTAAAATAAAACATGAAAACTAAAATTTATCAAAAACCATTAACCTGAATTGATTACAAAAACTATTATCAAATTCATCAAGCAGCTTAAGAACTACAAATTGTTTTACTAACTTAATTTTAGACAACTAGTTGCAGCTTATCACAAATTCCAACTTCCATATAGCACACAGTGACCTATGCTTGTGCCCCAAAATACATGAACATGAGTCGTTACAATTCACCAGGAATACACAAATTATCCCAATGAGTCACATTTCATGCCATTGTTTGAGCTGGTCACACAAAGTCCAAACTCCTCACCGCTCCCAGTGATGACTTCTTATTTCCCACAATGCACCAGGAATATGCAAATTAACCCAATTGCTCTAATTAACGTTAATCAGTACACAAAGAGAAGTACTGTATATATTGTAAAGTGAATGGAGCAGTGGATCGTTTCAACTGAGTCTCCCCATAGTTTTCATTAAGCGCCTTTAATTGAATCAGGTTTGGATTGTGAGATGTATAAACACAAAAATAACATGTATTCATCGATTAGATTAGAGCCTTTAAAAAAAAGTAATCTCGCTCTCCTGGTGATTTTGTGAACATATATTGGAAGTAATAGTTTGCTACTGCTTTCTTCCAGGATGTTTCTTCGATTTCTAGTTAATTCACATTAAACAGTACGCATAGGTGTTCAGGGGAAAAAAAGGCACCAGTAATGTACTGTATGTTGTATTTCCAATTACGTAGTACGTTTAAAACGGTTCTTAAAGTTGCAGTCAAGGTAAAAAAAAAGCAGTGTATATATAAAACTATTTGTTAATATTCTATGCTTCTGCAGAGCGGGGCCTGTGAGGGTTTAGGTCATTCATTTCTCCTCTCTCACATCTACGTGAAACTATTGAACAAAATCATTGAATAGCACAGGATGCGTTATGCTAACAATGCCAAGTTGCACCTCTCCATCAGGCAGAGGGTGCTGTCCTGGTGTTAGCCCAGTGCCTAGAAGCTGTGAGGGTCTGGATCGGGAAGAACTGACACCAACTCAAACCTGGCTTTGGGTTTCAGTCCTCCGCAATCTGGTGCTGTGTCATCCTTGATTCTAATGGGGTGGCACTCCCCTGGACTGAGTTGGTGTGCAGTTTGAGGGTCTTCTTACACTCATAGCTCCTGCTAGGAAGGGCTTTGCCCGGATTTATCTTGTGTACTAATGGTGCCCTTTGCTGGACTGGATGGGTATGCTCATGATGACTCATGCCCTGGTCGCTTCCTGGATGGACTATTGCAATGCAGTCTACATGGGGCTGCCCTTGAAGACCACCCAGAAGTTACAACTGCTCCAGAACGTGGTGATAGTGAACATAGTGCTGGTCGCCCTTGATCAGTGGTGGCGAACCTATGGCATGCCTGCCAGAGGTGGCACTCATTGCCCTCTCTGGGCACGTGTGCTGTCGCCCCAGCCCCACCTGCTCCCACAGCCCCCTCCTCACCAGCAGTTCCCCCCAGAGGAGAGTTGCCCCGGGTGCAACCCGCGCAGAGCAGCGCAGCCAAGGACATGACAGCCAGGCAGCAGGGACAAGACTCCGCCCTTGTGCCCTGTTTCGCACAGATGATGTTGCGGGGCGCAGGCGCCACGGCGCTGCAGGGCCACCTGGGCGATCTGCGGTGGGCCGTGGAGGCAGTGGGTGGCCCTGCGGGTGCATGGGACAGGCAGGGAGAGGCGGGTGGAGCACGGGGCAGAGCAGGGAGGGTATGGGCCGGTTTGGGGGCACTCGGTCTTCAAAAGGTTCGCCATCATTGCCCTAGATTCACCTATAACACTTTTATGCAAGCTGCACTTATTGTGTAGTGGGTCCGACGCAAGGAAGAGATGCCAGCCGGAGTACGTGTTCAGCTCTTTATTGGAAGGGGGGTAGCGTACTAAGGGATGAGGGTTACCTCGCCTCCTTAAATACCTAGCCAGGTAAGCGGACAGCCAATGGGGTTGGCCCTAGGTTTCCCGCCGAAACTGGGTTTCCCACCAAAACTGTTCAGGCCAACGCCCCCTGGTGGCTGTTGCTATGCAGGTGCCTGCATACATAACAGCACTTGCTCCCAGTTTTCTTCTGGGTGCAATTCAAGGTGCTGGTTAACACCTTTAAAGCCCTGTATGGCGCAGGCCCAGGTTACTTTCAGGAAAACTTTCCTTGAGATTATCTGCCCTTACTACTAGATTGGATAGCCCGAGAATGCATGCACCAGGCCACTTCCTTTGGATACTGTCATCTGTCAGGATCCAGGAAATGTGCCGTTTCCATCATAGACCCTACCCTAAAAAACAGCCTTCCCCTTGAAGCCCCTATCCTTTTAATCTTCTGGAAAGCCACAAGGAGCTGGATTTTTCAAGTGTTGCAAGAGGGTGAAGCTGGAATTGGAAGAGTGTTGTCGGTTGCATCAGGGAAATTTGGGTGTGGCGCTAAGTTTGTCTATTTCTGTTTTCATTGTGGGTTTTTTGGTATTGTTTATATATTACAGTTCTGGTTTTGGATTTAAGCTGGGCGACTACAGACATTTTATGTAAGTAAATAAAATGCACATAACAATTTAGTTTTGCAGATTGTGCTGAACTATAGATGGTTTAACGATAGTCTACTGAATACAATGAAACATTTGGGTATTCTGTGTTAAGTCAAAAAGCAAAAAAAAATAATCCCATAGTTTAGCATATCTTTATCTCTAGCCTGCTGTGGTTTATTCAACATACCATTTTTAAACCTTGCAGTGTGGAAATAATATCTATTTACAATAAATAAGTGTCCGAAATAATTTAATATTTCTTTGGAAATGGAGGATTGAAGCCTAGAAGCTGATTGCAGATTGTCTAAATTTTCCTGGAAAGCTCATTTTTACTGGTGTAAAACGTTCCCAAATCACAAAGCTTTAATTACTAAGATATATTTTTATATCCTGCATCATCAATAAGTTAATGAGGTATTCAAGACCCTCTCAGAATATTTCTGACAGAAAATGGGTGGCAGGCAGACTTAAATTATTTCCATTTATTGCCACCAGTTCTATACATATTTATTTTGTAATTTTCATTTAATCCTTTTTCAGAGAATTCAGAATAGTGTTCTTGCTCCTTCAATTTTTATCAAGTATGTTTACACTATTATCAGCGTAAATAGGAATAAGTCACTTATTGCTGATCTTCTACTGGATAACTAAGGTATCCAAGAGTTTCTTTGTTTATACTGTGACTGCATTCCTGTTCCATTGTCTTAACACTTCATACTTTCACCCAATTAAAATTAAAAAAAACCTGTGATGTTCAAGATTGGAACAGCCACAGCTGGGTACAGAAAGATTACATCATTTTCTCATTTTAGGCCTCAATTGCAGTTTGTACTTCATCCCCAGATACGTTACTGTTTAAGGCAAAGAAAGCAAGATGCAGGCTACTAGTTTCAAAGGGTTCATTATGTACAAGTACCATTTCTGTCCCTCGTATTTGCATATTTTATTTCCTATTAAGGAGATTATTGCTTGTAGTTGTTATCATTACATGTGGTTGAAATCGTTGTGCTTAGAAAATCTGTGGGCAGTATCTCCGTAAAGTATTGGATAGTTAGAAGTAAGATCCTGAGTTGCAAGCTGAAATACTTGCTGAGATAAAATTTGTTGTAAAAGATGTGTAGTACAACACATTTTGGAGGGTTACAGGTTGCTGTTTAAACCTAAGCCAAGTTCCCCTAAGACCCCATGCATTTTATAAGATACTGATAGCCACTATCTGAATTTTTTAAATTTTCATCTACAGCAATTGTCTAAGGGGAAACATGGTTATTTTTGAAAGTAAAATATTTGGTTTCCTAAACACAAAAGCCCTATATTATTATAATATGCTGTTATTGCATAATATATTGTATATAATGTTATTATATAATATAAATTTAAATCAGACAGCTTTAGGAATGAAATGCTATAAATCGTCTTAAGACTGTGATGGGATTCAAATAATTTAACAACTGGTTCTCTTCCCTAATGACCGTTTTAAGTATTAAAAAACAATATACTGAAAGGAGTTTTATTATTTCATGCATTTAATACTTATTAAGAACAATAAAAG
The DNA here is from genome assembly GCF_964194415.1 of Vipera berus. Classification (NCBI taxonomy): domain Eukaryota; kingdom Metazoa; phylum Chordata; class Lepidosauria; order Squamata; family Viperidae; genus Vipera; species Vipera berus. Next base: position 81,060,151 of record NC_138203.1, read on the forward strand.
AGGTACACAAAACTATATTATGTTATAAAAAAGAGTTTTAAAATATTAATGAAACAATATTAAATAATACCTGATGGCTGAGGAATTCTAGGAGCTGAAGTCCACAAGTCTTAAAGTTGTCAAGATTGCAGATCCCTGATTTAAGATATTTCCATATTGCTTCTTGATTGGAATCCTCACTTGCAATTTTCTTCACTTTTTTCTGACCATCATCGGCTGTGTCATTTATCCTTAACCATCTCTTCACTGTAGGAGTAGGATCCCGGTTGCGGCAGGAGGCCACATGTCATCCTGCCACAAGCAGCAGCAGTGGCGCAATGAGCCACGTGGCGCCCTGCCATGAGCAGCAGCAGCAGCGCAATCAGTGCAAAGAGCCACGTGGCATCGTGCTGCAAACAGCAGCAGTGGCGCCATCAGTGTGAAGAGCATCACAGCATCCTGCTGTGAGCAGCGACAGCGACACAATGCACCATGCAGCGTGTGGCCACAAACAGCCGCAGAAGAACTCAGATTTGTCATTACTGGTTCGCTGAATAATAATAGTAAAAAAAATAGGTATTGGTTCTGCCGAACCAATGCGAACTGGCTGAATCCAACCACTGGTCTTAGATGATTTTACACAAAGTGCTAATACAGTTGTCAAACTGGTATCTGTTTATGTATAAAAGAAGATCCCATTAAGAAACATGTCACAGCGCTATGGTACTTAATAGTACAGTCAGTCAATAGTAACTTCAGGTATTGGTCTAGTGACTAGAGAGGCCTCTTATTATGTTAAACTGATAAATCAGTTATATTATTATCTAAGTAGGATTCTGCAGTGAATTTGTGCCCGGAAGAAAATACGGAATTTTGAGGCAATCTTATAAATGCTGTGAGGGATGTCTATTTATAATATATAACATTTATAGAAGTGGCCCGATTACCTGAAACAGCTGGAAAATACCCATTTTACTGCAGTGTTATTGTTGTTTTGTATGGTCATGGTTACTTGTCACATTAACGTGACTTTAATGTTAGTAACAGTACATGCTAGGACTATTAATACTACAGATATCTTGCTAAGATTACTATCAAATGACTGTTAGATACAAAGGCTTTACTAGTAAAGTACTTTGTTAACACTTTCTGTCAGAAACTAACATGCTGCTTTGTGTTTTAAGAAATCTGCCTTGATGAGCACCAGCTGTGTGCATCCAATCTTGCATGGCTAACATCCTGTACAGTATACAAGTGGGTATCTTTCTTAAGAGCCATACATTACACCTAACCATACCTTATATTCTGGAGTCAGAGAATGTGATATAGTGACAGTCATTCCAGATCTTGTGGGCTTTATGTTGTCAATTCCTATTAAACAATCAAGACACCAATTTGTACACAGTAGTTGAAATTATCATAGTCATCAGGAGAAAATCTCCTTAACGGGTTTTAGAGTAGCTGAAATATTCCTGCTCAATGTTTTTAGGTTAACCAACAGGATTCCAAAAAGCTCTAGCTGTTTCAACCAGCAATTAATTTCTTTTCCTTTCCTGCTTATATTACCAGGTATGATTTTTGGCGTAAAGCAGTGACAACCTGCTTCCTACATTAATCTGTCAAGAATAAACCCTCTTATTACATTTGCAGTCTCTGTTGAAACCAAACAGGTAATCTCATAACAAATGCATGCTCCTCCCCCGACCTTTTTTAATGTTAACATGACGGATTATCGGAAGTCTCCTTCTTTAGGGGAAGGCAGAAGTGCTTTAAAAATTACCAAGGCATGATTGGCAAAGGAGACTTCTCTATGGTAATAAAATTAGCTACTTCACAAGTAATCCAGAGGACAATGACTTAGGACACAGATGTCCAATTTATATATTGTGATGTATCGTGACATTTCTTGCCTTTGCAGAGCTGGGGTTGGCATGGCCTGCACGTTACGCATTCGGCCCATGGGCTGCCAGTTTGACACCTCTGACTTAGGAGAAAATATACAACCCAAGCTCCTTTACATACTGTATATATTAATTATATTTCTTTGTGAAATTTATCTAATTCTATTGGGGTTTTAAGATGAGGACCCAGATTGTTGGGGGCAATAAGCTGACTTTGTAATAATGCCGCTTGGGTGTGTGTGTGTGAAAGCCCTAATAAGCAGGCATATACATAGAATGAAGGCTACTGCTAAGCTTGTAAGCCGCCCTGAGTCTTCGGAGAAGGGCGGGATATAAATGGAATTAAAATAAATAAATAAAATAAATAAATGTATTTTTAGTATATGGGCATGTATTTAATTATTTTTTAACTTTTGTAATCCTGTATTTTTATTCTTGCCCTGTTCACCGCCCTGAGTCCTTCGGGAGAAGGGCGGTATAGAAATATTATTAAATTAAATTAAATTAAATTAAATTAATTATTTTTATTCTTGTATTTTTTTTCCAAAAAGTTCAAATGAAATATCAGTAAATACGGTCCTGGAAATCTTGGAATTGATTTATACATGCAAATTGCTTATTCACCATGTAGATGTTCTTTTTCATGATTGATTTCTTTTACACTTGAAATCTATTTTTGAAGGGGAAAGAAATTCAGATGTAGGGACAGGAATTCAGGCGAAGGAAAAAGAATTCAGACCTGAGTCGATAGAGAGCTTTGAACCAGCCAGGCAGCCTCGTCTCCAGAAAAAGAACTCCCCCGAGCACTGCCCGCTGAACTTTTATTCACCTCCATCATTACAAAAAGCTACATCAGTCTCACACAAAATAGTATACATAGAAATAATTGGATTACTCAGGTGCCTATGAGATCACACAAAAACAAGGTAGCATAAGCTGTATGTGAAGGCTTTATCATAGCGTTTCCCAAACCTCCCACATGCCAGGCCTCCCATGAGCCAGGAGAGTGTGCTCTCACTGTAACTCAAGTGAAGGCCAAGCTAAGGGGTGGGGGGGGGCAGAAAAGCAGAAAGGTGAGAAACCAAATTCTTGAGAAACCAAATTCTGGCCGTTCCCACAATTTTAATAAGATATTTAACTGTAACATACTTAGAGTGGAATTGGATATAGACAGACAGTGAGATGTTTGGGATCGGATAGTGAGTAATGTAAAAACTTTTTTCAAACATTGCAATTAACAAGTAAATAAAAGTAGAGAGCTGCAAATGATCAGGCTATGTCTTTCTTTACTAGAATGCTTCTGGCCTCCATGTTGACCGTATAGACATTTTCTGAAAATTGTTTGAAAATGGATTCATCTATAATTGGTGTCAAACTGCCGGCCCATGAGCCAGATGCGTCATGCCGAAACCACGCCCATTTCAGCTCTGGCAATGGGGAAAAAGTGATACGTCGTGACATGTCACGTGACATTGCAAGTTTGACACCCCTGATCTATAAAGAATAGAAAGTAAAGATATCATGTGAAGTATGTGGAGAGAACTCAGAAGAGTAGAGTAGTGAGTAGGTACCAGGAAGCCTTTTATAAATTGGTGTTTTGTATTTGGCCCAATCTTTAGTGAGGGCCACTTTTTGTATAAAAAGGTTTTCCCCATGAGAATACCTAAAAATGCTGTCAGACATCCAGATATATCCAGAAGCCAATCCCTGGCTTAAGGAGTCTTCAAAGCAAGGGTTAGTCATTATGAATAATTACCTGATTTTTTTCCATCATTACCTAGTGTTCCATTGCATGCGTTCGGACATTCCCTCTGTATGAGACAATGTGGAGAGCACGACACCTAGCCAGTCAGTTATGTGAAGTACCTTTGGAACTACAATATGTCTTTGCCACACTTGATAGTCATAGAAATGCTTTAGATTAGGAGATTCAGTTCTGTGTTTCCATTTGTTTATTTTGAATTTTCCCTCAAATGAGGATGTTTCCCTATCCCATAAAGAAGCAATAGTTTATTTACTGCAAAAGAATTAATTTAGCCTACCTATACAATATCAATAGGAAAGTTTAAAAACTCTACTTTTAATACAATTTTCCTTTTAATTAGAGATTTAGAGGCTCTGTGAATAATATGTGAGAATCAGAATCAAAACAGTAAACCTTTAGTATTATTTGGTTTTATTAATTACATAAAGCTGGTTAGACCCGAATCCCTAAAGCATACCACTATCGTAATAAAAATAATAATTGTTGTTGTTAGTTGCGAAGTTGTGTCCGACCCATCGCGACCCTATGGACAACGTTCCTCCAGGCCTTCCTGTCCTCTACCATCTTCTGGAGTCCATTTAAGCTCACGCCTACTGCTTCAGTGACTCCATCCAGCCACCTCATTCTCTGTCGTCCCCTTCTTCTATTGCCCTCAATCTTTCCCAGCATTAGGCTCTTCTCCAGTGAGTCCTTCCTTCTCATTAGGTGGCCAAAGTATTTGAGTTTTAGCTTCAGGATCTGGCCTTCTAAAGAGCAGTCAGGGTTGATCTCCTCTAGGACTAACCGGTTTGAATGCCTTGCAGTCCAAAGGACTCGCAGGAGTCTTCTCCAGCACCATAGTTCAAAGGCTTCAATTCTTTGGCGCTCAGCCTTTCTTATGGTCCAACTTTCACTGCCATACATTGCAACTGGGAAGACCATAGCCTTGACTATACACACTTTTGTTGACAGGGTGATGTCTCTGCTTTTTGGTGTGCTGTCTAGATTTGCCATTGCTTTCCTCCCGAGGAGCAAGCGTCTTTTAATTTCTTGGCTACAGTCCCCATCTGCAGTGATCTTGGAGCCCAGGAAAATAAAATCTGTCATTACCTCCATTTCTTCCCCATCTATTTGCCAGGAATTGAGAGGGCCGGATGCCATGATCTTGATTTTCTTAATGTTTAGTTTCAACCCAAGTTTTGCACTCTCCTTCTTCACTCGCAACAAGAGGCTCTTTAGTTCTTCTTCACTTTCTGCCATTAGAGTGGTATCATCTGCATATCTTAGGTTGTTGATGTTTCTTCCGGCAATCTTAATTCCAACTTTTGATTCATCTAGCCCTGCCTTTCTCATGATGTGCTCTGCATATAAGTTAAATAGGCAAGGCGACAGTATACAGCCTTGCCAGACTCCTTTCCCAATTTTGAACCAATCAGTGGTTCCGTGTCCAGTTCTCACTGTTGCTTCTTGGTCCGCATATAGGTTTCTCAAGAGACAAATAAGATGGTATGGTACGCCCATCTCTTTAAGGACTTGCCACAGTTTGTTATGATCCACACAATCAAAGGCTTTAGCATAGTCAATGAAGCAGAAGTAGATGTTTTTCTGGAACTCTCTAGCTTTCTCCATGATCCAGTGTATGTTGGCAATTTGATCTCTAGTTCCTCTGCCTCTTCGAAATCCTGCCTGTACTTCTGGTAGTTCTCGATCCACATACTGCTGGAGTCTAGCTTGTAGAATTTTAAGCATAACTTTACTAGCATGTGAAATAAGTGTAATGGTGCGATAGTTTGAACATTATTTGGCACTGCCTTTCTTTGGAATTGGAATGTAAACTGATCTTTTCCAATCCTGTGGCCACTGTTGAGTTTTCCAAATTTGCTGGCAAATTGAGCGTAGCACTTTTACTGCATCGTCTTTTAAGATTTTGAATAGCTCAGCTGGAATACTGTCACCTCCACTAGCTTTGTTGTTGCTCAGCTTTTCTAAGGCCCACTTCACTTCACATTCTAGGATGTCTGGCTCGAGGTCAGTGACCACCTCATTGTGATTATCAGGGACGTTAAGCTCATTCTTGTATAGTTCTTCTGTGTAATTTTGCCACCTCTTCTTAATCTCTTCTGCCTCTGTTAGATCCCTGCCATTTTGGTCCTTTATCATGCCCATTTTTGCATGAAACGTTCCTTTCATCTCTCCAATTTTCTTGAAAAGATCTCTGGTCCTCCCTATTCTATTGTTTTCTTCTATTTCTTTGCATTGTTCATTTAAGAAGGCATTCTTATCTCTTCTAGCTATTCTTTGGAATTCTGCATTTAATTGGGCATATCTTTCTTTTTCTCCCTTGCCTTTCGCTTCCCTCCTTTCCTCAGCTATTTGCAAAGCTTCCTCAGACAGCCATTTTGCTTTCTTGCATTTCTTTTTCTTTGGGATGATTTTTGTTGCTACCTGTTGTACAATGTTGCAGACCTCTGTCCATAGTTCTTCAGGCACTCTGTCTATCAGATCTAATTCCTTAAATCTATTTGTCACCTCTACTGTATATTGAACAGGGATGTGATTTAATTCATACCTGACTGGCCTAGTGCTTTTCCCTACTTTCTTTAATTTAAGCTTAAACTTTGCAACAAGAAGCTCATGGTCTGAGCCACAGTCAGCTCCTGGTCTTGTTTTTACTGACTGTATAGAGCTTCTCCATCTTTGGCTGCAGAACATATAGTCAATCTGATTTCTGTGTTGACCGTCTGGTGATGTCCATGTGTAGAGCCGTCTCTTGGGTTGTTGGAAAAGAGTGTTTGCTATCACCATCGTATTCTCTTGACAAAATTCTATCAGCCTGTGCCCTGCTTCATTTTGTACTCCAAGGCCAAACTTGCCTGTTATTCCGGTTATCTTTTGGCTTCCTACTTTAGCATTCCAATCCCCCATGATGATAAGGACATCATTTTTTGGTGTTAGTTCTATAAGGTGCTGTAGAGCTTCATAGAACTGGTCAATTTCATCCTCTTCAGCACCGGTGGTTGGGGCATAGACTTGGACTACTGTGATATTGAATGGTTTGCCTTGGATTCGAACTGAGATCATTCTGTCATTTTGAGGATTGTATCCCAGTATTGCTTTTCCTACTCTTTTATTGACTATGAAGGCTACTCCATTTCTTCTGAGGGATTCTTGCCCGCAGTAGTATACCTGATGGTCATCTGAATTAAATTCACACATTCCTGTCCATTTTAGTTCGCTGATACCTAAGATGTCGATGTTTAGTCTTGTCATCTCTTGTTTGACCACGTCTAGCAGCTTTCCTTGATTCATGGATCTTACATTCCAGGTTCCTATGGAGAAAAAATCTTTACAGCATCGGACTTTCCTTTCACCACCAGACACATCCACAGCTGAGCGTCCTTTCGGCTTTGGCCCAGTCGCTTCATTCTTTCTGGCGCTACTAGTACTAGCCCTCTGCTCTTCCTCAGTAGCATATTGGATGCCTTCCGACCTGAGGGGCTCATCTTCCATCGTCATATCGTTTTGCCTTTTGGTACTGTCCATAGGGTTTTCATGGCAAAGATACTGGAGTGGTTTGCCATTTCCTTCTCCAGTGGATCACGTTTTGTCAGAACTCTCTGCTATGACCTTTCCGTCTTGGGTGGCCCTGCACGGCATAGCTCATAGCTTCATTGAATTACGCAAGCCCCTTTGCCATGACAAGGCAGTAATCCATGAAGGGGAAAAATAATTATACATGTCCCTTATAGAGGGATGCATGTGTTGTTTTTGTTTCTTTTCTTTTGAAATACATACCTTTCACCCAACAATTAAATTGCTGGCTTTCTCTTCACAAATCATGTTGAAATCAGTGGGAATGATAATAATTCCTAACACATGACTGTTTGCTACAATAGAGACAGAGTTTAATAATAATCTGCAACTCTGATGAAACAGCTTGCAATACAATCCAGATTGCAATATACTCTATATATTTGCTCAGAAGATTTACTTGTTTAATGAGATTTAGTCCTTACCATGTTTCCCCAAAAATAAGACTCACCCAGAAAATGATCCTGATTTTTTTTAGTGTGTGCCTAATAAGCCCTGCCCCCAAAATAAGCCTGGGGTGGGTAGGCATGGCCAGCACAGGAGGCAGCGCGCAGGGGCCGATGGTGCAAGTAAATCAGAGCACGGTGACCACCAGGCCGGCCCTCCAAGTAGAGGTGCAGGGGGGAGGCAGGCGATCCTGAGGCTCATGGAAGGCTTGCACAGCAACACTGGCAGTAGCAGAGGCACGGGAGGGGGGGGATGGCAGGCGATCCAGACATGCTATGTGGCTTGGAGGAAGCTTGTGGTAAGCTTGCATGGCAGCACTGGCAACAGGTGGAGGCAGAGGCACAGGAGGGAGGGAAGCAATCCGGACGCGCTGCATGGCCGCCTGGCTTACAGGAGGCTTATGGGAGGCTTGGGGAGGAGGCAGGCAATCTGGATGCACCACCCATTCCACCCCACCATCTCGGTTTGCTTGCAGCTGCACCGGGGCAGGCGGCCATGCAGCGCATCGGGATTGCCTGCCTCCCCCCCGTGCCTCTGCCTCTGCCTGCTGCTGGTGCCACCACACAAGCCTCCAGCAAGCCTCCTGTGAGCCAGACGGCTGTGTGGCAGATCCGCATTTCCTGCCTTGCCTCTGCAGTCTGCCTCCTGCTGCTGCATGGACAGATAATCAACTCACCTGTGTTGTGCAGCCTGCACAGCCCGAAAGTGCACCAGCAAAGGGGCTGGTGGGCTGCAGTTGCTGCCACACACCATTGGCCCCAGCGTGCTCACCGCCTCTTGTATACGTGCCGGGGGAGGCACCTGGCTGGATTGATCAACCTGATACCATGTTTCCCCGAAAATAAGCCCTAGTGTGTCTTTTGGAGCAAAAAAATATCTAAGACTTGATCTTATTTTCGGGGAAACACGGTATTACACATATCTAATCTTTCATGAAGGCTATATGTTCCCAGTACTGCATTTGGAGTAAAAACTAAAACTGAAATAATAAAAGATACTGAAAGGTCTAGGACAAAAAAGAGATTTGATGGAAGTCAATTAATATTTTTATAAGGTACTTTAAAAAAAAAAAAGAAAGTGGGATATCTGGATTTCCATGTAAGTAAGAACACACAGTAAGGGACGCGGTGGCTCAGTGGGTTAGGACGCTGAGCTTGTCGATCAGAAGGTCGGCAGTTTGGCGGGTCGAATCCCGAGTGCCGCATAAGAGAATGAGCGCCTGTTACTCGTCCCAGCTTCTGCCAACCTAGCAGTTCGAAAGCACATAAAAATGCTAGTAGAAAAATAGGGACCACTACGGTGGGAAGGTAACAGCATTCCATGTGCCTTTGGCATCTAGTCATGCCAGCCACATGACCACGGAGACATCCTCGGACAAGCGCTGGCTCTTCGACTTTGAAACGGAGATGAGCACCGGCCCCTAGAGTTGGAAACGACTAGCACACATGTGCGGGGGAACCTTTACCTTTACCTTAAGAACACTCAAGAATAAAACAAACCACTAGCTTTCAGATAGTATAATTAAAATGTAATTCAAAATACATTCATAGGAGGATCAACCATTTTAAAAGCTAGCTTTAATGTGTCTCTCAACATCCTGAAATTGGGGACAATTTCCATAGTTTAGGAGAGGCCAGAAATCCCTGAGAAAGCAGGCCTGTTTGTAAGTATTTGCTCATAAAAATGTATCTTATGGACAATAAGAAACAGAGGGCTGAAATCGCTTTAATACACATACTCCATCGTATGAATTCTTACCTGCTTTTTCATATTTATTTTAAATTTATTTCTGTTTTTACATTTGTGGACGTGCTTTATGAAGAAATCATTTTGTTGGAACTGGAAAAGAAATCCTTAAGATATCTGTTCTGACAAATCTCTATTGTCATTTAGCACTACATAGTTACAGGTAGTCTTGACTTGCAACCGTTTGTTTAGCAACTGTTCCAAAAAAAGTGGAAAAAGTGACTTTTAACTGGTCCTCCCACTTAAAACCGTTGCAGCATCCCCACAATCACATGATCAGTATTTAGGCACTTGACAACTGCCCTGTATTTACGATGATCACTATCTGCAACCCTGCCAGCTGGCTTCCAGTAAGCAAAGTCAATGGGAAAAGCAGGATTTGCTTAGCAACCATATGACTCGCTTAACAACTGCAGTGATTCGCCTATCATGGCCAAAAATAAAAAAAAGCTAGTAAAATTGGGCATGACTCATAACAACTGGCTCACCTAGCAATGGAAATTCTGGTCCCAATTGTGGCTGTAACTTGCTGTGTTGTGAGTTTACATCACTATAGCAAAAAGATACATGTGTTGGTGTGCTTTAGAAAATGTTCACTGCTCTCAGAAAGTCACAGGAGCTAGAGCCACTTGAAATATGACGTGCATCAGAATAGATGTTGGACTGTGCATGCTGAAGCAGACTGATGTTTGTGCAACTATCAGAAAGTGAATGCATCTGGTTAAAGTTCTTTGGGATTAAAGTTGTTCAGAGCAGTTTATCAAAGGAATCTCATCAGCTGATTAAGAGCAAAGTTCAGAAGCCTGGTGATTCAGACAACCTCTGTTAGCATAGAGCTCTGTCTGGTTAAAATGAGCCTTATACTCAGGTCCACAATCCACAACAAAAGTTGCCTCATGTACACGAAAGGTGTGGAGAATATATGACTATTAGAACAGGACACTGGAACTATTCCAGTCAAAGTATGCCATGCTAAATTAGTGAACTAATTGCTTTAGATCAGGTATGCAATACAGTCCTTATCTCTGGGTCCATCAATGATACATCAACTTTGCACAATCTGAAGATAACAATAGAAGACAAAGGGTGCCTTTGGATAGTACCTAGCATGTTCATCAGAGAGGTTCATATTCCGGAGGGGTTAATCCACCAATTGCAGAAAAAAAGTTAAGTTTGGAAAGAGAAAACATCTCTATTTAAGGAAACACCAACGATTAATTATCTGCCATCATTAAATGCCTTGTTATTTTGATTGCCAGTATCTTTGCCTTTACAATTTTGGGTGATTAGAGATTCCTGTGATTATTCTTAGCAGATCTACCACACCAAATGAAAAAGCAGCTCAGCTCTGGTAATAAGAATGTCGAAGTTTCCAATGAAGTTCTTAAATATACTATATTTCCTACAAGAAAGACAACCTTCTTTTCTTTTACCTATTTGGTGTGCTTACAAATGTCAGAATAAGCTTTGGTGATGTGCGAAGGCTTTAATATCAATACCTTTTCAGAGCTGTGAATGAAGCTAACTTTCACTTGAACATGTTTTGGCAGCCGAATTTACCTCATAAAGTTGTATGGAATGGTGAAGATGACTAGAGTGGATAATTTTTCAAAATTCTTTTTTTATTATAGATATTTATTGGGTTTTAATTATAACAATCTACAGTACCTGGTGTACAGCATGTTGTCTTGGTTTATATTTTAAGAAGAAAAAAAGGATAGTAACAGGCCTTGACCCGTTCCTCAATATCCTTGTCCAGCCCTGGCCACCAGAGGTAGCTTCTGGCCAGTGCCTTCATCCTAACCACCCCCGGATGTCCCTCATGTAAGGATTCCAATACCCTGCCCCGGACTGCGGTGGGGATGATGACCCTGCTTCCCCAAAGGAGGCAACCCCGGTGCGTGGAGAGCTCGTGTCGCCTGGTGAAATAGGCCTGGAACTCAGGCCCCGGAGACTTTTCCTGCCACCCTGTGCAAACCCATGAGTGTACCCTGCTCATGATGTTGTCAGTGGCTGTGCTGCTTGCAATGTCCTTGGCATGTACTGGGCATTCTGGTAGTTCCTGTAGAACTAGGATCTGTGTTGCTGGTGCTGGGTCTGGTTCAGTGGTGTCAATGGGTAGCCTACGTAGGCCGTCTGCGTGGCCCATCTCCTTCCCTGGCTTGTGCACCAGCTTGCAATTGTAAGCTGCAAGGAAGATGGACCACCAGAGCATTCTGGGGGACAGTATTTGGGGGGTCTGCTTGTCAGTTGTGAACAGGCCTAGCAGGGGTTTGTGGTCTGTGTAGACAGTGAACTCCCTGCCATACAGATAATCGTGGAACTTCTTGATTCCTGCCACGATTGCCAGGGCTTCCCTATCTATTTGGGCGTAGTTCCTCTCTGCTCCAGACAGCGTCCTGGAATAGTAGGCTATAGGGATTTGAGCCCCATTAGGCTAGAGGTGACTTAGTACCGTGCCCACACCATAAGGGGATGCATCACACGTGATGCATATGGGCTTTGTTTCAATGAAATGGGTTACTGTGGACTTATCAGACAGTAGTGCCTTTAAGGCCCTGAAACTTTGGTCATGGACAGAAGTCCAGACCCATGCTGCCTTCTTGTCCAGTAACCTGTGAAGTGGCTCTGCAATGGCTGCCTTGTGTGGAAGGAATGTGTGATAGAAGTTAATCAGGCCCAGGAATGGCTGTAGCTCTGCCTTGTTCTTAGGTGTAGGTGCCAGTTTGATAGCCCTCACTTTGGACTCTGTGGGGTGGATTCCCTTGGCATCTACCCTGAATCCCAGAAATTCAGTGGATTGGACACCTATGCTGCACTTCTCCCTCTTCAGTTTGAGTCCAGCAGTGCGCAGCCTGGTTAGTACCTCCCTCAGCCTACCTGCCAGTTCTTCCGCTGATGCTCCTGCGATCAGGACGTCATCAAAATAAGGGCAAACCCCTGGAATGCCCCTGAGCGTCTTTTCCATGATCTCCTGAAAAATGCCAGGAGCTACGCTGATCCCAAACTGCAGCCTGTTTACCCTGAACGCTCCCCTGTGCGTCACTATCGTCTACGCATCTGCCATTGCCCGGGTAACTGTGAGTTGCTGGTACGCCTGTGCAAGATCGAGCCTTGCAAAGATGGTGCCGCCTTGGAGGGAAGTGAGAACGTGGCTGACCGTGGGGACCGGGTAAGCGTGCGGGTTTAGGGCGCGGTTCACCGAACACTTGTAGTCAGCGCAGATCCTTAGTTCCCTGTTGGCTTTTAGTGGGGTGACTATCGGGGTCTCCCACTCCCCCCCATCTATGGGCTCTAAGATTCCCTGGGCCACCAGCTTATCCAGTTCGCACTCGATCTTGTGCTTGAGCGCGAAGGGAACTCGCCGCGGCCTTACCCTAACGGGGGGAACGTTCGGGTTAAGCTTGAATGAGATGGGGGGCACTGTGTACCTGCCCAGCGTCCCATTGAAGACGACTGCGAACTCTCTACAGACGGCCTCGATGGATTCTCCCTGGATCCGATGGATCCTGGAGACGGTGATTCCCAGGGCCTCAAACCAGTCTAGGCCGACTAGGCTGGCTCTCCGGCCCTCTACTACTACAACCTCCAGGTGCTCTTCGCGACTCTTAAACCCCACGGAAACGGTGGCCTCCCCCTTTACCTTGACCGGCGAGTTTTGGAAGTCGGTCAGGGCTAAATTTGAAGGCCGTAATTTAATCCGCTGCTTGCTCCGGCCGTTGATATAGTTAAGGGTCTCGTCTGAAGTGATGGAGACCGCTGATCCGGAGTCAAGCTCCATGCTGCAAGGAACGCCTTGCAAGCGGATTGTTAGTTTAATTTTTGGTTTGAGCAGCCGGCGGTTACCTGTGTGGTGGATGGCCAGCCGGCTTTCAACATAGCCAATTTTTAATTTGGTTGGGGTCCCAGGACCTTCGAACGGTGATTCCTCCGGGCGCAGCTCATGGATCTCTTCTCGGGGGTGGCAGCTACTACAGACCGCGGCTATGTGGCCTGTCTTCTTGCAGGCCCGACACGTGGCCGACCGGAACTTGCAGAGGCTGTGCACGTGGTTTCCACCACAGCCTGCGCACTTCTGCAAATTGTTGTTGTTGCTTGTTTGCCTGGGCTTGTCCGGGCGTCCGCCTCGATGGTCGGGGGTCGACTTCCGCCGGAGGTCAATCCTCTGTCCGTCCTCCTCGTCCTCGGCTGAGGCGACCTACTGGTGGATGCTGGCCGCCTGGCTGCTGGCCTTGGACTCCTGGACAGCCTGGACGGCCCCGCAGGCCGCTTCGTGGGCCAGGATGGCATCCTGGGCTTCCTGGAGCGAAACCTCCTCCTTTTCGAACAGGCGCTCCTGCAGCCTTGTGTCCCATAGGCCACAAACCAGCCTGTCTCGTAGCCGCTGCTCCAAGTTTGAAAACTTGCAGGCGACGGCGGCTTCTCACAAGGCGGCGATGAATTTGGCCCTGGACTCGTCGGGACGCTGGTCCCTCTTCTCGAACTGGGATCTCGCAGCCAGTTTGGACCTGCGGGACTGGAAATTGGCGTTCAGCTTTGCGACGAGGTCCCGGTACGAGACGGTATCAATGGCCTCCGGGGCGAACAGGTTGGCAGCGACCTCGAGGAGTGCAGGTCCGCCTATGCAGAGCAGAGCTGCCGTCTTTGAGCCGTCTTCCGAGATTTGGTTAAACCTCATGTACAGCTCGGCGTGCGACAGGTACCGGGCCCATTTCTCCGGGTGGCGAACGTCGAACTCGCGGGGTTGCCTGGCTCATGCCATTTTCCCGTCGGTTGTCGTGGCGTGTGGTTCCGTTGCTTGCGCGGCGGCCTGAGCCGGTGACTCGCGGTGGCCGGTTGCGGTGGCTGGCGGTCGCGTTGGGGAGAAAGGAAAAGATTTCTCTTTTCCTTCAGCGTGCGATGCATTCCCCTAGTGACTTCAGCTCTTCTGTCGGCAGTATCCCGTCCTCGTCGCCACTGTAATGTAGTGGGTCCGACGCAAGGAAGAGACGCCAGCCGGAGTATGTGTTCAGCTCTTTATTGGGGGGGGTAGCGTACTGAGGAACGAGGGTTACCTGGCCTCCTTAAATACCTAGCCAGGTAGGCATCCAGCCAATGGGGTTGGCCCTAGGTTTCCTGCTGAAACTAGAGTTCCCGCCAAAACTGTCCAGGTCACGCCCCCTAGTGGCTGTTGCTATGCAGATACCTGCACTGGATACATAACAGTAATAATTAGTTAACAGTCAATAACGATTAAATTTGATAATTCCATAATTAATATATTAATTAATAATACATTTCTTTGATCTTCCCTTCTCCCATTTGTATTTTCCTTTTTCAACCTTAGCCAAAATATAATTCTTAATATTTTCAATATATAAATGATTACGTATAAGCATTTTTTATATTTACCGGTATACAAATAATAATAATCTCTCTATATAACCTTTTTTCAGTTTATATTATTCTCATAACCATCATCTCATTAATTCAGCATACATCCTATTTTTATCATTTTTGTTGGCTTAGATTCCCTTATATTCAATCCAATTCTTATCAGTCATAATTTCTTCATATTAGTCATCTCACTGTCTAAATTTTCCCATTTAGGTATATCATCCCAATATTTTATGTCATGCATTATAAAAATACTATACTTTTTATCTGTCATATAGTATCTAAATATAACATCCTCTTTAATAAGTTTATATTTTACTTATATATTAATAAAAGTTACATCAACCTACTATTTTAACATTTAATATATTATAAAACATACTATATTACTTAAATCTCATTATCCTTCTTGTTATAAGGCCCCTTTATGTTCAAAATTCTCTGTTCTTTTAGCCATATTCAAACAAATGTTTATTCATGTAATAGTCCATCTGCAGGGTGAGTCAAATCTCTTGTATCTGTCTCTGATCTTCCTTTGCCAAGTAATTTTCCAAGTTGATGTAATCTGCTTACCCAATAGTTCCTGTATTTTTACAAATGTTGTTGGGAATACAAAAGATGAAGTAAGTAAGATAAATTCTTTCTGTCCCCCAAACTTTAATAGTTCTCCTAATACTTCCATTTTTCTTGTTGTAGCAGAACCTTGTAGAATTTTTCCTATTTGTGTCAAATTGTAATTCTTTTCCTTTGTTATTTCATCAATTTGATCATACTCTTCTAGTTTGTAATCTGCTGTCTGATTTGTTTGTTCCTTTGTTGTTATTTCCTGGGTATTTTTTAATTGTAGATTTAGATTGGAAATATGCTTATTTAAATCCTCAAAATTGTTTCGAATTTCGTCATGATTTGAATCTATTGTCATTTGTATTTGTCCTAACATTACATATATTTCCTCTGGGAAAGTATTTATCTTGCCTTGAAATATTGCTTCTGGAGGGCCTTGATTTTCCAGGCTAAGTCCTTCAGGAGAAAATATTGAATGTGGCATTCTGTCATCCCTTGATACGCATGTGATAGCCATGTTGTCTCCCTCCTCCAAACAATCCCTCTTCAATGTTCTAATTCATATCAGTCAATCAAAATTACAGATTCAGTATATTAAGCCATTTTAAATCTCTCCTGCAAATTCTCCTCTAAAAGATTAGCCAAAAAGCCAGGGTCTTTCCCCTCCACAAACAGTTCCTAGATTCAAGCAAAAGTCCAGGCGTTGTTGTTTTTTTCCTTTCAAACACTTTTTAATCTTATAGCTGTCTCTTCCTTTGTACCCAGCTGTCTTCAAGGTTATTTGCAATTCAAAGGAACAACTTTTTCTTTGTTTCTGGGTATTCTGCCAATTTCTGAGTCCTTATCGCTAGTGTTCTCTGATTCTCCACTAGATGTCAGCAGTTATTTCTTTTTTCAGTTTTTCTTTCAATCAAAAAGTTATTTTTGTTATACATTTTTATAATTCCATCAGAATTTTTTTAGGGTATAATCTTAACAGGTTTTTTAGTTCCTAGATTTGTCCAGAGTGAAATATTTTAAATCAAATTTTAATATATCTCTTTCTACCTTTTATGTTAATTCGCCGCTTCCGTCTGTAAGGGAATGGGGATATAGTCCCCTCCCTTCACTTCTGGAGGTTTTCCTGCTTTGGGAATCTTTTCAAGGATTTAAATAGTAGATAGAAGAAAGAAGATCAAAACTCTCACCAATTCCAAGCATGCTGTTCACCGATGTTTAGGTTCATGCTCTGGGACTTCGGCTGCAAGCAGCTTGGGCGAGACGCTGTTCTCACACTAGCCTTTGTCCTGTTGGGTTCAGAGGGCTTTCCCTGGATCAAACAAAGTGATTGCCGTCGCTTTGTGATCGACTGGGCACCCCTCCTTCACAGTCACCTCTCCAGGGCAACTTTGGACCCATCTAAGGTCCCCCAAGCAGGAAGAAACGAGTCGTAGGGAGCAGAGGTCCACTCTCTCATGGCCATGCACTGCAGATGCAAAAACCGGAAGCCAATTTTTCAAAATTCTTAATAGGAAGACCAGAAGAAAACAAAAGGAATCCATAAATAAATACAGAATGGATGCATGTTAAGCTTATCTAATCTTTTTCATAGTACTATCAGTAGAAATGAGGTCAACTGTTGAGAAAGCTAATACAATTGACTTGTTTTTTCTTGGCAACATCAGAAAAAAGTAAGTATGCATCCCTTGCTTCTCAGCTAACAAAGCGAGAAAGAGCCAGTGGCCTAAAGGTTAGAACAATTGCCTAATGTGCAATCGGCCCAGGATTGAATCTCAGAAGGGTATGGCTGACTGATGAAAATGGCCATATTAGTCTCCCTTTAATTCTTTGTTAGCAATCCAAAAAAAAAATTACACAAATATGAGCTGTCACTGTTGTGACTACTGCCTGTGGATGGCCTTGGGTTAGGCTGAAACAGGAAATAAGATTTGTCCCGTGTTTGGGGCCTAGCAAGGTATTCTAAATACTTAACAAACACTTAACAAATATCTCCCTTGCTTCTCAGCTAACAAAGTGAGAAAGAGCCTAATGTGCAATTGGCCCAGGTTCGAATCTCAGACGGGTATGGCTGACTGATGAGAACAAATAAGTTTGAAATGGCCATATTAGTCTCCCTTTAATTCTTTGTTAGCAATCCCCCAAAAAAAATTACACACACACACACACACACACACACACACACACACACACACAATTTTCATTAATACCATGCCTGCAAAGGAATCTTAGTCACTATACACAGAGAGATGTAATGGGAAAAATTAATAAAAGATTACACAATATAAAATAAATACCACAAGAATGTTATCTATTTGCTATTTTTTCACTAGTGTTTATATTTCCTATCACATCTGCTATTCATTTCGCCGTATTCCCTTCATATTGATTAACTTTTTCATTCTCAGCTTCTGTAAACTCAAATTCTCTTTCAGTTCCATCTGGGAAATTAAATTCAGCATTTTTAATTCAAATTCAAACTAAAAGCCAGTCACTTCCAGCCTACTCATCCCACAGGGTTGTTGTTGTGAGGAACATAGAGGGAGAAAGGTATGTTGGATATGTTCACTGCCTTGAGTTAGTATTTGTAAAAATAATGGCAGGATTCAAATAAATAAAACAATCATTAATTCTGTTTACACCATATTGCCCCTTGTCGTGAACTGCCTTAATCCAATGACAAAGCAATGCTATTCTAAGATCCCTTAATTTTTTGATTGTATAATCCCTACCAAGCACAGTAGTGAAACTTCAAATAGTCTTCAAATTCTTAGTTCACTGCTATCTCGTATCACCACCATTTAACAATACGTTCAGCATTCATGTCTCTAATAGTAATCTACTACTACAGGTGACAGATGTCTTTACAATATATCTAGGAAAACATTTGTCTTTTCCTTAAGTAGCATCTTATCTATTCCAAATAATTTTTGGCTAACCTTTTAAGTTTTAGTAAGCCAGAGAAAACTGTTCTTCTGGCATGATTTTACATTTCAAGATCATATTGTAGTGATAAAAGTAAATTTAACGAAATGGACACTGCATCCCTAAATCAGTGTTAGATATGACCAGAATCAAACCCAATCCCTCTTTGCCTAATCCCATCAGACCCAAATTGACCTCTCCTGCCCCATACAAGCCCCATCCCATCTGAATTAAAGAATAGAATCCTGCTCACTTGCTCACAGCACAACTCAAAGACAGCCCTGTGAAGGGGCTTGCAAAATAGTAAGTGGAGAAACCCCAACCTCTCCATCTCTTTTACCAACGGGCTTCCCTAGCGCTGCTGCCCTCCAGAAAGGCCCATTATGCCTAGGAATGGAATTTACTCACCTAAGAATAGAATTTACAGTGACAAGGACCTGCCCAGCTTCCCCAAGCTGACTAGCCAATCAGATCCCTAGGGCATCCCGCCTTGTAGCCCTCAACGTCTATAAAAAAAAATTGCTTTCACATTGTTCAAGATCTCTCTTTCTTCAACAGGCGCCTGATGCTCATTATAATAAACGTGGTTTTTCTTCTTAGCATTGTGCTCCTTACTTTAGCAAAATTCCCCGACAAAATGCCATGGGAATGTTGTAGCATTTGCCAGGATTAGCAGAAACGTGTGCCCTTTAATATGTTTACTCTCCTTCTTGACTATGCTTACAAATTCACTCAAATTTTAGAACTATGTGACTGTATTTGGCATAAATAATTCAGTTTTAGTCAAAGTAATATAGATGAGAAATCAGTTTACTTTCATGTACACCTAAAAAGGCATATTGCCGGCATCAAGCTCCCTGCGCCCTGTGCGTTCCCACAGAGAGGGCCTCCTCAGGGTGCCACCGATCAGAGAATGTCGATTGGTGGCGCCCAGGGGGAGATCCTTCTCTGTGGGCGCTCCGGAGCTGTGGAATCAGTTGCCGGTAGAGCTCCGGATGGCGCCCGATCTTCGCTCCTTTCGTCGCGATCTCAAGACGTTTTTGTTTGTACAAGCCGGCCTAGCCTGATGGGGATTGGTGGGGTTTTTATTTTTTGTATTTTTAATTTTATTTTTGGGGTTTTATTATTGTATTAATTGTTTTAACTTGGGCAATTATTTAATCTTTTTTTAATGTTTGTACTTTGTATTTGACTTTTGCCCTGTGAACCGCCCTGAGTCCTTAGGGAGAAGGGCGGTATATAAATATTATTAAATTAAATTAAATTAAAATATTGTACCTTCGCTTCCCCCTTCTTTTCATCTTTCTGCCTTTATTGCCATTTTAAACAGCAAGGGCCGTATGACAGTTGCAAGGTCAGGGGTCAAAACCAACTGTCCCATCCAGAATGTGGCCATAAGAAACAAGAAGGAGGAACAGAAGATGGGCAGCCCAAGGCATGTGGATCCAGGAAAATGGGGCAAGGCAGAGACATGAGTAGTGTGTGCCAGTCTAGGATTTAACCCCCAGCAAGACCTACAAGGTGGTCTATGTTGTAAAGCCTAGAGCAGGGGTAGGCAACTTTGGCTCTTTTATGACTCGTGGACTTCAACTCCCAGCTGGCACAGGAATTCTGGGAGTTGAAGTCCACGAGTCATAAAAGAGCCAAGGTTGCCTACCCCTGGCCTAGAGCCCAATAGCACAAGAAGGCGCGCATAGCTGACCTACCACCAGCCCCAGTACCTGCTGCTGCGGCCGGCTAAAGAGCCGGCCTACACGGTACCAAAATCCTTCTTGGGCCCAAGGCGCGCACAGGCGCCTCTCCCTCTACGCAAGGCGAAGCCGGGTGCGAAAAGCGACAGCGCGCAGGTGCCGTTGAGCCAGCCATTTGGCGCAGCTTCCGGTCTGCCTGTACGTAAGTAAGTCTAGGGACAGAACCGGGCCGTAGAGTTATGTTTCTGATGCGAGCTGGAGCGGAGGGTTTGTACAGCTGACCTGCTGCAGGGGGGCAAGAAAGATCCCACGTAAGACGCACGAGAGGCGTAACGGTCGTACGAACGAGCCGTCTCTTTACCTGCTTCTAGTGCGGAAAGTATAACCGGGTGAGATCCATCAGTTTGCTCAGCGAGCCACTGAGGTTGCTGCTCCTTTCTTGGTGTATGCGCGTTTCGACAGGGCAACTAAAGCCAGCGGGGTTGCCCACAATGAAGAATTCACAAGAAAAAAAAGGCGGCAGATGGGCCATTAGCATTCCTAATGACGTTGATTTAAAAAAGGAAATCCCAAAAGCGGATTTTTTGGGATACCTTTGGTGCAATTTTTTGGGATACCTTTGGTGCGCGCGTGTGTGCAGGACTTCCCTGCCAGCTCCCGTCTGACGCTCTTCTCTCTTGAGGCAGCATCCCCGAGGACTCCTTAGGAGCCGGGGAGCGATGCTGCCTCAAGAGGGAAGAGCGTCGGGCGGGAGCAGGCAGGGCAGTCCTGCACATGCGCGCACTCCCCAGCTGCTAAGGAGCAGCCAGGGAGTGTGCGCGTGCGCAGGACTGCCCTGCCGGCTCCCGCCAGACGCCACCCACTGATTTTCCGGCGTATAAGGCGACTGGGCGTATAAGACGACCCCCCAACTTTTGAGAAGATTTTCAGGGGTTAAAAAGTCGTCTTATACGCCGGAAAATACGGTAGAAGTTAAAGTTAACTAAGCTAATTTAAAACTATAGTGACTGAAAGAACTTTGGTCATAGCTCCTTCTATGTACTAGACTTTGGTGTTTCAAACAGACTTTTGAGGATTAATCAGTGCTTATTAAGTGCTCACTAGTGGCAGGATTTTTTTCAAGTTCTTCACTTATATATTCAATTTGGCTGCAAGTACAAGAGAATTCCCTTGGGACGTGGTGGCTCAGTGGGTTAGGATGCTGAGCTTGTTGATCAGAAGGTCGGCAGTTTGGCAGGTTGAATCCCGAGTGCCACGTAACAGAGTGAGCGCCTGTTACTCGTCCTAGCTTCTGCCAACCTAGCAGTTCGAAAGCACGTAAAAATGCAAGTAGGAAAATAGGGACCACTGCGGTGGGAAGGTAACAGCGTTCCGTGCACCTTTGGCGTCTAGTCATGCCGGCCACATGACCATGGAGACGTCCTCGGACAAGCGCTGGCTCTTCGGCTTTGAAACGGAGATGAGCACCGGCCCCTAGAGTTGGAAACGACTAGCACGCGTGTGCGGGGGAACCTTTACCTTTACCTTTTACAAGATAATTATGGCATGCATCATATTTAACAGGCATAGTGTGAATATATCTTTCCATATATTCATAAAATAACTTGTCAGCATTAATAACTTGTGCATTTTCCTAATGCTGCTTAAGCTAAAAGGAAACCACACATTGGTTGTGTACTACTATGGTATGTAGATGTGTGTTTAGATTTTGTTATGCACTGCCCTCTTCTGGTAAAAAATATAATACATAATCCACATATTTTGAGATACAGGGATGGTTTCTTATCTATAGGATTTTCTGTCATTCATTCTCTACTTGTTAGGAGAAATTGCTAGGAGGCAAATGCAAAAAATGCTAGGAGACAAATACAAAAAATTCAGCAAGGCCTCCATTTTTCTATATACAAATTCTAGAAATCCAATTCTAGCATCCACAGATTGCAGAGGTGGAAAGTACTTAGTCGGTCTCTATATTCACTAAGTTGGATATTATTCAAAGTTTTGCTAATCCCTAACCAAGATTAATTAAACATTGATTATTTTTAATCAAGATAGAGGCTCCTCCTATGAGGGTCCCTTTCTGAGTGGCAGGCTGGTATCCTTTTCCAAGTTATAAAAAATGCAATGGTAGCTATATTGGTCATAAGAATACAGAGTTAAAAATCCACAGAAATAATAATTTCTTAACCATTTTAATAATGGTAAGATTTTGAACTGATTAAAATTCTAAAACATGCTAAATAGCAACAGAAACATGTGAAAATGTAACAGATATTTTAAAAAAGATTAAGTAAATTGTGTATGCTTAGGGGCAATTTGAATGTTTTCTGCTATAATGTGGGACAAAAAAGAGGTGTTGAGTTTCAGCAAGGGCATCTCCAAGGAGGCTGTTGTTGTTAGCTGCGAAGTCGTGTCCGACCCATCGCGACCCTATGGACAACGTTCCTCCAGGCCTTCCTGTCCTCTACCATCTGCTGGAGTCCATTTAAGCTCACGCCTACTGCTTCAGTGACTCCATCCAGCCACCTCATTCTCTGTCGTCCCCTTCTTCTCTTGCCCTCAATCTTTCTCAGCATTAGGCTCTTCTCCAGTGAGTCCTTCCTTCTCATTACGTGGCCAAAGTATTTGAGTTTTAGCTTCAGGATCTGGCCTTCTAAAGAGCAGTCAGGGTTGATCTCCTCTAGGACTGACCGGTTTGATCGTCTTGCAGTCCAAGGGACTCGCAGGAGTCTTCTCCAGCACCAGATTTCAAAGGCCTCAATTCTTTGGCACTCAGCCTTTTTTATGGTCCAGCTTTCACTGCCATACATTGCAACTGGGAAGACCATAGCCTTGACTATACGCACTTTTGTTGACAGGGTGATGTCTCTGCTTTTTAGTGTGCTGTCAAGATTTGCCATGGCTTTCCTCCCCAGGAGCAAGTGTCTTTTAATTTCTTGGCTACAGTCCCCATCTGCAGTGATCTTGGAGCCCAGGAAAATAAAATCTGTCACTACCTCCATTTCTTCCCCATCTATTTGCCAGGAATTGAGAGGGCCGGATGCCATGATCTTGGTTTTCTTAATGTTTTGTTTCAACCCAAGTTTTGCACTCTCCTTCACTCACAACAAGAGGCTCTTTAGTTCTTCTTCACTTTCTGCCATTAGAGTGGTATCATCTGCATATCTTAGGTTGTTGATATTTCTTCCGGCAATCTTAATTCCAACTTTTGATTCATCTAGCCCTGCCTTTCTCATGATGTGCTCTGCATATAAGTTAAATAGGCAAGGTGACAGTATACAGCCTTGCCAGACTCCTTTCCCAATTTTGAACCAATCAGTGGTTCCGTGTCCAGTTCTCACTGTTGCTTCTTGGCCCACATATAGGTTTCTCAAGAGACAAATAAGATGGTCTGGTACGCCCATCTCTTTAAGAACTTGCCACAGTTTGTTATGATCCACACAATCAAAGGCTTTAGCATAGTCAATGAAGCAAAAGTAGATGTTTTTCTGGAATTCTCTAGCTTTCTCCATGATCCAGCGTATGTTGGCAATTTGATCTCTAGTTCCAAGGAGGCTAGAAAGAAACAATTCTCTTACAGAGGAATTGCAGTGAAAGGTCTCTTTTGAGTATCTTAATGCATAAGCCAAAATGTTGTAGTGGATAACATATTGAAATTACAATTGGGAGACCAATTCAAGTCCTCTGTCAGCCATGGAAGAGATCATGGAATGACTTCAGGATAGTCAGTATTTCCCACTCAATCTATCTCCTATGAAAAAAATGGGGAAAAGTTTTATATACAGTTCTGTACTACAGTATAATTCTAATAAATGTTTAGATATACATACATATTCGAAAAATAAAGTCAGGCTTACTTGGAACTTACAACTGGGCCTTGGAGTACAACCCCGTCAGAAAGGAATTTAAAAAAGGATTTGAGAGTTGAGAAAATAATAACACTACTTCCAATCTCTTCTCCTAAAAGATGATCAGAATAATTATTATAATGTATATTAATAGTTTGGCAGGTTGAATCCTGAGTGCCAGATAACAGAGTGAGCGCCTGTTACTCGTCCCAGCTTCTGCCAACCTAGCAGTTTGAAAGCACGTAAAAATGCAAGTAGAAAAATAGGGACCACTACGGTGGGAAGGGAACAGCGTTCTGTGCCCCTTTGGTGTCTAGTCATGCCGGCCACATGACCACGGAGACGTCCTTGGACAAACGCTGGCTCTTCAGCTTTGAAACGGAGATGAGCACCGGCCCCTAGAGTTGGAAACGACTAGCACGCATGTGCGGGGGAACCTTTACCTTTTATATTAATAGCAATAGCACTTTATATATATTTATATACCGCTTCACAGTGCTTTACAGCCCTCTCTAAGCAGTTTACGGAGTCAGCATATTGTCCCCAACAATCTGGGTCCTCATTTTACCAACCTTGGGAGGATGGAAGGCCGAGTCAACTTTGAGCCAGAGAGATTCAAACTGCCGAACTGCTGGAAATCAGCAGTCAGCAGAATTAGCCCGCAGTACTGCATTCTAACCACTGCGCCACAACGCTCACAACTATTAAAATAGTCTATAATTGTTACATTGTAGACACAAAACTCAAGGCTCCAGGGCCATATTGGTTGCAATTTCTGTATTCCTCCAAAAGTGGATGTCAGACTGTACCTTAACCATCTAAGCAATTTGTGTTTCGCTTTCAATTAAATGGAGTTTATTTTTTGACAGTGCTTGGCTCCTTGTTGGAAGTGGAGTCTTGGTTTTTGATACCAAGCACAGTCTTCAGGTTAAGCAGGTTCCTGATTTATATTTCCTCTCTTGGAGATGATAATATATTCAAATAAGATTGGTTTCTTAAGTACCTATCCCTTTTAAAGCATGTATATATATTTTTCTCAGATTTACTTCTTTTCTCATTTTAACCATTACTTCTGACCATTTTATCTACTTTCCCCTAGAATGGTTGTTTCTCATTGGACAAAAGCACTAAAGGCAGAAAAATGGTTACAGAAAGTAGTAGTTTGAAACAGAAAAAGATGTATATGTTTCTGCTATTTCTTTCCACTGGCTAAGCAGATGCTTATGAGGAACCTATAAATAAGACACGAGCAAAATGGCATCATCTCAGTTATATTCCCCATAAGCTGGAATTAAAAGACATAATTCTACTGATAATAAGAGAAAATATATAGCTACAAGGATTAATATATATTGATAGCTATTGCCAGACCTGCTCTATACATTTTGGCATCCTAGGCAAGTTATACTGTATCCCCCTCATGGTTTGGCTCATCTTCCATTTTTTTTTGTTAGGAATTTCAAAAATAGCCTCTTGTTACTGTTTTGAGTTTCTGAGCTTTTTTCTTTTGATTTTCACTTTATTTCCAGAAATAATATCCAGTCTTTTCAATTTTAGTGCCACATAAAATTTGCTGTTCATTGGTTGGTCCTTACCAGACCTTGGCCTATCGATGGCCCTGGTGTTTGCCCATTTTAAAGCTACCTAAAGTGGTGTTTGTTAGTGCAACTGGTGATAGCAAATACTTTTAAACTTTTGGATGTTTTCATTTTCCTCTTTCATAAGTTGCTCTCTAAACTCTCTTCCCTATTTCTCATTGTTTAGGTATAGCCAGGAAACAGAAATGTGGATGCCAGTGCCTGGGTAGTTATTTTGCATGTTTGCATAAAGGCATTACAGTCTTGGCAGATTTTTTTCCCTGATGCTTTCCAACATCAATTTTGCCTCTTCCACAATTGCTGCATACTGAATTGCTAGGTCAGTTGACTATCCACCAGCAACCTGAATCACAATCTTGTCAGTTATGATTAGTGCAACGCATGTCAACATACTATCATAAATCTTATATCTCAGCTTTAGCAATTTGCACAGGTTATTCACATTTCCCACATAAATAAAATTAGCATATTGCAACAGTCATCTGTGGTTTAATTAGAATTTCTCTTATAGTTTTATTTTCTATCTTTAAACTGCATTTATTCATTTATTTCTTAAGCTTTTCATTTTTCATCAGTTTTCCCACTTTTTTAGGGAAACATGGGACTACCACAAAAAAGAGGAAGTCAAGCTATTCTCCAAAGCACCTGAAAGCAGGACAAGAAGCAACGGATGGAAACTAGTCAAGGAGAGAAGCAACCTAGAACTAAGGAGAAACTTCCTGACAGTTAGAACAATTAACCAGTGGAACAACCTGCCTCCAGAGGTGGTGAATGCTCCAACACTGGAGGTTTTTAAGAAGAGACTGGACAGCCATTTGTCTGAAATGGTATAGGGTTTCCTGCCTGAGCAAGGGGTTGGACTAGATGACCTCCAAGGTCCCTTCCAACTTATTATTATATTATTATTATTATTATTATTATTATTATTATTATTATTATTATTATTATTATTATTATACAAGAAATGAATTCATATCATAATTTGCTCTAGGATACAAGGTAGTTTTCAACTTTCGACCACAATTGGGATCCACACTTCCGTTGCTAAGCTAAACAGTCACTGTTGTTATGATCTTTTTTGGTGCAGTCGTTAAGCAATTCTGGCTTCCCAGTTTGTTGGAAGCCCCTGGGAATGTCACAAAATGGTGAATATCTATCTCTGCGATGCTGTAACTGTTGTAAGTACATGTCAATTGCCAAGTGCCCAAATTTTGATAACCTGAGCACAGTGATGCTGCAGTGGTCATAAGTGGAAGGACTGATCTAAGTCAATTTTTCCTCTGTTATATCTTTGAATAGACTTTAAACAAATGGTGTAAATTGAGGACTACCTCTAAAATAGAAAGATTACAGAATTTTTATCTGATTGTTTATAAATGTCACTTTCACAGATCTTGATGCAGAGGGATACACACACAGAGAGAGAGAGAGAGAGAGAGAGAGAGAGAGAGAGAGAGAGAGAGAGAGAGAGAGAGAGAGAGAGAGAGAGAGAGAGAGAAGCAACAAAACAAAAAGGTACTTTCCCTATATGAACTAAAAGTAAAGGTTAACCCCTCACCCCCTTTTTGTATATGAACAAAAAACATTGGCTTTTACCAGTAGTTCATTGGACTATGAACTTGGGTGTGTCATACTCAAATATCAAAACAGATGAAAGCTATTACGTTTGTACATATTTACTGACTTTAATCTGTAACATGCCTTTTACCGTGGACTACTTTTAAAAGGCTGTTACATCCAGCCACATTGATCTGGCTTAATTATGAAAATATTTATTTACTATGGGGAACTTCAATACATCCCATCTGTTCTAAGCAGAGATAATGTCAATAACTGATGGAGGCCAGGCAGAATGTAGACCTACAATGCAATGGAAAGATTGTTTTTGCCAGGAGGAGCCAGGAGGTTGTAAACTCTAAAATCATTGAGGGTCCCTAGAAGAACAGACTGTACTTAGCAGAAAATAACATGATGCATCATACCAAGAATGCTGTAATGTTTCCGGGTTGTAGTTCTGAGATAAGAGAATGGAGTTGCACAACACATTGCTTACCAGGAAGTAATACAGGAATACAGTTGGATAGTATAGAACAGAACAGAACAGAACAGAATAGAATCTTTATTGTCATTTTCTCATAATGAAATTGAATGCTATCCACAGTACACACTACACACCAATAAAAACCACATTATATACATTATATATATATATATATGCATATACACATCCTTCAAATAATAATAAATACATAAATAATAAACCAGATAAACCAAATAAACCAGGCATACCCAGAATGACATTGTTAGTCCTTTAATTGCCTATTGATTATGTGAGACGAAAATCCAGTTTGGATGTTAAGATATGGATGAATATGTGCTATCAAACTGTTTTCATCTCCTAATGAACAGATACATAGACTTTCTTCATATTAAGACTAGCCATTGTTAATTGATTATAATTGGCCTGTTCATACAAACACTAACAACACATTAAAGAATGTTTTTATTTTCAATAAATAATTTTAAAAATTGTCTCCAAAATTTTTATCTTTTTCAAAAACAAGGCATTTAAGGATATTTTGAGGTTACATTTAAGTTCATGTAGCTTCTGGTCTGTTTTGTTTAATAAATAAAGCTATGTATAGGTTTTCAAGAACAACAATAAAAAGGTGAAAAACCAAGGTATGAATTGATTGCTTGGTATTATTATCTGTCACACTGCTGATGAAATTACCAAAATACCTGCCTCCCTTTTGTTGCCATTTGTGGTGAGCACATTGTGCAAGTTATTTATTTAGGCTGCATAAGTGTTTAAACTGTAGTATACAAGCTGAAAAAATCTTCCTTAGAAGATTTAGGCTCAATGTCTAAAGACAAAAAGGTGTATATTTCTGAGATAAGGTGTGGTTTTGTTCACACCCTGTTTATATCAAGGGGGGGGGAAACTGTAGGTGAATGATAGAGCACATGACTTGCTGGGGCAAAGCAAAAAACAGTATGTTAATTTAGACATTTTACAAATAAAGTCTTGTGAGTAGGTACAACTTAAATTTCAGCAAAGAAAAGTATCTGAATTAAATAAACTCCGGAATT
Organism: Vipera berus; assembly: GCF_964194415.1. Taxonomy (NCBI): domain Eukaryota; kingdom Metazoa; phylum Chordata; class Lepidosauria; order Squamata; family Viperidae; genus Vipera; species Vipera berus. The sequence continues at coordinate 81,088,651 of NC_138203.1, forward strand.
CCACATGTACAATCTTATATAATAGGGATAAGAAACTTGCACTGCTCTCTTCTTTATATAGCAGTGCAAAAAAAATCAGAAAAAATATAATGAATAAACGAATGACATTTGGAATTTAATAGAATTCCATTTAATAGAAATTAAAACTGTATCCATAAAGAGAGTAGCTTAACCTTTTAACATATCAAAACTACTCCTCCATCTTCTCAGTTTTAGCACAGTGTGTTATTTCAATATAATATTTATATCATATGCTTAATTCTTAATCTATTATGTAAGTGCCTTGGAGTATTAAATGTAAATAGAGAAAAAAGCAGGCTTTCTATCAATATTACAGTTTTAAATGTTAATCTTAGAAACACTGTAGTTATTTCACTTTTTGTTCAAAAGTAAATATAGTGAATATTTAATTAAATGAAAGAGCATATATCAAAAGTATTATTGTAACAAAAATAGTTGTTGAGTGCCCCCAGAACATTAAAATTCACATCCGTATCACTACAACACCTATGCAACACTTTATGAATGGCAAGATGAATCTGCTTGAACTGCATGGCCATGGACTTTAGCCATAACTAACCCTAACCTCCGGTACATTACCGAGAATATCATTACAGCTTAATGTTTATCATCTCATTACAAAACTGGTGAGTTTTCCCCCCCAAGCATTGGCTTCAGAAAGGGACTTGCTAAAAGGGAGAACAGCTAGGCCTTGTATTTATCTTTATTTCAACTGATAAGAACTCATTTGAATTTCTACAATGAACTTTCTTGTAAAATCAGTCTAACTGGAGATTTAATTATAAAGAGCATGTTTTTAATAAACAGGTATCTAAGCATAAGATTACTGTTTGTTTTCAATAAAAGTATTTAAAATGGAAAGCTCAAGAACAAAGTTTTTGTAAATCCAGCTTCTACAAGTCATTAAACTGAAAATATTTAGAAAACTATCTTATGGTCTAGGCCGAGAGGTTATAGCCATTCATGCAGATTCATCCTGGCTCTGGGACTGTTGAAAAATTCAGTTTTTAAAGGTTTTCCAAAAGTCTGCAGGCTTGGGAGCAAGGCTGTTATTCTTGAGGACAGTCTGTTGATCTGAAACACTGCACATTATCCTGCCCAATCTTAGAAGGTATTCAGAAACAATATAAATAATAGAATGTGTGCAATAAAAAGCATTTCAGCTGAACACCAGGTAAATAGCAAAGATATATAAAGCTATGGTATTCATTGGGTTGTCACAGATGCTGACAGTAATTTGCTGATTTAGTTTTTTTTGTTACTACTATCAGAATACATAGTCACAATTTCAAGTCCAGTCATGTTTTCACAAAATATTTCACAAGGTTTTTCTCTTGTATTTGGTGTCAGTCACAGTGTTCCATAGAAGTCACAAGACATCTGACTCACAATGCATTAGCAATTACACTGGTTTCATCATAAAATCCAATATATCATTATATGGATTATAAGCAGAGCTAAAAATCCAGTAGCAAGGAAGAATCTTAACATACTTTATTGTTACTAAAGTCTTTGGCTGAATTGTGAGATATGGGGCCTTGATATGATTAAGTATGCATTAAATATAAAATGCCTTTGCTTGCCTTTGCTTGTTTGTATTCCATTTATCTGTAATATAATATCCCTGATAATGAGAGAATGAAATTTATGGTTGTTTAATCCCACATCATTTAGGCTCCCCTCTCTGTTTACACTATTGACTGCCTGGAATAATTGCTGAAATATTCTAGGCCTCAGATTTGGCTGTCCAATATCAGAACGTGTGTTAATTGGAGATGTTTGTTGGCATAGCTCTCGCCTATTGTGTGGCCTTAATTGGGTCAGATTCTGTGTCTATGCAATTTCTTTCCCACAATTCTGTTTATTAAGAGAGATTTAGAATGGCAAACACCAGTAAACAACAAAAGAAAGGGAAAAATAGACCATAAGCTTATATAAAAATCTGTCTATATTTAAAAGACTTAATCAAAATTTGAATAATTTAAACACACTTTTATTATAAAAGGAGAACTATGACTTGCTGAAGTACACATATCTATTCAATCTGCTGTTCCAGTGCTACTTTTATGGCGTTGGCATTTAGATCCTAATTTTACTTTGTCTGGGCCAAACAAAGGGTATGTTCAGACAAGAGGGCATTCTATGACAGACCGTGAAGTTTAAGGTTTAATTCTAAAAAGGCGAGCCGATCCTATGATTTTGTTGTTCTGACTGCCTGGCTAGTATTTTGGACTGTTTTCACTGTTAATAATTAACAGTAACCAGAATGTTCTCCTGAGCTGTTGAGGAGATGATGATGTTTTGGCAATGAATTTATTAATAAATTTCAGACCTTTTCAATTGGAATGATGTACAGCTTGCACTATGATGATCTGTACTCCATTCTTAAAACCTTGTTTCCACTAAAGAAAAAGCCTGTGGAAAGAGACCCCAAGCAATGAAACATAAAGTATTTGGAATTATTTTGGAATAATAGCATCATTCTGAGTCAGTAATTCTTAAAACTATTTTCTGTCAAGGTTCCTTCCCATTTTCAAAAGTAACCGAGGACCCCAGAAGAGCTTTTGTTTATATCGGCTACAGTTTCAATATTTACTTTATTATAAATTAAAATTCACATATTTGCTACTACTGGTCAAGATTATTTGAAAGGATTTTAATATGGCTTATTATTTTCCAAAATAGGCTGTCAAATTAATTTTGATTTGGGAGACCGCTGAGGGGGTTTTGGAGGACTACCTGGGGTCATAGAACCACGCTTTTAAGAAACACAGGTAGTCCTCGACTTACAACAGTTCGCTTAGTGACCATTGCAACGGCACTCAAAAAAGCGGCTTATGGCCATTTTGCTCTTACCACCTTTGCAGCGTCCCCCACGATCACACGATCCAAATTCCGATGCTTGGCAACTGGTTCCTACTTACGACCAGTTGCTGCGTCCCAAGGTCACGTGATCACTTCTTGCCACCTTTGGACAAGCAAAACCAACGGGGAAGTCCGGTTCACTTTCAACAACCCCGTCACTAACTTCGCTAACTGCAGGGATTCACTGTGGCAAGGGAACGGGATAAAAAACTCGCTTAACAATTGCCTCACTCGGAACAACCGAAATTTTGGGCTCAACTGTGGCCTTAAGTCAGTCGAGGGCTACCTGAGGAGAAGAGGAGATGGGGGGGGGGTTGAAAAAAATTTCCGTTTAACTTCCTCGGAAGCCACCGAGTTCAGTTCCTCCTCCCCTCCCGCAAAGGCGCTTAAGATTGCACGGGAGCCCCTAAACGTCGAAAAAGCGCAATTTGTCCCCGGGCGGCTGGAAAGAAAGGCTTCCGCCTCGGCCTTGGGTCGAGCCCCGAGGCCACGCCAGCCCCAACGGAAGGCCTCTCTCCGCGCTGCTTAGCGCCTCCTAGTGAAACCCTTTTCGGCGGCGGGGCACCTCGCCTCTTTTCCCCCTCGGTGCCGCTGCCGCCGCCGCCGCCGCCTCCTGGGCGGGCCCCGGATCCGCCTCCAGTTGCTGGCTGAAAGGAACATGGTGGCCGCTTCCTCCCTCCTAAGCAGCGGCAGCAACGGCGGCTCAGGCTGTCTCTGAGGGGCCGGGGAAGCTTGCCAGCACGGTGTGGGCGGCTCAGCCAGGCCCGCCGGGCGTCTCGGCGCTGAGGAAGCCGAGGGAGTCCGGTCTTTGCAGTTGCAGCCGCCCGCCGCCACAGGTGCGTCGCGACCAGGAGGTTGGAAGAGCTGACAGGAGAGGCGCCTTTCGTCCCCTTCCCTCTGCCTTTCCCTCCCCCCCCCACCCCATTCCCTCTCTCTCCCCTTCAGGTTTTGGAGACGGCGAGCCCCGGCTTCAGCGAGGGCGGGAGCGCCCGTTGGTGCAGGCGGGGGGGTGCGGGAGACGGTGGCTCTTTCTCCCGCAAGTTACGCAGTTGGCCGCCTATCCCTTCCTTCTTCGCCGCCCCCCCCCTCTCCTCCCGCGCTTCGCCTCGTCCTCCGCCTGAGCGCTGGGCTCTGCAAGATCACGCCGAGGGAGCCTGGCTGCCGCCGGGCTGCCCTCGAGGTGTCGGACAGGGCCGCTCGGGAGAGAGAAAAGCGGGAGTTTTGTTTTGTTCTGTTCTGTGTTTTTTTTTTTTTGCCACGGGACTGGTGTGGGTTTGGACTCGGAACGGCCCTTGAACGCCAAGGGCGTCCGGTGGTGGCAGCTCTTTCCGTGCTTGAAGGCGGGAAGAGATTCGTCCCCTCTTGCCTCCCGCCAACTTGGCGTTGTTGTTTTTTTCCCCTCACCGCCTCTCGGGAATCGTCCGGTGTTCACCTGCGGGGTTCTCTGGAAGAAGAAGGAACGGGAAGAAAAGGCCCCGGGATATTGGGTTTCCTCGTCTCCCTTCCTTGGTTATTGATTTGAAGGGATGCGAGCCTTGAAGCGGGGGGGGGATCGGGGGTCGGAGGACGTGCCCAGCTTGGGCTAAAAAATTAAAATAAAATAAAATAAAAATGAGATTGAACGGTTTGTGGTTCCGTTCCACACGTTGCGTTATATCTAGCTTATAGGGTGCGAACCGGGCTGGAAGAGAATCCGGTGGCAGAAGGGCAGAGGCTGGGATTTCTGTGGTGGCCTCTGAATCAATCCAGCTATAATGCAATTTTATTTATTTATTTTTTGGCTCGTGGTGTCTTGCGTGATGCTGTGAGCAAAAGATGCTGTGAGTAAAAGGTTGAGTTTGGCCTGTCAACTCTGCCCCATCTTCCTGTAGAGAAAGTCCTCCCTGTGTGTGTGTGTGTGTGTGTGTGTGTGTGTGTATGTGTGTGTGTGTGTGTGTGTATATATATATATATATATATATATATATATATATATATATATGTATGTATGTATATGCATATATATATATATATATATATATATATATATGTATGTATGTATATGCATATATATATATATATATATATATATATATATATATATGCATATACATACATACATATATATATATATATATATATATATATATATATGCGTTCGTGATGTAAGTTACAGTTTTCTGCCTGTTTATGTGGAAGTCGGTGCTGTTTCACTTAGATTTGCTTCTGGGTAGGTGCGTATAAAATTGGATTGTTAATGAAGAATGGCTTATGTGCTAAGTGGTTATGGCTACAGGGTAGCCTCTCGATTACAGGTAATCTAATCATTACTTTTGAATAGCTTTGAGGCAGGTGATAGCCAAGCTACCGTATGCTGGACTTTCACATGGTCAACAAACTTCTAAAAATAGTTGAGTGTAGGTTTCTTTTAAATAAGAAAATCATTTATAGTTTAATCTGAAATGCTCATATAATTCCCCGTTTAAAGCTCACTCTGTGCAAGTCTTTTATTTTCTCCTTAATATTACTTCCTCAGAAAGCTTTGGTTTCCTTAATGCCCAGGGGATGAAGAATTAGTTAACAACCCCCTCCCCAAAGTGCTAGCATTAAATTTATTAACACTTGGAATTGACTTGAGTGTTGTCATTTTTTTATCTTATCTGCAGTTTTGACTTCCTTGTTCCTCTTTTTGACTCTTAAGTGATTCAGTTGAATTCCACAGTAATAGGATTTTGTGAAAGAAATCTTAAAATACTGTTTTCTAAGAAAGAGAAAAATAAGCCAGTTACCGTACTATGAAACTGTTGGGTCACCCAATGAATATGTTAATAGTTTAACAAATATGATTGAAGTTGCATAAATAACCATCAGAAATGTTGCTGACAGCATTAAGACCTGGTTCAAGTATTATGCTAATTACTATGTATATCTTTATCTCTGTCTATACATACATGCATACACTGCACTTGAATGGGTTAATACAATTTGCTAAACAAACCTGGCAAATTGTATTTGACTTAGACTGATGCATGAACTGAGCTATAACTTGCTTACTGATGATCCCTTTGACCCAAGCTGATTATATTAGGTCTATTTATTTTCAATATATCTTTAATAATGGGGTGTTAGATAACAAGATCAATGAATGTGGTTTTAACCATGCATTGAATTACAATAAAATTGTTGCTTGGTTTTTTTTCCATAATGCTTGATGTTTTCTATGAAAAATGCTTACTTTTAGCTAAATCTGCATTTTTTCTGTATGTAACTTTGAAATGATTTTTTATGGAATCTGTTGCCTTTGTTGTTGAAAGAAACCAGTCATAAATATCAAATGAAAAATAACTTGGTAGATGTTCAGTTGTCATTCATAGATGTAAGTTGTTATTTTAGATATCCAAGATTTTTTTCAAGCTAACTCTATTCCACTGATGTGTATTGCTGGATGTGTTAATAATGATTTATAAGTGATCTTTTTCTAAGCTTTAATATCAGAACAATACATATATATTCTAAATTTTGTTACTGAATAGCCTTTGTGTGGTTATTCCTGGTCTATCAAATGTAACTCAAGATGAGCTTTAAAAATGTTTCTCACAACTACATTTTAAAGGAAATAAAGCAAGGGTACATCAGGGGTAAGCAATGCAGACCCAAAAGTAAACAGGTTTTTTATGACCAGAAATTTTTAAAAAATCAGCATTCTCATGTGGTATCATAAGATTCAAGCTAAAGATCTTGCAAAATCTTGAGAGCAAAGGGCTCTAAAATCTAAAATTAATAATACATTACTTGAAATATTGTAAGAACTCACATTTTCTTCAATAGTTGCATTGTATTTTTTATTTAAGATTTCTATTGGCTGGCCTATGAGATGCCATTAAAAATACAAGGAAAAACACATAATAAACACATAGTTTAAGAATATAATTGAAGTTTGTTATTACAAAATACAGAGTTGATCATGCACATAACTATGGGGTTTGTTCCCAGTGATCACACCAGCTCTTTATTTTGTGCAGTTATATATTTCATCTATAGAAAGAGGGTTGTGGACCATGTCTCTTTTTTAGTATAATAAGCATACAAGTAATGACAACTCTTTCTCCCTAGCTATCCTATGATGTCAGCCATTAAAGAAAAGCACTTGGAGAAATACTCCATAGCGTCTTGTCTTTATTAAAACCAGAGAGCTAATGTGAGGCAATACTGTAGTTAATGTATTAGAATAGGAATGGAAAAGCCTAGTTTTGCTTCACCTTCAGTCTTGAAAAATCCCTGAGTGACCTTGGGGCAGTCACTCTCTCTTAAGATTATTGTTGTGAGAAACAATAAGAGGAGAGAACAGTATGCTTACTGATTTGATTCCTGAATGAAAGACGAGATACAAATCTAGTTAGCAAGCTAGGAAATCTTCATTTCTTTCACCAGTTGGATTGATGATGTTCTATTATATAGTAAAAAAGAATTGCTGCCACCATATAATGTTACTCAATTTCTCTGTGACTACAGCTGATCTCATGAATTCCATTCCCCCAAGATCTGTACGGTCTCAACTCTGCTGTCTTTCAAGCGTACTTTAGAGACCTAGCTCCCACAGGCACTGGGTGGAGATGTTATGTGAAATAGGAGGAAGGTGTGTGGATAAGTTCACTGCCATGCATTATTTGTAAAAACTAATAAAGCTGGGAGATAAATAAATAAATACCCTACCACTTAGATGGTTTAATAATTATGTTTAGCAACAACATTTTCACTGTCTTTTAATTGACAATATTGTTTGTTTTTAACTTGCTGTAAGCTGCCCAAAGCTAAGTGTAAATGGGTGATTTTGTAATTGGCATCATAAATATAAATTCAAAAATATTACTAATCTGTTAATAAGAGTTATGCTGGTGTTCTTTCTTTCTTTCTTTCTTTCTTTCTTTCTTTCTTTCTTTCTTTCTTTCTTTCTTTCTTTCTTTCTTTCTTTCTTTCTTTCTTTCTTTCTTTCTTTCTTTCTTTCTTTCTTTCTTTCTTTCTTTCTTTCTTCCTTCCTTCCTTCCTTCCTTCCTTCCTTCCTTCCTTCCTTCCTTCCTCTTTTTGCTGCCCAAACCTCTGAGCAACTTCTATCAGCAGTAACAAGTATTAACATATATCATCACGTAGCAACAACATCCACTAATAGAGTTAGGTTAATCAACAGTATCCCCAAATACATTTTGGAGCAACCATGTTTCTGCAGTTACTTGGAACTCCAGCAGGGAGGGGTCAGTGCAGAGATCTGGGGAATAGCTGTTCAACAGAAAGGAAATCAGTATTGAGAAGGCTAGACTGTGGTGTAAATGGCACTTCCCTCCGTGGTGGATCCTTAAGCCTTTTCTCTCCGACAGAGGTAGACAGATTCAGTTGGGAAGCTATCTAGGTTTGGAACTTAAAAGGGCTTTAAAATTGCACCTTGACTTGCCTCAGAAGCTAACCCAGTTACACAGACAAGCCCAGGAATGCTCATAGTACGTGGATTGCTATATACTGCACACCAGCTACAGCTTTTGGATGGTCTTCAAGAACAGTCCCAGTGAGGCAACGTGCTGTAATCCAGCTTTGAGGAGAGAAGTATTTGAATGACTCTACATAATGTCTCCTGATCTAGGAATGGCTGAAATTGATGCACAAGATATTAAGTAATTGTGCAAAGATTCCCTGCCAAAGCCTTCGTCTGCTCTTCAAGCAAGAGCCATTAGTCCAGGATGACCCCTAGTTTGCATGCCAGCTTTGAGGGGAGTATCCAGAACGAAAGATTCAGTTGACCTTTGGATCTACATCCACTGGATTTTGCTAGGATTCAGCTTGAATCTGTTCTTACCCATCCAGACCCTAACAACCTCTAGCCCATCTCCTTTTCGATTTTGGGTAAAGGTACGGTATTTAACTGGTTATCTGCAAATCAATGATAACACCAGGCCATGTGATCATTTTACTTTTTTTAATGGCCTCACATAGTTGTTAAACAGGAGTGTAGAAGGCCAACCCCTGCAATACCCCACAACATTAGAGCAACTGAGAATTTGACCCCTACCTCTTCCTCCCAGCTGGAATCAGCTGCTCAGTAAGAAGAAAAAACACTGTAATACACTGCCCTTCACACCCAATCTGTAACAATAGCAAGGTTGATGATACTGAGGCTGCCAAGAAATCCAGTCACACATCCTGGTTTTGCCATCAATCACATACAGGACAGCCAGTATGGTTCCTTTAACTAATAGGAAAAGAAGCACATGCTGTTCTCTTGTCTGTCATTAATCCTATTAACCTTATTACTTTTCCTCCATGTATACTGCCATCTTACTCTGTCCTATAACCCAATCCTATAGTCATGGACATAGAACTTGAATTTACAATTTAAAAATGTAATATAATACTGAAGTGTGTCACAATAGATGTTTCATATGTGAACCCAAACAACTATATTCCACTAGTTAAATATTGTTGGTTGATTAGAGCTTGCTGTCCTCTAATTTCTTTTATAACTTGTAATGGAACATTGCTGAAAGTAGCTAGTTCTGTGTACGTTGATGTTGTTTTATTGACTTATTTTATGATATACCACTTTGTTGCAATTTAAACAGTTGTAATGTTTTGCTTGGAATTTGCCAATGGCATGTCTTGCAATTTGCTTTTTATTTTTTTTTCCTTTCGAGACCATGAAATGGATATTTGCACAATGATCTCGGCTCATCTTTGTTAAATCTGCATGGGAAAAAAGATTGTGTAATCTGTTGCTCATCTGATTTGTATAATACTGAAACAATATGCTGTCCAAAATTATGAGAACATATTCAATCATATGTTATCTAACCTTGCTTTAGTCTTGTCTAAACCATTTGTGTTTGTGTGTATTGTATATTCACATGTACACACACACACACACACACACGCTATGTGTTCTACAATTCATTAAGTGAGATCTTTGTTGAATTAATTCCTGCAATTAATATATTACATTATCACAAATATGCATTTGCTGAACTTTGAAATTTAGTTTCAACAATCATGGAGCTAACATTTGTAGAAATAATAGATTTTTAATAGTTTCTAAATAATGACAAGATAAAGAATTTTTCAGTATTAGTAAAAAAAATAGCGAAAGTTTTCCCCCCCAACATGGTGTCCTTTATACATCTTACAGTAAAAATTTTAGAATGGTTACTGAAATTACCCAATATCTCTACAAAATGTCAGATTGGGAAATGCTGCTTTGGACAGTCACATTAAATACAGTATAATGTTCTGTTCCTCCTCTGTTCTTTCTTTTTTAAAAACATGTAGACTTGTGTACACATTTAGGATATAATATCTATTGAGCAATTGAGAAAGTCTACATGTCTGGATTTCTTTAGGACAATTTGTAATGCAGAGCTGATACTATTTCCTTTTATTTTTGTATTACTATGATCTTTTGCATTTAAGAAGTAATGTTTTATTCTATTGTTTGTTTTAATCTGTTAAAAATGCCAGTCAGTGGCATGCTTTGAATTTTTTTTCATGTTTTCTATATTTTTAAAAATGTTATGAATCAGAATTGTATAAAATTTATCTAGCATCATTTGTACATATTCTTAAAATAATTTAATGTAACACATAAGCTATAGGCTACTTACACATTTTGGATGATAGATAACTTATTTCAACTTTGCTATCACTAATTTTTGACCAGTGGAATTATTCCTCGAAGGCTGGAACAAATATTAATAGAACCAAGAATTTTTAATACCTCTCACAACCAGAAAATTCATGACTATTGCGAATTTGGATCTTTTTGTATACAGCTTCCATCCTCTGGTTCTTCTTTTATTTGTGCTATATTTGTGCTATATGATATTCCTTCTTGTATTGGAAGACTGCAGTCATGCCTCCTCTTAGCTTTCTATTCCTTTAGACAAACATACTCAGTTCCCTTAACTGTTCTTTGTAAAATTTAATCTCCACCTTATTACCATCGTATTGCTTTTCTCTGCACTCTTTCTAGTTTTTGTATTCTAGCAACCAGAACTGGACGTGGTATGCCAGGTGCGCTCAAACCACTGCAACTATCAATTCCTATGACCTTGTCATTAAAGATAATCCTCATTTAACAATAATTGGGACCAGCAACTATGTTGCTAAGTGATGTGATAAAGTGTGATATGACAGCAGTTGTGGCAGTTCTGGTTTCCATGGTTAAGTGATTTCGGTGTGACCATAACTCTGATGTCACGTGATCATTTCCAACATCTGCCATTGACTTTGCTTGCCAGAAGACAGTGGAGATTCACATGACCACAGCACTCTGTGAATGTTGTAATTATGGCAATAATAGCAACAGCCCAAATTGCAATCACGTGCCCCTGGAGATGCTGTCATGGCTGCAGCTCTAACAACCAATTGTAAATCTCATTCAGCACCATCATAACTTTGAAGGTCACTAAATATTGATTGTTAAGCAAAGCCTATCCATATATCTCCATTGATGCAGCCCCAAACTGCATAACCCATAATGGCACATCTGAAATGTTTGGATTGTTTTTTGTGTTTCCAGAATTGGAACAGTGGTTCAGAGAGAGTTCTTCTGTTATAGTCTGTACAGGTTAAGACAACATTGTTTTTTCCTTAATACCCAAATGGAGAAAATTAGCCCAGTTATTTAATTGTTAATAAGCTTTTAAAGGAGATATTGGATGCCATAAGCTTTCCTTTGCCTTCTAATATCCCCAAAATGCAAAAAATGTCCAAAACTCTCAGTGCCACCCAACCCAGAATATTTAAGAGCCATACGTTGAGTCACCAGTCACCCACTTAAAGAAAGCATTCTGCTGGTAAGTATGAAAAATTTTGAGGCTATTGGTAAAAATTTGAATAGCCCATCCTCTGGAGAATTCCTGAGCCAGCATGACTCAGCTTGGAACCTCTCCCTTCTCCTCAGCATGGCTGGCTCAGGAATTCTGGGAGTTGAAGTCCACGAGTCATAAAAGAGCCAAGGTTGCCTACCCCTGTTCTGGAGCGTTCTTTTCCCTAAGCTGGTGAGAGCTAACTATGACACTGAGGGAGTTGTTAACAAGCTTTTTAAATAACATTTTAAATATATAACTTATTTGTCCCTTTTTTGTAAATTAGAAGAATGCCGTTATTGAAAATAACTTTTCTTTTACTGAACAAATTTGTTATATTCTGTGGTACTTTTTCCTACTGTTCTTCACTGATATTATATTAATTGCTGACTACCGTGTTCTTCCAGTTTGGCTTCAGACCCTGGAGAAGAAACTAGATACCGTATTTTCCGGCGTATAAGACAACTTTTTAACCCATGAAAATCATCTCAAAAGTTGGGGAGGTCTTATACGCCCAGTCATCTTATACGCTGGAAAATAGTACATAAATCAATCGAGCGCCCCTGTTCTTGCAAAGCAACTTCAAGCCTCCTTAGTCCAGTCCCCCCTCCAACGTGACTCTCCCTTCCCACCCCCAAGAGCCTCTCAGCCCCTTCCCCTCCCCCTTGCAAATGCCAGACCCCAGGAGCTCTTGCGTCTATTCCAAAGGGTGGGTGGAAGGAAAAGCCCCTTTCGGCTCCGGCTTGGCTGCAAGTCAGCGAGCCCGGGAAGGCACGCCCTCCCCTCTCACTGTGGAGGAAGCAGGGCAGGCTGGCGTCTGGCGGGAGCCGGCAGGGCAGTCCTGCGCACGCGCGCGCTCTCCGGCTTGTAAGGAGTCCTCGGGGAGCCATGGCAGGCGCCTCATGCTCTTCCCTCTTGAGGCAGCATCGGCGGAGCCGTCCGGCGTCGGGCGGGAGCCGGCAGGGCAGTCCTGCACATGCGCGCACTCCCCGGCTGATAAGGAGTGCTCCCCGAGGACTCCTTAGGAGCCGGGAAGCGCGCGCGTACGCAGGACTGCCGTGCCGGCTCCCGCCAGACGCCAGCTTGTCCTGCTTCCTCCACAGTGAGAGGGGAGGGCGTGCCTTCCCGGGCTCGCTGATTTTCCCGGCGTATAAGACGAAAAATCTTGAAAATCATCTCAAAAGTTGTGGGGTTATCTTATACGCCCAGTCGTCTTATACACCGGAAAATACGGTACTAGAACATGTATTTTTCTGGCCAAATTGATGTTTAACGTAATTTGTAAACCATGATATTTTCTTAAGTGAATTCATATAGGCACGCCGGAAATGTTTCAACAGTTTCGACTCTTATGCCTGGTCCAGTAATTCTCGTACTGTGGCACAATGGAATTGTTAATGGACAGCAACAAATAAAATACAGATAGTCCTCGACTTATAACAGTTCATTTAGTGATTGAAGTTACAAGTGACTTATGGTGATTATTCACACTTACAATCTTTGCAGCCTCCACATGGTCACCTGAACAGAATTCAGATTCGTGGCAAGTGAGGTTTGCGGTGTCCTGGGGCCATGCCATTATCTTTGCAACCTTCTGACAAGCAAAGTCAATGAGGAAGCCTGATTCACTTAACAACCATGTTACTAACTTAGCAGCTGCAGTGACTCACTTAACAAATGACAAGTGACTCACTTAAAAAAGTCATAAAATGGGGCAGAACTCAATAATTGGGCTCAGTTGTGGTCATATGTCGAAGACTACCTATAAATGCTTCTCTGAAACTAAAATATTACAGGCAGAGCTATTGATCAAATCTGTCTTCCTCCAGTTAATTGCTCTGGCCTCTTGCTGTCATTTAGACTCATTGGGAATAACAATTTTGCATCTTCATTTCTAATGCAGAAAAGTAGCAGAATTAGTTGTTCTTTATTTAAACATGCTGTACATTTGAGCATTTCTTTTTTAGTCCGGTAGAATGGTAAAATTGTGACCACATAGAAAATATAAGGGAGAGTGTGTGTGTGTTTGAGTATTGGATAGAACCGAGTAACTTACTTTAGGGAACATTTACCGGTAAATAAAATTTTAACGTAATTTCTTTCCAGGAAAAATGTGCTTTAGATTTTAATAATGGCAGTTGATAATGTTTTTTTTTAATGTGAAAAGCTTTCTGTTCCTAGGAAGCTGGGAAATGAATAGGAAAACAGGTGGGTGAATTGACAAGTTATTTCACGGCAATCATGAACAAATGGGACTACTTTGCTTGAAGGAAATGGGAGCAGCTTGAAGCCAAACAAAACAAGTACCAAGTCAGGTGATAGTGTAGGAATCAGCCTCTCTCTCTCTCTTCACTTTTGTTTTGCAAGGAAGACTTTTCAGATTACCAGGTTATTCCATAGTGACTTGTTCTGCAACTTTTAAGAATTGTATGGACCAATTTAGAGTATAATGTCAACATCTCAAAACAATCTAGCTCAAATGTCAAGTATTGTGACCTGTGTGACTGCTAAGAATCAACCGTGCTTTGACATAAGCAAAAATTGGCACTCGTGTAAATAAGGATTGTAAGTATATAACATGTAATATGAGTTTTGGAACAATAATTTATTAAAGCCATTATTGATTTAGGTAGGTCTCAGAGTTAAAAGTATAATGGTTTTTTTAAAAAACAAGCTCTTTTTTAAAAAAAAAATTTTTGAATGAATTATATGACAAGTTATAATTTAACAAAGAAACTCGGTGTCTTATTTTTGATTCAGCATCTTAAAATGGATTCTTTGGTAGGTTATTTATACCTATTTGGTATAGTTATTCTAGATAACTAACTGATCAAACATATTGAAAAGCAAATAATTGAGCAAGTACATTCTCCTTCATTACATAGCTCTGAAAATTTTTAAAACTAGTTAAATGAGGCAGTATGGTTTCTCTGTGTTTAGAATATTGGGTATAATGCAGAGTGCTTTACTTCAGAAAGGATACACACCAGGAAAATTCACAGAATAGGGCATTTCCCCCCCCCCACTTCATACATGAGTAGCAAAAGGAAAGATATAGTACAATAAAAAGGCCAACATATATAGCAATGACAAATGGAAATAAAATATAACATGACAATCAGATTATTAACATTAAGTCTGTAAAACTTAAGTCTGTTACTTAAATTCATAAAAATATAAAATGTAATTATTGTTTCGCAGTAATGCAGTGAAATAGCAGACTAAATGTGGCCTATGTTGTCTGGTCATTCTAAAATCCTGGGGATTGCTCTTACAAGCAATTAAACAGGGTTTGTTTTTGTTTTGTGTTTGGATTCTGCAGGCCATAAAGCACTATTTAGAGCAGGGGTGTCAAACTCGCAATGTCATGTGACGTGTCGCAACCTATCGCGCCTTTTTTGCCATTGCTGGCAGTGGGGTGGGCACAGTTTCACTATGATACATCTAGCCCACGGGCCGGCAGTTTGACATCCCTGATTTAGAGACATTAAATGAGATCAATTTTATCAGAGAACACATATTGAAGATAAAGTGAGTTTGGTTGCCCTGTGCTATTTATTAATGGGGTTGTTTACACGCATAAATATCCTTTTAGAAGGGGCAATGTTAAAAAAAATAATAGTGGTTGCGTCAATATTACTTATTCTACCCAGGCATAAATATCGTTATAGAAAGGGCCAGGGCTTTTTTTCTCATAGAACACTCAGAACGGAGTTCCGGCACCTTTTTTGGATGGAACCTTGTAGGATAGGCAAGGCGGGTTGTATGACGTGTAAGTTCCGGCACCTTTTTCTTATACAAAAAAAGCACTGGAAAGGGCAATGTTAAAAAAATATTAGTGGTGGTGGTCAATATTACTTATTCTACCCAGACTTTCCTGATTTTTATATTACCCTTAGAGAATGACAGTTGGTAAACATCACATTGTGCTAGCATCATAACTCATCGATACCTGCATATTTCAATTTGACTTAAGATCCATTTAAAACTAAGGGTTGGGCAATCTGGAAATTGAAGTCCACAAGTCTTAAAGTTGAACCTCTGACTTAAATAAATCACTACTGGGAGAATAGATTGGGTTTCCTGGCTTTCTAAATCTGTTGTTCTCAGCCTTAGATCTACTTACCCCGGGCAAAGCTTAAAGCTAACTAAGCCTTATTTGAGTAGACACAGTTACTGAACTTTTACATGATAAACCCTTTTCATTTATCAAAAATGTTGTTATTAAGAGAAACCAATATGATAGTAAAAATTGATTTTAACCAATAATTTAGTAGATTAAGTCATAGCACAGTTTTGATTTTAATTACTTTAGCTTCTTGTGGGAGATAGCATTGGGATATATTGCAGCACCTGAAAAATATTTATCAGGAGCTTTTAGATTGTAAGGGCTCCACCATCAGTAAGATATTTTGTATGATTCCATTTATATTGCAATGTAAGAATTGTACTTAGATCTCTGTGTTAAATACTTTAATCTGTGCCAGAATAGGTCATGCTCCCTGGAATCTATAAAAATATTTTTAGCCAAAATTAATATTTGACTAACTGTACAATATAATTTGTGTATTCTGGCTTCCTGCAGCATGAAAAACTATGCCTAAATTTTAAATAATTGGAGTTGTAAGTCATGTTCATTCAGTATTCATCTGTGAACTATAGGGCATTTTGCAAAAACCATTATCTTGATCTTAGTATAATCAATTTCTAGGGCTTCCATTTTGCAGAACAAAGGAGCAACTCAGCCCAAGCAAAATCAATGCTGATAAATCTACTTCTTGCATAGAGAAGTATTGATGCATGATTGTGGGCTAGTTTTGGGTTATTATGTGCCAGGGGCCAGGGAAAGATTAAACAATAAAGGGCTAAACAATACTTGCCAGACTACTTTTTCCACTGAAATTTCTAATTGCTCTGCATAGTGAATATGACTTTTACTCTAGAGTTATTGTGACATTTTTACAATAATAGGTCTCTATCAATGGAAGATATTCAATGTTTGCTATATTTGATTCCAATAGATTGAATCAAAGGTAGATTTAAAAATCTATGTAGGCAGCGTATAACACTGATCCATGTTTATATTTTTCAGCCAAAAATTGTAATCTCAAGACTTGGTTTGTATGTGAATCGCTTATCCTAAAACAAGCCTGCTGGTTTGCAAATATATATCCAATATAGTATTTTGTTCATCTTAAAAGAACGGCAAACATTTTGCAAATAACATTCAGTAGATAGGTTGGTAATTTAAAGGGCATATTCTTTTGATCTGTTTTTATATTATTTATCCATGAATCTGAATTCATAAAGATAATTTCTATACTGTGGTAATAAAATATTTGTCTATGTTCTTAATACGTGTCAGTATTCTTAATTTTTAAATCTGTTAACTAAAGGATGCAACTTCTTCACATAGTAGCTAAGTCCATTTAGGGATGAAACTTGCATCACTCCTTAACTACATTTAAGGCAACTCATTTGTGGGTATAGCGTGCATGAAAGTGAGCCATTCACTCTCCTATAGGGATATGGTAAACTGCCCCAAAAGATTTATCAGAAGATGTGTACTAATTTGCTATAAAATAATTGAGTATTAAGATACTAAGTTGTCAGCCTTTCTTTCTTTGCTTTTTGTACTGTAGTAAATCTTTAGTGGTGATTAGATTTGGGCTAATCACAGAGTTAGATCATATCAAGGCCCTTTTTGCCAATGAGTAATCTGAGCTGAACAAGGTTTGGAGTTAGTTGCCTATCCTATTCCTGAATTTATGGGATATTACATTGCTTACAGGGACGCGGTGGCTCAGTGGGTTAGGACGCTGATCTTGTTGATCAGAAGGTCGGCAGTTTGGCAGGGTAGAATCCCAAGTGCCGCGTAGCAGAGTGAGCACCTGTTACTCGTCCCAGCTTCTGCCAACCTAGCAGTTCGAAAGCACATAAAAGAATGCAAGTAGAAAAATAGGGATCACTATGGTGGGAAGGTAACAGCGTTCCGTGCGCCTTTGGCATCTAGTCATGCCGGCCACATGACCACGGAGACGTCCTCGGACAAGCCCTGGCTCTTCGGCTTTGTAACGGAGATGAGCACTGGCCCCTAGAGTTGGAAACGACTAGCACGCATGTGCGGGGGAACCTTTACCTTTTACCTTTTTACATTGCTTAACATTGTCTGTAACAGCAACTATTGTTTAATGTAGTTTCACTAGAACACAGGTCTGCAACCCGCGGCTCTGGAGCCACATGCGGCTCTTTCAGCCATCTCCTGCGGCTCCCAGTCTTCTGCCATGTGCAGTCCAAAAAAAAAAAAAGTGGGACTAAAAAAGTTCAACCAATCAATTCAAATATGCAGGGTAGGTGCATATCTCGCCTTGGCTCCACTCTTCAGTCAAACCCTGTTCTGCACATGCGCGCATGTACGTGCATGCGCGCACATTTTTTTGCGGCTCTCAGTTTTTCCTTTTGTGAGGGAACCAGTTCTGAGTGGCTCTTTCACTGTTTCAGGTTGCTGACCCCTGCACTAGAACAAATCTATCTGAACCTCATCCTATGATGAGAAGCAATTAAAATGATTTCGAGTTGGGAACAATTGTTTCAAGCAGAAAGGATACAACATTGGATATGCTTCATAGGAAAGAAAATGTAAATGATGGGCTGAGATATGATAGAGATTTATATAGTTACATGTTACGTAGAGAAAAGGGCAAGGGTAAATGCCTTTCTTCAGTCAGCATTAGATTCCAAGTCACCCAATGAAGCTGAATTGGGAGATATTCAGGACAGCAAGAATTGTTTCATCTTAGCATACATTCAAATTGTGAAAATATTGTTTTAATACATACTAATGGCAAGGAATTTAGAATTAGGTGAAATAAATTCATGGAGGGCGTAGTAGATTATCAGAACAGAACAGAATAACAGAGTTGGAAGGGACCTTGGAGGTCTTCTAGTCCAACATCAATGGTTGCTAATGGCAATATGACACTTGTATGCTCAGAGGAATCATGCCTTCATTGCTGGAGAAATTGTGCTCATATTTTCTCTCTCAAATTTCCCATTGGCATCTGGCTGTTCTGTGGGAACAGAATGTTGGATTGGACAGCTTGAGCCAACATGACTCTTATGATAATATTGTGGACTCTTATGGAGAACAAGGATTCCCCCCCCCTCAAATTAGACTGAGAATATCAGGTTTACAGTCTATTTTTATTATGTTATGTTAAACAGAAATTTTAAGCTTAGCTTTGGAAAGATTCAAAGTGAATGATTTCTATACAGCTATCCTATCTCACATCTTATACTCTCTTATTTCCTTTTAAATGATTGCTATTCTAGCTTGAATTCACCACTGTAGTTTAATATGGCTTGTTCAGTATAGCTTTGGTGATCTTTATCATTCTCATCATATGCTTTTGACTGTTTATCACATAACAGTAAAAATATGTTGAGAATGATTTCTTTAAACTATCTGGTGCTTGATAAGGGTCTTTGTAGATACAAGAGGAAACAGTTTTAAAATGATTTGCCACTCTGTGCCTTACTGGTTTGGTAGTATCTTTTAAAATGGAAAGTTTTGGTGACAGTTTTATACCAAAGGACTGCATGGTGCTTTGGATCTGATTTTTTTAAAAATGTTGGAGCACACAGGAGCATAATATAGCAAATTTATATTAGGTCTTTAAAGCAGTTGCATGACGATAGAAAATATATGGTTGCCTTAAGAACAGTTCTTAACTTTTTATGTTCATGTACTCTGAGTCAAATCATATCTTTATTATGGTCATATGGAATGCGGGTGTACAGTCAATTAAAAAGGATAAAAGGCACATCAAAGCCTAATGTATTTTTTTAAAAAACCAAAAGATATAAAACAAAATAAATATTGAAAGCAAAAGTCTAGAAAGAATTCTGAAAGGTAATGTAGGACATTAGATGGATGTGGAGAAGTATAAAGATTACAGTGTGGCAGACTATGTCAAATTACTGAGCACCCTAGTATGACAAACTAGATGCTAATTAAGACTAGTTCATGGCACAGGTCATCATTTGATGGATTTTAAGTGCCCCTCCGCAGAACCTGGTGACATATTATATATTGCAGCATGGCTGATATCTGAAAGCAGTAGGGAGATGTGGAATTTCCCTTTGTATCCTTGGTATTTATGCAGTAATGATGACATGAGGCTAGTACTCGGGTTTCTGTAATGCAGGCACTGGAGATGCATATGCAACCCTGTTGTTTCTAGTGTCCACAGGCACAGGAGCATTGTCTCTCCAGGTAAGGAATCTTCGCAGTGGCGTAGCGTGGGGGGTGCAGGGGGGGCCGGCCGCACCGGGCGCAACATCTGGGGGGGGCGCGCTCGCACTGAGCTGCTCAGGGAGCCCCAAGGGCTGCACAGAGTCGGCTTGGCTCCGCTCTCGAGCTGCTCTTTCTTGCAAAGCGAAACGAGTCCGGCAGGTGAGATGGGCGGCCACATAAACTGAATAAAATAAATAGAAGCGCCCAACTCTCCGCCCAGGCTCAGGCCAACCGCAAGCGCCCCGCAGGCGCCCCGGCAGGCTTGGCCGAGCGAAGACGGACCCGCCGGCCGGCTGGCCTAGCTTCATGCGCATGCGTGGCTTTATTTAGCGGGGCTCACGTGCGAGCTTGAATGCAGCGGCTCTTGCAGGTCGGAGCCCCGCCCAGCCGCCCTCGAGAGTGACCCGGAAGCATCCCGCATGCGCGCGTCTCTTCTTGGAAAGTCTACGCCGCTGCGGGGCGCGTCTTTTCGGCGGTGCCATGACGTCACCGGGTTAGGGGGCGCAAATTGCCCCGGGTGCTGACAACCCACGCTACGCCACTGTCTTCCTGTATTGGTCTTCAAGGGCAGATGTGGTGAGTAAAGGCTCTCCAGGGGTTAGATACTTGGACACTAATTCAGGATGCCATAGAACAGGGCTTTTCTTTTTCTTTTTTTAAAACAAGTTTTATTAATTTTCTAATTTTACATCCAAATATTTATGAAGCAATGTGGTGATTGGATAATCAAAAGTCCAATAACAAAAAAATTTTTTTGTACACAGGTCAAGGTAGATCAACAAAAATTCCCTCTCCAATTCCCTTAGTCACAATATCAAAATCAAATTAATACATTTCTGGTTGTAGCAGAATCAATTTGAACAATTATCTATACATTTTCATGTATACTTATTCATGTCCTGTTTGTTAAGTTTTATCTAATTTCAATACAGTGCTCCAAATTAGCCTGCAGTATCTAAAAACCTTAATTTTCGGGTAACCCACATTTCCCCTATTTCATTAAATAGTAATTTATCATATCTGAAATACATACATTGTTCACTTAAGTGTATTCTTATTATATTTCAAAAACATATTCTATTTGTCATCTTTGCAATTCATCAATAATTAACAAAGTATGTTTTATTATGTCATTCCAAGTTCTATAAATAATTCAAAGTTATGCTCTGGTAGCTAATTTTCATTCCCTTAAAAATCTAGATCCTAAATATAAAATCAGTTTACCGGTATATCTTTTAACAGTTCCCCTTGGCCCATTAAAAGAAAATTTTAAGCTTTATTATTACAAATCCCAACATTTACAAAAAAACCACCCATTTTTTAAATCTAACTCTAGCTTTCTTCTTGTGCCAGGCAGGCTTCCATATCATTGCCTTTAACTTCTCAAATGTGTCTCCCTTTCTTCCTACACACGTTGTTTGAATCCAGGGAGAACATCCAGTTACCAATTTTTCAAAGAGAGTGACCCCTTTATAGTCATTACATTTTCGTTCTAATATATCAAATCTCCGTATTTGGCGTAGTACAGTTGTCGTTAATTCAATCTGGTCTTCTCGTTTCAGTTCCATCTGGTTTAGGTAAGAGGTCATGTCTGGTGCTGTAGTTATTGTTTGGTTGGTTAAAGTCTTAATGTACTGTATTTGAATGCCTTTGGCATCCTCCATCTTAGTATTGCTTTCTTCAGCTTCTGTTGTTTGTTGAATTGTAGGTTTTATAGTTGAAATCGAAGTTTGGACATCAAGGCTGTCAGTAGATTGTACTTGTTGTTCTTTAGAGTCCCCTATTTTCTTGTTGATTTCCTCATCCTCTGTTAGTTTTTGGGTTGTCAGTTCGTCAATTGAAGTCTCATTAGGTGGGTTTATGCTGTCACATTTGTCTTTAAGTCTGGCTTTCATTTCTGCAGTCATTGCCAAAATTGTTTTAAGTATGAGTTTATAGTCAAGTGGTGGAATATATTCTTCCATTTCTTTAGTATTTTACAGATAGGCCTTTAGTGGAGGCTATTTTAATAAAAATAATGTGTCCACCTCCACTATTCCTAAAGGATGTTTTCATTGCCAGGTGTTCCCAATTCTTATCTTTAAAGATAATGTCAAGGACAAATCTGTTACAGTGAGATTTCAGAGTAAAAAAAAGGTTTACTTGCTATACCAGGTTTCGCCACAAGATGTCCTCAATAGCGTAAAATCCTTTTCCAGACTACTATGAGGCTTTTATCCAATTCATTTTTAGCAGTAAATAGGGTAGTAGGTCCCCACAGAAATAAGCAATAAAAATTTTTTAGTGGGCCAAAAATTCCAGAAGTACAAATAAGTTTGCTTAGTTATTTAGCTTAGTCATTTGATTTCTTTTGAGGCTTTAAGGTTTTAATTCCCCAAGTAGGCAGTCGCTGATCTTTCAAAAAGGGGGGAGAAGATTTTCAGGAAAGTCCCACAGGGAAGTAATTAGGGAAGTAAGAAAGGTAAGGTCTCATCCAAATCCTCCAGATTGCTTCATTGTGCTTGATAGTGATTTTGGCTTTCGGCAGGGAGTAGCTTAGTGATCAGCCATGTTGATGGCCAATCTCTTCTTCTTCAGGCCAGAGGAGCTGCTCCGGATCAAACGGAGGGCTGCCGCCCTTCCGCGATCTCAGGGAGAGCCTCCTCACAGTGGTCACCCCTCCAGGGTGACTTTTGACCCTTTTCAGGGTTCTCCAAGGAAGAAAGACCAGACGGCAGGGAGAGGTTTCTTTCTGCACGTCCGCTGGTGCCGCGCGCGCAAACCAGAAGCCTAGCAAGGTGTCTTGATGACCAAAAAAGGAAAAAAGTGATGAAGTACAGGTAGTCCTCAACTTACCACAGTTTGCTTAGTGACTGTTTGAAGTTACAATGGCACTGAAAAAAGTGCCCCCCAAGCCACAGCCGAGCAAGACACCTGCCTGCCTGCCCAGCGGCGCTCTTCCTCCTGTTTGAGGTTTTCATTGTTGTGAGCATTTCTGTTGAGGATTGGGAGCGGGGGTGGGGTGGGGAGGGTGTTTGGTTTTTATTCCCCCCCATCTGCTGGGTGGTTGCAGCAAGTGTTGGTCACTTGACATGACCCTGGGACACACTGACCGTCATAAATATGAATCCGTTGCCAAGCATCTGAATGTAAATCACAAGACCCTGGAGATGCTGCAACATTCCAGCTGATCGGCGCTTCTTCTGGGCTCAGAAGCACCAGGATCAGTGCCAAGCTCCAGCTGGAGCCTGGCGCTGATCCTAGCACTTCCGCTGAGCCCTGACATCCCTGCAACCCCAGCCGTCTCTCGCTCAGGCTTGTGCGGTGCTGCCACCGGTTCAGCTCATTCCCCTCCCCCGCTACCACTTTTCTAGGATGGTCGTGTACCACCTGCCAGATGCCAATGTACTACATACAGGTGGTACCCATACTACTGGTTGAAAAGCCCTGCCATAGAAGAGGCAGAATACTTGTCGGATTCATGGGCAATAAAAGATAGGGTAGATCCAATTGGTGCTTTGTATCTGTAACATGTTGTTTAATGAGTGTTTTGGTTAGATCATATGCCATACTGAGCTGAAGACTTGTAGAGAAGCTTAAGGGTGAGATTTTAGTTGCCACTCCCTGTTTCCATGTAGTCTGAAAGTCGTCACATTTAGTTAATGGAGAGCAGCCAAGTTGCGGGGATGAGCTGGGGAAGGATTATCTGAGCCAATAATTGAGTATGGTCGCCCAGACTTTCATGAGGTCTGTCTCTAGTTGCAGATTGGCATTAGAGACACATTTTGGGACTTGAAAGTTTGATCTTAGAAATTTGGATTGTATGATTTCTTATCTTAGAAGGGGCTCATCTGGGTACCATAAAGAAGTTGTGCTTTGGTTCAGCTTCAACTAATTTGAGCACTGCAGATAAATAGTGGCCATCTCTTATCTTAGAGAATTTAAGGATGGCAGATTCCCCTCCCCTCAAATTAGATTGAAAATTTTAAGTTCACAGTCTACTTTCATTATGTTATGAATTTGATTTTAAAGAGGTGCTTTGGAGTGAGCACATGGGAGCATGAATGTAGCAAATTTTTGTAAGTCTTTAAAGCAATTGAATAATGACAGAAAAATATGTGTTTGCTTTAAAGACAATTCCTATATTTACATATTCTTGTACTCTGATGTACTTTTTTGGAATCAAATCCAATGATCATTTATTCATTCTGTTGTTTTGTTTGTTCTTTGACAGTATATGATATGATGGCTTTCTTGCACTTGAAAATCAAATGCCCTTCATGCTTCATAGATATGACAAGTTTGAGGAGTGAAATGAGAATAGTGTTAGTGTACCATTTATTCAGAAAACCTTAAACTATTTAGTTTCTTTTCATAATCCTAATTTTAGAGGGATGTTTGATGTTTATGATAACAAAGCGATAAAGCTCATATTTCTTGATTTTAAGAAAGTGGTTGCAAACCTTTAAGTAGGCATAAGAAAAGGATATGTACGTTTTGCACAACACTGATATATACAAATGAAAAATGATGCAGAAGACTTTTTTTTTAAACTCATAAACTTTCCAAACTTCCTGTTCCTTTTTCTTTTTTAGCAGTGAGTCATTCTGTCTGAAGTTATTGTACTCATGCTGTGACTTGCTGAGGCAACTTTTTCAGCCTTTCATATTTTGATTCTCTTAAGTGGAGTCCAAGAGCAAATTTCATTCTGTTATAATGCAGGAACTGCATGTAAACTGTCATGTAGCTTAGGCTGGTTTGGAATATTGAAAAGAAAAACTTGTTTTTAATTATGCTAAATCTTCAGATGCAAGAAATCCATTGTATTACTTCAGACTTCACACAGAATGCAAAAAAGCACAGAAACTAGAGGCAACATTCTGGTGCCAGGGGTTTGGGATGGAAAGATGCACATTTGCAGTTACATTTGTGCACTATATAACTCTACTGAGACATCTTAAAGATGTTATTGTGATGATTCATTGAAAACCAATCTGACTCAGATGGTAAGCTTTTACGAAAGAAGAAAATATACTAAACAAAATTAGGACTGCTCTACAGCTACAATTTGTGGGTTGCAAAAATGAGATTTGGAACATGCAGATGTAGAATTTGTTTTGAATTAATGTTGACAAATATACATGTTAACCATTCATAAAATTCAAGGTAGATGCAGATAGAGTCTAAATGCATTTTTCCATCTGTTTGGCTTCCTCTGGCCTTCTGGATTCCATATATTTAACTTTTCACACTAAAAATGTTTATGTATAGATGGAGTTCTGTCTGTCTGCCCGTTTTTTTTTCTTTCAGACTGCAAATACTAGCCTTCAGATTAGGACCACAGCTGAGCCCCAAATTTCTGTTACTGAGCACAACAGTTGTTAAGTGAGTTGCACCCATTTTATGAGTTGTTAACCAAATCACCGCAATTGTTAAGTTAATCATCTGGTTGTTGAGTAAATCTGGCTTCCTGCCTTGACTTGCCTGTTGGAAGCCAGTTGGCAAGGTTATAAATGGTGATTACATCACTCTGGGACACTGCAACTATCACAAAAACATGCTGGTTGTCAAGTGTCCAAATTTTGATCACGTGACCAGGTGATGCTTCAACGGTCATAAGTATGAAAGCCGGTCATAAATCCCTTTTTTCAGTGACAGAATTTCAAACTTTCACTAAACGAATGGTGGTAAGTCAAGGACTAGCTGTAAAGTACCTTGGTAAACCTGGGGCATTTTTATATCTATTTTCCTAAATGAGAAGGTATTGGTCTGAGTGTGTGTGTGTGTGTGTGTGTGTGTGTGTGTATCAACTTAAGAGAAAGTAATGGTAACTGATAGTGTATACTATTTACTGAATTTTCTGAATTTTCTATTTACTGAATGTGACTGTTGACTTGCACAGAATGGGACAATTGGCCATGGCCACATGGCTGCTTTCACTGCACCCCACCCCACCCCCACCCCGGTCACAGCCAACCCACCACAGGCATTCATCCTCGGTTGGTTCTCTGCTGGCGCTCTTCTATCACTGGTCCCCCATCACTCCTCCCCCATTCCCTCATCCCAGGCGATTTGCCGAGGGATACTTGTTCCTGGCCAATTTGCAACATGGGACAATTAGCCACATATCAGCGGCAGCCAATCCGTGCACCAAGAGCAGGGGGAGGGATTCCTTTGCCTTGTGGGAAACCTCTCAGCCAGCCAGCCATTGGAACTTAGTTTTTTCAGATAGTATGCATATATCCCCAAGGGGAAAAAAGAATAAAGCTGAGCTTCCTATGTCTCAGATTCAGAGAGCCAGCCAAGGATAAATGCCTGTGGGGGGCCGGCTACGATGCGGGGCTCGGGGTGAAGTGGCCGTGGCCATTGACTATGGCCAATTGTCCTAGACTCTGACTTGCATCATAATGTTTACATAAAACTTTATCTTGTGATTGTAGCTTGGATTTAATTAAAAATTTAAGACAAAGGGAATTTGTTGATTTAATATCCCTTCGTGGATTTGCTGAAATGAAAATGATACTATTAAAGCTTGTAATGTGGTATCTTTATCTGATACTATTGTTGTCCTGTGCTGTAACACTTACTCAACTGCTAAAGGGAAAATTCAGTTCCTTCTTCCCAGCAAAATCCCTAATATGTTGTTGTTGTTAGTTGCGAAGTCGTGTCCGACCCATCGCGACCCTATGGACAATGTTCCTCCAGGCCTTCCTGTCCTCTACCATCTTCTGGAGTCCATCTAGGCTCACGCCTACTGCTTCAGTGACTCCATCCAGCCACCTCATTCTCATCCAGCAAAATCCCTAATATAGTAGGGATTAAATCCAAGGTTGTCATTCTATCAAGAGATTCCTTTTACTTGCTAAGACAAATGGATCTAATGGGACCTGTTCATTACAAGAAGTAGGCCGAACAATTTTGGGGGGCATTTCCTCCTTTCCTTATATTTTCTACTACTATTTCGTGTCCTAGCTAAGATATTCTGAAGCAAGTGTTAGTTAGCATAGATAGCTGAAGGAGAGGGAAAATTGATTAAACCCAAAACCCTTTCATTT
The DNA here is from genome assembly GCF_964194415.1 of Vipera berus. Lineage (NCBI taxonomy): Eukaryota > Metazoa > Chordata > Lepidosauria > Squamata > Viperidae > Vipera > Vipera berus. Next base: position 81,115,692 of record NC_138203.1, read on the forward strand.
GTTAAGGCTTCCAGCCTTGATATTAATTTTATATAGTAATGAATATTAATCTTTTTTGTAGAATGGGTCAGGTGGATGAAATTGAGTATTGATTATTTCTTCAGAGGCTGCATCGTTGAATACCGTAGCAGGTGTTGACCCTGCTAGTTTTTATGAAATTATGTTAATTAGGGACAATAGGCTTCTTGGTAGTTATAATGAACATAGGGGATGCCCTATGAACAAATTCATTTTGAGGGGCAGCTTGAGGGGGGTGGGCGCTAAAGTTTCTGATACATTGCAGTGCAAAGTTCAGTCAGCTAAAATTAATAGAAATTGTATTTGTTTGTGTAACAGTTAGTAGATAATCTTGTGGGAAATTATTTTGGTATCAGGGTAAAATTATGCAATTTGAGAAACTCACATTAAGTACAGTACCTTGAAGAAGGATCATAACGATTCTTTTCATTATTTTCCACAAGCACCAGGTGTTTTCATTAGAGTAGCGACTAGATCATTTAATGAAAAAATTTAATTCCCATATACTGCTAATAAAATTTGTTGCCAAAATTTTCAATCGTGACAATGGTATTTCCCTAAAGGTAGAGTACTGAAAGAAGATAATAATCTCACGTGAAATGTTTAAAACTTGATTGAGATGAGGTATCACTTCTTTACAGTTATAAAAAGTCTGGTGTGCCTACCAGCAACATCATAAAATATTTGGCAATCACTTTATTTAGGGAATAAAAAGGGCAAGATCTAAGATACCTTGCCCTTTCTTTTAATTTTTATTAGTGGGCTTGATAATGTGGAACCAGATACATGGTAGCTGCCAGTGTAATTGCATTACTGTTTAGCTTGCAGAGAAAAAGTGCAATTTTAAATGCACTTGAGAATTTCTTTTTAAAGTAAATTGTATATTGGCTATTATACCTTTTTCCTTCACATTTACATATTGTATCACTATTATAGGAATTACTCTGATGATAAATCATTCTGGTATCTGGTATTTCAAGAGTGAAATAACAATGGCAGCAGTATGCAATTATATATTGTTTCTGAATTTTTGTACTGTTTAGGAGTACATAGGCTGTGTTATAATTAATTGCACAAGCACCTTCTCCCCTGTGCAATTCGTTGGGCACCCATAGTCTATTTGGAATGTTCCCCTAGCCATCCATAGGATATTCATGGACTGTGAGGGATTGTAAAAAAGATTTCTATATGATGAAGTGTCAGTGGAGATTGGAAACACTTTTACAATATATTCCTACAAGTCATTTATTTTAAAGAATATAGAAGTCATTTGCACCATTAGCAGATGTGTGACTGGACCCAACTTTTCCCTAGATTACAGTATTACTATTTTTAGCAGTAGAAAGTGCTTAAGATATTTCCTATCTCATGCAATGGTTCTAACTAACTACCATACACTTCCCTTGCTCTCATGTTCCACATGGTGTTTTCTCTGAAATGTTTTCCTGACTACCACTTTTTTTAAAAAAAACTTTTTTATTAAATGAGGCAAAAGTGAGATTGCAAAATAAGGGGAAGGAAATTTTTCCCCAATGCCTGAAAAAAACAGAAATCTTACTTTGAGGATTTTTCCACCTGCAGATTTTTCTTCCTTTGGTCTGTACAGAAAGAAGCACTTTCTCTCCCTCCCCCATTTTTTAAAAAAATGGAATAGAAGAAAAGGAGATAACTTTAGGAATTCTCTCTACATCCTAGCCTCTGTCATCCCAATATTTTGTAGAAATATTGTACCTCTTTTGGGTGGTTTTTCAGTAAGACTGAAAGCTATTCTCGAATCATCACCCGTGTGTTAGACCTGCTCATCTTACAGATTTGTTGCAAACTGGATTTTGGGAAACGCTAAAAATTTGAGCCGTAGATGTGTGACACGCACGAAGAATGTAAACCGTTTAAAAAAAGAATATTTCTAGAATTCTTGAGTGAGATTGTAGACAAAACAGCTGACCAGAAAAGAGCAATTTGTTTTTAGCCTCAGCCAAGTGAAAGTAAGAGCAAACAGAGGAAGGAAAAAGAGTTACATAAGAATGAGATTCAGAGTATCTCCGTTTTACAGGTAATCCTTGACTTACAATTAATGGCAGTTCTAATTAATAATGGCCTTTGAAAAGGTTCTTTACTGCCTCTAAAACACTTCCAATTGTTGCAAAATGTCACAATCACAAAATGTGATCATGAGGTGGGTGCTTTGCAACCTCTTCACAATTATGACCGATTGCCAAGTGCCCTGCAATCAAGTGATTGCCGTTTGCAGTCTTCTTTGCTGGCTTCCCCATAAAATCAGTGGGGAAGCCAGCAGGGAATATTACAAGCTGCTACTGTTGCCTGCAAAAGGACTCCCTTTTATCTCGGGGCTGGCTAAACGGAAGGCCCGTGGAACGATTTCATCCTTGTGCCTGCCAGGATTGCCATAATCCAAGCAGACACTGAGATGAATTCCTTCAGCGTGCAGCTGTTTCAAAAAGGGACGAGAGGAAGCCAAAATCTAAGCAGGGTGTTCAGCCCCTGAGCAGAGAGGGAATGTGGTAATGCAGAGGTCCCCAACCTACGGGCCACGGCCCACTACCGGGCCTTGGCCACCGGGCCGTGTGAGTAGTTGGGCAGTGCATGCGGGTGTGTCTGTGTACTCACCTTGCTTTGTGCCACCTTTTCCACGACTGTTGTGCGGGCAGTGACACCAGTGCTAGTATCATGTGGGTGGCGGTGTTGCCACAAACCTTGTGTGGACGGCGGCAGCACCACAAGTGGCAGGCAGACCACAGCGCAAGCCTCATGCTGGTGGTGGCATCATTGCGGGCCATGGGGCAAGTCTCACAAGGGCAGCGGTGCGATTCTCACGCCTGTGGTAGCATCACAGCAAGCCTGGCGGCAGTACCACAAACCTCACACAGGCACTGGCTTTGCTGAGAGCCTCGTGCACATGCTTGCAGCTCCAGTTGCGTGGTGTGCATGCTTGTGGTCTATTTGTGCACGCATACACACATGTGACCACATTCATGTTTGTGCGTGCACGCGTAAGGCGCCTGCCCCTCCCTCTCCCACTGGGCTGCCAACTCAGAAAGGTTGGAGATCCCTGTGATAAGGAAGGAGGGTCAGAGTGCTCCATTCTTATTCTGTTAAAGCAAAAAATGATTCTTCACTCTTAACAGAAGAAAATAGGAGATATTTGTTGTGCATGGATGTTGCCTTCATTGATTTGTAAGAACAGAAAGCTTAGAAGTCCCTGGAACGTAGACTTGAAATTTCAGATAGTTATCCCTACTTGTCACGCTGTGGGCAGAATTAGCAATGTTTAATAACAATTGGATAGTGCAATCATATTGTATGTTTTAAATAAAGATAGGGCAAAGAAATACCACTGGTCTTGTGAACAGTAGAACTTATATTTTAAGTAATTTAATTTTTATCAAGGCTCTTCTTCTAATTGGAAGGATTTATTCTAGATTGACAGATATTTGCCCCTTTTACATAAAACTTTTTTCATGTTGTGATGTTCCTGTGTGGCTATATGTGCATATAAATAATCATCATCACAATTTGTAGGACTTAATTTGCTTTTCTTATTCAGTGCTATGTGTTTTGACTCTGCTATGCACAAAGGCGGTTTTTAACTTGCACAAGAATTGCATTAGTAAAGGAGAGCGTATTGACTTATACCAGGGGTAGGCAACCTTGACTCTATTATGACTCGTGGACTTCAACTCCCAGAATTCCTGAGCCAGCCATGCTGAGGGGAAAGGGAGATGTTTCCAAGCTGAGCCATGCTGGCTCAGGAATTCTGGGAGTTGAAGTCCACGAGTCATAATAGAGCCAAGGTTGCCTACCCCTACAGTGTGATAAACTTTCCCCTGAAGAAACTGAGACATTTTACTATTTTTAAATAATTACTGGAAATGTATATTCATTCTTTCAGCTAGGTGCATTGTTGTATTTTAATCTTACTTCAGGGAGAAAAGGGTTACATGACTGGTTCTTGATTAGATGTTGGATGTGTTCATGATGCTTCCTCCATTACTTTAAGTAGTGCTTGAAACCGATTAAACTTTTTATAGCCATGAATTTTTGTGTGCGTTTTTAATAATCGTGGCTTTTATCAGCCATTATAGCTTTTGAAGGCAAAGGACACCTAAGTCAATTTGCATGTTTGAGTAGTTTTACTTCATTCTGCATTACCAGCTTGATAAGATAATTGAAATTAACTTTTTTTTGGCAGGAATCCTAGACATAACAATGAGAGAAGATAAAGGTCCAAGAGTGGTTGATTACTTTGTAGTGGCAGGTCTCACTGATACGTCAGCACTTCTAGATCAAGAGGGAAATCGCTCTGAAACCAAGTCTTTTGGTCCAAAGGCGCCAATCACTGAACTTGCTGTGATCATCAAGTCAGCAGGTGAAACTGTTCCGGAGGGATATACTTGTGTAGAAGCAACTCCCACAGGACTTCAGGCCAATTTGAACTATGGAAGCCTTAAAAGTCCAGAGCTTTTTCTTTGCTACAAGAGAAGCAGGGACAAACCACCTCTTACCGATATTGGGTGAGTTGACGTTTAAATATTTGTGGGCATCAATATTGTGATGAAGGGAGAAAGGGTCTGTTAAAGTTTGTTAGAAGTCGTTTCTTAGTTTGTAAGAAACTAAGCTAATTAGCTAATTAGCTTGTATTGCATGTATCTTTGTGAATTATGTGCTCTATAGTTTATTCTGAGTCCTTATTTTGAAGCAAATTGGATGGTTGATATTATAAATAACTTTTGACATGTCTGGTATTCATTTGGTCATTCATCTCTCTATAATAAACAAAGTTAATAAAAGTATTCTGAGGTGAGCATACCAGTGACTTTAGTTTTGAATTTTAGGTAGCCTACAATCTATAATAATTGGGCAAAAAGAAAGCAATTAGTAAGAGATGATAGTTGATTTCCAACCCCCCACCTCCAAACTTTTAATATGCTGTGAAAAGTAATTGGTATATAGCATGTTTCCCCAAAAGTAAGACCTGTCCAGAAAATAAGCCCTAGCTTGATTTTTGGGGGTGGGCCTAACAAAAGCCCTTCCCCCCCAAATAAGCCTTAGTTTTGGGGTGAGGCGCAAGCCTAAAAATCAAGGTAGGGCGAGGGTGAGGGATGGAGGTTACAGTTGCAGCCAGGCCTCCCATGGATCGACACTTGCCTCACCTCGCTGGCCCACCTCTTCTGCGGCCGCAGGAGCAACTTCATTCTGCAGCTGAGAATGGAGCACCGCCCTGCATTTCACAGAGGCCTTTCCGGAAGGCCTCTGCAGCCGAGAACCGAGCTATGGATTCAATCTGGAAAGGCCTCTGACCGTGAAATGCAGGCTGGAGCTCCATTTTCAACTGCAGAATGAAGCTGCTCCTTCAGCCACAGAAGAAGTGGGCCGACTGGGCGGGGCTGTTGGTACCACCACTGCGAGGTGAGTGGAAAAGACACCCCCCTAAAAATAAGAACTGTGCCTCTTTTGGAGCAAAAAAAAACCAACCTTGAGTCTTATTTTGGGGGAAACACAATATCAACCTGTATAAAGTATTTTAACTGGGGGGAAAATACATGCACAGAAGATGTGGACAAGGATATGCCCTATATACACATGATAATAAATATGTCATAACATAACAGTAATATATTAGGCTTAATATAGGTGGACTATGGTGACATAGTGATTTATTTATAGTTGTGGATGGTTTCTGCCATCAGTATAGAATTACTTAGGATTTTGAGCCACGGTGTTTTTGAACTTAAATGGTAAAACAATATACGGTAACAATTGCAACATTGCAACAAAAAGTTGCAGTTGTGAAACCTCTGGTTCTAGTCTAGCTAATAATATCAGATATGATTTAGTATTGATTGATGGCTTCATCTATGCTTGTCATTGCAAATCAATTTTAAAAAATGTGAAATTACAAGGTACTTGTTTAACTGAATCGTATACAGGCATATAAGCATTCATGGACATTAGTATATGTACACCAGTGGCCATGTTATGTGCCCAATTTTTGTCACTGCCACCACATGATAAATAGAACAATACTGTTGCTAAATATGTGCTATTTTGTGATAAATATTACTTAAAACATTTTGAGACTTTTTTTGTATTAACTGTAATGTTTGGGATCATGATCTATTCTGCATTTTAATTGTTCACTTTAAAAGAAATAATTTAGAAGCCCTTTAACAGACCTCATGTTGTATTAATTGGTTTACACTTAATGGGCTACTACTCTTTTATGTTGATAAGTGTAGTATTGCAAAGTAGATGAAGAAGACGTTGCACATACTGAAGCATTAGAAGAGAGCAAAGAGATGGGAAAATTGATAAAACTTTGGACTAGCCTTCCCCAACTTTGTAGCCTCTAGATCAGGGGTCAGCAACCTGAAACAGCAAAAGAGCCACTCGGAACCGGTTCCGTCACATACACAAAAAAGTGGGAGCCGCAAAATGTGTGCGCGCCTGCGTGCACGCATGTGCATGTGCAGAACAAAGCAAAACGTGCACCAGCCCTGCCCCTGTCCACCTGTAGCCTTTTGTGAAGCTTTGGGATCAGCTCCTGCCCTGGATCGCTTGCACTGCAGCAATCCTTGGCAGCCCTGACGCCCGCGCGCATCCTGAGCTGTTGCCGCCCGGTGCCGCTAGCTTACCAGGGGGGACTCGCAGGCCGAGACAACCGCAGAGGGCCGCGCGAAGACGAGGAAGGCCCCCCATCAGAGGCAATGGGCCCTTCCCCGGCCGAAGGAAGCCTCGCGAGCATCTCCCGCAGCGTGGCTCCCCCGAGCCGGGAGACACCTGCACAGCAGCGGCAGCGGGTCTCCCTGGCGACGGGCGCTGGGTCACGGCGCCGCCTTCAGCCTGGGTGCCGCCGGAGCCACCCGAGCACCCTGCCCCTCCCCCCGGGGCCTCCAAATCGCCGCCGCCCCATTTGGAGAGCTGCTGCCTCTGTCAAACATGGACAAAGGCAGAAGCTCTGCAAAAGGGACGGTGGAGGTTTGGAGAGCTGCGTGCGCAGCTCCCCAAACCGCCGCCGCCCATTTGGAGATCTGCCACCTCCGTCAAACATGGAGGAAGGCGGAAGCTCTGCAAACGGGACGGTGGATGTTTGGAGAGCTGTGCGCGCTGCTCCCCAAACCGCCGCTGCCCATTTGGAGATCTGCCTCCGTCAAACATGGACGATGGCGGAAGCTCTGCAAACGGGACGGTGGAGGTTTGGAGAGCTGCGCACGCAGCTCTCCAAACCACCACCATCCCGTTTGCAGAGCTGCTGCCTTCGTTCACGTTTCTTTCGGCCCTGAAAGGCACCAGCTCTCCAAACCTCCGCCGCCCCATTCTCTCAATGGGACTTTTTTACTCCCACTTTTTTTTTCCAGAACGGCGGAGGAGGACTGGGAGCTGCAGGAGACGGCTTAAAGAGCCGTATGCGGTTCCGGAGCTGCGGGTTGCCGACCCGTGCTCTAGATGATTTGAGATTATGACTCCCAGATTCTAAACCAACATTGTCTGAGAATTTGGGAATTGCAGTCCCAAACCTTGTATCGAATTATTATTAGATTTATAATCTTTCCTTTCAGGAGCTCTCTTTTTCTCATAATAGCAGCTGTTTGAAATAAGCTGGGCTATGCAGGACGGGTGTTTCTCGATTTAGAACCACGATTGGAACTGGAATCTTGGTTGTTGAGCAAAGCTGTCTTTAAGAGAGATGTGACTGTTTCACTCAACAACCGCAATTTTAACACTTGGTACCTCAGACAGACTTGAATTCCTTTGGCACAGAGTTCTTTCAGCCAATCCCAGAGATGAGAAGGAGTTACCTCAGCATGCAGCAGCAGCAGATGTTTGCAACCTTCCCTGCTAGCTTGCCCAGTGACATTCTGGGGAAGCTGGCAGAGAAGATTGAAAATGGTGATGACATGATCATGGAGAGTTTGGCAACTGGTCATAAGTGTGAACAGGTTGCCAACCACCTAGATGGCAATCATTTTGTGAGGATCATTGGCTGGTCACTTTCCAAGGTCATCTTTAATTGAAGCCATCATTAAGTGAATTGTGGTAAGTGAAACATTACCTATTATGACTTTCCTAAAGTCTCACAGTAAACTTTCTTAAGTTTTGAACCTGGCTCACCCCTTGATTTAATCCAACTCCTTTGCTTTAAGTAAAAGGATCGTGTGCCTTTCTTCTTCAATTTAAAAATCTTTTAACTAGAAAGTTTTATCTGCTGGTCTAATACGCACTTGGAATTATTCCAGTGTACCTCGTCTTGGAGCCAGCTGTTTTGTATGAGAGAAGAATAACTGAACAGTTTATTGAATAATAGCTTGATATTATTTCTGTGAAATGTTCCTATGTGTGCTATTTCTTCTTATCTGCAGAGTTTTATACGATGGGAAGGAGGTTTTAAAGCAAGATTGTGAGGTGATCCAGGCTACTCCCTATGGCCGCTGTGCAAATGTCAATAACAGTTCAGCCACTTCCCAGCGAATCTTTATCACCTTTCGGAGGGCTCTTCCAGTGCGACCTCAAAACTCCTTGGCTGTTACCGACATATGTGTTATTGTAACTAGTAAAGGAGAAACCCCTCCTCATACTTTCTGCAAAGTTGATAAGAATTTAAATTGTGGCATGGTGAGAAAATTCAGAAAGTTGCTATTCAAAAAGCAAAGGGTGTGGGTGGATGGATGACTGCGGCTAAAAAAATATGTAAAAACTGTATTTAAGTCTGAATTCAGTTTGTATCATTTTAGTTTCCACAGCTTTGCATATATATATATATTTTGCTCCTAAACTATTGTTACCAAAATCTGTGAGATAGGCAGCTATTACTTTTTTGGTGGGAGAAAAAAAAGTATGTATTGAAGACAGCTGGCTTATGAAAGAAAAAAGATTGGCCTTTATATTTGTAACATATACGAATTGGGTTACTGAGTGAAAATTAATATCTCTGTTTATATATTTATGGTACATGCGCACACTTACATTCTTACTGCATATTTATATTCTGCTTTTAGGTTTGTAAGGCTGAAAGACAATTACTGACCCAAGTGATTCAGTGAACTGCATGTTTGAACGGAGACTTGAACCTGTGTTTCTCCATTCTTAACGTTAACCCTCCTGCATGCTACTTATCTGCTTACATTTATTCATTGTGGGCTATAATTTATTCAAGATTTTCCAAATCCACATTAGAGCATTACACGAATCAGGCCAACTGAAGATTGCAGTTTGGTCTGCAAGCTTGCATTAAAGCTTGCCTTAATACCAAGCAATGCATTTTTAAAATGGGAAGGTAGAAAATTAGAGCTAAACTGTTTAGGAATGAAACAAGAGAAAACACTGCCTTTCATATATTAGCATACATATCTCTGTAGCATTCCATGAAAAACATTTACTACCTTATAGGAGGGAATTACTAGCAAATACCAAGTTTATTTGCTTTGTGTCTTGGAATCCATAAATATATAACCTCTAATAATAGCAGCCAAGGGACGCGGTGGCTCAGTGGGTTAGGACACTGAGCTTGTCGATCAGAAGGTTGGCAGTTTGGCGGATTGAATCCCGAGTGCCGCGTAGCAGAGTGAGCGCCTGTTACTCGTCCCAGCTTCTGCCAACCTAGCAGTTTGAAAGCACATAAAAATGCAAGTAGAAAAATAGTGACCACCACGGTGGGAAGGCAACAGCGTTCCGTGCGTCTTTGGCGTCTAGTCATGCTGGCCACATGACCACGGAGATGAGCACCGGCCCCTACAGTCGGAAACGACCAGCACGCACGTGCGGGGGAACCTTTACCTTTTTTTAATAATAGCAGAATCAAAAATCTGTGCTTTATTTAGGTTGCAATTAATGTTGCAAACATTTTGTGATTCTGTATTGTGAGCAAGATCTTTAAAAGATTATTGCTTTTAGCATTAGAAGAATTAAAAATAAAATGTAATACCTGTGTTATGGATAATGTTTCTAATTTGTTCATTACAGTGGGGTTCCAGTGTATACCTCTGTTATAAGAAGTCAGTTCCAGCTTCTAACTCAATTGCATATAAAGCTGGTAAAGTATTTATTTTTTATAAATCTCAATATATTAGGAGAGATTACTATTAAGAGGGTATTTTATAGTACATTAAAGTTGCCTGTTAAATAGTGAACTGAAATTGCTTGATCAAAGAACATTCATCAATCTATTTGACTCATCTAAGGTATCCTTAGATGAGGATCCTTAAAAACAGTTTTTTAATATGTTGTCATTATGAAAAAGTTCAGAACGGTTTATCCTTCCATTATATATATTTATCAGCCATGAATTGCATGATGAAGAGCCTTTATCATTCTAACACTTTTTTGTATATAGCATTTGAAACAAAACAAATGTACAAAAGAAACTAGTTGGAAATTAAATCTCCTTATGTTGAACATCTCTTGCTGTGTGGAAAGCCACTGCAGTGAAATGAGGGAAAATTTCAAGAATTTAAGAGGGAAAGTGGGTTTTGGTTAAACATGGCATTTTCATCCCAACTGTGGGTCAGAATTCTGCCCCAAATCTGAAGTGAATAGATTGATAGGTTTGTATATATTTAAGGATAATGACATATATTGAAGAATTGTTGCCTTACTTTTACTCAGAATGTTGATAGGATTATACAGACTCTGCACTACAACATAGTAGTCCTTTCTTACTTGATAACAATGGACCAAGAATCACTAGGTTGGAACCCTTTTAATAGAAAGCTTAAACAATTTGATCGGGATATATACTCACATTGTTTTAAACTTTAAATCTGGCAGTAGTCATAGCTTTGCACACAGAGCATGTGTTCTTTGGGGAGATGCCTCATTGTGCTTCATGTTCTTGCACCATAGTCCAGACCATTCAGCAAATCATTTGATACTCAGAGGAGTCTTTTGGGTGAATTGCTGAAAGGTGAAGAGGTGTTTTTAAATTTAATTTTATACCATATGGCCTTTAGCTTCTGTATTCTTTAGCGTTTTTTATTAAGTCAGCATTCAGAACAGAAGGAACAACATTCAGTGGTGTGTGGACAATGTACTTATTTGTTTATTTTCATGCCTTAAAGGTTTAATATTCCGATATCCAGAAGATGACTACGAGTCATTCCCCTTGTCTGAATCTGTACCTCTCTTCTGTCTTCCAATGGGAGCTACCATTGAATGCTGGGATCCTCAAACAAAATATCCACTACCTGTATTCTCAACATTTGTTTTGACTGGTTCCTCTGCAGAAAAAGTATGTTTTGAGAAGAGTAATAGTTTTGCCTTTATGTATTATTACATTTCTAAATAAAAACATTATTTTATCCCATAATATTTATTTTTAAACTGGAAACACACACACACACACACACACACACACACACACACACACTATGCCTTCTATCTTGTTACACCTTAGAGCATTTAGAAAGACGAGCCTAAAAATGCAACAAATGAACTTATGGGTTAGCTCCTTTGTGTTTGCAGCTATCGGTAGCCCTCGTTTAGCAACTACAATTGGAACTAATCCTGTTGTAAGCGAAGGAATTGCTGAGTGGGAAATCATATGGCCACAGTTGTGCTTTCCTTTCCCTACTTAGACGCACCTTGGAATGCTGACCCTAAGCATTGGGATAATTAGCAAGAAGGGAATTAATGTTTGTATTTACACTCATTGGAGAGGAAGGGGTTAAAAGAGAGTAAGCAGGCACACAATGGAGAATACATATTAAAAGTAATGCAGTGATGCTGGCAGCCCTGAGCACACCACACAAACAGCCCGGTGTATTCCCCTGCTTAGTCTCTTGTAATCCCACCCTCTCCAATCTCTTCATCCTGCAAGGGGGGGGGAAGAGATCGGTCACAGGACAACACAAGTGTAATGGAGATCATGTGACTAAGGAGTACTGTGAAAGTTATAAAGTGGACATAGGTCATAAAGTCAGTTTCTCAGCACGGTTGTAACTTAAAACAGTTGCTGAACAAAACATTTGGTAAGCAAGAACTACTTTGTTGCTTATACTTTTATTTTACTGAGAAAATTTTGGATAGAAAAATCTTTATGTAGAGGTTGAATAATCCTTAGTGGATGTTTGTAATATTGTCACTTTTAAACATTTGAAAGCCTTCACTAAAACCTTGAAATCTGTCTAAAACTCATGGTGCAGGAGTTAGAGGAGATAATCAGAACATTTCATCTCTTTGTGTATCTTACCATAACTGATAAAGCACAGCTGCCTCTAAAGATGGTAACAAAGGTTCTAACAAAAAGATTAAAATATATGAATCAAGGTTAAATATTTTACTTAACCATTAAATTATAGTCCAAATAAAAATGAGTTACAGTCTACTAGATGCTTGGATGCTAATGAACTTTCCGTCTCTGAGGAAGCTAGGTATTATCACAAAACATAAGTCATTAATGATATTAAAATGCCACAATTATATTTATATTGTTAGTGTGTTAGGTTTTTGATAATATCTAGTTGGTTGTGTGGAAGACTCAGAGTAGGGAAATATTCTTTTTCTTTCACTTTTAGTGGATCAAATTCAATATATGTTGTTAGTTTTATGCAATTTCTGTAGCTGTAATGCCATTCCTACTCCCCCCCTTTTTTTTACTCTAGGTATATGGTGCAGCTATCCAGTTTTATGAGCCTTATGCGCAAGAGTCATTAAATGAAAAACAACACATGCAGCTTGGCCTTCTGACAGCTGTAGGGAGAAAGAAAGTTACCTCCAAATCTATAAATTCCAACAAATGCATCTGCCTTCTGTCACATTGGCCTTTCTTTGAAGCCTTTCGAAAATTTCTAATGTTTATCTATAAGCTGTCTGTGTCTGGTCCTCATCCTCTTCCAATTGAAAAGTAAGTGACAGATACCTTAAAATATCTTCCCATTTCCATGATTATTTTATGTACTGGATGCTGTTCTTGATGACTATACTTTAAATCTTAAATGCTTGAGGTAACAGATACTTTATAAAATTTCTTTACAGGCACATATCTCACTTTATGCACAACATACCTTTCCCTTCACCACAAAGACCCAGAATCCTTGTGCAGGTAAGTTAGAAATTTGATACAGTTTAATAATACTATCAGTAGCACTTAGACTTATATGCTGCTTCACTGTGCTTTACGGCCCTCTCTAAGCGGTTTACAGAGTCAGCATATTGCCCCCAACCATCTGGGTCCTCATTTTACCAGTCTTGGAAGTATGAAAGGCTGAGTCAATCTCCTTGACCGATATGGTCCATAGCATGCCCCTTCTGGAGCAAGTAGAGCAGGCCAATCCTATTGGAGTGAAGCAGTTGGTCTCATGTTTCCCATTCTTATTCTTCCCAACCCTTTGCTGCCACTTCACGGTACCGTAGGAAAGCAGTTGTGTCAAACCACCTTATAGAAATACTGTGAAAGTTTTTACAATTATGTAGGTGAAGTGCCAGAGGACTAGAAATGCAAATTTCACAGCTGGTGAGCCGTGCCTATCTAGTAATGTCTGTTTCCTGTGCAAATAGTTGTAGATAATGCACATTTCATGGGCTAATATGATTAATTATTTAATCGATACCTGATTAGTTAGTTTGCTTTTGTGAGTTTTCTCAAACTGCCAAATAACTAATATTTTGCTTTTTACAGCTGTCAGCCCATGATGCATTAATATTGTCTCAACCAGTCTGTACACCTTTACCACTCAGGTAATAATGGTAAATAATATTACTCAGGTAATAATGGTCAGTGGAGTATTTTAAAGATGCAGCTGAATTAAAATATTAAGAGCCAATTTACACAAAGTAAACCATAATTTGTTTAGCAGCAAATGAGCAATGTGCTAATGCATGCTATTCAGATTTTACCTCCATAGGTTTCCAAATTCTTTTTTGTAATGTACCTATGCCTCACCTCCCACTTCCCCGGTCACTGAACATAGTGGAATTTCACATTGATTTCTAACAGGAAATAAAATAAAGTCCATAAAGTCCTTAGATTATCAAAGTGGATCTAAAACAGCAGTCTTCCTTTTCCCAAACATGAAACATACATATCAAATGCAACAGGTTTGCTTGAATGTTTTTAAAAAGTGGGAAGAGGACTTAGAGCAGGGGTCTTCAAACTTGGCCCTTTTATGACTTGTGGACTTCAACTCCCAGAATTCCTCAGCCAGGCACACTGGCTGAGGAATTCTGAGAGTTGAAGTCCACAAGTTGTAAAAGGGCCAAGTTTAAAGACCCCTGACTTAAGAGTTTAATCCTGATAAAATAGGAGGAGGGAGGAATGCAGGTAGCCCTCAACTTATGACTACCATTGAGCCTAACATTTCTGTTGCTGAGTGAGGCATTTGTTATGAATGTTGCTCCTTTCTTGCCCTAGTTGATAAATGAATCACTGCAGTTGTTAAGGTAGTAACCTGGTTGTTAAGTGAATCTGGCTTCCCCTTTGACTTTGCTTGGCAAAGGTCACAAAAGCTCATCACATATAAATTTAATCAGTTATTATTGTTATTGTCATAATGAGCAATGAATGATACAGTCCTCAGTGTCCTAATCTCCTTGTAGTGGGGCAAACTACAGCACTCTGCTTATGAACCTTGGACCAGAAAACTGTGCTACTTTACTCCTCTTTGTGTTGTTGGAAGGCAAGATCCTACTACATTCTCTCTGTCCAGCTGTGCTGACTGGAGTTGCCGAAGCTGTGGCTGCTGTAAGTGCTAATAAGTTTGAATTTTTTGATTACCAGTTTTTATCTGATGGATTCTTTCTTATTTGTTGTCTTGCTTCACAAACATTGAACACTTAATTTTTTTTTCTTTGCTTTTGTTTAACATGACCTTCTGGGGGGAAAAAGTTGCTTACGCTTCTGAATGAAATATTTAAATTACAGAAGACATATATTTTCTTTATGTGAATAAGATGAGGCACACTTGGTCATTTAAATTGTTTATTTCCCTAAAGGGGAAATTATCTTGGAAGGATTTTCTATCGGGGTAGTATAAATGAATTCACAGGTTTTTGCTGCAAAAGAATTAATTAATGCCCAAAGGAACTATTGCATGAGAACAATAGGTGATCTACCGGTATTTTTCTTTTTCTTTTTTCCACATTTGTAAGTTTTCAGAATGAGACCTTTTGGTGATTAAAGTCATTTAAAAAAAACAAACCCAAACCCTTCCATGATTCACAGTATTTTGGTATTCTTCAAATTCTCTGGATCAAATCCATGTCCACAATGTAACTTTTCCCCTTTATTCATTCCCTGTGTTTCTCAGCAGATAACAGCCCCATCAGGTAGACTAGACCAGGAAAGCAACTTCACAGGAATGCTAAAAGTCCTTTTATTGTTATTGGCCATAATAACAAAATCTTCCAAGTCCGATTATACTGTATTCCTTTCGCCTTTATACTCCTACTTCCAAATGTTATTTCGTTCTCATCTTAAAAACGCTTTAGCCCCCTTGGCTTAGGCAACAGATCCTACATATCTCCATCAAAAGCTTCTTCCTGATTCTCTACAGAAATCCTACAATTCTCAGAAGCTTCTTGTCAAGCCTCTAGGGAAGAGAAACCTGCTTGCTTTTACAATTCTGTTGCTATTATTTTATCATTGGAAAGATTTGATAGGATAGAGTGATCACAGACAGGACATCTTTTTGTGCTGAACTAATATAAGTAACAGTTTGGGCTTCCATTTTATTTAGCTTGAAATGCAATTAGGAAGTAAATATATATGCTTTTCCAATACACACACAAGCTGCATTTTCAAGAAGATAGATTCAGAAATAACCTGTTTTGCTTTTATACTTTATAATCTGATTATCTTTGCCCTCCTAATTTTTTTCAAGAATGATATTTCATTGTTTTCTTAAATTGCATGTTACAGAGAAAGATGTTAGCATTTCTTGAAGTTCATGTCCTTTATCTTACGTATAATATAGTTTTCCTTGGTGGCTATATATATATATACATGTACATATGTACATATACATATACATACATACATGTGTGTGTGTGTGTGTGTGTAAATTTTTTGGCTTGCTAACAAAAAATAAAGGGAGCAAGCCAAAAAATTTACACAAATATGAGCTGCCACTGCTGTGGCTACTGCCTGTAGATGGCCTTGGACTAGGCTGAAACAGGAAATAAGATTTGTCCCGTGTCTGGGACTAAGCAAGTGTATTCTGAATGCTTAACAAACATATTTTATACATATATATATATATATATATATATATATATATATATATATATATATATATATATATATATATATATATATACACATATACATACATACACACACATATATATATACACATACACACACATATATATATATATACATACATATACATACACACACACACATATATATACATATATATATATGCATACATATACATACACACACACATATATATTTATATACACACACATACATATATATATACATATATATACATACATACATGCATATATATATATATATATATACACACACACACAACACACACACACACACACACACACACACACACACACACACACACACACACATATATATATATATATATATATATATATATATATATATATATATATATATATATTCCTTGGTGGCCATTTATTTTTATTTTTTACATTTTATGATATACGCCGTCCAGAGATACTTGTTGACATGGGTAGCTATAGAAATAAAAATAAATAAATAAATACTGTTCTATAATCCAAATGAGATTTTATATATAAATTCAAATTGAATGTATTAGTAGCGTTAGAATAAAATGAATACATCAAAACAGTTTGCGGTCAGGAAACATGCTGTGCATCACAATAGAATTAAAAATACACTTAGTCTTTTGGTAGAACTTTTAACTTTATCGTTGTCCAGCACATGATAAATTTAAGTGCTCCTAGAATAAAATGCTTACCAAATAATTAGAAAGACTTTTGTATTGCTAGTATTATGAATTATGTATCTTAGTATCTTACGTTGGTTTCATTTGCACAAGTGACTGTTGACCGGAATGGCTTACGAAATAGCATTTAGATATATGAAAATAGTCATTCTTATTAAAAAAACCTGTTATTTGACCTTAATTATGTATTTGTACAATAGCCTTGATAGTCCCAGCCAAGCTAAATAATTTGTGTGTATGGTTCACCCTAAACAAGGGATTAAATCATAAATTTCAGATTTTATTTATGCAGTGATCAATTGATGTCTTGTGTAATGTTGGAGCTGCTGTGACATTGAAATTCACATTATCTAACATGGTTTGGTGTTACCTCGATTTCATTGTCTTTTTAATTGATGGGTTTCATTTCATTTTTTCTTCAGATGATCTTTCCGTTTCAATGGCAGTGTCCCTACATCCCCCTCTGTCCTTTGTCTCTGGCAACAGTGCTCAGTGCTCCTGTCCCATTTATAGTTGGAGTTGATTCACGCTATTTTGATCTGTATGAGCCACCACAAGATGTGGTTTGCATTGATTTAGACACAAACATGGTGTACATGTAAGTCTTTTTTTTGTTTTGTTTTGTTTTGAGTTTTTGTTCATATCCTTTGTCTTCATATATATATATATATATACACACATATATATGTCTTTTGAAGTACTGGTGCAAAAATTTGAATGTGTTCCTTTTGCTCATTTTATCCAATCTGTGAAATTTAAAATAGCTCAAAGGCCCGTCCGGTTTACACGAGTACAGGTAATCCTTGGTTAATGACGGTGATTGGGAGTGAAATTTTCATTGCTCAACTCTCTTGTGAGGTGTGACCACATTGCTTAGCAGCCAGAGTACTGGCTATCGTTGCTATGGTTAAGTGAGGATCACAGTTCATTGAGTCCCAGGTAGCTTGCAAGCGGGCTGTCGGATGGGGAAGATTGAGTGGGTGACTGGTGTGGCATGAGCACAGCTGGGCTAGGGAGGGCCAATGCTGGGTAGAGGAGTACCTGTGAAACATGGTGCAAGTATGACTTGGGGAGGGGGGGCTGCTGCCAGGCAGGGAAGGACGCATGGGTGGCCCAAGAGGGGTGGCAGAGCTGAGGGGGCAACTGCCGGGTGGGAGAAAATGGAAGCAACTTATTGGAATCCAAGAAGACTCCACACCTCTGATTCAGGAGACCCTGAGGTCACAGATAAGTAACCCCAAGTAACCACAATGGCTCTCGGAGAGGGTCAAGAGCAGTTGACTGCAAGGGAAACCCAATCTTTCCATTCCCCACCACCACCACCGCCATCCTGTCAGAACCAATCGTTTCCCCCCCCTCCCACCGACTAATCTCAACTGTCAATAACCGTCCTTCAATCTGCCACAGTATTCAATACAACTGATGAAGCTTCCAGGATAGGAAGCGAAGCGTCTTCTTTTTTTCCCCTCAAAAAAAAACAGTCCAGTTGCCTTTTCAAAAAAAACAACAAAAAAACCCCACTTGATGCAACTATGAACTGGGTGACTGAGAATCTTCGTAGGCAACTCATTGGAGTGATTTCCAATCTTCCCTGCTAGCTTCCTCATTGATTTCTTTGTGGGAAGCTGGCAGGAACAGTCACAAATGGTTTTCCCGTGACTGCAGGACACTGCAACAGTCATTAAGTGTGAGCTCGTTGCCAAGCACCCAGACTGTGATCGTGGGGATACTGGGATGACTGGCAGGAACTTTAAGAACCGGTCATAAATATCATTCGTTTAGTGCCGTTGTAACGGGTGGTCGCTGAATGAGTGGTCATTAAATGAGGACTACCTGTGTTTGCTCTGAGTTGCCTAGTTCTTTGTGTGTGGGGGGGGGATGTTTGTGTGCTTCTCTTCACTTCCCCACCAATTGTAACTTTTTGTTTCATTTCTAGTTCAGTGAGCTGCTTCTCAGATAGCTTGGGAGAATTTTCTCCTCACCAACATTGCAGAGTGTGTGTGCGCGTCTCTGTGTGTGCTTGTGTCTGTGTCTGTCCTTTTCTATGTGTGCGTACGGGTACTGTATTCTTCAGTAGAAAAACTGATAGAAATCAGAAAATGCTGAACATGGATAGACATAGAAAAAGTGAATCTTGGCCACTATGAGGGACATCACATGAAAAGCACTATGCTGCCTTTCAAAAGAAGAAAAGCTAATAAAAATATATTGCTTAAGAAGGAAGGATTTTTAATGGCTTTTTTTTTGATGTTCTCACAATTCTAACCGATTCGGTAAATGTGAAGTCATTCTTCGCTGCTCTGCTAAGATGTAAATCAGAGATGGAGAATTTATCAAATGGTGATGGGCTATCCTCCCATCTTATCTAACATCTGGCTAGGCTAACTAAGCTAATGAGATATAAGGAAAAAAAACGCTTTCTGGAAAATCGTAACTTCCTAGCTTTGATATAAAAATTCATATGGAATTCGGGAATTAGTTTTGAGAGAGAAGTGGTAAAAGGTATTCTGAGAAAGAATGTCTGGAAGGTGTTGTTGTTGTTTTTTTTCCTTCAAAAGGCAACTGGGCTGTTTTTCCCTTGAGGAAGAAGGAAGAAAACATTTCGCTTCTCATCCAAGAAGCTTCCTCAGTGCTGATGGCGATCTAAGTCCTGTAGCCTTTTGAAGGCAAAAAAAAGCAGGTTTGAGACAACTGTGACCTGGATGACCGAGAACCTCCACAGACATTCTGAGAAAGGATGTGTGAATGAAAGTCAACTCAACACAAATGAAATTTTTCAACTGTCTTCTGCCTCTTTAATATCCTAAATGTTGTTCTTGAAAGTCGTGGACCTTCAAAATAACGTGGAGATGACCGTTGCAATGAAGGGAGAGGAAGAAAGCATTTGGAAACAAACAGTGGGAAGCATGCCACAACTTTAAGTCACCTTTTAATGTTCCTCTATATTCTTATAATGTGATTGAGCTTTCAGTAGAGTGGCCTAGTGCTGAAGACGTTCGCCTCCCACTCAGAAGGTTGAGAGTTCAATCCTAGGTAGCGGCAGATGTGTCTCTCCCAGGGTACAAAGTAAAAATATCTGCTGAGAGCTCCGAGTAGTGTCAGGAAGAGCATCAAGCCAGTAAACGCTCAGCTCCATCCAGTCGCCCCTGCTCTCCCCCAAATTAAGAGATTACATAAAAAGGGAGGCTTTTTTAATTGAGCTTTTATTCCTGGAAACATGCTAGCATTACACAAATGTTTATTTGATAGCATGAAGTTTGGTTATTTTATTTTAGAGGAATTGTTATCTTAAAAAAACAACAACACAACCGTCTGGATTTCTATTGATTGGAAGAGGTATTTGTTTGTGGTATACTTTTCCTCCACAGTAGGGATAAGCAGGGAAGGAATGTTTGTGACCAAAACATTTTGCGTTTGAGTGAATCTGCACAAAGAAGTAGTTGTGCAAAGATTGGACGTTTTTAATACCGAAACAATTGCATCCGGTAATATCATCTGTCCGCATTTGGGCAATGTGGATGGAGGGGTATGTATGAGCCTGAAATTGCTCCTCCTTATTGTAGGAATACTTCCTGTAAAATGTGAACCACCCCTAGCATTATAGCTAATCTCTTTTTAAAAGGGGAATATTCTTTCCCTATGTGCTTGTTTCCATCTGTAGTTTCACATTTCAGTAATCAAATGAGATCAGTATCATGTGACATACTTTGTGATATTGTTGGCAACTCTGCCAGGGGGAAATAAAAAATCTCATCTCATGTTAGAATTTGATGAGAGCAGGTTTATAAAAATCAATAGAGGCTGCACATTAGGAAAACCATAAGGCTCTGCTAGAGAAAAACGGCAAGGATTTGCCAGGTTTAGCCTCTGAGCTTAGTTCATATGGTTTATATACTACTACAGAATCAATGTGAGCCTTGGCCCTATTTTTTGTGGCTAATTTCCTTTCTTTGTGCTGAGTTTTCATACAATAGCAGGAGAAAGGGTGGAGGAAAAATCAGGAAAATATCATTGGGAATCTAGAGCAGGAAATTTTGAATTTTTGCAGTCATTTGGCAAATCTATTACTTGTGCATGCTGAAAAGTTAAATAGTAATCAAATCAGTAATATTTTTACTTGCAAGTCTTCAAATATTAAGATTTAATAACAGGATTGAAAAAAAATACACTATGATCGTTCAGATCTCACTACAAGTCATGCTGGATGTGAGACTGGTAAGAATGTACTTATATCTGAGGCTTGCAAATTTTAGACAAAAAACTATAATCTTTTTGTCTTGTGCTATGTCCTTATGGTGGCTCCAAGTTAGCTGCAGAATATGGATTTGTAGTAAAACAATCTTCCAGTTTGTACCCAGTTGGATTTTAAAAAGGGACTATGGATTTGTTTACATTTCAGATGTGCACAAATGGAAAACATGTTTCATTTTGAACTTGAAACAGCTAGACTGGTGGCATAGAAACTCAGTGAAACACTGTGGCATAGAAACTCAGTGAAACACTGGCTTAGTTAAATTAGTTAACTTTAATATGGGTCATAGTTCAGCTGAACAGAAGCATTTTGTTGTTGGAAGATCTCAGTTGTTTTGTGTTTTGGCTGAAAGAAACATTGTGGACTACACAAGAACTATGGAACTGATTTACAGGGTTAACAGATTTCATAAAATGACACTAAAATTGCATGAATTGTTGTGGTTCTTAGTTGAAATTGTGTTTGATATTGTTCTAATTTTGTTTGCTATTTAGCAGCAAGACAGTTTGCCCGCTCTTGCAATAAACTACAATTAGCATTGCTTACAAATGCAGTCATTTTTTTGACAAAATCCTCTGAATAAAATATACTTTACACAATAATACATTGCAAGAGGGAATCAGCAAATTGTAAAGTGGAATTAAAAGATAATAGGCTATTTAAAGAAGCTAAAATTACAGAGTTGATGGTAATTGCTGTCTTGAGCCTTATTCTTCCATGTGAAACAACATGCTGGGTTTTTTTCCATCTCAGAAAATTGTTAGAAGGAGAAGTAAAGTTCTGTCCATTCAGAAATATGGTTTTATATTGCAGAACTGACTTGTGTGGATTGATTCCTATGTTCTGGTTTCATTAAAAGGAGCATGTAAAACCTACAATTTGTTCATTTACTTTGTCTGACGTTTGATAAGGAGAATTAAAATTACAAAATATATTATGAAATAATATATTTTTCAAAGTATATACTAGAGGCACTCTGTGGATAATTACCCAAATCCAGCACAAAAGTCTGAATTGATATAGTGAGGTTTGAGTTACATAACTATGTTTTTAGGAGGAGAAAGTTTGTTTCAACTCATTTCAACTCTAATCAATTAGTAAAGCAGTATTGATTTATTCCAAAATTCTTTTTATCATCTCTGTAGTAGAGTGACTGATACTGACTTGCCTAAGCAGCTTAATTCATTGGTGAGGATGAATTTTGAACTGGAAATGTACTGCTTATGTGTGTTTTAAGCTTCTGTGCTGTTAGACCTTAATGCCCTGGATTTTTGAAAATGCACTGAAAAAAAAGAAATTTAAGAACAAAACATATTTGGATGATACTATACTACTTAAACTTTATGTACAAGCCTAAACCTGTATGTTTGAATTCTTGAAGTCTTGTGGTTTTAATCCTAGTAGCATGGTTTTGTACAAAATCTTGTACAATGATGATGCTATTGTCTTGAGCAAGGCCATTTCTCATATTTAGATCTGTTTGATTTAATGACCAAGTTATAAGCTGGCTTACAGTGAGTGTTGAATTTTTAACTCTCCCACTCTCAACTCACATAATTTTGAAAATCATGCTGAGCTACTTAAATCTCAACAGGAGCCATAAAAATTGCAGGTTGGCTGCTCCTGATGTAAGAAATTATGTAGAATGATTTCAATATGACTTTTTTTCCTTTCTCTTATTTTCTTTCCTGCGTGCTGAGGAACTGAAGCAAAGCTGAATGAGACTTCTAGATCTGAATAAAATGTCATACTTCACTGACCTAAGCAATTACAATGCAGGATCATAAATAAAAGTCCCGATGTAAACATTATTTTTCCCATTTTGTGTCATTCTCTACAACTTTTTTTTTTGCATACAGTGCAAAATTAACTTTGCATGGTGTACTGATTCATCTTTGTTCAACCTGAACAGTTTTAAAATGTTTTGTCAAGACTTCGTTGCATAACAATGTCTGTACATGAAAAATGAATTATTTGAGCCACTTTTTCTACACAGGCAGCATTTACATTCAACGTTGACTATTAACTCTAAGCACTCAATAAAAATACCACGGGCGACCAGATATAATTTCAAGTTTGGAAATACGAGGCCCAAAATGCTTTGTCAAAATAATGCTGCAATCATGTCTCAAGATAAACGCGCTGATTGAAATAATGTATCTAAATAAAAACACTCAAAAGAAAAGTTGGTATAACTTTGGAATGAAATCTAAATTCAGCTGAGAGGGTTCTTAATGCTTATCAGTGAAACCCCCAAGTTGATTCAAATCACCTGGCATTAAAACAGTGAAAGGAGTTTTGGAATTTTAGTGGGAGATGGTAAATGCCTGTTCCTCTTCTTGTTTCAGTATCGGGAAGCAATAAAAGCTGAGCGTTACATTTTTATGCATTACTCATTTTGACATAAGTGCTTTTGTTTCTGCTGTATAGATCAGATGATAAGAAGAATATGAACTGGAAGCTGCTTCCTAAGAAGCCGTGTAAAAGCCTTCTTGGGACGTTAAGAAAATTGCACCCAAAACTTGCCTTAGGTAAGACAAGAGGTTAAAAGGAACTAATCTTTGGAAAAGAAGAAAATTCAGCTGAATGGTTTGTTTTCCCACAACAGCAACAGCCCAGTGCTGCTTACAGAAGAGCAGCAGGATCCCATGACCACCCTGCCACCATTCACTCCTTGATTCTTTCTTTCCACTGAAGAAGCCAGTATTTAAACCCGATCAAAGTCCTTGCTATATTGCTATGTTCAGCTTTAGTCCTTCCTATGTTTGCTGTATTCCACTTTATCATATTAAAATAAATTTAGTATACCCAAGTGCATTTTATTTAATAAAAATAATAAAATAAGTAGAGACAGAGACAGAGACAGAGACATGCAATTGAAAATATTTACATCCATAAACTCTTTTTTTGGAATTATTCCAAGATGTTTAAAACAATTCAAATACCAGGGAAAAACCAAACCAAACCTATTTTCATAAATTTCCAGAGAAACCATAGGGAGTATTATGAATTTTATTCTGGTTTACTAATTAAGCTGCCAATTTAATAAACTGCCAATTTAATAATGCAACTGATGGTTGCAGCAATCATGTAATCAGCATTTGCGACTCTCCCTGCAACCTTCCCACAAGCAAAGCCTCACCCAGTTTTATATCTTTGTAAAGTCATTTTTTATACATCTGATAAAGATTTCAAATTTTTTTCCTCATTTTTTTCCCTATTTTTTCTGTGTTAATGCAAATACAAATTTAATAAATATGAAAAGCTTAATTTTTGAAACATAGTGACAAGATTTAATATTAATAACCATGTTGTTTTACTAAACACCATTATTTCTACAAATCACAGGTAGAATATAATAATTTCTATACCACAGTCTTTATGAAGTTGAAATACCTAGTAGAAATCATCAGATTTCAAAGCATGCTTTTAAGAGTACAGAAATAGCAATAGCACTTAGACTTATATACCGCCCCTTAGTGCTTTAGAGCAGGGATCCCCCAACCTGTGGGCCACTGCCCACTACCAGGCCGCAGCCTATTGGCCACCGGGCTGCGTGAGTGGCTGGCTGGTGTGCATACATGTGCATGCGCATACAGCCACACTTGCGTGAGTTTGCAACCCCACTCATGCGAGCATCACTGCAAGCATCATGGGCATTCATGGCCCCACTCACACGAGCAATGGGTGTTTGTACATGTGCACGCTCATGCGTTCATCCCCGACAAGACCATCCCCACTGCCAACCCTGAAAGATTGGGGAACTCTGTTTTATAGCATTCTCTGGGCAGTTTACAATGTCAGCCTGTCGCTCCCCGACCGATGGAAGGCTGAGTCAACCTTGAGTCAACCTTGAGCCTGTAAGGATCAAACTCTGGGCTGTGTGGCGAGTTAACCAGCAATACTGCATTTGTAGGCATTGTGCCTTCTAGGGTCCTGCAAGTTCATTCTCCTTCAAACGTTTCCTCTGTAATGTCTCTTTGGTGGTGGGTGTTTGTTTGACTATGTTCATTTAATGTAAGTCTCCTTAATTCTCTATGCCTTACTCAACTCTCTAATCCAGTTCACAGAAAGACCCAAGAAGGCTCTGCGGTTGAGATGAAGCCAATAGAGGCAGATTTCTCCTGGCAGAAAAAGATGACGCAATTCGAAATGGAGATTCAGGAAGCCTTCCTGCGTTTTATGGCCTATATTTTAAAAGGGTATAGAATTTTTCTTAAGCCAATCACGCAAGCACCTTCAAATAAAACTACTGCTGCGGATTCCCTGTTTGACCTTCAAGGTGAGGTTGGGAGATAAATGGAAATAAATGGCAGTGTTCAAATAAAATACTGGCCGAACTTCAAATTTAACAAATGCTGGTCTTCTCAGCTTGCCAGTTTCTTCTTTGTATGCAGTAGAATAAAGAATAGAGTAGAGTAGAGTATGAGCTTTGCTGGCATTCAGGGCAGGCAGTGAAACAGAGAAGGCACACCTCCTCCGTGCCACTAGATGATTTTGGTAGAGCGAATACAAAGTACACCCACAGTCCAATTTTGTTGTGTTGGGCAGACACAACTGGAGAATGGGGGACCTGTGAACACTGGCAGATAACTCCCTCTCTTGTCATCTGTTCTGTCTTGTAAATTGAGCACAAAATGTTAGAGCTATAGGATTTTCTTTGCTTGTCTAAAATGCTAAATTACCATATTACAGAAGGGATTAGATTTGTTCTTTAAAGAGTCATATGAAGTGATTCCGTCAGCTGGAGTTCAGAAGAAGAATGCGTAATCTCCCAATTCTGTAAAGAGCTTTAAGAGCTCCAAATTTTCCAAGTGGATCCAGTTCCAAAGCTATCAGTAACAGGACATAATGATGCTAAAGATATATTGTGTTTGAAAACTGGAGCTGAACTTTTTAAAAACTGTCACGGATACTGACTCTGGGTGTTGTATCCTAAGAGCAGGATATATGCTGAAAGCAATTTGTGTAGGGTCTTGTAGATAAATAGCCGTGGACTCAGAATGTCCATATTGTGGAAACACTGCTCAGTGTTACAGGAGATGAATAAACAGAAAAATGAGATAATTGTAAGGCACTGTAACAAAAATGTCTAGCTATTTTCTTTTCTTCCTTTATATATACTAGGATTTTTAAAAAGTAGAGACCGTGCCTACACAAAATTCTACACAGCTTTAACAAAGACACAGATTTTTAGCCGCTTCATTGAAGAATGCAGTTTTGTGAGTGACAAAGATACAGGATTAGCATTTTTTGATGACTGTGTAGAAAAGGTAAAGATATTTATTTGGTAAATATATCATTTCACTATAAATTTAGTGCATGACTATTTTGGGGAAACAACATTTTAACTCTTTTTAAGTGCCATGCAATAGTTTTGATGTTAACTACCTATGGTATTTTATCCTGGAAACGTTCTCATGTTATCCACATTAGATTTGTTCAGGGCTTTGTTAGGCAAGAGAATTTAAAAGTTTACACTATACATAATAGCAAAACGCTGTGCTTATCTACAAAAATAAAGCATTTATTTCTAACATTTATTTTAGCTTTTTCCTGAGAAAGGATCAGAAAAAGGAGATAAGGTATTTATTTACTTCTCATGGGACAAGAATTTGCTGATAATTAAGCATGTATGGTCATAAAGTGGAAATGGAAGATGTGATTGATCAAGTAGTGGTCTGGGAATTTTAATACATGTTTTTTCTAGATGTGCTACTTGGAAATTGAATAGCTGCTATATTAGTGTTTTGTGGATCTTCTAGCCGTGCTAGTGGTAGACAGCTGCAAGATGTGTACCTACTCATAGTTTCTTCCACCTTTTCTTCTACATCACACTCTGTGCTTAGCAGTTGCATCCTGGAGGCTTTGAAATAGCATTGTAATATTAAAGTGTGATGTATTTGCAGGTTGATGTAGACTCTGCAGAGGATATTCGGTTAATTGAATTTGATGAATCTCAGAAGAGTGAACACACAGTGTTTATAATGCCACCAGAACCACCCCCAGACAATGGACAGGAAAGACTACCAAAGTACAGGTATTCCCTTATTGGCATATGGATAGACTTCTCTTTATTTCCATCCAGACTTTCCTAATTTAGTGTTCTTCCAGATAGGCTTGGGAGGCGGCCGTGGCAGATAGGAATCTTGGAATATCTGGGAGACAGAGACCTTTATCAAGAATGTCCAGTATGCTGAATGTTCATCTGACTAAAATTACTGTTACCTTGAATTTTAATTTCTGCTAAATATAGAAATTTAGAGAATATATATATATATTTTTAGCCACCGTGTTCATCAGAGGTATGCCAAATGTGTGGGATTTGAATTATTTAAAATTTGAAATGCTCCGTTTCCATTGAGAATCTACTCTTGATTATTTTAGAAGTCTTTCAGTTTGAAAGACCTGTGTTTTAAGTTGAAAACCCTTAACTCCAAACACTGAAGAAAGATTTTCCTCTTGAATTGGGGTGGTTCAAATTTTATTTCATTGTATTCATTTTATTGTCTTATTGTGGATGGAAGACAGTGTTATACAATTTGGATTTTCTTTTCCAGTTACAAGACCTTCCCTAAGTTAGAGCTTAAGCTCTTTGACAGATTGCAAGATCTCAAACTTTCATTTAAGAGGCACCCGGCTAAAAGCAACGTCTCAAATAGTCCGGCGCTTATGGCAAAGAGGACCAAGCAGGTTAGTTTTTATTTTTTAAGATACATTCAGAATTGAAATAAGTTAGAAAAAAAAATGATATAACCAGCAGAAGTGCACATTTTTCTTTCCCACGTCTCACGCTGTTAAAAAGAGCATGTTATCCGACACTCCTTAGATTCCTTTTAATAGGTGTCTATTTTTACTCTTTTGTTTTGCAGGAGATAAAAGCAGCCCACAAACTCGCCAAGAGGTGCTACACAAACCCCCCACAGTGGGCCAAATTCCTTTTCAGTCATTGTTACAGCTTATGGTTTATTTGTCTCCCAGCCTATGTGAGAGTTTCTCACCCCAAAGTCAGAGCCCTGCAGCAAGCATATGAAGTTCTTATTAAAATGAAAAAAACAGACGTGGAACCACTGGATGAAGTAAGTTAAGAAGACTGCCGTGCCATAAAAATATAAAGTTGTATTTTTTTGTCTTGGAATAATATTTATGATATTTGCTACTTCAGTGCAGATTGTATAATAAGGTGCCTTTGCAACACCCTTTGATCTGAGGGCGCAAAGCCACGAAGCATCTTTTTGGAAACTGTAGAGCTGCTGCTTGTATCCCAAAAATATGACAACTGCAATTCAGTACCCTTTAAGTACTTAATCTAAGAAAAGATTGCAGGGATTTTTTGTTCGTTTGTTTTTTTGGGGGGGTTTTGGTACACGGTTTGCGTGCTTGGCTTTCTCTGGATTGGCTTGTAGTAAAAATGGGTGTATGTGTATTTAGATTACCTTGCTAGGCCCCAAACATGGGACAAATCTTATTTCCTGTTTCAGCCTAACCCAAGGCCATCCACAGGCAGTGGTCACAGTAGTGACAGCTCATATTTGTGCAATTTTTTTTTGGATTGCTAACAAAGAATTAAAGGGAGACTGATATGCATTTCAAACTTATTTGTTCTCATCAGTCGGGTATGGCTGACTGATGAGAACAAATAAGTTTGAAATGCATATCAGTCTCCCTTTAATTCTTTGTTAGCAATCCAAAAAAAAATTACACACACACACACACACACACAGAGTATATGGATGGTATGTGTTTGGGATATTATTTTAATAGGCTGGCAGTTTTCTTTTTATTCAGTGGTAGAATATCTCTCGCTTTAAACTAGCATTCCTCTGCTGACTGATGATACGTGCCAAGATAGACTTATATTGTAAGAATAGTCACGCTTGATCCTTTACTGTTGATAAAATCTATACTCTTTTCAATATTTATCAGGTGTGTTATAGAGTTTTAATGTTGCTCTGTGGACTTTGGGGCCATCCTGTCCTGGCTGTGCGGATTCTCTTTGAGATGAAAAATTCTGGCATAGAACCAAATGCAATCACTTATGGTTATTACAATAAGGTAAGCAAAAAATGAGTAAATATTACATAATGAGGATTTATAACTTCCTTCCTTAATCATTGTTGGAAAACAGTGATATAATTGTATCTGACTTAAGATTGCAGGGAATGGATTATAAGGGTGTCGCGTATGTTGACTATTTTGGAAATATTTTTCTTAGTAATTTTACTCTTCTAGGCAGTTTTGGAGAATCCCTGGCCTAGCAGTAATCGCAGCGGTATATTTCTTTGGACAAAATTGCGGAATGTGGTACACAGTATGACACAATTAAAGCAATGTCTCAAAAAGACGACACCTACTTCACAGGTTGCTTCAATACCAGGTAAGGTCATAATCCTCAACTGCCGTACACAAAATATAAATCCTGCTGCTTTAGATTAGATTATTGGTGTGTGTGTGTGTGATGCGAATTGCATGTGAGGAAACAGGCACAATTAAAATGCAAGTGCAGAGTATCAAATGGTGTACTGCAATGTGTGTACATGTGGGGGGTGGTGCCGTTTTGATAAGCGTTTATGTCTTAAATACTGTGAAGCAGGAGTTTTAAGGTACCATTAAAAGGAAGGGGGTATGAGAATTTGTGCTTTGCGTCCCCCAAAATAGCCTGCGATAGGCACATTCGGGTGGATTGGTCTTCATTTGCCGAAAAAGGTCTTGGGTCAATCCTTCAGTAATGCTGTAGATTACCATACTGCTGCTCCTCGGGTTTTGTTTTTTTTAAAAAAAACCACTAATATATTATTGTTCCTGTCTTCAGCTTCACCGAAGATCCCAGGTGGAAGTGATGGGGACACGGTGAGCCATGGTAGTGTGGATAGTTCTAATGATGCTAACAGTGGGGAACACACACTCTTCGTCAGAGACTTAGTCAGGCTTGATTCCATTGATAATCACTCTAGCACAGGTATTAGATCTGTTGGGGTTCACTAAGTTTGCAATGTCTTTCTAATATGCTGCCCGCCTTAATATTGTTTCTGTTACAAAGATTGTGTGTTATAGAAAGAGGAAAAGATTTTTTTTTCCTGTTCCAGGCCAATCCCATCATGCTTAGCTTATGCAGCTGTGGTAGGTAGCTTTTTTTCTGTCCCTCTCTTTTAAGAGAGAAGTAGCTCAGGGATTTTCAACCTTTTCACCCATTGTACCACTTTTAGGATATGGCAACATCCGAGTACCACCAGTCGCCTAGCAAGGTCTCAAAAACTTGACCCCCCCCCCCAAAAAAGGAAAAAAGTGATGAAGTACAGGTAGTCCTCGACTTACAACAGTTCGCTTGGTGACTGTTTGAAGTTACAATGGCACTGAAAAAAGTGCCCTCCAAGCCACAGCTGAGTAAGACACCTGCCTGCCCACCCGGCGGCACTCTTCCTGTTGTCTGAGGTTTTCATTGTTGTGAGCATTTCTGTTGAGGATTGGCAGCGGGGGTGGGGTGGGGTGTTTGGTTTTTATTCCCCCCCCCCATCTGCTGGGTGGTTGCAGCAGGTTTTGGTCACTTCACATGACCCTGGGACGCTGTGACCATCATAAATATGAATCAGTTGCCAAGCATCTGGATGTAAATCACAAGACCCTGGAGATGCTGCAACATTCCAGCTGATCGGCGCTTCTTCTGGGCTCTGAAGCGCTAGGATCAGCGCCGAGCTCCACCTGGAGCCTGGCGCTGCTCCTGGCGCTTCTGCTGAGCCCTGACAGCCCTGCAGCTCCAGCCGTCTCTTGCTCAGGCTTGTGCGGTGCTGCCACCAGTTCAGCTGATTCCCCTCCCCCGCTACCACTTTTCTAGGATGGTCACATACCACCTGCCAAGTGCCAATGTACCACAGGTGGTAACCGTAACACTGGTTGAAAAGCCCTGAAGTAGCTAATCAGCGGGAAGAGGAAGAGGCAAGGTAGAAAATGAAAAACATTAGTTCAATGTAAAGAATTGTGGTTATTATACCAACTTGAGCTTTTATGTTTATTCTGCCTACAACTTCTTTGGCCTTTCAGCACAAGTGAATATGTGTGAGGATATATTGTGCCCTGAATCCTGATATAATTATGTGATCCCGGGAAATATACGTTTGAGTGAAGGATATTTCTGTGGATTGTTCTATATCCCAACTACATGTTTTTGAACTTGAGTAAAAATTTTAGTGAGAGCAAAGGAATCTGTTCATAGTAAACCCGGAATGCTGTGTTTCAGAAAATTTCACAGTAAAACTTGCATTAGGTGGGGAGCATTCTACATTTAGCCCAAATTTGCTAATTAAAGATAAATGTGGAAATGATTTTTAAGTGCAGAGAGCTGAATCTTTCTGAGAAGAGTTTCCTGACTCTCACTTAGCTGCAAGTTACCTATGTTAAATGAAACAAAGATCATCTTATTTTGAAAATCCTGCTCTTAAACATAAGTCTAAAAGTTGTCCCGTTCCTCAATTTTCTCTACTAAACTTTCTGACTTCCTTCTTTTTTAAAACCATTTTAGTCTTTCTCTGTTTTGTGTAGATGGCTTCTTGTATTTGTCTAGTAGTAGATAACTAAATATTCCTTCTCTCTGATCCTTGTTGCTCTGCTTCTTGCTCTGTGCTGTCTCTTGGTGCTGCATTTGTCCTTGGCTGTCATGGTGTGGGGTGCAGACTTGTGTGGTACGAATCCTTGGAGGCAGATGTGCATTAATTCTGCTGTTGAATGTTAAACCCTGCAGGTAATTTTCCCATGAATTAATGTAAATCAATATAAAAACAGTGGCTGACTTTTTGATGTGCTATTTTGAATAATAGCAAGTTACTTTGGAAACACGTACATAGCATATACTTCAGATTTCATTGATTGGTGGAATTTTACTCCTTCCATTTATTATTAAATAATAAGTTGTGTTTCTTCAGTCTAGGATTTGACTGTTGTTCAAGTTGCAAGCCTTTTCACTTCTGGCCACATCCATATAATCAAGTGGTTATAACTAGAAGAGTCTAGACTCTAGAGACAATCTGTCACCATTTAGGACAGTGTTTTTTTCAAACTTTGCATGCTGGCTGAGGAATTCTGAGAATTAAAATTCCACCCTGCAAAGTTGCCAAACTTGGAAAACACTGATTTTTCCCCCCCAAAACTGATTATGTAAGAATTTCAGCCTCCTAAGTCCCAGCATTTGTTTTTTTTACCTCTGAATATGTTGGAATTCTCAGTGAATTATGGGAGTTATAGTCACAGTTAATGTAGGAGCCACTTTTTGGGAAAGGCTATATTGTATAGCCTATACGTGGTGGCTCAGTGGGGACGCGGTGGCTCAGTGGGTTAGGACGCTGAGCTTGTCGATCAGAAGGTCGGCAGTTTGGCGGGTCGAATCCCGAGTGCCGTATAGCAGAGTGAGCGCCTGTTACTCGTCCCAGCTTCTGCCAACCTAGCAGTTCGAAAGCACGTAAAAATGCAAGTAGAAAAATAAGGACCACTACGGTGGGAAGGTAACAGCGTTCCGTGCGCCTTTGGCGTCTAGTCATGCCGGCCACATGACCACAGAGACATCCTCGGACAAGCGCTGGCTCTTTGGCTTTGAAACGGAGATGAGCACCGGCCCCTAGAGTCGGAAACGACTAGCACGCATGTGCGGGGGAACCTTTACCTTTACCTTATACTTTATTAGATAATAAAAGCACCAGTCTTGAGGTTATGAAGGTAGCACAAACAGAGCTTAATTCTGTAGATTAATACAGGGGGAATGTGAACGTAGATACACATATAAAGAAGTAAACCATAGCAATGAAATCATTTTAACTCAGAGGAAAGAGGGGCAAAGGGATTAATAGGGTCCTTGATACGTGCCATTTGAAGAGCTGATTTTGACTTATAAAGCTCGTTATGTTTTGGCCTCTGGATACCTATAGCCCCACATGCTCCAACCAGAGTGAGCCTGGCTTCCTCAGTCATATTGGGAGAAATCGCTGTAAGTGCCCACTTAGAGGAGATAAAAGGGATCTGAGGCTTCGCCTTAGTGGTGCTGCTGGTTCTGCAGAGCAGCCTCTCCGTGGAAATCAGGCTGGTGTCCTCCTTGGACTGTTCTGGAGCACCCTAATTATATTGGGCCATTTCTGTTTTACTTTTTGAGTTGTTGTATTCTTGAGTTACTGTTACTATTGCACTGTTTCGATTTTATGCTGAGTTTATTCCTACCATGGACATTTTTAAGTCTTTTTTTTTAAAATTATCTTGTCAACCCTGAGAGTCATTCGATTGTAACTGATGAAACGAACGGAAATGAATGTGATTCTTATTTCTCTGTTGTGGGTTACCTGCATCATCTCCGTGTTAATCTTCAACTAGCAATAATACACTCTGCAAAAATTACATCTCGAAGCATACCTTTCGCCGTATCTCTGCTGCCGTTCTTTCTTCACTGAATTTCAAAGTATGCTTTATTAATAATTTCTGTTTTAAAATAAAATTTTGCGATGCACATTTTCTCCTAAGGTAAATAAGATGCTCTGAGGGCAGAGAGAGAAAAGCAAATGGACAAGTCTTGTCTCCTCTCCCCCCCCCACAGGAGGTCAGTCAGATCAAGGCTACGGTTCTAAAGATGAACTTGTAAAGGAGGATGGGGACCACCTTCATTCCGCAGATGTGCTTATAGAGAAAGATCTTGCTGCAAAAGAAGACCCGATTGGAGGTGCGTTAGAGGGATGGCAGAATTTTTCTTTTCAAATATGCTTTCTAAATTGGACCTGTACAGAATTGGTTTTATCTGGCTTGATAATAGTACTTAGGGAAAAGATCTTGATATAGTACAGTAGTCCTCAGCTAATGTTGTGATTCAGGGTCAGCCTGTGGGTTCGGCAGTTGGGTCGGACGACTCAGAGGAGGAAGGGGGTGTTGAAGACCTTGCTGAGGGGGTTGAAGATCTTGCTGATGATAGCCCTCAGGCAGGCCCCTCCCACTTGGTCACCATGGAGACCCAGCTGTGTGAGCCTGACAGTGTGGATGAAGATGACCCACAGCTGGCCCTGTTCAAGGACGCCCGACGCAGGAGGACTAAGTAGGAGTAAACAGAGGAAGGCTGTGGGGCTTCTCGGAAGGAGGCAGAGAGAGGCCACGCCCTGAACTCTTTATAAAGGGAATGTGTGGGGAGGGCTGGTTTGCTGAAAGCAACCGCTCAGATAGTGTTTCAAAGCTCCTGTATCTTGGTTCGTGTCTTGTTTGTTTTTTGTAGTAATAAATTTGGCAGACGTAATTCCAGCCTCTTGCCGTTTGTAAAGGGGTTGCCTTTTCTGCAGGGCCGGTAGCAGGCTGGTAAAGAACAGCTAACAACAGTTGAATTAGTGACCGTTCCCAGTTACAATAGCACTGAAAAAGTGACTTACGACCATTTTCTCAACAGTTTTATTTATTTTATTTTATTTTAATTCCATTTATATCCCACCCTTCTCCGAAGACTCAGGGCGGCTTACAAGCTTAGCAGTAGCCTTCATTCTTATGTATATGCCTGCTTATTAGGGCTTTCACACACACCCCAAGCGGCATTATTACAAAGTCAGCTTAATTGCCCCCAACAATCTGGGTCCTCATTTTACCTACCTCGGAAGGATGGAAGGCTGAGTCAACCTTGAGCCTGGTGGGATGCGAACCTGCGCTAATTGCAGGCAGCTGGTGTTACTTAAGGAGGCATTAGCCCACTGCTCCACCAAGGCTCTTATAGTTACTACCTTTGTAGCATCCCCACGGTCACGCGATCAAAATTCAGATGCTTGGGCAACTGGTTCATACCGATGTCCGTTGCCATGTGCCAAGGTCACATGATCCCCTTTTGCAACCTCTTTAACAAGCAGAGTCAACGGGAAAACCAGATTCCCTTAACAGTCGGGTGACTAACTTACCAACTGCAATGATTCACGTAACGACTGTCGTAAAAGGGGGCAAAACTCACTTCACAAATGCCTCACTTAAAAACAGAAATTTTGGGACTCAGTTGTGGTCGTACGTCAAGGACTACCTGTAGTTGATTACTAAAAAAAAAGGTAGTCCTTGACTTGACGTTCGGTTAGCGGCCGTTGGAAGTTACAACTTCACTGACAAAAAGTGACTTACGGTTGTTTTTCACACTTACGACTATTGCGGCCTCTCCGTGGCCACACGTGATCAAAATTCAGGCACTTGGCAATGGGCTCATAGTTATGATGGTTGCTGTGTCCCTGGGTCTTACGATGATCACCTTTTGTGACTTTCTAACAAGTAAAGTCCAGGGGTAGGCCAGATTCAATTACCCACTATTACTAATTTAATAATAAATAATAAAATAATAAAACCTTTATTGTCAAAGTACAACATGTGTACATTGAGATTAGCAGAGCCTCTCCCCATGCTCTCTCCCCCCAACACACAGTGACAACAAACCCTCCATCCCACCACACTATGTGTGGTGTAGTTGGTTTACATAGTGTGGTGGGATGGAGGGTTTAATTTAATTTAATTTAAACAACTGCAATGATTCACTTACCATTTGTGCCAAGAAGGGGCAAAACTCACTTAACATCTGTCTTGCTTAGTAACAGAAATGTTGGGCTCAATTGTGGTCAAGGACTACCTGTAAGAATCAACACAGTATAATGTACCGAAGATGTAAAAAAAAAAAGGTCCAGCTGCAATTATAGGTTGTATCCACAGAATACAGTCTCTAAATCTTGGGAAGAAATATTTCCATTTCCGCTCTTCTGTTTAGATCTGGCGTTACATTTTAAGGATTCAGAGTGGAAAAGATTCAAAGAAGAGCAGCCAAGATGATGGAGGCTAATATTTATGGGATGTGCTTAAAGCAGAGGTTGGACAGCCATCGATGCGGATGGCTTGGATTCAAATTGAGATTCCTGCGCTAAGCAGACATTGGCCTTGATCGCTTAAATGGCACTTTCCAACTTAGTGTTTCCGTGATTTTAAGTTTAATTGGGATCTAGTGGCAGAATTTACATTCTGGAATGTCACTTTTAAAGGGGATTATTTTGATTGATTGTGCTTGGATATCATTCAAAAGTCGGATTGCCTGGGTGGTGGGCAGTGAGTTGAAAGACGTTAAGCAAGTAAATAGGAAAAGGAAAGCAGCATAAGAACAATAATAAGGCACAATAAGTATGATAGAAATCAGGCAGAATTAATACTTGCAATAAATGTAGTATATAAACTACAGCAAACTTTCAAGTCCTAAAATAACCACGTGCTTCTTAAATTGCTTGGAAAATAAGAATAATCATCAAAGTGATATTAAGCAGAACAGAAGATGAGGTGAACATTCTTTAGAAAATATTCCATAGATGAAGACTACAACTGAAGATAACTTTTAAAAGGTTCCAAAAATACAGATCAAATGTGTTTCTTTTTTAAAGTACTTTTGGGGATAACCGCCCTGAGTCCTATGGGAATAGGGCGGTATATAAATCAAAATAATAAATAAATAAATAAATAAATAAATAAATAAATAAATAAATAAATAAATAAATAAATAAATAATCCATCAAGCCTACCGTTTAAGACAAGGGTAGGCAACCTCGGCTCTTTTATGACTCATGGACTTCAACTCCCAGAATTCCTGAGTCAGCATAGTCATAAAAGAGCCAAGGTTGCCTACCCCTGGTTTAAGAAATTCTCTCCATGAGTCATAAAAGAGCCGAGGTTGCCTACCCCTGGCATATACAAATAAATGTGCTGAAAAAGGATTGTCTTGGCTGCACTTTTTGGAACAAGAACTTAGACCCTCTCCAGATGTATTGGAAAATACATGCTGACTGGAAGTGAAATGGGAAATGTTAGTTAGGTACTTGCTATTAGACATGGTATTCATTTTTTCTCTACTTTCACGAGTAAAGAAGTCAACTCTCTCTTTTCCTCCTGTCTTCTGAAGATTTTTCTGGCACCAATGAATCTGCAGAAAAATGGCACTCTAATACAGAATCTCAAAGCCCAGTGGAAGCGCCTGTGCATTCTACAAGCAGTATTGTGAAGGTTCCCTCCGGTATGTTTGTTTCTCCTGGCAGGAAAAGCAGCAGCGGTAAGCTAATCCATGTATTTGGTTTATTGGGAATAAAATTAGAGATCATTTATGCTGTGCTTGGCTTGTCCAAGAGAAATTAATTTATTATGTGAAAAACGTTCAAGAATAATTATCATCCGACCTTGCTTGGCACTTCCTACATCAGTGCTTCTCAATCTGTGGTCCAAGGACCTGGGGGGTGGGGGGGGCATGATATTGTCACGGGTCTGCGAAGGCTTGAAATAATGTTATGATTTAAATCTTGAGTTATGTCTTGGTAGTCCATGGCCATGGTCTGTGACCACAAAAGATATTTAAAGGGGGTATGTGGTGAAGAAAAGGTTGAGAACCACTGTTGTGTAGCACAGTGATGCTTCCTTGATTTTTAGGCTCTTAATTAGAAGCTAAATAATGGAAAATACCCAGTCTAAGGACTGTGGTACTCATTTAACAGATGATGATGATGATGATGATGACGACGATGACTTTTCTTACTAAATGTAATCTCACTCCTTATATATGTTTACCCTGTTTAAATTGCAGGAATACATGATTCCCGGTAGTTTTGTAAACATTATAAAAATTAAATGAGGCTCACTTGATGCATGTGTTAAAACCTCTAATTTAACATTTTTTATTTGTCTTCTCTTACTGCAGTACAGATCAATGTCAAATTAAACCTGATTTAGCTTCTTCAGATGTTCCTTGCTAATTCTTAGTATTAACAAAAAAAAAGAGGTCCTGATTAAGAAAACCAGCAGTCTGTGTGCCATTTGCCCAATGGAGTTTAGCAACAGCAGCAGCTGGTTAATCATCTTTAAGCTGTGAAGCTAATAAGAATCAGCCTGGTCTGGGAGATTACAAATCACAGATTAGTTTTTGTAAGGTTGAAAAATGTCTCGGAAGAAGGAAATGGCAAACTATATCCATACTGTTTCCAAGGAGTGGGCACAAAATTATCTGGATAAGAGATGAACTCAATCATTAATATTTGGAAATAATCCTTGTGTCTTCCCCTTGCTGGTTGACTTCACGACCAAGATTTATAAAAATAACACTTTTTAAAGAAAATCAAAAATGATCATTCTCAATTTCATAATGACAGGGCATTTTCAGTGTTTGCCTGTGGTCATGAATTGTTGCATTGTAGGAGGCGTTTCTGTTTTCTTTTGTGTAAAGTAATGCAGTTCTGTGTAGCGTCTATCTGCATATGCACTTTCTCTCCAGGGACTAATCATGGTGTGCGATGAAGTATTGGTTGTGTACCTGTAAAGGTCTAATCAGAGAAGACGCATGTTTTGTTTCTCCATATGATCAGATCCTCCATCGTGTGTTCACATACTGTATATACACAGAGAAACAAAGCATGCCTCTTCCCTGATTAGATCACGTATAGGCTCTGTATGTATTTGTGCACACGTGAAATAGTCTAATTAGAGCAGGCGCTTTTGCTATGTCTGTGATTCTGGTTTCATTCTGCTTATGACCTATCTGTGTACATTTCTGAGTATGTATGCCCTGGAAAGCACAGAGTAGGCTGCATAACTTTCACTTTGGGTCATATAACAAAGAGGAGTTGGTAGTATTCCAAACCATTACTCAGTTGCCTCTCCCTGGAGGATAAATTGCCAGGGAGGGGTGTGTGTTTCCTGGTGTATTTTTTTTTCTCTGCAACCTCTAGCCAGATTCTGCTATCTGGTTGTTGTTGTTGTTGTTTTGTCAGCTTACCAAATTTCCTTTCATTCTGTTCAGTTTTCAGAGACTTATCCTGCCAGTGGGTAGACAGGCAGAATCTTGTCCTCTTTTCCACATATTTTGCTACCATTCTCTTAAGAGAGCGTCACTAAGAAAAGCATGACCAGTTGACTGAAACGATCTATTACCGTGGAAATTCCTAAAAGAAGAAGCAAATGTTCAATAGTCACTTAAAATGAGTTAGTCTCATGTATCAGAATTCTTTCAGTGTGGAAGACTCTAAATTTTTTAATTTTAAAGCTGGTATTGAATACGACTAAGGATGTATGCTGATTTTTGTTGCCTTGGCATCCCTTTTCCATGTTTTCTCTAATAGACGTATTTTTTTTAAACTGCTTTATACGAGCTATTATTTTAACACTGACCTGTACGTTTTTGTTTAAGGAACTGCATCCACTCCACTGTTCATCGTTCAGGACTCTATTGAAGATTCCGTGTTTGATTGTAACACTTCTCCCAATAGAGCAAGTGAAAAAGGGAAGAAGAGGCAAAAACATTTTTCTGAAAGGAGCTGCAGTTTCAGTACTGAAAGCAGAGCAGACATGTTGCTGAAGAAGAACAGCTTAGATTCCAACTCCAGTGATCTTGCCATAATGATGGGAGCAGACGCAAAGATCCTCACCGCCGCTCTGTCTGTGGTCAAAACCTCTCCACCCTATATGAGTAAATCCCATACTTTGGATGATGCCGGTGGCATACAGTTCTTCTGTGGGTCAGAGAGCGACAGAAGTCACACAGAAGAAAACACATGGGAAATAGGGGCTAGGTCTTCACCGGTTGCGGAAGAACCTGAAGATCAGATGAAAAATGGACTGAGTGACGGCATAGTCAAATCAGAGTATAGTAGCCCCGGGTCCCCTGATGCTGCTCAGTCTAAAACTGAGCAAGTAGAACCCAAAGAGACAACAAACAAAAGGAGTAGTTTTTATGGTGTAGCCAAACCAGTTGAAAGGGAAGACGTTCAAATGGGTTTGGATCCTTTATCTTTGCTGGCCACGGAAACAAAAGCCATCACACCCGCTGAGCCAGAAGAAAAGATCGTGTCGCCGGTTGTAGCACGCAATCTGGCTGAGGAAATCGAAAGCTACATGAATCTAAAAAGTCCCTTGGGCAGCAAATCTTCCAGCATGGAATTACACCGGAAAGAGAGCAGTCGGGATGTGGATTCCCCTACTTCATCCGGGCCCAGTTTAGAGAGGAGATCAAGCTTGGATTCCATGCCACCACCACTACCACCACCACCACCACAGATTCAAAATATTAATCATAAAAGTCCATCTGTTTCCAGGTCCAAAACCTTTACTGGAAGACCAAAGCAGCTGGCTCTTTCACACGCTCAAAAAGAACGGTCAATATCTTTAACAGGGTTGGGTCGTTCTTCTCCTCAGGCTTCACTGGGTGCAGTCGTCACCTCTCTGTCGGGGCTGAAGCTGGACCACATATTATCTGGACCTAAAATAGAGGTCTTGAAATCTGGCATGAAACAAGCGGCCAATGTAGCCAGCAAGATGTGGGGAGCAGTGTCATCAGCGTATAATTATTCAGATGATGAGGTAAATGTGCTTTTTTTTCCTCTCGTTTGTTTTTAATCCACCTATGTAAATGGTTAGATAGCTCAGCTGTCTCAAGTAATCTTCACGCAGTAGACTTTATCTTACTTAATATGGCAGAGATAACCGAGGTCTTAACTTACATAAATTATTTCCCTTTGCTCTGACCACGTTTTTGAAGGTGCCACAAATGTTTGGGTCAAACTTTTGGATCACATTGATTTGGATTGCAAAAAAGGAGGGGGCAATTCATTCCAGCAAAACAGTGTTAAATCAAATCGATGTAGTTGAATTTCACCCACACCGTCCGTAACACTGTAACACAGAACACAATTTGGCTATACTCTTCTTATCTGAAGCATGCATTTTGATTTCCGGTTGTAATCTGTTTTCTTAAGGCAGATAATTGGCAGTTTGCAGGCTGCATCAGCCCAGTTGAAGCTTTCATATTGCCTTGGAATGTTCTCTTCATTTGCCTGCAACTTCCTAGGTTAATTTTATTTTGAAACTGTGAGGAATTTAAACAGCAGGGTTGCCCTTCGAATCCATGAAGTTTTTCTATGAGTCCTGGCTATAACTTCCATTCCGGGGGTAAATGATAGCAGTATTTGCAACATATCTAGGTAGCGTCTACTAATCTTTACTTTTGAAAAATAAAATGACTAAAATTCATATAATCTTTGTTTTCTCATGTGAGGTTCCGTGCATTTTTTTTTATTATCAGGCTTATGTTAAAAAGGAAAGCCACTTTGAATTTAAGATGGTATTCTCTGCAAAAAAAGGAAGACTAGTTAGAAATACTTACCTATGTGAAGTACTTAACTGTCTCTGTTATCCTATTTGTAGCACTAGTTTTTCTACAAAATATTTACCTCATGATTGCTACTTGGGGAAGATTTTTTTTACCTCCAATACACTGTGAAATCATCCAATAATCCCAGTGGCCTGAAAAGCATTAAATATTATTCTGTTCCTTTTCTACCAAAGATACGTTTTGTGAGTTTCTTCTCTCAGGCTTTTTAATTTCCCCTCTTAACCTATTTCAGAAGTTTCTTCAACCTTGATAGGTTCATTGCAAACACATTAAAGCAAGAAGGCAAATCCCACACGCTTCTGAAATGTCAGGGCTGGTGCAGTTGCATTTTCAGTAATAATAATAATAACAATAACTAAACAGTGAACATTTTACATGAGTGCAAGATTCTGAATTTGTCTTTTACCTTTTAATCGAAGGAGGAAACCAGCCATCCCGATTTTACCTTTCCTGCTGGCTTTGAAGATCATATATTAGGTGTCTGTCAGTCGCCCAAAATAGGAATCCCAGGATTGGTTACCAGTGAACTTGCACAGAGCACCACCAGTCTTGGAAGCAGCAGCAGCAGTGGAGACGTAGGAAAGCCTCACTATCCTACAGGTACCATAAGCTTTGAATTGTTCCTCAAGTCTCTCCTTCTCCATGCAGAAATTAGTATATCCCCAGCAGATGGTTGGCTGTGTTTTTCTCCTTACGAGTAGAGTGGTTTGTTCAACATTTTAAAAACTGTTGCCTGGAAATACCCTGGATTTCTTATATTAACTGGGACATTCTGCCTTTGGGAAACATGGTCTGGGAGAAAAAAAATATATTGAAAGCAACTTATTTGCTACTTAGTAAATAGAACTTTTCCTTGCCTTTCTCCCCAAACAACTAATTGCATAAAAATGGTTCTTCCGTCCTGTCCATTCTGAAAATTAAAAGTTCCACTAAAGGGGACTGATTGCCGGTGGATATGTTACATCAGGGTTGCTTTTTTATTCAGTGGATTCTCAACTTGAAAAAGCAGCATTGTGTTACTTGGTAGTCGTTCATATAGGAGTAGCCACCATTTCTAAAACTCTCCAAAATATGCCTTACAGCAAGTTTCCATACGAATTCTGGCTTGTCGATTAGTGAAAAGTATAGCACAGGGGTATGGAATGAAACGGGCAAAAATTTGTCCAATTTGAAGTGGCATCGGTATTTTAAAAAATTCAGTTTCGTGTGATGGAAAATAATTGTGAATCCATATGACTGGGAGAGTATAGCATTTCTCCCCCCCCCCAATAATTCTTTAGGTGTGGTTTTTAAAAAGCAACTTCTCAGAACCGAATGGGAATTTATTGCTTAATAGGAGTAATAAGAGTTGTGGTTATAAGTTGCAATTATGTCTTTTTTCACTCTTTTTATCTGTAATTTAACAATTTTTAAATTGTTCCACATTACTTTACACAGGGGAAAATCAATTTTCACGAGGCGTGAAAACTTTGGATTCTGATAAATCTGAACACAGCTCTTCGTACAATACTAGTCTATCCAGTATCTTCCAAAATTGTGCAATGGAGGTAAAATTTATAATCTTGAGTAAAAATTTTGCTTTATTCTCTGCAACATTAATTTTATTTCAGAACATTTTAAAAATAATACACCTTAAAACATTTCTGTTTCCTTTGGAGAGCACTGCTTTTGAAATGAATTATTATTTAATTAATTTTTAAAAGTGCCTGTGCCTTTTCATATATTATTTGCATTCAATCCACTGATCCACACACACTTGTGTATTTGCTGTTTACACATACACAGCTTTAACACGTCATGATTAAGTTTTAATAGGGAGCTGCAGTCTTACACATCTCTGGTGCCCAAAGGTGAGAAAGATTGAGTCAAATATGTACAGTAGTGGCTAAAATTGTGGAAACCTTTTGGGAAAAGTGAGGTTTGATGGCTAATAACACCACTTTTTGGGGGGGAGTAGTAGCATAAAATTATGTTTCAATGGAAAGATAATTTAACCAAGAATGTAATACAACAAAGTTTGTTCAATTACCTGTACTCTATTCTATGAAAAGGTATAGCCAAATAACCAGAAAAAGGAAGCACAACTTGCTTAAGTTGACATCAGGTAGCTTTCCTTCATCTGATTGTAGCCAATGAGCATGAGTGTTTAGAGAGCCAATCAGGTGTCGTCTTGTTTTGGCAATGAGCCAATCAGATCACAGTAGGATTCAGTTATTGATGTTGTGTATTGAAGCTGAGAGGAGGACATTTGTCAGTGTGCTACGTGATCGCTATCAAGTTGGTTGGGGGGTTTTTTTGTTTTCTTTCATTTAGTGAGCTTGTAAAACGTAATAAAATTAAAGTAATGGTGCAAAGAGTTGACTGGTTGCCCAGAAGGCAATGTAAAATAGTATTATTAAGTGAACAAGGCTACAGTTACAAAGAAATTAGAAGAAAAATTGGTGGAAACTTAACCAAAGGTGGCATTTCTACTGTACACTTTTCCCAAAAGGTTTCCATAATTTTGGCCACTAAGTATGCACAGTATGCAAATGGGAAAAACATTAATTGCTAATACTATTAGCACCTTCCTCGAGGAGTAGGTCTTTTAAATCTTTTTCTGCTTCACATACTGCAATATGTGAAGCAGAAAAAGATTTAAAAGACCCACTCCTCGAGGAAGGTGCTAATAGTATTCATAAGACATGTGAGATCTTTCCAGAAGAAACTGGATAGACATTGTGGAAATAGTGTGCTAAACTAGACAGGCCAGTTAAATATGACTCTTTTTGCAGGTTTTTGATGAACAAAACAACTTGGAGTTTTGAATACCTGTTTATTTTCACATCTTTAAAGAAAATGTTGTTGTTTTTTAAAATAGGTCTTAATGTCGAGCTGCTCTCAGTGTCGAGCCTGTGGTGCCTTGGTTTATGATGAAGAAATTATGGCAGGATGGACTGCAGATGATTCTAATTTGAATTCTACATGTCCATTTTGCAAAAGTGCCTTTTTACCTCTCCT
Source organism: Vipera berus (assembly GCF_964194415.1). NCBI lineage: Eukaryota > Metazoa > Chordata > Lepidosauria > Squamata > Viperidae > Vipera > Vipera berus. The sequence goes on from NC_138203.1 coordinate 81,160,024, forward strand.
TAATGTGGAATTTAAAGACTTACGTGGTCTTGCAAGGTTGGTAGATTTTGCCACTAAATGGTCATCCCTTCGTAATTCATCCTTTACAGATGATAGCAAACTTGGTAGTCATCTGAACAAACAGTTGATATGCTGGTTAAATTGTCCTGAGTCGCCTGTTGCATATGAATAAGTTTCTATTTACAGGATGAAGCAGTTTTAGTTTTCTCTTCCATTTAATATGTTTATGTGTTATGATGTCTATTGACAAATTGGTCTATAAATCTCATTTTTATCCAGAGTGGAATGCAAATTGAGTCCTCTATTCTTGAAACTTAGAAGTAGGAATTAAAAATAATCAATATTCATGATAAATTTGGAATAGCTGGAAGTACAGGTAGCCCTCAACTTACAACAGTTCATTTAGTGACCGTTCAAAGTTAAAATGGCGCTAAAAAAGTGACTTACGACCATTTTTCACACTTACGACCCTTCTAGCACCCCCCTCCCCCGGAAGTGTGATCAAAATTCAGATCCTTGGCAACTGCCTATTGATGACCACAGTCTCCTGTGGTCCTGTGATCCCCTTTTGCAACCTTCTGACAAGCAAAGTCAATGGGGGAGCCAGATTCACTTAACAATTTTGTTACTAATTTAACAACTCCAGTGATTCACTTCATAACTGTGACAAGAAAGGTCGTAGGATGTGTGGCAAAACTCACTTCACAAATGTCGCGCTTCACAACATAAATGTGGGGCTCAATTGTGGGTCATAAGTCAAGAACTACCTGTGTTACAAAGGGCAGAATTATGCTGATGACATTCCTTTCTTGTTTGTGACTGCTTGTTTCCTGCCTGTTTCTTTCCTTACCAGTTTGCTTTTGAAACCAAGTACCTCTGGTGATAGTTTACACAGCACTAACATTCCACTAACCACAGATTCTCTGGAACCGAAGTCTGCCTCCATCCCTACTACAGATCTGATCAGTTTTTCAGAACCTTCAAGTGCCAACCAGACCATCAGTGAGGAAAATAGCAGCCCGGCAACACAGAGGTACAGACAGGAAGAACACGAGATTTCCTTGCATCACTCTGCTGGGGAGGAATTTATTGCTTCACTTGAAAATCAGATGTCTTTTTAAAAATAGACTCTGGACTGGCATCACGTTCCCCATTTTGTAGAAAGGGCCTTATTTGGGAATGAAATGCCAAGACCCAGTAAAGTGTTGGCAGGGGAAAGATGAAGCGTTCATCTGATTCACTCCTCACACAATATAAAATATGTAATAATGCCCTTTAGTTATCGTAGCCACACATTTTTTAAGCACTTTGTGCATTAAATACAGTAGGGAAGGCGTTCTTGTGAACAGTGGATGCCGCTAGTGCAGGGGTAGGCAACCTCAGCTCTTTTATGACTCATGGACTTCAACTCCCAGAATTCCTGAGTCAGCATAGCTGACTCAGGAATTCTGGGAGTTGAAGTCCATGAGTCATAAAAGAGCCGAGGTTGCCTACCCCTGCGCTAGTGAGTGCTTGATAGTGTTGCAGTCAAAATAGTACGAAGAAACCTGCAAGGAGTTAGTACAATTAGATTTGTAAAAATACAACATTTTGGGAAGGGGAGGAGAGCCCTTACAGAATGTGGCACCCCATACCTGAGCATATTTCAGAGTAAGAAATGCTTGGAAGAAGGTAGGGTTGACCGGCCAGATTACCGAACCAGGAGCCCACTGAAATGTTTTGTGGTAGTTCTGCTAGCTTGAATATTCATGAGCATTCGTATTGTGTTTCAGCCTCAGCACAGCAGAGGAAGAAGACAAAAATCTCAAACGCATAAAGCCTCCCGTTACAAACAATTCATCAAAACGCGGGACTTCTCTAACGCGGAGTCACAGTGTTGGTGGCCCGTTGCAAAATATTGATCTTCTGCAAAGACCATCTCATGGCATTTCAACAGTTAGCCTCCCTAATAGTTTACAAGAGACAGTGGTAAGTAACCAAGGTTTTCCTGGTAATATGTTCAGGAACTTCCTTTTTTCCTGTTGTTTATTCTGCCTGAGTTGTAGTGCAGCTTCCGTAGATTTTGCATATGATTCATTTTGGAAAACAGAGCTCTCTCTTCTCTCAAATTGTTTCTGTATTCTGTATTCTGCATTCTGTATTCACTGGGTAAGAGAGTGATATTTATACGTACGTATGTTTACAATATTTATTTATTTATTTATTAGACTTATATACCGCCCTTTTCCCATAGGACTCAGGACGGTTCACAAGGTTTTTTTAAAAACAATACAGCAAATTACAAAAAATTAAAAACAATTAAAATGATTATATTAACCTTGAAATAAAAACCTCAATTAAAATAAAATTGAAACCCCAGTTAATACTCTCAGTCCAGGCCAGAGAGCTCAAAGAGCCAGGTCTTCAGGTCCCGGCGGAATGAGCGAAGGTCAAGGGCAGTCCTAAGCTCTACAGGCAGCTGGTTCCAAAGGGCCGGGGCACCCACAGAGAAGGCCCTCCCCCTGGGTATTGTCCGCTGGCAATCTTTTACCGGCGGTACCCTGAGAAGACCCTCCCTCTGGGAGCACACAGGACGAAGGGAGCTTGATGCCGGCAGCAGGTGTTCCCTCAGATATCCCGGACCCAAGCCATTTAGGGCTTTATAGGTCATTACCAGCACCTTGAATCTCACCCAGAGGGCAACCGGAAGCCAATGCAGCTCGCAGAGCAGAGGTGTTACGTGGGAGTATCGGGAAACCCCCATCACAACCCGCGCGGCTGCATTCTGCACCAGCTGAAGCCTCCGGGTGGTCCTCAAGGGCAGCCCCATGTAGAGAGCGTTGCAGTAGTCTAAACGGGTGGTCACAAGCGCATGAGTGACTGTGCACAGGGCATTATTGTGCGTATGCCATCCCTGTCAATGTGGCTCGGAGGTTTATGGAGATTCTTTGTTAGGGGAGAAAAGCTGGGAGAACTGATGAAGCATTGTTTGCTCACTAATGATCCTTGATGCTTTTTTAGGATCCCTTAGCAAAAAGGACAAATCCTGGGCCTGTATCTGTTCCCTATTTGAGCCCATTGGTTCTCCGGAAAGAGCTTGAATCTTTGTTGGAGAACGAAGGAGAGCAAGTAATTCACACATCAACGTTCATCAATCAGCATCCCATTATTTTCTGGAATTTGGTTTGGTATTTCCGACGCCTGGATCTCCCAAGTAACTTGCCCGGTCTCATTCTAACGTCTGAACACTGCAATGGTGGAATGCAGGTAGGACACCACAAGCCAACGCGGACTGTTAACATTTGGAGGAAAAGCCCTGTTCTTTGTAAGAGAAACAACTAAAAACTGATTACTTTCCTCTTTGTTCATTCTGGGAATGACCACCTATGCTGACAGTATTGAATGAATATATCTGGAGGAGCATTTGCACTTCAAAGTCAAATATGTTAATGGGATGAATTTTAAGAAATGCCACAGACTGAAATGAAATGACCTTGAAAAAAAGAATGACTCTACTCAATAAGCCTAGAGCAGTGTTTCTCAACTTCAGCAAATTTAAGATGTGCAGACAACTCCCAGAATTCGCCAGCCAGCATGCCATACATTTTTAACTTGCTGAAATTGTGAAACGCTGCAATGAGGGCGATCCAGTCCAAGGGTTGTGGGAGAGGTTTATATGTTTGCAGAAGTGGATTGTCCTGAACAAATGATTCATTATGTTATTTTTCCGTTCAAAATATTGATGGAAAGGTCAAAGTTAAGGTTTTCCCCCATTGGTTTCAATAGGGGGGAAAAATAAAGCGAAAGGAACCTTTACATTTTCTTCTTGTGTACTGAAAATTAGTTCACTCTGGACTGGGGTTCTTAAACTTGTAAATGCTCAAATTAAGACTTAAAGTGAGAGAGAACAATCATATTGAGATAACATATTGAGATAGTCCTTTTAAGATTTGCTTAAGGGTAAGCTTAGAAGCTATGGATTAACCATGCTCTCACTGGAGTGCCAATTCGTTTTAGTGATTGAGGTAATCAGGAGAATCTGAGTTCTCCTTTCACCTCACGGCATGAAAGCCAGCTGTGTAACTTTGGGCCAGTCACATCCTCTCAGCTTAACTTGCCTCACAGGACTGTTGTGGGGAAAATAGAAATAAGAAGGAGCATTAGATACGTTTGCTTATAAAGTTGCTTATGAAGTAACAAAACCGACATAAAAACCTAATAAATAAATTTTTGCCGCCTCAGTTACTTATAAAAAATAAGTTAAGATAAAATAAGAACAAAGCAAAAGCAAAATGCATTGAAGCAGCTTTAACTAAGTTATTTAACATCTAAGGTTAAAAGTACAATTATGTGGGATGTGGCTTCTTACTCTGTGACATTCTTCTCTATGAAAGTATGTCTAAGGAAACGCTCTTCTCCCCCCCCCCCACCTTCTTTATAAAGACTCCTTCATTTGCAGTAGATTGATACAAAGTTTTTCCTGTTCCTGAATTTGGCTTGATTTAAATTGGACGATACAAGCTGTTTGAGGCATCTGTTCCCTTTTTGTAGGAGAATAATGAAATTAGCGTTGTGTTTTTGGCGCTGCTAGGCGTTGGCAGGATTCCCAATCTGTAGTAAAGTGATAAGAAAATATGCTTCCTCCATTCTAGCTTCCTCTGACCAACTTGTCTCAAGACAGCAAGCTAGTGTACATACAGCTACTATGGGACAACATCAATCTTTACCAAGAACCTGGGGACCCACTATATGTATCTTGGAGAAATCTCAGTGAGTAAAATGTTTGTGGGAATTTTATCCAAACAAAAATCTTTGCTCTTGTTAGAAATTTTGAAATAATCATTTACTCACGCATATCTACAGCCTATTTTTCCAAATGACCAAAACCATTCATTCATTCATTTTCTTAATTGTCCATCTCCCTCAGAGATATTTTATTCAAAATCTCTAGGTTTAATTTTATGTCCTAAGAAAACACTCATAAATTAGTAGATGGACAAAGCTTTTTTTTATGAGCAGAGAACATTTTCAGTTCTGCAATGTTAGACTTTTCCAGATATGATGTCCACACTGTATAGCTCAACATTTAATTTTTCAAAGAAAGAAAAAATGTACATTTTTTCAGAATTGAGATGAAATATCAGGGAAAGAATCATAAATATCCTGATCAAAATTTGGCCACTATAGTCATAACAGCTTCCATTTCAATAAATGCAACAGGATTCGATGCCATAAGAACGTAGCTCTCCACAGAAAGTTTTTCTGTATAAGTTAAGATTTTCTTACTGTTACCTTTATTTTCTAAAACTAAGACTAAACCAGGGGTCGGCAACCTGAAAAAGGAAAAGAGCCACTGGGAACCGGTTCCATCACACACACAAAAAAGTGGGAGCCGCGTGCATGCGTCCATGCACGCGCATGCGCAAAAAACATTTTGTGCATGCACAAAGTTTTTTCTTGCGCATGCACGGACGCGCGCAGTTGCCATTTTTTTAATGTATGATGGAACCGGTTGCGCGACGGCGACGGCCCATTTGCAGAGCTACCGCCTTCGGAGGAAGGCGGCAGCTCTGCAAATGGGCTGCGGCAGCTTTCACAACAAGCGGCACCACTGCCCGTTCCGAGAGGTGCGCGCGCACCTCTCGGAACGGGCAGCGGCGCCGCTTGTTGGAAAAGCTGCCGCAGCTCGTTTGCAGAGCTGCCGCCTTCGGCAGCCTGCAAACGTGCCGCGGCAGCTTTCCCAAAGAGCGGTGCCGCTGCCCATTCGCACGGAGGTGCGCGCGCACCTCTGCTCGTTCAGAGAGGTGCGCGTGCACCTCTCGGAACAGGCAGCGGCGCTGCTTGTTGGGAAAGCTGCCGCAGCCCGTTTGCAGAGCTGCCGCCTTCGGCAGCCTGCAAACGTGCCACAGCAGCTTTCCCAAAGAGCGGCGCCGCTGCCCGTTCGCGTGGAGGTGCGTGCGCACCTCCGCTCGTTCGGAGAGGTGTGCGCGCACCTCTTGGAACGGGCAGTGGCGCCGCTTGTTGGGAAAGCTGCCGCGGCCCGTTTGCAGGCTGCCGCCTTCCTCTGTAGGCGGCAGCTGTGCAAACGGGCCGCGGCAGCTTTCCCAACGAGCGGCGCCACTGCCTGTTCGGGCGGAGGTGCATGCGCACCTCTCCAAAGGTTTGGAGAGGTGCGCACGCACCTCCGCCCATTCGGAGAGGTGCGCACGCACCGGGCGGCTGGGAGCCGCAGGAGACAGCTCAACGAGCCGCATGCAGCTCCGGAGCCGCGGGTTGCCGACCCGTGGACTAAACTATAGGCGTCTTTGATTTTATTGTATAGTTCTTTGAATTGAATTTTTTTTTACCATGTGCGTGTTTTGATAAAATGTGTACTGCTGTTGCTGCTGCAGCATCTAGAAAGCAAATCCTTATTTTGCTCTGCTGTAAAAATGCAATGGGAATCACCCTCATGGATTTGACTTCTAAGAGAATATACAACGTTCATCAAGTATTGTGCAAAGCTTTAAAATGCTGCATAGGCCTTTGACTATTATCATACATAATCTATCTACTTCTGGGTATCGAGTACTACATGTCAAATCATCTTTACTCGTCCAGTTACCAAAGCTGCTTCTTAGTTTTTCCCTTTCCTCTTTTCCTCCTTGCTCATTTTTCCTTCTGTCCTTCATCTCAGACCTGTCATTTCTGCCACTTCTACCTTTTATCTTTTTCACGTCTTTGTTGTGTAACATTTTCTTAGGTTGCACGGCTTTTTTTAAAAAAAAAACAACACGCTTTATTTCCCCCCTTCTTCTAGATTCTGCAGAAAAGAAGCCCTCCGTCATTTCTGAAGAGCAACAAGCAGTAAACACTTTAGTCGAAAATATCAAACTGAGCATTCAGCACAACGATGTCGTTAAACCTATTAATCTCCTTGTGCAGAGTGTTAAGCGGGATGATGAGAAACGGCAAAGGTAAAGGGGATGACAACTTAGAAAAATGAATGCCAACTCTTTAAAAGGTTCCGTGCAGGAGTATGCTAGGAGTATGTTTAGCATTCAGGTGTAAATGCTTTCCTTGGTATGGGGTAAAGGTGACCAGAGACAGCAAACTAGCCTGTGCAAATAGCACTTATTTGAAGTAGGCCTTTCCCCCCAAATAACCTCTACTAGGTGAAAGTGGTGCACAACATCTGAAAAGGCAAGAACAGCTTTTTGAAAAGCTATTGCAAAGAAGTACAGTTAGTGGACATGCATGTAACTGTACCATCCATAATCAAGATGCCTTGAACAGTTACGTAGCTGGGAATGGCCTGCTGGCCTCTTGTTTTAACCCTTTTTGGAACACCCGTACAATACCTTTTCTCTTGCGTCATCTGTACGTCTGGTTTTGCTCACTGTTCTCTGTGTGTTCCATTTCGGTCCAGTTTCCCCCCCCCCCCCTCATTTGTATCCATTGGAAGGACGGAGAAAAATAATATATGTGTTTTGTGCACGAAGCAGTCATGAGAAACAAAAAGGTCAATTTTATTACTTGAAAATCTTTATTTTGTGGGGAATTAATTTTAAATACTTTTTTTTTTGCTTGGTCCTATCCTCTTGGAATATGTAAGTATTAGTGTGTAGTGACTGTAAAGTTTTATGCTCTAAATCTACAACTGGAAACAAAGGAATCAATTATAGACATTAAAGAATTCTGCCAGTAAATAAGGAAGAACAGTTCAAACTGATACTTAGCACTAATATTTGGATACTTTCACAGAGCTCAGAGGATTTTTGCATGCTGACTCTAAAATTAGGTTCACATTGATGTGAATATTCTTACTGAAAAAAAGCTAGAGACTATTTGATTAATGAAATTCACATGAAAGTTAATATAAATTCCTTCCTATACGTTAGACTTGTAAGAAGGGGTGGTGGAACTTGTCTACATGTCTATGCATCTTTTATAGGAGTTTTTACAGAGAAATCCTTTTCCTGTCCCTGGTGTCCCTCGGAAGAGAGAATATTGATATTGGTAAGAAAGTTCATCTATTATAGCATGACTTATCCCTGTATGACAGGAAATCTTTAGTATGTTTCAATGATGCATGGGCTAAATCTTCAGTTTTCCAAAATTCTCCTGGAACAGGGCTTTTCGACCTTTTCACCCATTGTACCACTTTTAGGATAAGGCAATATCCGAGTACCACCAGTCACCCAGCAAGGTGTCAAAAACTTGACCAAAAAAAAAGGGAAAAAAATGATAAAGTACAAGTAGTCCTCAACTTACAACAATTCGCTTAGTGACTGTTCGAAGTTACAATGGCACTGAAAAGTGAATTCTGACCATTTTTCACACTTATGACTGTTGCAGCATCCCCAGGGTCATGTGATTTACATTCGGATGCTTGGCAACTGATTCATACTTATAACATTCAGTGTTCCAGGGTCATGTGATCGATGGCCAGGTCATCACTCAGATTGTGGGGTGCCTGTGGGGGGGATCCGTGGGTCTCTGGCGGAGGGGAGTGGGACTGGGATGGGTGCCTTCCCTCTCTCCCATTGTCCCTTCCTTCCTTCTTTCTTTCCTTCCTTCCTTCCCTCCCTCCCATTTTCCTGTGCTACGCCGCCCAGATCCCAGCCTGGTTTTGGCAGGTAGCGGAGCATTCTCACCCACACAGAGCAGCTGGGCAAAGTAAAACCACTGACAGCACAGCCCTGCCTGTGCACGCACAAAGGCAGAGGAGAGCGCATGCGCCTCAGCCTCTGCGCACGCACACAGGCAGGGTGGGGATGTCGCCGGTTCACTTTCTGTTTTCAGGCAGTACATTATGAACCGGCTACTTCTCCCAGTCATTTTTCCCCTACCGGAGCCCAGCGTTTGAGCCAGTTCCCCAATCCTCTCCGTGTACATCGTTCTTCCCATAGCTCTCCCCAGCACTGTCAAGAGATACCCATTTCTGGCCGCGTTGCTACCATTCTTAAGCTACATTTGCACCCGCCCGAAGGAAGAGTGATGCTTTTCTCCCTCCTCCAAAGGAAACAAACCCGCATTGCCACCAAGTCACACTTCCTTCAGTCCAAGTAATCTCTGGGCCCAACTTTGAGACTGTTTTAGCCTGAAGCAGAGAGTCGGAGAGCTGCGTCACTCTCACCATTTGGATTCTACTTTTACGCCCCGGGAGCAGCTTGCCTTTCAAACCTCCTATATATAACAAGGGGAAACGCGCTGCAAAGGCGCGTCTCGCAGAGTCTTTCCCAAGCGACGCCTGCACTCCACCACTGCAGAAAAAGAAGCGCTGCGTTTCCCATCAGTGCAGGCAGCCCGGGTCCTGTGAGAGGACAAGTGGGAACTAAGCAGCCCTCGGGTCTGTGCTGCGGAAAAGCCGCAAGCGCTGGTGTCACCTGGGCTCCTGCCCGGCTCATTTACTTGCGGAAAAGAGGCTGCTTGTTAAATGAGCTGGGCAGCAGCCCGGGGTCAGCGTTTCTGAGTGGGATTTCTAAGCGCGACTCAGCTGATCCCAGGCTCCTGCCCAGCTCACCTGCCTGCGAAAAAGAGGCTGCTTGCTAAGTGAGCCCGGGATCAGCTGAGTTGCGCTCAGAAATCGCACTCAGAAACGCTGATCGGGGCTCCTGCCTGGCTCGCTTGCGGAAAATAAGCTGCTTGCTAAATGAGCTCTGGCAGCAGCCCGGGAACAGCGTTCTGAGTTTGGCTTCTGAGCGCAACTCAGCTGATCCTGGGCTCACGTAGCAAGCAGCCTCTTTTTCACAGGCAAGTGAGCTGGGCAGGAAAGCGATACCGCGTACCACCAGCCAGGTGCTCGCATACCACCAGTGGTACGTGTACCACCAGCTGAAAAGCCCTGTCCTGGAAGATAGGGGAATACTAGCTGTCAGTTTATACTTTTCCTTTTAAAAAATCAAACCAATACTAAAAATGTAGTGTTACAAACGAAACTGGTTGGGGTTGGGTGGGCTTTTTTTGGAAACATTGTAACTTTCATTTTATTTGATTTATAGCCATGTTCCCCAAAGCAGAGGTCCCCAACCTAGGGGCCCCAGCCTTTTGGCTGCTGGGCCACGTGAGTAGCTAGGCAGTGCACACGGGTGTGCGCATGTTCACCCTCATTCCACCATTGGCACGAGTGTTGTGCAGGCGGTGGCAGCACCGGTAGTATTACTGCGAACGGCAGGTGGGGAATGGCGAGCCACACGCAGGTGGCTGCATTGCCATAAAACGTGTGCGGGGGGCAGCAGGTGGGCTGCGGTGCAATCCTTGTGCGGGGGGACAGCACAATCCTTGCGCTGGGGTAACCGCTCCAGGCCGTGGCACGATCCTCTCACGGGGCGGTGGTGTGAACCTCACGCCGGAGCGGCATCACTGCAGACCGCAGCACGATCCTCCCACTGGTGGTAGCATTGCCACGAGCCTGATGGCACAGGTACAAGCCTCACACAGGCGCCACCGTTGCTGAGAACCTCACACACCTGCTTGCAGCCCCGTTTGCGTGGTGCGCATGCTGGCAGCCTGTTTGTATGCACGTGCACACATATGGCTACATTCAAGTTTGCGCATGCACGTGTAAGGTGCCAGCTCCTCCCTCTCCCACCAACCCAAAAAGGTTGGAGACCCCTGCCTCAAAGAGTTCAGAGTTCATTTTTCCCAACAAAGTAGGTTGGTCTGTATGTTTGCCTGCCCTGAGATCACTCAGTGAGTTTCCAAAGAGAATAGACTTAAACCTTAATCTCCCATACTATCTCCTTCACCACCACAGGGGCCTTGGACAAGAAAACCAAGAGTGAAGAGATGTATCTTATCTCATAAAATATGTTTAGATTTTGAATTGCGGGGGGGAATAAAAGGATGACAAATCAATAATTTCTGTGCTTCCTGACTCTTAAATTGTATTCCTCTTTGCAGAGGCCTTTGACAACGAATACAGAGCTGCATATAAAAGCCTTCCAGTAGAAGTACGGAAAAAAATGCAAAAGATTGATTCTCCACCCAGTGACAATGTAGAGTGGTGCAGAAAATGTTTTGGGGCACCTCTCATATAGATTCCACCGTGGAAGATTTACCAAGAAAAAGGAGAAATAACTGGGAATGTATAAATTTGGCTTTGAGCTCTGGAATTCTAGTTAAAACAATTGCTGTGTGCAATCCACTTAAGTCAGTAACATGGTTTTGTGACACTTGATATTTATACCAGCTCATGAATTAAATACGGTAATACAAAATAATCAAATTGGCAGTTAACATTCAACCATGCTCTATTTAATCCTTCCGTTCTTCTATCTAGAAGTGAAAAATGACAACAAAGGGACATTAATTTGCTTTTTCTTATGAAGAGTTGCAGTGTTCCTTCTAACTCAAGTTAGCCTTCTAGCTCAAAAGCCGATTTATGTATGGAGGAAATTCTACTACATTTGTATGTACATATTTCGTGTACATTTTCATTATGAAGTACAGTTATTTTCCTTGGTTCAAAAGAATAGGCTGTAGCTTTAGCGAGTGGGCCTGTTAAAAGCCATCACTGTCCCAATTCACAGAAAAATTATAACCTAGATCTCGGCTGTGTAGAGCAAAGTTTATTGTTTCTTCTTTTCATAGTAACTTTTTAAAACTGTACATATGTTTTTCTGAAGCAATGATGGGTATCTACCCGGAGTGGCTCTAAGACTTTTTATAAAGGAAAACAGAGTACATGAACAAGGGTACATAAAGGAACATGAAATATTCATTTTTAGCATTCATAGAAAATTGCATGTGGGTGTCTGTGTACATCTATATACACAGACCCACAAACATATGTACATATATATGGGACAGAGCTTAAAATTTCAGTGTACTAATGTTCCATCCCTGCTTATTTTTTCTAACCCGTGGGATATGTATCTTTTTTGCACTGGCTGAGTTAAATACTTTTATGTTAAGTTTATTTATACTCATACACTTGAAGATGGAATTTACTGAAAATGAAAATACTAATTTTTAAATGTTAAAATATTATATTCACACCTCAATTTTCTTGACAATCCTCGGGTTTATCTCCAACACCACATATTCATTTAAAGCAGTGTTGTAATAAAGATTTGGGCATGTCCAATAATTTTTTTTAAAAGAAACAATTATGAATTTTAAAAATTGATTAAGATACAAAATGCATTCTTGATCATGACTTTTCAAGGCTGTCTTTTGCCAATATAATTATTCATTTAGTAATACTGCTGGAGATAAGCTATTGCAAATCTTAGTCAGAGTGAAATTATCACATTACGCAGAACATAAGATTTTGCACTTGTTTGAGCAATCTGGTGTGATAGCATTTTTTAAAAATTATTCACTTGTAAGCCACATTTCAAAATTCTTGGAAGTTTGTTTTTAAAGCAATTTCCATGTTTTTAAAAGTTACTGTATAAAACCGTTTCCATTGTATTGCTTTTTGGTCTCACCCTTTCAAGGAAGTGTTGGGGGATTAGGGCGTTAACACTTTCTGTACAATTAGCAGTTTTAATTTTTGAATCACTTATGTCCATCTGCAAATACAATGGATTTTTCATCTACGCATGATTTTATGTTAATAAACCTCTTATGAAACACAATTCTATATAGTCATATTTACATTATAGCAATTATATCTTAACATAAGGACAAAAATCTCGATTTTTTTAAAAAAATGAAAGCTATTTCTCCACAACCCTTTTCTTGTTTCATTTATAAACTATTAGTTTATAGTTTACGTGTCATCAGGAGCAATGTGGGCTACCCTGAAACATTGCGTGTTTAACTAATCCCTTCTTTTGATCCCTCTATAATAGTAACAGGTCAAAATTCAAAACTGGTCTTATGCACTACTATTAGTTTTGTACACATAAGACATTTTGACTGTTGATCCGGTACAAATGTTGCTCTGGCGTTTGGGGGGGGGGGGGCACCTGTATCCACAAATGCGTTACTTTTAATTTTTTAAAAATAAATGTGATACTAGCGTAAAGAAATATACCATCCACCTTCAAGCAAAAAAAATGCTGTCTTATTAGCAAAAAAAAATGCTTTCAATCCTGCAAAAATTCCAGAATATCTTTAGAAAGCAAATATAGGCAGCCTAGATATTTTTTTTAAAGTATCCCCCCCCCACACACACACACAGAAAAAAAGTAAAGATAATGCAGGGGAGAAGCAGGGCTGTCCTTTTGCCTTGTGGTGTTTGACTAGATCTTCCCCAAGTCATTTCATGACAGGTCTCATGCTCCCAAATTTCCAGCATGCTGACCATCCCAACAGGTTAGTGGGGGTCTCCCCTCTCAGGATAGTGAACATGTAATTCCGTGAGGGGATCCCTTTCTTGAATGAAATTTTCCATCATCCCTAAAGAATGGGCTTGCTGACCAAGAATCTTGTTCAATTTCTGTCAAGCGTTCAACGATCATGCACTGCCCAATAAACTCGAGTTAGCAAACTATAACTGAAGAATGATTGTTAATTAGATCCACGACAGTGGATTTACTACTATAGGTTTCATACCAAAGCTCTTGTGTGCCTTTTGAATATATCGCCTCTGATCTTATTTTAATATAAATATGTATAGATCAAAACAATATTCAGTGTTTTTCAACAGGTAAAGATCCAAGTCACAAGCCATTTCCAAATTTGCTCTTGAAATCAAGTGCAGACACACACACAGCCCTCTTACTATCTGTAGAGGAATAGCCCATTTTGCTTTTAATGCACATATATATTAGAAGCCATAGGAAGTTAGTGGGATCTCATAATATACTTTGATGTAGGTAATATTTAATGTTTTAATGAAATCCGTGAGACTAATTTGTTATTTACTGATTCAAAGATTAACATTTCAATGGCTGGTGAATACTTTTGAAAACCTTTATAAAACAATAAAAATCGAGTATTCAAAGTTATAAAATAATGCCAATTATATTTGTACAGCCAATTTTTATACATATTTGGAAATAAATCGATGTTTTGGGGGAGGGGTAGAAAAATATCCCTCAGGACAACCTTATGTATTTATGCTCTAAAATAAGTCTTGAGTTAAATGAGATTGTGTGGAGGGTATCTGTTGTCAAATGCCATGTAAAAATTCATGTAATTCAGAGCTATGTAATTGTAAGAGGAAAAAAATACAGAAATATAAACTTGCATACATCTTCTATTGATGTCATTACCGAGTATCGGACTGAAAAATCCATTGTGTCAGATAAATTAAAACCTCTATCAAGTAGTTTTGTAAAAAAAAACGGAGCAATTAGCAATGAAGCTATTTCCCATTTTCAATTGTATTTTATAAAGTAGGTTTGCTGTAAAAACATTTAGGGCAGGTTTATGCTCATAACTAATTACTTAATCTAAAACACTGTACTATATCTGGCTTCAAATCAAAAGTTTATAATTTAAAAAAAGCTGTTTTTAAAATATGCATTAGATAACCATAGCCTTAGAAAAGAGACATATTAAGATAAATGTGCATTTGTTATTCTTGACCATTGATCATTTTTTCGTAGGAGTGTTAGAAAACATTTTTTACAGCTTCTAGTAATCTGGAAATGAAACAGTGAACAACCCAAGCTTTTCATATTTTAAGGAAAACTTGTAAAAGTCACCTTTAAAGTCAACATTAACTGATACATTTGTTTTTATTCTTCCATGCACTGTTAGAGAAACTGGAAATTATCCTGCATTGTAGATAATTGAAGTATGAAAAGGAGATTATTTAAAAACAAAGAAATGCACAGTTTGCAGTTTCTTTATGGTCGTTTAATTATGCATTTGCAATATGGAAAGACAAGACTGACATGGGGGAGTTTTCTACTACCAATGCAATAATTATAATTCTGTTGTACAAATACAATGTCAGCTGTATGCTTGCTTTTGATCTAACAAATACCTAATTTCCTGTAGATAAAAGGGTGGTAATTTTTTAAAATTACTTTTTGTATAGATACCCTCAGTGATTTAGAAACCACTTGATAATATTATTGTTAAAAAAAATAAAAGTATACAGATACCATACCTTCTCGTGTCTGCATTTTGTGTGTGGAGGAGGAACTGTTTAGCAGAGGCTTAAAAGCTAAAATTAAATGTATAAAATTAACTAGTATGTTTCGTACATACGCCATGGTGGCACACTGGTTAGAATGCAGTATTGTAGGCTGACTCTGCCCACAGCCAGGAGTTTGATCTTAAACCAGCTCAAGGTTGACTCAGCCTTCCGAGATCAGTAAAATGAGGACCCAAATTGTTGGGGGCAATATGCTGACACTGCTCAAAAGAGCGTTCTGAAGCACTATGACGTGGTATATAAGTCTAAGCTCTATTGCTATAAGAATGACATATGTAAGAGGCCATTTGCTGAGCAAGGAAAAGCCAAAACCATCACAGCCCTGAATGATACAAAAAACGAAACCTCTGCATCAAGCAGAAATCCACTGTAGACATTCATTCATTAAAGTGGCAATTTCAACTGACAGGAAATTAGCAAAAAGGATAACATAGAATCGGTTTGTTCAGATCATAAAAATTTTATTTTAACCTTTTCAGGAGCACAGTTCATTGCTTACTTCTGGCTTGATTCAGATTTAGATGTAGAGGCTCTCAAAGAAGAAAGTCTACGCCTCTTAGCTATTTGTTCTTGCCGCTTCTCTTTTGCCTCCTGAAAAAGAGATCAAGAATATTACCTATTAGCCTAAAACTGCATCTCAGCTTTTTAAATGCTGTAAATTCATCGTGTGAAGTCATGTAAGTACTTTCTGCTCTATTACCATAGCAGAAACTCCTATCTGTAGTCTCTGTAGCTGTCAATTTCCAAAGATGTAAGCATATTGTAATAACATTTAGACAGGCTCGCCTTCCTGTCCATAAATTCTACTAGTATACATGAAATACTTTGAACAATCTTCTCGTTCTCCCGATATCCAAGGTCAAATATTTTCCTAAAGCAATGTAAGCCATTTTTAGGTGAAAGCAACAGACTCGATTCTGTCTAGTAAAACTGTACTGTTTATATTCCTAGCATCATACATTGTTCACCCTCATACACTCAAGTCTTCATATCACACAAGTGAAGCCAACACTGTAAATACGGTTAATGAAGAAACTGATCCTTTTCCCTAATGCACCAATCGTATGGCTTAAAACCTCAATTACCTGCGGATTAAAATAGCTAGGGATGGGTTAGAACAGGGGTAGGCAACCTTGGCTCTTTTATGACTCGTGGACTTCAACTCCCAGAATTCCTGAGCCAGCCTACCCCTGGAACAAAGACTTGACTTATTTGCTCCATGTGTTGGGACATATTTCAATGTGTCAGTACTTCACTGAAGCCGCCCCGCCCCATGGTAATCACTTCATGTAATAAGAATCATATACACGCTATTACACCTATTAAACGTATGTGGGTGTTTGGGCTTGTGAGCCAACAATTGCCTCCAGTTTCAGCTTCCAGCTCATCAACGTCTTGCAGTGAGGTATCTCCGACACATGGCTTCATGTTTCAAGAATCACATGAAGAGGAACATGACCCCCCCCCACACACACACACTTAAGAATTACCCTCCCCAAGTATATAGGAAGCAGACCTTCATTCTTTTAGCCAGAAGCTTGGCATACTCGGCAGCTTCTTCCTTATTCTTCTGAGTTCGTTGTTTCTTTAGAGCAATACGTCTGCGCTTATGCTGCAGCACTCGGGGGGTCACCAAACGTTGGATCTTGGGTGCCTTGTTCCTTGGCCTCTTACCTAAGATTGGCAAGACAGGCATGTCAACCACCGAAGAGCTATTTGCAATCTCGAGGCTGACGGTCTATACTTAAAAGCAATAATGCCCAAGTAAAATAATTACACAGGATAAACTGGGTGATCATTAAGGATATGTCTTCCCATCTAACAAGGAGATACAAAGGCGTAATTTCACATAATCCACAGAATGTGTGAAATAGGCGAAAGGGATATTCATGGTGTACGAGGCAGTGCATGACCTGTCCTGGCGAACTCTGGTGGGCACAAAATTCAATCCTTCAAAAAATATAAGATGGCGAAAGCTTAAAGCCTCTAAATCATGCTTTAATTACACGTTCTTGGGCAGGACCTTTTGAGCGCTGGCTCCTCATGGGTATCGCAACTGAAAACTATTATGGAGGATCACCTTATATAGGTAGTCGACTTACAACAGGTCGTTTTATGACCATTCAAAGTTACAACGGCACTGAACAAAGTGACTTGTGACCATTTTTCACACTTATGACCATTGCAGCACCCCCATGGTCACGTGATCAAAATTCAGACGCTCAGCAACTGACCCATATTTATGACGGCTGCAGTGTCCCAGGGTTATGTAATCTCCTTTTGCGGCCTTCTGACAAGCAAAATCAATGGGGAAGCCAGATTCACTTAGCAACTTAGCAGCAACTATGTTTCTAAGTTAACAACAGCTGTGATTCACTTAACAAGTGCGGCAACAAAGGTCGTAAAATGGGGCAAAATTCACTTTTGTGCTCAATTTGGTCATGAGTTGAGGACTATCTCTACTACCGTGGAGCTCAGGACTGCCCCCGACCTCCGTTCATTCCGCCGGGACCTGAAGACCTGGCTCTTTGAGCTCTCTGGCCCAGGCTGAGAATTTTAATTTTAATTTTAATTGGGGTTTTTACTTTTTTTTCAGGGATTGATGTAATTTTTTCATTGTTTTTAACTTTTGTATTTCTTGTTTTAAATACCCTGTAAACCGCCCTGAGTCCTTTGGGAAAGGGCGGTATATAAATCTAATAAAATAAATAAAATAAATAAATAAATCTAGTTTGAGAGAGAAGCAGGAGCATTTCATTTATAACTGAAATTGATCTCAAGCATTCGTGTGCAGATAAAGACCACGGGATCAAATGCAGAAATCACTAACCTATAATGCTGTTTGCTCATGGATTTAATGTACCATGCTAAACCATGCAGAATGATTTGTAAATCATAAAAGAATAATCACAGTGGATGTTAGGCTTTATTCAAACATATTAGTTTTAGTGTTAGTGCAATCCTTATCCAGAAAAAAAAATCTGTTAAGTTACTGTCCTGATTTAATCAGATGTTACAATTTTCTCCTGTTACAACTTTCTGCAGTACAGTAGGTAAGAAATCTTGCATATCTATAGTAACTTCTACAAATTCGATGTTTTGTCACTTTAAAAAGCTACACGCCACCTTTGAAAAATGCACTGCAACCGACAATAAATTTAGATATATACCTAAACATACCTACATGTGCACATCAACCAGGATATTTGATACCAAGCTGTATCAAAGTTTAAGTAAAGGTAAAGGTTCCCCCGCACGTGTGTGCTAGTCATTTCCAACTCTAGGGGCCAGTGCTCATCTCCATTTCAAAGCTGAAGAGCCAGCGCTTGTCCGAGGACATCTCCGTGGTCATGTGGCCAGCATGACTAGACGCCAAAGGCGCACGGAACGCTGTTGCCTTCCCACCGTGGTGGTCCCTATTTTTCTACTTGCATTTTTACGTGCTTTCGAACTGCTAGGTTGGCAGAAGCTGGGACGAGTAACAGGCGCTCACTCTGTTACGTAGTCTAAGGTAAAAGAAAACTAGGTAATTGACACTTTCATTTAGCTATCATATTTCTTCCCTCAAACCCTTCGATTTCTGTAGAAATTTGAATGGACCAACAGAAAAGCACTACTTGAAATATATAATTCCCTCTGACAAAACAGCGAAAGTATTATTTCCACTTTCTTTACCTTCTTTGTTCAATGGTCTCCTCACCACATAGTGACGCACGTCATCTTCTTTGGAGAGATTAAACAGCTTTCGGATTTTGCTAGCTCTCTTGGGACCGAGGCGACGGGGCACAGTATGATCAGTCAATCCAGGAATATCTTTCTCACCTTGAAAAGTTGTCAAACAACAGGTGCCATTATATTATTAGCAAACATGCTAAAAATCATCACTCACCACAAACTGTCTCTGGTTTTTGAATACGCTATCCTTAACAAAACAAGCATTATTTTAAAAAAAGATAAGAGGAAACCTAAGAATCTTTTATTAACTTATCAACAGTCATATTCCTTTAGGTAATGCCCTACTATATGCCAAGGGCAGGGATAGGCAACCTGGGCTCTTTTATGACTCATGGACTTCAACTCCCAGAATTCCTGAGTCAGCTATGCTTACTCAGGAATTCTGGGAGTTGAAGTCCATGAGTCATAAAAGAGCCCAGGTTACCTACCCCTGGCCAAGGGGATGGCCTAGGAAAGTCCACGTCCACTTGTCCAAAGTGAAAGCTCAGGAATATTTTCTACTCCTCCAAGACAAATTCTTGCTAATGTGTGTTGTCCCTTCAAAGGAAAAATAGACAAAGCAATTCACCTTTCTTGATAATGACCAAGTTCAAGACGCTTAAGTTGGCATCAACAATGCATCCTCGAACAGATTTGCGTTTTCGTTCTCCAGTTCTCCGAGGACGGTAGCAGGAGTGGCCCTTGCTGAGTAGCAGACGGACACGGCCATGAGTAAGGACACCTTGCTTCATAGGGAAACCTTGTTTGTCATTGCCACCACTAATACGGACAACGTATCCCTACAAAAAGGAGCAATTTAAACTTTTCGGAAGCGCTTTTATAAATCCTAACTGCATTTTATCATTCACTTCAAATGCAGATGTACGACGATATAGCCCCACTTTTATCTACTGTGAGAATCTTGTTCCTTTTCAGCTTGAAGATCCTAAATCAGACAAGCAGCACAAAGGTCTCCCAAACCTAAGTTATTGGCAGGATTTTTTTTCCCCTCTAAGTGGGATTTATCTTATAACTGAGGAGGATTCTGGGATCTCAAAGCTTGAAGGCCCTTTTCAAGACTATTAATTTAATTTAAGTTAATTTAATAATTTGATTTCTATATCGCCCTTCTCCCGAAGGACTCAGGGCGGTGAACAGGGCAATACACAATAAAAATCGAATACAAAAATTAAAAAACCATTAAACATCATGCCCATAAAATCAATACATAGTAAAGTTAAAACTAGTTTTAAAAACCCAACCCCATCCCGTCAGACCAGGCCAGCTTGTTCGAAAAAGAATGTTTTAAGATCGCGCCGGAAGGAGCGAAGGTCGGGGGCCGTCCGGAGCATAACCGGTAAGCGGTTCCAGAGGTCTGGCGTGCCCACAGAGAACGCTCTCCCCCTGGGGGTCACCAATCGGCATTCTTTGATCGGCGGCACCCTGAGGAGGCCCTCTCTGTGGGAGCGCACTGGACGGAGGGAAGTTGACGCCGGTCGCAGGTGTTGCCGTAGGTAATCCGGACCCATGCCATGAAGGGCTTTGTAGGTCATAACTAACACCTTGAACCTCACCCGGAGAGCAACCGGTAGCCAATGCAGCTCGCGGAGCAAAGGTGTAACATGGGAGTATCGGGAAACTCCCAAGACGACTCGCGCGGCTGCATTCTGCACCAGCTGGAGTCTCCGGGTGGACCTCAAGGGCAGCCCCATGTAGAGAGCATTACAGTAGTCTAGACGAGAGGTCCTGAGCACATGAGTGACTGTGTGCAAGGCATCCCGGTCTAGATAGGGCCGCAACTGGCGCACCAGGCGAACCTGGGCAAAGGCCCCCCTAGTCACAGCTCCAATATGCTCTTCCAAAGAGAGCTGTGAGTCTAGAAGGACCCCCAAGTTGCGGGCCCTATCTACGGGGGGTAGTAGCTCACCCCCCATGGCCAATGATGGAATAATCGGAATTTCCCGGGATGCCGGCACGAACAGCCACTCAGTCTTGTCAGGGTTGAGTCGAAGCCTGTTCCTCCCCATCCAGACCCGGACCGCCTCCAGGCAACGGGACATCACGTCGAGGGCATCACTGGGGTGGTTTGGGGTCGAAATAAAAAGCTGGGTATCATCAGCATATTGGTGATACCCAACTCCAAAACCACGAATGATCTCTCCCAGCGGCTTCATATAGATGTTGAACAGGAGAGGCGAGAGAACCGATCCCTGAGGAACTCCACAAATGAGAGGTCTCAGGGTCGATCTCTGCCCCCCTGCTAACACCGACTGCGAACGTCCCAGGAGGTAAGAGGAGAACCACTGGAGAACTGTGCCTCCCACTCCTAACCCCCTGAGACGTCGCAGCAGGATACCATGGTCGATGGTATCAAAAGCCGCTGAGAGGTCTAAAAGGACTAGGACAGAGGAACAACCCCTGTCCCGAGCCCGCCAGAGATCATTCACCAGCGCGACCAATGCCGTCTCCGTGCTGTACCCGGGCCTGAAACCCGATTGGTACGGGTCTAGGTAGTCAGCTTCATCCAAGAACAAAGGGAGCTGATGCGCCACCACGCTCTCAACAACCTTCGCCAAAAAGCGAAGGTTGGAGACCGGACGATAGTTGTTTAAAATTGCTGGGTCCAAGGCAGGCTTCTTGAGGAGGGGTCTCACCACCGCCTCCTTCAAGGCGGCGGGAAAACTACCCTGACTCAAAGAAGCAGTAATCACTGCCTGGAGCCAGCCTCGTGTCCCATCCCGGGCTGCATAAGTCAGCCAGGAGGGGCACGGGTCCAACAAACATGTGGTGGAGCTCAGCTTCCCCATGATCTTGTCCACTTCTTCAGGAGTCACAGGATCGAACTCTTCCCAGATTAAATCGACAAGACCGCCCGTATCCTCTTCGTCAGACTCTGCCCAGTCGGAGTCCAAACCGGTCCGGATCCGAGCGATTTTGTCTGACAGAAATCGACTAAACTCCTCGGCTCGACCCTGCAAGGGTTCCTCCCTCACCTCCTGATTAAGGAGAGAGCGAGTTACCCTAAACAGGGCGGCCGGGCGATTATCTGCGGACGCAATGAGGGTGGCAAAGTGGTTAGACCTAGCCACCCTCAATGCTGCGAGATAAGTTCTCGTAACGGACCTTAGTCGTAACCGGTCGGATTCGGATCGGCTGGACCTCCAACAGCTCTCTAGGCCCCGTCTCCGACGCTTCATCTCGCGGAGCTCCATGGAGAACCATGGGGCCCGTTGGGATCTGCGTCGGGTCAAGGGCCGCATGGGTACAACTTGGTCGAGTGCCTCTGTGGCTGCCCTTTCCCAGGCTTCCACTAGGGCATCGACCGAGCTGTGAGCAAAGGAGGCAGGTGGGGGCCCAAGCGCCGTTTGGAACCGCTCAGGGTCCATAAGGCGTCTAGGGCGGAACCATCTTATTGGCTCAGCTACCCCACGACAGGGAGTGGCAAAACGGAAGACCATCCGCAGGAGATGATGATCGGTCCATGACAGGGGTGAATTAATTGGGGAACCCCCCCCAAGATCATCTAACCACCGTCCGGATAGAAAAACCAGATCGAGCGTGTGACCCCCCCCGTGAGTTGGGCCCAGAATAACCTGCTTCAGGTCCATGGCCGTCATGGAAGCCATGAACTCCCGAGCTAACTCAGATGATCCCCCCAGGGATGGTAGGTTGAAGTCACCCAAAACTATAAGTTTGGGGAACTCAACCACCAACCCTGAGAGGATATCGAGAAGCTCAGGCAGGGCTGCTGCCACGTGTCTAGGTGAAACGTACACCAGCAGCAAGCCCAACTGAGCTCTGGGACCACATCTCAGGAGGAGGGACTCACACCCGGCTATCTGGACTATGGTGGCCTCCTGCGGACATAAGGTCTCCCTCACAACAACTGCCACTCCACCGCCCCTACCCTGAGCCCTAGGCTGGTGCAGCACCCGGAAACCTGATGGGCTAAGATCAACCAGGGGGATCCCGCCCTCTGGGCCCAACCAGGTCTCCGTAATGCAAGCCAGGTCCACATGCTCCTCCTCAATCAGATCGTGAATGAGAGGTGCTTTATTCATTACGGACCTGGCATTGAAATACACGAGCCTGAGCTCAGGTGGCTGCTCATCCTCGCTCCCGGTACCACGTGCTGAAATCAGAGGGTCGGAGCGCATCACCGCTTGAAGACAGCGGGGACGCACCCCCGGGTATTGATGTGGCCCTCTGTTCCTACACCTGCGGCCATTCCCAACCGCCGTGGGAATAGATAATCCCACACCCCGCCCCGGGGCCCCGTAAGCCCCCAGCCCAGCCCCTACCACGGCGCGATCAGTCCCTGACCTGGTCTGAGAAACGGTTGGTGGAACCCCCCTAGTTTCCAACCGAGCCGATAAGCCCACCCCCCTCCCTAACCCCTCAAAACATTTGGCTAAAAAACACACCAGGGGCCTCTTATTAAATTTGGGAGAGGCTCCTGTCCCTGCCCAGCCATCTCTCGGGGTCCCAATGTGTTCTATCCAACATCTTCCCATAGCAATGACAAAGAACCTTTTGGGAAAAATTTCTATAACTATTGTCCTCTCAAAAGCTTTTACCAGTCTAAAATGTCTACTCAGCAAGTTTGGAACCTTAGCTTTGAATATCCCTTTTATTTCACAAAAGGCTACGTAGCTCAGACCCACTGGTGCTGGACTGACAATAGTTAGTTGATAACAGGTCAAGGTATCTAATTGCCCAAAGCCATTTCAACCGCCCCACCAAAGCCACACTTCTTCCCTTTTCCGTTCATGAAGTCAGAAGTCCTACCCCATCTCTCAGACCCAATTTTTTGGGAACTCTTTTATTTACCCATCTTCTCCCCAAGCGAAGTCCTAAACTTGTCAAGTCAGAATCACAAGCACGCAGAGAGCTCTCTGTGTGCAATTCCGTCAAGGCTTGCAACCCCTTGAATAATACGCACATCAGGGTCTGTCTTAGGGTCTTGCGGAAGAACAGGGTAGAACAACGGCTAATGACCCTCTTTTACCGGTCTACTATAGAGAGCGTCCTCTCGTATGGTATTGTGGTTTGGTATGCTGGCCTGACAGCCGCGGACAGGAAAGTATTACAGAGGGTGGGGAGTACAGCACAAGACGTTGTCGGCTGTCCCCAGACACCACTGGATGACATCGGCAGGGCTCGTTGCCTTGGAAGAGTGAGAAAGATTCTCAGGGACGACTCACACCCTGGACGGTATCTCTTTAACTCTCCTACCATCCGGTAGGAGATATAGGAGTATAGCCAGCCGTACCAACAGGCTGAAAAATAGCTTTTATCCGTGGGCTGTTAGGCTTTTGAATGGGACATAATCTCTGTGAACTTATGCAGAATTGACTTGGGAGGCCGGTGTGTGGTGTAGTTGGTTCACATGGTGTAGTTAGTAAGATGGAGGGCTGTGTGTGCGTTGGGGGGACAGAGCACCGGGGTGGGGGGGAGGCTCAGCTAATCTCAATGTATACATGTTGTACTTTGACAATAAAGGATTATTATTATTATTATTATTATTATTATTATTATTATTATTATTATTATTATTATTATTATCAGGGCTTTTTTCCTCATAGAACGCTTAGAACGGAGTTCCGGCACCTTTTTTGGATGGAACCTTGTAGGGGAGGCAAGGCGGGTTGTATGACACGTGTGAGTTCCGGCACCTTTTTCTTTTACAAAAAAAAAGCTGATTATTATTATTAATGCAAAGTCCCAAATAAAACAAGGGAAAAAAAAGAAGAGGCGATCTTAACGCCTCACCTTCCACTCTTCCCCAAGAGCATCAGCCGGGACCTCGGCAGTCATCCGCTTCTCGTAGAAGGTGCGCAGCTTACGCTCATCGTCCACCTCGATGAGTTTCTGGCAGCCGGTGGCCGGGAAGGAGATATTGAGCTGAAAATAATTGCACGAAACGGGGGAAGGAAAGGGAAAAGCTTATTAGATCCCAGCGGAAAGGCGGGCGCAAAAGGAGAAGAGCGGAGCCGGGGCGGACTCCTTTACGCAGAGCGCCTGGCCAAAGGAAAGCTAAAAAAAATACCAAAAGCCACCATGGCTTCTCGCCTTCGCCCACCCCCGCCTGCCCCAATCCGTGTCAATCCCCCTCCGCGGCGACGTTCCCAAGACCGGGTCGGGTTCCGTCTTGCCCCGTCAGCCGGCTTGTATCCGTCAACCCGATTATTGACCAGCCCCGAGAGAAGCCAAAGGAGAAATAAAGCGAGGCCTCCGCTCCTACCTTCATGGCGCCGGCGCGGCCGCTCGCTCCAGGTCAGCCGCGGAAAAGAGGCCCGGCTTCCGCTCGGTCGGAAGTCACATAGGCTGCGACGGATCTCGCGAGACTCCATCGAGCGGCTCGCCTGACGACAGAGATAGAAAGAGTAGAATTTTTTTTAAAAAAAAATTATTTATTTTGGCTAACGGAGCTTCCTGATTATAGACTTTAGCGCATTTTTTTTCTTCTGTCGCGAGACTGGCGAATTAAATTAGACGTCTAAGATTTATTTATTTATTTCTTTTACTCTAAAATCAGGGGTCTTCAAACTTGGCCTTTTCATGACTTGGGGACTTCAACTCCCAGAATTCCTCAGCCAGCGTGTCTGGCTGAGGAATTCTGGGAGTTGAAGTCCACAAGTCATAAAAGCGCCAAGTTTGAAGACCCCCTGCTCTAAATGCATATTCGGGAGAGGTTTTTCGTTCGCATATCTTAGCAGGTGGGTTGATTGTGCTCTTGAAAACTTAACGGATTTATAAAAAATAATCGCTTAGAGCTATATTGAAAACCGGTTCTTTTATCACCTCCAAAAATATAAACTTGAGAGAGTAACGTTCAGTCAAGGAATCGTAATCAGATTAAAAATATAAATTTATTTCAAATATTGAAATCCAATTTGGAGGATTTTAAACACCCCAGTTTCATGTTTTCCATCTTTGGCTCTATTGCAAGACTGTGCTGCTCCTGTTCCACACAGATAGACTTTTATTATTTTGCGTTGCATGTCTGCACCTTTGAGTCATTCTTGACTCCTTGGAGAAGTCCCTGTAGTTTTCTTGGCAAGGTGTTTCAGAAGTAGTTTGCCATTGCCCCTCCTTCCCAGGGCTGAGGGAATGAGACACCCAGCTGCATTTTTGCCTAAGTAAGACAGGACTAGAGCTCATGGTCTCCCAATTTCTATCCCAGTGCTTAGCCACTGCAGCCAACTGGCCCTTTTATAACTTTATATTATTATTTGTAATATTACAAACAACAAGTGGGATACCTATTTCTTCTTAAAATAGTACCAGACTTGACCAAATGCAAAGTACCGTATAAGGAAATAGTTTCACAAAACAAGTAATAGCAACTCAGTGACTTCTCCTAATCGGATTTATGTAAATCATCAGAATGATACAGTAATTTATTTTTATTTTTTATTTTAATTCCATTTATATCCCGCCCTTCTCCGAAGACTCAGGGCGGCTTACAAGCTTAGCAGTAGCCTTCATTCTATGTATATGCCTGCTTATTAGGGCTTTCACCCCCCTCCCCCAAGCGGCATTATTACAAAGTCAGCTTAATTGCCCCCAACAATCTGGGTCCTCATTTTACCTACCTCGGAAGGATGGAAGGCTGAGTCAACCTTGAGCCTGGTGGGATGCAAACCTGCACTAATTGCAGGCAGCTGGTGTTAATGGCAACAGCTGGAACAAATGAAAGATAATGAAGGGATTTTACTATGTTTTTTATTATGTTTAAGGTTGATGTTAGTAATATTGTATTGATATTAGTAATGATACTTTGTAAATATACAGAGTGAGCGCCTGTTACTCGTCCCAGCTTCTGCCAACCTAGCAGTTCGAAAGCACGTAAAAATGCAAGTAGAAACATAGGGACCACTACGGTGGGAAGGTAACAGCATTCCGTGCACCTTTGCCGTCTAGTCATGCCGGCCACATGACCACGGAGACGTCCTCGGAGAAGCGCTGGCTGTTCGGCTTTGAAACGGAGATGAGCACCAGCTCCTAGAGTCGGAAACAACTAGCACTCATGTATATACAGTATAAAATATATCTTTGTTTATGTGCAAGCAGCTTTGTAGGTGCTTTGTATTGGGAAAATAGTTATATAAAAGCAAATGTTTCATGCTTTAGGTACAGGGGATTGCTTACATGAAAAGAGCATGATAAGGGAAGGGGGGAAAGGAGTTATGGTGGAGCCTGGGTTGTTGTGTATCATCTAGGAATTATTTTTCTGTACCTTTTCGTTACTAGTACCAAGACCAGATCTCTTTGTTTTGGAAAGGTATAAAAAGGTGGAAGACATTTTTCCTGATTGTTGCCTTCATCTCTCTACTAGCCACGAAGAGAGATGTGGCCACCCAACTCTATTTTGATCAAAATAAAAGTAGTTTGTTTGCTGGAATTTAGTGTCAGAGATTGCACCTAAATCATATATTAAATTATAGATATATTTAAATATCTGTAAGCCTCCTGTAAAAATAATAAAGTAAAATAAAATAAAATACATTCTCAGGTTTAAAAAATACTGTATAGTGGGGCAACAGAATGAAACGAGGAACAGTAATGACCAAGGTAAGAATA
Organism: Vipera berus; assembly: GCF_964194415.1. Lineage (NCBI taxonomy): Eukaryota > Metazoa > Chordata > Lepidosauria > Squamata > Viperidae > Vipera > Vipera berus. The sequence continues at coordinate 81,187,346 of NC_138203.1, forward strand.
CGTCTGGACTGCAAAAATGTAGGTGACTGTTAGATCATGGCATCACTTTGAGGAAGGTTATATAAAGTACAGAAGAAAAGTAAGACATAGAAGGCCAATAAAATCATGGCATAAGTAAAAAAGATACAGCTTACCAAATTTTTGAATATTGACAACATTCCCACATATGACATTAATTATCTAGAAAATCCTAAGCCAACATGGAGATTGCTGAGAATTCTGGGAGTTGAAGTCCATATATTAGAAAATTAGTAAGATTGGGAAACACTGATTTAAACAAACCAAGTTCTCTATACCGCTTTATGCATTCTTAAATTCACAAATGGTCTGTGTTTATTACATCTATACATTACCACATACATTGTGTTTTTTATTCTTTAAACTCATCTCTTTCTGCTTGGGGAATTCATTAACTCCATTCAACCCTGACTCTCTCAGTGAATCTGTTCCTCTTCACCCATTTGCTCTTTCTTCATACATTTGTTTTGCGTCCCCTTTAAATAACTATTTCAATGTACTTTCTTCACAGTACACTTTAATTTTCAATCTACATTCTGTCAGCCCTCGTTCATTTTTGCCCCTATCTCTCCTTGCTTTATCAAACACCCTTCTTAAGAACCCCATTTCAAGGGCATTCAACTTTGTTTTCCCGACATATGCATTTCCTAGGTAGATACAGCTGTTTTCAATTTTTTTCTAAAAGTACACAAATTGCCATGCATGTATAATTCACAATCATTCACTTCATTTTCTTCTGAGAAGTGTACTTACATTGTTCTTTTCTGATTTGTGTTCCTCGTGTCATGCAACTTTTGCTGCAGATCATTCAGATTTTTAGCCAACAGTGCAGCAGTAATACAGTTGCAAGAAAAAGTATGTGAACCCTTTGGGATTACGTGGAGTTTTGCATGAATTGGCCATAAAATGCGCTCTAAACGTCATGTACGTCACAACAATAGAAAAACAGTCTGCTTAAAATAATACTGCACAAACATTAGCTGTTGTCATGTTTTAATTGAACATAAGATGGAAACATTCACAGTGCAGGGTGGAAAAAGTATGTGAACCCCTAGCCTAATGACTTCTCCAAGAGCTAATTGGAGCCAGGAGTGAGCCAACCTTGACTCCAACCAGTGTGATGATATTGGATGTGTTGCTGACAGCCGTCCTGCCCTTTAAAAACACACACCTGTTTTGGGTTTACTGGTCTCAAGAAGCACTGTCTGATGTGAACCATGCCTCGCAGAAAAGAGCTCTCAGAAGACCTACGATCAAGAATTGTTGACTTGCATGAAGCTGGAAAGGGTTACAAAAGTGTCTCCAAAAGCCTTGATGTTCATGTGTCCACGGTAAGACAGACTGTCTACAAATGGAGAAAGTTTAGCACTATTGCTACTCTCCCTAGGCGTGGTCGTCCTGTAAAAATGACTGCAAGAGCACAGTGCATAATGCTTAATGAGGTAAAGAAGAATCCTAGAGTGTCAGCTAAAGACCTACAGAAATCTCTGGCACATGCTAACATTTTTGTTGACACATCTACAATAAGGAAAACATTAAACAAGAATGGAGTACATGGGAGGACACCACGGAGGAAGCCATTGCTGTCCAAAAAAAATATTGCAGCACGTTTGAAGTTTGCAAAAGAACACCTGGATGTTCCACAGCACTACTGGCAAAATATACTGTGGACAGATGAAACCAAAATTGAGTTGTTTGGGAAAAACACACAACATTATGTGTGGAGAAAAAAAGGCACAGCACACCAACATCAAAACCTCATCCCCACTGTAAAACATGGCGGAGGGAGCATCATGGTTTGGGGCTGCTTTGCTGCCTCAGGGCCTGGACAGATTGTTGTCATTGATGGGAAAATGAATTCCAGAGTTTATCAGGACATTTTGCAGGAAAACGTATGACCATCTGTCCGCCAACTAAAGCTCCGCAGAGGATGGGTGATGCAACAGGACAATGACCCAAAGCATACAAGCAATTCAACAAAACAATGGCTTCAACAGAACAGAATACGCCTTCTGGAGTGGCCCAGTCAGAGTCCTGACCTCAACCCGATTGAAATGCTGTGGCATGACCTTAAGAGAGCGATTCACACCAGACATCCCAAGAATATTGCTACACTGAAACAGTTTTGTGAAGAGGAGTGGTCCAAAATTACTCCAGATCGTTGTGCAGGTCTGATCTGCAACTACAGGAATGTTTGGTTGAGGTTATTGCTGCCAAAGGAGGGTCAACCAGTTATTAAGTCCAAAGGTTCACATACTTTTTCCACCCTGCACTGTGAATGTTTCCATCTTATGTTCAATTAAAACATGACAACAGCTAATGTTTGTGTAGTATTATTTTAAGCAGACTGTGTTTTTCTATTGTTGTGACTTACATGACGTTTAGAGCGCATTTTATGGCCAATTCATGCAAAACTCCACGTAATCCCGAAGGGTTCACATACTTTTTCTTGCAACTGTACCTCCAAGATCTCTTCTACCTTGTGATTCTATTATTATACTATATAGTTTAGTCCAGGGGTTCTTAACCTTAGCGGCTTTAAGATGGGTGGACCTCAATTCCCAGAATTCTCCAGCCAGCCTGGAAGCCCACCCATCTTAAAACTGCCAAGGTTGACAAACCTTGGTTTAGCCCTTCCGTGTATGTATTTTATCAACTGTAGTCCACAATATCGAGTCTTTTTCTTAATTGCCCAGATATGCTTCATGTCAATGTTCCCTCCTTTCATTTAATTTGTTAATTCATACTCTTTCCATTTATTTCTTTCACATTTCCATATGCCTTGATCTTTGCTAGATAGGCCGATAGATATGATTTTCTGCCTATCACGACTCTGGTCAACTGAGGTTTAATGTTTCTTTAGCTACACCCATGCCACATACAGTAATCCTTGATTTATGACCAGTTACAATTCCCCTACTTATGACCCAGTTCCAAAGTTCTGATGTCCACCCCTGTCATATGACAACTGACAACTGACCAATGTTTACAGCCATTTGCAGTGTCCTGCAGTCAGGTAACCATGATTTATGATACATTTTTCAGTTTCTGGCAAGAAGGCCCTGTAGCAAACAATGGATTTATTTTAGGATTCCCATTTAATGACTCATGCAAAAAGGCTTGTAAAATCTTTGAACTGACAACTAGCCTGGGATAACAATACCACTGCTCTGTTTTGGAGTGTTTTTAAAAACAGCTCTTTCTATAGCACAGAACAGAATTTCCAGCAAGAGGTGACAAGGCAGTGGATATTTATAGCCTATACTGTTGTAAATGCAAGCAATCCTCGACTGACAACCACAATTGAGCCCAAAATTTTTGTTGCTAAGTGAGACATTTGTTAAGTGAGTTTTACCCCTTTCTTGCCCCAGTTGTTAAGTGAATCACTGCAGTTGTTAAGTTAGTAGAACAGTTGTTAAGTTAGTAGCATGCTTGTTAAGTGAATCTGGCTTTCCCATTGACTTTGCTTGTCAGAAGGTCGTAAAAGGTGACCTTGGGACACAGCAATGGTCATAAGTATAAATCAGTTGCCAATAATCTGAATATTGATCACATGACTATGGGGATGCTGCAACGGTCATGGGTTCCAGACTGATTCTTCCCCGAATCGCCACTCAGGATTAATTCAGCTGCTGTAGATGTTTTATTACAAGGGCATTTGAAGCACTTCACATGTTTGTGTCGGGGGGGGGGGGGGAGGAAGAATCCCATAGGTTTAGAAATGAATACACCTGTGGGGTTAGTGAAGCTTGCACAATAGCAATGTAACATGGGTAAAACATAGGTTGCTCAAAACTGCATGAACCACCACGTTTTGGACCATTTGGTAGCTTCTAAGTGGTCTTCGAGGATAGCTCCGTGTAGAGCTCTTTGCAGTGGGGAGGTGACCTTCCTATAGTCATTAAATACCCAGGTGGCCGCAAGTGCCTTTCATGAGGTTCATTTTTTGTCTCCACTGCTGTCCCAATTGTATAGGAAGTCCTCAACTTACAAAAGTTTATTTAATGACCAAAGTTACAACAGCACTAAAAAAAGCGACTTATGACTGTTTTTCAATGACCATTGCAGCTGAATTAATCCTGAGTGGCGATTCGGGGAAGAATCAGTCTGGAACCCATGACCCAGTAAACCAAATTGTTTATATTCAGTGGCCATATGTCAGATATAATGGAGGTGGCATTCTGACCTAAGTAGGAAGGGATAAATAATAAGTGTCTCACCCAAACGATTTTATCAAAAACATTCCAACATTATGCTGTAATTTTACATTCTGTCGGTCTTTTCCTTGTCTTGCGTTTACAATGTTGTAAGGCATAAATACGTATGCTACAGTTCAGCCTTTGATCAGGGCTGCCCAACAGGATGCCAATGCTTTGTCCGGAATCCAGTGTGCCTGCATGCCTAATAAAATCAACGTATCTTCAAAGTGATTTGATCGCTTTGGGTGAAGCAGGTTTGGGCCACAACACTGGCAACAAAACCCTGAATGGCACAGGGCCCCGTTGTTGCCAGGACTGACTGGCTGACTGTCCCTCATGGCATGGGCCTACCTCACCAGGTTGTATAGGTGAGTGTGCTCCAGATTCCTTCCCTTAAACATGGTCATCTGATGATACTGTAAGAGGTGCACTTTCCTTGTGATTGTCCCAGTCGTTTGGAACAGTTCTCACCTGAGACACAGAAGGGTCCCATCCTCCTACTTCACAAAAAGTTGTGAAGATTGGGCTTTTCCCTCGTACTGGGGTAGGATGGGGAGGAGCCAGAATATAGAACTGATTAATGTTATAGCACCTCGATAGAGGTGTGATGATGCCCCTTATATGGACGACATGATTGTTTCATTAGTTTTGTTGTGAATTACAGGTAGTTCTCAACTTACAACCATTCAGTGGCCATTCGAAGTTACAACAGCAGTGAAAAAAAGTGATTTACTGTTTTTCACACTTATAGCTGTGGCAGCATCCCCATGCTCACACGATCAAAATTCGGATGTTTGGCAACTGGTTCATATTTGTGACGGTTGTGGTATCCTGAGGTCATGTAATCCATTTTTGCGACCTTCTGATAAGCAGTCAAGGGGGACGCCAGATTCACTTAATAACCATGTTACTAACTTAACAGGTGTAACGATTTCTTTAACAACTCTGGTAAGAGAGGTCGGAAAATGGGGCAAAACTCGACTATCTCGCTTAGCAACAGAAATCTTAGGCTCAATTGTCTCGTAAGTTGAGGACTACCTGCATTGTATACAAATCACCTGTGTATGTTTAACAAATAAATCAGTCTAGGAGCACTCCCACATTTTAAGACAGGATGGTGGAACATAGCCTGGATTCAAAGGAGGCATAAGTTGCATTCCAGAGGACAAAGAGGCTTGGAAACTTTGGTCAGCACGAAGAGGGTTAAAATGGCTCTTCCTACTACCGTTTCCCTGAAAGTAAGGCCTACCTTGAAAATAAGCCCTAGCTTGCTTTTGGGGGGGGCTGATATAAGCCCTACCACCCAAAATAAGCCCTAGTTTTGGGGTGAGGCACACACTTAAAAAAATCAAGCTAGGGCGGGGGTGTTGATCTGCCCTATGTGCCCCGCACCCACTTACTTTGCAGCCAGGCCTCTCCTTGCCGGCCCACTTCTTCTGAGGCGTCTTCTGCAGCTAGGCCTGCATTTCTGGAAATGCCACTGCAGCAGAGAACCGAGCTATGGATTAGCTCAGTACTTGGCTGTAGAGGCCTTCCCGAAAGGCCTGACTGCGAAATGCAGGCCAGAATGCAGCTGCAGAATGAAGCTGCTCCTTCGGCTGCAGAAGAAGTAGACCGGCTGGGCAGGGCTGTCAGTGCAGGAGGTGAGTAAAAAAGGCCCACCCACCCCAAAATAAGACCTGGTGCCTCTTTTGGAGGCAAAAAAAAGACCCAGTATTATTTTCGGGGAAACACGGTAGTTCCCAGACTATATCTATTTTTATGCAAATAATTGCTTTGGCCTTGCAAGATTCTACCTATAGGTGAAGAACAATAAAGGAAATGACTCAGAAATAAGTCCTTGTTACTTTTTGTTGTTCTTGGGGTTTGACAGGTTGAAGGGAGAATAAAAAGCGGCTAAGGCTCACAATGGCCAGACAGTGAGAAGCTGGGCCCTTTTGAGGGACAGTATTTATTTTCTAGGCAAGTTAAATCTTCATTTGATTATATATCTACCACCTGAAAATTGACCACCAAGTTTTAGCAATACAATCTCTAAAGATTCTGAAGAAGGGCCACAGGTTCTGTGTAACCTACTCCCAGTATAAGAGAGAGATGATCTCTTTCAAAAGAGGCTGACTCATACTGATGAGCAGAGAAACCACTTATTAAGTTATTATTTAATTAATTATCTAGTTGGTCATTATTTATTAAATTTCTATGCCACCTATTAATATGTGGCTGATATTTGAGAGTAATAAAATACCGACCAGTTTGTGACTTTCTGTTGCTTTATATTAAGACATATCAGGTGTTCTTGAGCCGGTGGTGAAAAGTATGCTGTGAAGACAAACAAGACAACAAGAAAATATTCATCGGACATTTTCTTCGTCTGAGGGAAAGCCCACAATTAAAGAGAAGATAGTATATTTTGCATATGAAAGGTCTGAAAAGCTTCAGTAAAATTGGTCTATTTATGAAGCTCCACTGCTACTCAAGGTACAAAATACTGGATTAGACAGATCAATATTTTGATCTGATACAAAGCAACTTCTGGTGATTTGGAAGTTGTAATAATTATCTGCCTACTGTTGTGTGAGCTCTCTTTAGCATCTCTCTCTCTCTCTGGTCAATTTGGGAGAATCACTCTCTGACAAAATTTGAGAAGTCAATTCATTTTATTTTTAGATTGATCTATAAACCCAACCCAGACATTTGACATTGTGGTTTCCCTTCACAATAATCTCACACACTTGACTCTGCATTGATGGCACCATTTCATGGCTAGCTTGTTCCCAGACATAATTCATGCAGATTAACTTTATAGCTAATTGTACATAAGGACAGCAGGACATAAGAAGTGCTCTTTGTTCAATTTTATTTGTTCACCCTATCCTGTGACCTGAGAAATCCTCTGGAAGGCATAGGCATTTTTTCTTTCATTATTTCTATGCACAGCTTTCTACCATTTGCAAACAAGGAAAACTATGTCAGTGATGTCTGCATTAAATACTGAAGAGGATTAAACTGACATTTTCTTTTTACCTTTTTTAAATATGCTAGGAATAGAATAAAAAAATCATTCTGACTCAACATTAAACAGTGAAATGGTAAAGGCCTGAGAAAACCTGCCTTCTTTAAACCTTAGTGTCATAATGACACTTAAGATGTCATATCAACAGAACTGAATAATTTAGATGGAAATAATTGCTACTAGCAGCTTCCATGACAGCATGGCATTGCCGCCAGGTCCTGTGGCTTTCAAAAGAACTTAAAACAACAGGAATGTCCAAGGGACACCTATGAAGGTAACACTCCCAGATTACTATGCAGCTTATGGTGGACCTGTCAAGTTTCTTCCAAACCAGAAAATATTAATAAACATCTTGTCAAGCACCAGAGAAATCATGAGATCCAGTAGTTCAAATGAGTATAAAGATTTATTGTAAGGTTAAGTTCTCTACAAGAAACTGAACTATTAACAGTCAGAGCAATTTGGCAGTAGATAAGGAATTCAAGATGGCCTAGACTTAGATCTCTTGTGGTGTGAAGGAACTCAAGACTGATGATGCTTTTGACCCCTCCCATGGGCCGAGCCTGGTCATCTCTTAGATGTCATGTTTTTGTGCTGAACTTTTTCCTGTAAGAAAGGAAATTTGTTAGAGCAATCGGTAAAGGAGTAATTTTCGCTATTATATTATGCTGGGAACATTTACCCTTCTGTTAAAATGAAGACACCCTTAAATTGAACTGATCTCCTGGTAATTGAGAATTGCGTAGTTTTCTCGGTGAGAGTATGGAAGTAGCTTTCCACTGCCCTTTTTTCAGGATTTTTTAAAAATTTCCCAATCTAATTTACACCAAATTCTCTAGTATCTTCCCCTCCAACTACCAGCTTTATTTAACTGATGAGTTCAGAAAGTCAGGGGTTGCTACTTGCTGAAACCTCTGTTTAGCTCACCGCAGTGTTGGGACACACAATGGGAGAAAAGCAATATTATCTACCCTCTGGAACCCCAATAATGTAAGAAGCAAAAATGTTTTCACCACAGCCACATTCCAGAGCCAACAGATGACATTTTGCCCCTGGTGTAGAAGCAACAAAGAAGCTACCGGTATGTTCTTGGATTCTATATGCAAGTTTCTGGGCTTGGAAGACCTATTGTCCCAGCCACTCTGCTAACTACTAGTGTGAATTATGTTGTTGCCTTGCTTAATGACCACCAGGATTTATGACCATAACAGGCAGGGTAGTCAAGGTCTACCTGTAACCCACTTTGACACCTGTTGTACCTGTTCCATTTGTTCTGGATGAATCAGATCTACTAGTTTGGAATGTGGAAATACGGTAATATATAATACAAATATTTTCTCTTGTTCATTGGAAGAGTTCAAGGAGCCGCTTGCTCTGTGTAGTAAACCAGGACCTTGTAGAGAAAAGGCAGCAGCAAAGAATGTTCTCTTATGACAGGGAAATAACTCTGCAACTAGCCACCTCATATAAATCAGTTTGGGGGGGGCAGGAGAAAAGACTCGTGGACTTCAACTCCCAGAATTCCCGAGCCAGCTCTTCAGAATCATCAGACTCAGCTGCTGGTATCACAGGCTGACGCTGAATCACAACACTCGTGGACTTCAACTCCCCGAATTCCTGAGCCTGCATAGCTGACTCAGGAATTCTGGGAGTTGAAGTCCACGAGTCATAAAAGAGCCAAGGTTGCCTTCCCCTGCCCTATACATACAAACTGATGTAATGGCAGGTAGCAGTTTGGCCGAGTTCTCCATCTCCAGGGAGCAGCGGGGGGGGGGGGGAAGAAAAGAAATACGAACTTGCAGTGAAATACACTGAACCTGCAACTGAACGTTTCCCAAGTTATATCATCGCCATCTGCTCAATAAGAAACGCGCTCTCTGAAGTGTCATTCGCACTGCATAAAAGCCGTAACCGTTCTAAGCAGGTAATTTTTGGGAGTTAAACCCTTCCCCCTCCCCAAGTAGAAAAGAAATAACTGCTAAGCTTGTAAGCCGCCCTGAGTCTTCGGAGAAGGGCGGGATATAAATGGAATTAAAATAAATAAAATAAAAACAGTTTTGATCGCAACACAACCCTTTCGGGTCGCTGGAAGCAATAAGAGCCCGGACGCGCTTGAAAGCCTCACTGAAGAAAAAAAAGTTAATTTGCTTTCTATTTTTCAAAGCAACGCATTGAAACTGCAGCCAGGGCGGCTAAAAAACAAAACGGTCCGGGGGCTCCTGCGACCCCAAGAAAGAAAACGGCCCGTGCTCTCGTTCCGTCGAGCTAGCCCGCCCTCTTTCCGCGCCGCGCTTCGAGGGAACGCTGCTAGGACTCGCGCCCCGCCGCGCTCCACACAGCCCGAGCGCCGCAGCCTCCTAGCCGGGAAGGCAAACGGGCGAAGGAGGAGGGGACAGCGACAGTCGGCCCATTGCGCAGGCGCGATAGGACCGCCTGGTCAAGGAGCCGGATCAGCTTGGAGGAGGAGGAGGAGGAGGAGGAGGGCGTGCGCTGGAGCTGTTGGAAGAGCCGCCCCCGCGGTCGTTGCCCGAGCCGGGAGCGAGAGAGGCGCAGGGGGTGAAACGTCGGGACGCTTCCCAATCGGGCAAGGCAGGAAAAAACAACAACAACAAAAAAGGCTCAGGCGGCGAGTGGATCGCGGAGCGGCCTTTTTTTGAACGTCGCTGCAGCCTTGCGCCGCGCCGGTTGCCCAGAGTTGGTACTTGCGGGGGCAGCCTCGTCTCAGCGGGCGAGTTTGGCCATGAACGCCCTGCTCTGGTGGGATCATCTGAGGGCGGGCAGCTCGGAGCTGGACTGGTGCGAGGATAACTACACCATCGTGCCCACCATCGCCGAGTTCTACAACACGGTGGGTAAGCCGGGGGGGGCCGTCGGTCCGCGGGCGAGCTTTAAAGCGAAGAGCCCCGGGGCTTTCGCCGTGGGAGAAGGGCGCACGTTTGCAATCGCCCCGCGCTTGCTTGCTTGCTTGCTTGCTTGCTTGCCCGCCGCTGCTCTCGGCGGGTTTGGAAAGAGGTGCGTGCCTGGGAAGCCGCTGCTGGAATAGCCCAGTTTGAGCTTATAATATAATATAATAAACCTTTATTGTCAAAGTACAACATGTGTACATTGAGATTAGCTGAGCCTCCCCCCCCCCCCGTGCTCTCTCCCTTGCTTAAACGGTACGGGGAAAAAAAGAAGGAACGGGGTGGGGTGGGGGGTGCATCAGGTGCCCTGACTGCCCCGTAACGTGGCGGGCAAGGCTCTGGCTTTAAAATGTCCCGGTGCGGTTTGTAAACCAGGGCTTCCTGGCTTGACTCGACTAGAGAGCCAGAGAGGTTTAATTAACATTGCGAGAACACCTTCGCCTAAAGGTGTTCCGTTGCCTTTCTCGAAACGCGCTCGGCGATAGGACTCGGGAGGAGGTTTCGCTTACGCGTAAATTTTGAGCAGACCGGCAGTTTTTGCAACTTTAGTAAAACTTTTTTCTTTTTCTTTTTTCTTTTCTTTTTTTTTTAAAAAGCGCGCGGATCTCGACTCCCAGGCTGCGGAATTCGGGGAGTTTGAGATCCGCGCTTCCTAAAGTTGCTAAGGTGGAGGAATACTGGAAGAGACAACCGAAAGAGGAATTTATTTGCTTTGTAGATTGCCCACCTCATATACACGAACCTGGATGGCTAACAGCGAAAACAAAACCAACCAAAATTAAAAACAGAAATAGCAGCTAAAATGGGCTCATCATGATACCAGGGCCTAGGTTTTATGGCAAAACCAGTTCTTTAGTGCCTTGTGAAAAGGCAGTAGAGTACATTCGTTGGGTTTTACACTTTATTAGAGTAGTAGTTATTTGGGCCTTAGGAGGCAACCACATTCGCACAGCACAATTAATCTGGTTATTGAATTAATCCCCCCCTTTTTTGGATCTGCAGGATATATTGAAGCATGACGCTTACCAAACTGATGTTAATATACTACACTATGCTACCCAAAACACTAACCAAGCTTAGCATGTTGTGAACATTTAATTGTTAACCTAGTTAAGTTAACCTAGTTCATTTATGATCAAGGATGGCAGAAAACTTCCAAAGTTAATGAATATGTATTCTTATTCCAAAAAATATTAAGTGTTTGCAGCTTTTCTGGATGGATTGTTTCGGTTTTTAGTTAAGCGCTGTCTTTGAAAGCAATTTGCTTTTCATATTGGAGGCTAAAGCTTAAATGGATTGCACTTGATTAGTAGAGCAAAGCAATGGTCTCAAATTGTTGCAGTCAAGTTTAAATTTTGCTTTAGGAAAAGAGGATTCTGGACAAATTCAGTTACATTTAAGAGGCTGTAGTGGTTGACAAACCTCCATAGTTTTACATCACCCAAGCTTAGTTGTTTTTATTTGGACATATAAGAAGATAAACCACACCAAGTCAAAAGTCAGTGTGCTTGATTAAGTGGAGGTGATTTTGTTGACTTATTCCCGCAATATTTGCTAAATTAGCTGTAGGTCCTATAGTAGGAATTAAGTATTCTAAGCTTTCATGAAACTGCTTTATGATATTACAGCACAAAGAGGTGTCTGGGCCAAATACTGACAATAGTAGGATTTTGTTAACAACAGCAGCTAGGATTGCTGTCACTAAGGAAAGCATTCATATAATGTCACACTTTAGAACCACATTGTTTAGTGACAAAAATACCAGTTCTAATTATAGTAACTCAAGGACTACCTGTAGTTAATTTTTCATCTCCATCATAACTTTGAATGGTGACTAAATGGGGCAGCCATTAAGCAAGGACTACTTCTCTATACGTTTCTCTGGGCTAGATCCGGACTTGAAGAGATCTAAATAACCTTTTTCTTTTAGGATCCTCTATAACTGAAGTTCACTGCCTTCTCTGAAATCATCCATCAAAGGGGAAATGGGAATTGTTTTCCAATATAGCTGGATTAAGACAATCCAGCAACTACCCTGAAGGAGCTGAATAGAGCGTTCGGCAACAGATGGCAGAGCTTATACCTCTTCACTCACTTAATCTCTACAAACTCAGAAGAATCCCAGATTGTTTCACAAAATCTTGCTCAGAGCAGATGTGAACAATTTTAACTGTGTGTGTGTGTGTGTGTGTGTGAGAGAGAGAGAGAGAGAGAGAGATTGCTAAGGCTCGTACTTGATTAATGGTGCAAAATTGCCTTCCAGAGAGAAGGATTAGTAGAAAAAAATTTGAGTAATTTCTTTCTGCTTATTTAAATATTTTCTACTTTTCTCTCTAGATAAGCAACGTCTTATTTTTTGTCTTGCCCCCTATATGCATGTGCTTATTCCGACAATATGCAACCTGCTTCAACAGTGGAATATATTTAATATGGACCTTGCTAGTGGTTGTAGGTAAGTTATTCTGCCTTTTTATGAAATGTGACATGAAAATTAGGAGTTTATTATCATTTTTAAATTATGTACTACCATGAAATCAAAAGATACCTCAATTGAACGGGTGTGTAACTATGACTTATGACCACAATAGAAACCAAAGTTTTCATTGTTCAGCGAGACAGTTAAGTGAGTTTTGCCCCATTTTGTGACCTTTTTTGCCACAGTTGTTAAGTGAATCACTGCAATTAAGTTGGTAACACGATTGTTAAGTGAATCTGGCTTCCCCATTGACTTTGCTTGTCAAAAGGTTACAAAAGATGATTGCATGACTTCAGACACTGCAACCGTGTGCAGTTGCCAAGCATCTGACTTTTGATCACATGACCTTGGGGATGCTGCAGCAGTCGTAAGTGTGAAAGAAGGTAATGTCATTTTTTTTCAGTGCTGTTGTAACTTTGAACAGTCACTGAATGAATGGGTTGTTAATTGAGGACTACGTATAATTAGGAAGCAGAATATGTACAGAACGAAGAACAGTATTAGGAATATCACGAGCCCTTTAATGTGAGCATCCTAGAACAAGCCAAAAAAAAATATGTTAGAGAATTCCTGGAAGCCTAGCACACCGACAAATCAGCCATCAACAGATACATAGAGATAAACAACATCTACATACCCCACTGATAATGTTACCTAGTTTGGTAATAAAACACCTGCAAGAAAACAACCAAGCTGGGAGAGCACCAAGACCCCCCCACAGTTCAGTCCTAGGCTACAGATACTCTCTTCTATTGGAGTACTGTATTAAGTATGTTCACCACCTTGAGTTGACCAAATACAGTATGTAAAAACAGGATAAAAATCTAAGAATAAAAATAACTATATGGGGAAAATCATTAATTATTCCTCTAGAGCAGGGGTCCTCAACCTTGGCCACTTTAAGACTTGTGGACTTTGCTTGCTGAGGAATTCTGGGAGTTGAAGTCCACAAGTCTTAAAGTGGCCAAGGTTGAGGACCCCTGCTCTAGACCAGCGGCTCCCAACCTTTTCTGTACCCCGCGCCCCTAGAACGCTTCTGGTATATTCTCGCACCCCTTAACAAAAGTTCAAAACAACGTCGACAAATTATGCGTATGCACTCTGATTTTGAAAACCCAAGTTTTCACACTCCCTGGAGTATTGTCTCGCACCCTCAATTGGGAACCCCTGCTCTAGACAAAAGGGACTGCACGGGATTTTTCCTGCTTCCATGCTTTTTCAGAATCTTTGAATTAAATATTTCCGTAAGATTGGCTGGCTAAGCAAAATCTTTGCAAATTGAAGATTTGGCGGACAGGTACATTAAAATTAACAATTGCTTTTGGAGGCCGAGTGAGGCCTTTTTGTCTTCGTAACTTTTTAATTGTATGTTTCATCTAACGTACAAAGTCTTAATTTCCAGACAGCCGTTGGAAAACAGCGATATGACCATGCCTTGGTGGCAGAATAATAATTGTTTATGGTATCTCTGCAGGCATTGGATCTGTCTACTTCCATGCTACGCTTAGCTTCCTGGGTCAGATGCTCGATGAACTTGCTATACTTTGGGTCCTGATGTGTGCTCTGGCTATGTGGTTCCCCAGAAGGTATCTACCCAAAATGTTTAGGAATGACAGGTAAATATCTCTGGAAAGCATTGCCTTCAGCTTCTGTGCCTTGATATCGTGCCTGTTTTCTTGAAAGAAAGAACGCAGAAAGATGATTCTTGACAAAAACAAGTGCAGGATATTAGAACCAATGTGTTGTAAGCTAGCCTTAGCTTTAGGTCTGCCTTTGTATAGGCAGGCAGGTTGGGATTCGGTTCAGTTACAGCTTCTCCCACTTGCCCTGCGGTTACCCTCCCTATGTTATGGCCTTCCTATTGCTGCCTGTGGTAAGACAAATGACCAAGCAGAAGACAAAACAGGTTCTTCTCCCAGTTTAGCCACAAAATTTAAGGTTATGGGAAAGTGTTTAAGTAGCTACCGCATAGCATAACTGATAACTGATGCAAAAAAGGCAGAAGATAAATGTTAAAGTTCAAGATTGTTTTTGCATGTTGGCTGGAAAATTAAAGGGCGCTGCCTTAATGGAATTTACCCTGTTAGGAAGAACTACACAAACTAGTTTTGTCTAGTGGGTTATTAAGGCACCACTCTAGAAACCAGGAGATGATGGATTTCCTGCCTTAGGCGTGAAAACTGGCTGGGGGACCTTGGACCAGTCACACACACTCAGCCCAACTCACAGCCACGGAACTGTTGTAGAGGAGGGAAAACAGGAGGAGTAAGGAGTATTAGGTATGATCACTGCTTTGAGTTGTCTAGAAAAACAATAAATGTGGGATATAAATTAAGTAAATTGATGCCCCAATGGGTCATTGGTTCAGACATATTTCCTTCCTTAAACAGAGAAATAGAATGACCACAGGTGGGCAAATTAGTGAGTGTGGGAGCTACTTCCAACTTCCTATAGAGTTTTCTTGTGGGAAACTGATGGGCAGCACCGGTTCTCTTCCCTTCTTCTGCCCTCCCGCAAGTGGTATGCTGGGCTGTGAATCAGGAATTGTGCATGAGGATGTGCAAGAGGTGCTGCTCAGTTCAGGAAGAGGGTGTGGGTGTGTCTAAGAAATGCCACATAGGTCAGGTAGAATGCAGCCCCTTGTGTGGGGATCATGGGGAACGTGTAAGAGATGCCACATTGGTCAGGTAGGGTGCGCAAAAGCGTGGCGTATGTCAGGAAGGGTGTGTGTGGGTCAGAGGGCTGTGTGAGAGGTGCCTTGTAGATCAGGGAGAGCACATGGGGAGGTTGCTGGTAGAGAAAGGTGCCTGGGGATGCTTGAGAGTATGTGAGATGTGCCATGCAAGTCAGAGATGTTGCATTGGGGCCAGTGTAGGTCAAGGTCAGTGTGGGTTAGGAAGGCTGCGTGGGCCTTCCTCCTCCCTTTTTCCTTCCCTATTCCTTCCAATTCCCTTCTCTTTCAGCAAGTTAAGTGGCTGTTGCTGGGTAGGGATTGCTGGACTGGCTGGGAAACTGTCATGAAAGGTTGAAAATGAAGTTCACCTGACCCTAGCAGCAGTGCAGCAGCAGCCATTAGCTCTGAAGCAGCCACAACTTCCCCAAATTTCATTCCTCAAAAATCATGGATCTGTAATTTGGAACACATATTGTAAGTTAGCTCATTTGAGGTACCTTGGTTTAAAGTTGGGGTCCTAGGATGCACCTTTTTGCCCAGTTAAAAGTCATGGCAATGAGAGCTTTAGGGGCATGTAGATATATTCCCATTGGGTGATTGTGGCTAAACCTGTTTATTCTGTGCGAATTTGGTCTTCTTAGAATCTAGTTTTTCTGCCTGGATTCTTAAGTGCTATACATCATAGCTGCCACCAATATAGCATTCAGTTCCCCTGAACTTAGGATGCTCTTCATAATATTATAGATAAGGCCGAGCAGGCTGAAATACTGACACAAGGAAAAAAATTATGAAAAGGTTTAGGATTTTTCAAGTGGCATGTTTGTTGGCGGTTGCTGGAGTAATGAAAGAGAATTGGGTTAGAGATGGTTGGTCTAATCCCTCAGCAGCTCTTCCCAAAAAAGATTATAAGATTAACATATAGCCCTGAGCCCCAGAACAAAGACGAGAGGAGCAAAGATATCATATTTGCAGTTAATCCCTTCCTTTCGCTCTATCTCTGATAAGTATATGGCCGATTACTCACCAAGGCTTTATTTGCCATGTGACAAATTACGAAAAATAGCTTAGTCGTCCCCCAGCGTAGCACCTTTTACATCTATTAAACTACAGCTCCCACCGTCATCGGGCAATCTGGATTTGAGAAATTACACTTTACTTTAGGGATTTATATCCAGCCCTTCGGAGACGGTTTCTAGGTTGACGACTTACTGAACAAAAGCCAGTGATTTTATACAATACACACAAACGTGCACGCACATGCATCTGAGAAAGTCTCCAGCTTTTTGAGGGTCCACAACATTTCTGTGCTTCAGCATTGCTGTCACTCTGGGGTAGTAGCATTGTGGTTGAGCCCTAACAGATGTGAGCGTTGTGGCTGACATTGATTGAGGACTATTGCAATGATAGGAGCAGTTTGAGATACCTGCCACTGAGCGCGCATGCGCGCGCGCGCGCACACACACACACACACACACACACACACACACACACCGTGGCCTGCAAGGTAGGCAGAAGGTCTGGCTGAGCCAAGCGCAGCCGCAGAAGTCCCACTCAGCAGAGGGCCAAGAGTGCAAGGTTTTTACAGAGACTTTTACTATTGTGTTCAGCCTTGCTAAAAACCTCTGGTTATGATATGGGTGCATTGCATTTTTTGCACTTCTCCTTCACACACACACACACACACACACACACACACACACACACACACACGCTGCTACTGTAGACTTGACCTTGCTGCCTGAATTTGGGTTGAAAGTGCTTTCATAATTCAGATCTATTTAAAACCATTCCCTCTTTCAGTAGCTAATGGCAGTCAGACCAACCTCAGGGTTTTTGCGTTACAGGTAGTCCTCAACTTACAACAGTTCATTTAGTGACCATTCGAAGTTAACAGCGGCACTGAAAAAAAGTGACTTATGACCGTCTTTCACACTTAACGACTGTTGCGGCATCTCCACACGTGATCAGAATTCAAACGCTTGGCAAACTGGGTTCATATTGATGACGGTTGCAGTGTCCTGGGGTCACCTTTTGAGACCTTCTGACAAGCAAAGTCAGTGGGCAAGCCAGATGCACTTAACAACCAACTTAACAAATGTCTCATTTAGCAACAGAAACTTTGGGGTCAATTGTCATAAGTTGAGGACTGCCTGTATTTTCTGAGGCTTGTTTTTGTTATTGTAATACTGGCTTTTTTTTTTCCTCCCCAGGATGGCGACAAGTCAGTTTATCTTACTTCCCAAATGTCAATATTCTCAGAGTTTTTATTACTTCTTTTTCATCATGGTGGGGGCAATAGGGCAGTGTTTGTTTTAATTCTCTGCTTATGTGCACCCTTGAGTCGGTGTTGACTCTCCTTGCCTTCTTCCCAGGGCGGAGAGAGTGACTGGCTCAAGGTCACTCAGCTAGCTTGGTGTCCATGGCAGAACTAAAACTCAAAAACTCCCGTTTTCTAGCCTGATGCCTTAACCACTACACCAGACTAGCTCCCTGTAATTCCCAGAAAAATCTATAAAATATCCCTTTAAACCCTCCCTCACTTCGGTTTCATCCAGAAGGACGATGTTATTTTTATTTTTTTAATTCTAGCCACTCTTATGCAGTCTTTGCGTTTCTCCCTCTTCTTCTAAATCCAAAACAAAAAATTTTTTAATTTCCAAAATTGTTCTGCATTTTCTCTTTGAATATTATCTACAGTCCTTGTTCTGTGACTACAGTTTTTGCAAATGATTTTTTTCTTTGTTTACAGAATAGAATAGAATAGAATAGAATAGAATAGAATAGAATAGAATAGAATAGAATAGAATAGAATAGAATAGAATAGAATAGAATAGAGCTGGAAGGGACCTTGGAGGTCTTCTAGTCCAGCCCCCTGCTTGAGCAGGAGGACCTATACCAGGGGTAGGCAACCTCGGCTCTTTTATGACTCATGGACTTCAACTCCCAGAATTCCTGAGTCAGGTGTGCTGACTCAGGAATTCTGGGAGTTGAAGTCCATGAGTCATAAAAGAGCCGAGGTTGCCTACCCCTGACCTATACCATCTCAGACAAGTGACTGTCCAGCCTCTTCTTAAAAACCTCCAGTGATGGAGCACCCACGATTTCTGAAGGCAAGCTTTTCCACTGGTTAATTGTCCTCACTGTTAGGAACTTTCTCCTTAATTCCAGGTTGCTTCTCTCTTTGTTCAGTTTCCAACCATCGTTTCTTGTCCTGCCCTCTGGTGCTTTGGAGAATAATTTGACCCCCTCTTCTTTGGAGCAGCCCCTCAAATACTGGAAAACTGCTATCATGTCACCCCTAGTGAGCCAAATCCAAGTCCGGCAGTCATTCTTCATATGTTTTAGTCTCCGGGACTTTGATCATCTTAGTTGCTCTTCTCTGTACTTTTTCCAAAGTCTCAACTTTTTTGTAGTATGCTAACCAAAACTGGTTGCAGAATTCCAGGTGTGGTCTCACTAGGGTTTTATAAAATGGTACACATTATACAATATTCTCCTTGCACCTTCCATTTTTTCCAGCCAACATGCCTTTATAATGAGTTTTTCCCTCATTCACCACACAACTGTTTTTACTGTTTCTGTGAGCGTAATTTCATATACTTCTTTTTTTAAAAAAATTAACATTTGCTACCATCTCACAAATGGGCTGTTGAAATAGGCGATAGGGCGCCAGCTCTGCTTACTGCCTTTTGTGTAGTAAGACTTGGATGCCAGTTCATAAACTCTTTTACCAGTTCTGCTGTAATTCTCAGAGGACCAATTATAAGTTTACCGTTTGCCACTTACAACATTTAGCACTTGGGAGTATGAACAGCATAGTACAGGGGCTCATTTAAAGGGAGAGATGTTGATATATTCTGATGAATTCCTAAATCAAGCTCATTGTTTGGTTTCATCCTGTAGCTCGACCCACACAGGTAATCTTTTTTTTTTTATTTAAAAAGTTTTACAATACATTTTGACTTTAATCCCCCCCTCCCCCACCCCTCTCCCTCTCCCCCACTCCCTCCTCCCCCCCCCCCCGACTTCCCAGAGCTAAATACAGGGCATAAAATCAAAAAACAAACATAAACACCCCTATGTTATCAACAATAAACTATAAATTCTATCTCTCTCTAGCTCATATAAAATGAGTACAAACAATATTAATATTACAAATAAAGTAGAAAAGAAAAAGAGGAAAACAGAAAAAGATCTTTACTCAAAATAAATTTTCTTAATCCCAGTCCTTATTCATATTAATTTCAAAAAAAAAAAAGGAAAAGAAAAAAAACCTTTCACCTGCTATTTACATTCTCCCACCTTTCTCTAATTTCCAAACAAATTCTCAGTTACGCACCAAAAGCGCTTATCTCTGTTAATCTTAATAATCTCCAACCAAACTAAACTATAATCAAAAATAGTTCTTGCATGTATCACGCCAAATGTCTCACAGTTTTTTTATATATATACTCTTTTTATCTGAACTTTTATTTGAACTTAAGGATGATTTGGAACTGTGAGACCCACACAGGTAATCTTCAACTAGCAGCCTGTTATCAGTGGTTCATGCAGTCATATCCTCAGAATTTTCTTTATGTGGTCACCCATAAAGTCAGCGCCAAGATTGTACCTGGCACAGAAAGCAGTTGGGCAGTGATGAGTGTGATGACGAATAGAACCACCTTGGAAATGACCAAATAGCTCACTTTGCCTTTTGCATTTTTGAACACAATTCAGAGTGATTACTAGAGATAGATAGAGAGACAGACAGACGGGCAGATAACCTTTATTGTCATTTTTTTTTACTGTGGGCACAATGGAACACATTAAAAAAATAAATTTAGCTGCTCGCTCTCAAAAGTGCACACATGCACAACACACATTTAAGCATACTATATACAACATATGTATAGACTTACACCCTTACGTATAAGTAACATAGAAATTTTAATCAGTGTACAAAGAGGCGCCAAAGAATGGAGGCCTTTGAACTACGGTGCTGGAGAAGACTCCTGCGAGTCCCTTGGACTGCAAGGCGATCAAACCAGTCAGTCCTAGAGGAGATCAGCCCTGACTGCTCCTTAGAAGGCCAGATCCTGAAGCTGAAACTCAAATACTTTGGCCACCTAATGAGAAAGAAGGACTCACTGGAGAAGAGCCTAATGCTGGGAAAGATTGAGGGCAAGTGAAGAAGGGGATGACAGAGAGTGAGGTGGCTGGATGGAGTCACTGAAGCAGTAGGCGTGAGCTTAAATGGACTCCAGAAGATGGTAGAGGACAGGAAGGCCTGGAGGAACGATGTCCATGGGGTCGCGATGGGTCGGACATGACTTCTCAGCTAACAACAACAACAACAAAGAGTGTACAGAATCTTGCACAACGTAGACTGCAGTTAGGCGTAAGACAACATGATGTGGGAAAAGAGCAGGCAGAGCAAGTTAAGCGACTCGTCAGCCTAGAGTCGTTATGTTCTCACAAACGGTCTAAGTCCAACCCTTCCTGACTTCTGTTGTGAATAAATCCTCACCAGATAAGGGTCAGTGGAATTCAGGAAGGGTTGGGCTCAACTTGTTCAGCCTGCTCTTTTCCTACATCAAGTTGTCTGATGCCTAAATTTGGTCTAAGTTGTGTAAGGCTTTGTACACGCTGTACTTGACAAGATTCTTGTGCCTAGGATGGAGCAATAAATCTTTTGAACTGGAACTTAATTATGACCCTTATTCTTCTTGACTGACATTTATTCCTTTATTGTTTGCTTTGCACAATGAGGCACTGTTTCCAGATCTTGGTACAGATACATTTTATTGTCCGTAATTTCTTTGTTGGGTTTTTTTCCCCATAATGCAAGTGGAATCAAGAGTTGCTGTAATTAAACCGGATCCTCTCCTTGTTACCGGAGAGAGGTTTTAAATTATTCGTGTTCACCTAGGATCTAGAGTGAAATGCCTTTTACAGAAGCGGTGATTGTTTCATTTTATTACAGGCAATCCTTGACTTGTGACCGATTGCTTAATGGCCATTCAAAGTTACAATGGACTTACAGCCTCTTCTCAAAAAGTTACAAGTCTTGCACTTCCTGGTCATGTAATTGCATTTTGGGCACATGACAACTGACACATTTATGACTGGTTGCAATATCCAGTGTTACGTGATCATCTTTTGTGACTTTTTTTTTGCCATTTTCTGACAAAAAATATCCATTGGATAAGCTGGATTTGATTCACACGACCCACTTAATGGCTGTT
The DNA here is from genome assembly GCF_964194415.1 of Vipera berus. Taxonomy (NCBI): domain Eukaryota; kingdom Metazoa; phylum Chordata; class Lepidosauria; order Squamata; family Viperidae; genus Vipera; species Vipera berus. Next base: position 81,208,856 of record NC_138203.1, read on the forward strand.
GTAAAAAAAAAAGCAGTTGTAAAATCAAGTCTGATCACGTGGCAACAACTTGCGACCAAATTTCCTGGCCATAAGTCGAGGACTACAGTACTTGTACATTTTTGCAAACAATTGGAAATGGGCAGAATATACATTTTCTAAGTAAGTAAAGTATGTGGTCCTCCATTCCGCATAGTCCTTTAAAACAAAAGCATTTGAATTTGCAAAACCTGTGGCTGTTTTTCTTCTCTCAAGACACCTGAAGCATTAATTATACTGTGCAAATAGTTTTTGACACCTGTTTTTATGTCTTCGTTTCATCCCCAAGTGATATTATTTACAAATATATATATATATATAATTTTGCAGAGGCCGGTTCAAAGCAGCAGTGGGCATTCTTTCTGGAGTCACTACCTGTCTCGCCTTTGTTAAGCCTGCCATTAATAACATCTCCTTGATGACATTAGGTCTTCCCTGCAGTGCCCTGCTTATTGCAGAACTTAAAAGGTACGTACCAGACTGGGTAAAACAAAGCAGATAAATTACACTTAGATGTATGACAAATTCATTTATTTAGAACCCGCCTTTATTATTTTTACAAATAACTCCAGGCAGCGGAAATATCCAACATACCTTCCTTCTCCTATGTTCCACACAACCACAATCTTGTGAGGTGAGTTGGTCTGAGCAGGAGGATCTGGCCCAAGATCACCCAGCTGGCTTTCATGGCTAAGGGGGGGGGGACTAGAACTCACAGTCTAGCCTGGTACCTTAACCATTGACTAGACCAGGAGTAGGCAACCTTGGCTCTTTTATGACTCGTGGACTTCAACTCCCAGAATTCCTGAGCCAGCATGGCTCTGTATGGGAACCTCTCCCTTTCCCCTCAGCATTGCTGGCTCAGGAATTCTGGGAGTTGAAGCCCATGAGTCATAAAAGAGCCAAGGTTGCCTACCCCTGATCTAAGTCCAGATGGGCTGTCCGGTGCTGGTGCAGTTTGTTCCAGCACAACCTCATCCCATTTCTAGTTGAAAGTTGTCATTTGGCTTTTTCAGTGGTAGTGTGGTCCTAGGAGAAGTACTCTTACTCCCCCCCACTTTATAAACTTGCTTGATACATAACTTAAAATGAAGTTAGTATCTCCAAGTGTAGCACGTGGTCTGAACCCCCCATTTTGAGGCGTTAGAAGCTCTTATGTTAAATACAGAGAATACTCCCCTAAATACAGAACCTGGATTAGCTGCCGTAGTACAGGGTAGCCATCAATGAAAATTCAAACCATCCATGGTCAATGCTCAAAGGAATCTCATAATCATAAGTTATGGACCAGTGTAGTGGTGCCATATAAAGAATACATATATACATACATATACATACACATCCATACATGTGTGTGTGTAATTGATATAAACCATGTATATATACCAAATTTAAACCAAAATTGAAGTCATGGAAGAAGTCTGATAGATGTTAGACTTTCTTCTCAGTGAGCAAAAATCATCCCCCCTCCCCAAGTGTTATTGCACTAGGTCAGGGGTAGGCAACCTTGGCTCTTTTATGACTCATGGACTTCAACTCCCAGAATTCCTGGGCCAGTCACAAGTCATAAAAGTCCACGAGTCATAAAAGAGCCAAGGTTGCCTACCCTGGAACTAGGTGATGGTATACTGTTGCAGAAGGAAGCAGAATTCTTCAAATTCGCCTTTTTAGGTAGAAGAATTAAGTTCAGTAAGATCAAATTCTGTGACATCTCCTATACTTGAAATTTGGCTGCTTGCATGCTTCTGGTCAGCTATAGTCCCAAAAAGTAGTGGCTACATTGTTGTGTGGTTTCTGGGCCGAGCTTCGATCAATCCATCTTGATTTTTTGGACCATAACTTGTAGACATTCCTATCTCTGATATTTCCTTTGTGTCCATCATAATTCAACAGACTGTATTTTGGTCAATAATCCAGGTTGATTTAAGCTTCCACGCATTTTATTCCTTTACACTACTGCTGATATAACTCCCAGTTATCACTTTTGCTTCTAGGTGTGACAATGTCCGAGTGTATAAGCTGGGACTATTTTCTGGACTGTGGTGGATGTTGGCACTATTTTGTTGGATTAGCGACAAAGTATTTTGTGAGATTTGGTCATCTTTTAATTTTCCTTATTTACACTGCGTATGGTGAGTCCTAGTTTTATTCTCCTTTTTAAAGTATTTCCCTTTGCTGGTATATACCTGTTTTCATTCTAATAGCAGCACGATTTCTTGGTGTGTTTCATATTAAAATCAGATCTTTCTTAAGGTGATTAGTTTGTTCCTTAAATCAGTCAACTTAGGCAGCACTAAAGAAATAAATTCTGGTAGAAAAATATATTTCTGTTCCCTCATTTGTGTTCTGGCAATAGCATAACAGTGTGTTAAGATTCCCAGGAATAAAGAAATTGCTGAGTCTCCTTTCATAACTGGAGGCTGATATTTTTGGGTGGAGCTGCTACGAGTTACAGTGGGTGGAACAATGACACATGATAGCAGAGGGATTACACTAGGGGCAAAGATTTTTCTGAGATTTTGCAGGGATGGTGTAGCTAGGGGTGGAATATTGAGGGAACAATGCTGGAAGTCTGTTCTGAAGTTTAAACCTGGTGGGGGAGGAGTGGTCCAACCTTGACAACTTTTAAGATCTGTGGACTTCAACTCCCAGAATTCCCCAACAGCTATGCTGATTGAGGAACTGTGGGAGCGGAAGTCCACAAATCTCAGCAAGTTGTGAAGATTGGATCCCCTGGTGTAAACCGTTATTTCCTAGCTATAATCGATGTCTCCTATTTTTGACAGATTATCGAATTTCAGAGTCTTGAGGGTCTTTGGAATTGTTAAAAAATAGTCCGGGGGCTCCAGGTGGCCCACAAACCAAGAATTACCTCCATTTCTGCTTCAAATCCTGATTGGAACCTTATTTCCCTTCAATCAGAGAGCCAGTACTCCTAGAAGCAGTTGGTTCATATTGTGAGATCTCAAATCAGCATCTCTGAGAAAGGAAGCTAATTTGCCTTCTTTGCAGAGAGGAAAAAGTTGCCGATGCACATATAAAAGTGTTAACAACTCCCCCTGGGCCCTCTCAGTGTCCTCAAGTTGAGCCCTGGGATCCCAGCTTGCCTTCACAACACACACAATCTGTTTTACACCCTGTTTCCAGGGTACAACAGAAGGCAGAGCAGCTACTGAATGTTTTCTGTGTTGTCGTGTGAGTAGTACAAAAATAAAACTTGTACAAAAGCTCTCCATTTCTCAGGGAAGCTTCGTAGTTGCTCTTCCCTGCAAATTGCATACTTTGCTGCTTCCACAGACCCCAAGCGATGCTCCTCCTTGTCAAAGAGGGCAGAGAAGAGCAACAGTTAGGAGGGGGGGGGGGCTGGAGGCTAAAACATACCAAGAACGGTTATAGGAATTAGGTATATCCAGTCTAGGGACGCAGTGGCTCAGTGGGTTAGGACGCTGAGCTAGTCGATCAGAAGGTCGGCAGTTTGGCAGCTCGAATCCCAAGTGCCGCGTAACAGAGTGAGCAGCTGTTACTCGTCCCAGCTTCTGCCAACCTAGCAGTTCGAAAGCACGTAAAAATGCTAGTAGAAAAAATAGGGACCACTACGGTGGGAAGGTAACAGCGTTCCGTGCGCCTTTGGCGTCTAGTCATGCCGGCCACATGACCACGGAGATGTCCTCGGACAAGCGCTGGCTCTTCGGCTTTGAAACGGAGATGAGCACCGGCCCCTAGAGTTGGAAACGACTAGCATGCACGTGCAGGGGAACCTTTACCTTTACCTATGTCCAGTCTAATGAAAAGAACTAGAGGGGACATGATAGCACTGTTCCAATATTTGAGGGGCTCCTACAAAGTCGAGAGGGGGTCAAACTATTTTCCAAAGCACCAGAAGGTAGGACAAGAAAGAATGGATGGAAACTAATCAAGGAAAGAAGCAACCTTAGAACTAAGGTGAAATTTCCTAATGGTGAGAGCAATCAACCAGTGGAATAGCTTGCTTTCAAAAGTTGTGGGTGCTCCGTCACTCGAGGCTTTCAAAAAGAGACTGGAAAACGGTAGAGTGTTTCCTTTCTCTAGCAGGGAGTTTGACTAGAAGATCTCCAGATGCCTTCCAGCTCCATTATTCTACGTTCTAAGACCTGAAATCAAAAACAACCCTTAGTCCTTTTGCTTCTTTCTGTCTTTTCCAGGCACATCCTCATCTGCATTGCAGCTTACCTGGGCTGTGTCTGCTTTGCCTATTTTGATGCTGTCTCCGAGATCCCCGAACAAGGTCCCGTCATCAAGTTCTGGCCCAGTGAGAAGTGGGCATTCATCGGGGTCCCCTATGTCACACTCCTCTGTGCTCACAAGAAGTCTCCCCTCAAGATTACTTGAAAGGCAGTGGAAGCGTCCCCTCCACTTGACCGGCTCTTTCTCCAAAGGGCCTGAATCTCTCGTGGGAAGTTTGCCCAATGAAGTCCTTGCTCTCCTCACTCGACAGCAGAGGACACCCGACGAGGTTGTCCGAGCAGAATCTCAAAACGTTTGTTCCCAGGCGGCCTCAGTGTGCCTGAATCTGCAACAACGAGGAAACACGGAAAGCAGGAAGCCTGCGTTTCCACAAGTGCACCTCTCCCCCCCTCCCCTCCCCCAAAAGTAAAGTTATTTCTCTTCTACTTTGACTGCCTGTCACTCTTGGTGGGCAAGGAACTGGGTGACATCTTAACCCTGCCGTATTAAGCAAGGAGGAGTGGAAAAGCGGGCGTCTCGTCTCTGCGAGTGTGTGGATGGCTGTGTTCTCTTTGGGAAATGATCGCCAGATTTTTTCTATTAAGGATTTAAATAGAATTGCTTTGCGCATACTCCTCCTCTGCTGCCTGCGTATATTTACACGTTAATTGAACCAATGAAATCCCTTTAAACTCTGGGTCAAGTTTAAGAGGAGAAGAATCTTTCAGAAGCTGGCTCTCTTCTTAATCCATCAACATATCATAAACATATGACAATGTTGTGGGTTTTTTTATCCACTTATAATAGTTCACTCTTGGAGACTTGTTTACTGATAGTTCAGGAAATAAGATGTAGGAGAAAAGTCAGTGAAGGAATAAAAATTGTAGTTGAAATGACGGGTTGTGAGGCTTTTACCCACTCTCCAGGCAGTTAAGTCATATTTCAGCCGAGTTCTTGGAAGGAGAAGCAATTCGGCAATCATCTACCAGATTTCTGAAAGAAGAAAAAAAAGCAGTTTATCTCTCAATCTCCGTTTTAATTCCACATTCTTTGCAAGCAAACAAATGAATTTGGAAAGGTTTTAGTTTAATTATCCGTCTGGGTTTTTTGCCTCTTGTTGCTATGACACACTTTTAGGAGATAGTTATGTAGAGACCAATCAAGCCTCATTATTCATTTCCATTTTTAAGCAAATGTAACTAAATTTCAAGGACAGTGAAGAAATCAGTACTTTGGTTTCTGCAGGTGTGAAAGCTTCTTAAATTCTGCATAAGTTGGAATGTTTCCTAGATTCTGAAATATTTTAACCTTTGTTAAAACACGTGTCAGGGAGTCAGTAAAATCAAAATGGGGCTCATGACCATGTGGTTAAAAGTTCAGCCCCTTTTTTGTGATGCAGGAGAAAAAACGGGCTTCCGATGGATACTCGTTATTTTGATTTTTTTTTCCCCCGACTGATCCTGTAGATGACTGCAGTGAGTCCTATGAATTTTGGAGCTTTTAATGTCGCTTTTTAAAGAACCCTTTCTGTTGTACATTTAAATGATTTAAATTTAAGACATGGGCTAATACAAGATGCGATGCTCGATAAATAATACGCCACAGCTTAGTGGTTTGGGGGGAAAGGAAAATACAGACTACAAATAAGTTGGTTTGTTTTCTAGCATATGCATTTCTATCCCTGGATATAAAAATGTAAAAAAAAAGTTGTAAAGTTATAGCTGTAAAAACAAAAACAAAAAAACCCCACTTCTTGCAACTAAAGTTACTCAGTGGCTGATGGACCAAACTGGGTAAATATTTGTGCTTGATTGTGGAATTGAATTAGATGTTTTATTCCTTTCTATTGCATTTGGTGGTGACTGCTCAGTTCCTTGATGCATTGCCAGAAATGTTGCATGGAGCATTAAATAAATGGGGCCAGTTGGGAGCCACTGGCCGTGTGAAACTTTTCCAAAGTGGGATGACCAAGTTGATTGAGACAGCTTTACCATTGCGGGGAAGCTTTGGATCGGCCTAGTTCCATGCCTCAAGTGAGTGCCGCAAGGCTTTATCATTACGGCCTGGGCCCCGACTTTAGGACAGGATAATTCAATGCTCCCCCTTTGAGCTACAGTGTTTGGTCCTGCAGTTGAAGAATAGAAGACACATCTGTATTTTTCAAAGCTGGGACAGTCTACCTTAGTGATTATCAGTAGACGTTTCCCCGATGGCTTGAGGCAGATTTCTTTGGCCAACCGATGGCAAAATGAGTGTAGATGAAGTCACCAGCACAGCAATGATATAGTTGTACTTTGCCAGTTCCCCCCCCATCTCTAGCCAGCTGATTACCAGCACAGATCTTAATCCCATACAATTTTGAGCTTGTCTGAGTTGGGAGTTCTGAGTGATTTGAGACAGCTGTTTGGGGTCTCCAGCTTGTACAAATGGATAGGCAGGCGTGTTAGTTGTATCTTGGTATTCCTAAATGATTGCCAAGGGTTCATGCCCCTTTTGATGCTAGGTGTTGTGGGTTCATTGGGAAGTCTTTGAAAAATGCAGCAACAGAGCCAAGAATGGGATGAAGATAGGTGGAAGAGCAGAAGGTTAAAAGATGATTTCTTCCTTTTTTTTAAACAAAACAAACCAGCAGTAACATATGTAGTGTTCTCTATATTGTAAAATGCCTGCTGAAAGGCCGTAGGTAGCTTTATTTTTATTTTCTTTTATTTAAAAAGTTACCTGTTTTTCCCTTAATTTGCAGTTCTCAGTTATTACTGTCAAGCTTTTGAAACCTGAAATACTGGTTTACAGTGTACAAGAAAATAAAAATAGAAACAGTAATGCTTATTTTGAAATTACTTTAGCAATTTAGGACAGAAGCTTTTGAGTCTGGGAAATAGACGGTCTCAGAATTATTTAAGTACTTTCTTAGATGTCCTGATGTTTTCTGTCTTGTATCAGCAACATTAAAAAAATAAATAAATTATAGCTTCAATTCCACTACCTACATTTGACATGAAGTTGGCATGTGTTTGAAGAACTGCACAAGGCTGTACAGATAAGGAGAAAATATGGAGATGAACATTTATGAAATGTAAAAGTTCTTCATTGTATGTGTCTCATTTTTTGGGGGGGGCAGTATAGAAAAGAGCTTTTTAGTAAACAACTAGTAGGGCACTGTTTAAAAGAACTCTAGTCTCCGCTTGTTCAGTTATGCCAAACAGAATATTTTTCTTCTCATTCTCGGGGCGGGGGGGGGGGGAAATATGAATTTTCTGGGCTTTAGTTGCAACTGTGCAGTTATTTATTTTAAATCTTTTGTGTATAGCAATATATGTGGAGACATATATTACGATGCTGAGAAACCTTTTCATGTGGTTTCTTGTGTTTTTTTTTAAAGGTTAGATTCAATCATTCTCAGGTATATTAATATGTCTGAAAGCATCTGCGCTGTGTTTCTTTATACATAATGGTGACAAACTTTCTCTGGGATGTAACCACTTGATTAGGACCTCAAGATTGGTATCTTGATGATTTTTTTTGATAACCTTTTATGCAAAGATCCACTCTGCTTTCTGTTCTGATGAACAAGTGGCTTCATTCATTCTTCACTGCTGTACTGTAATAAAAGTACTTCCTTTCTTAAAAGTGAGTGTTGAAATAGGAAGCAATGATCTAGAGGAGCGGTCTCCAAACTTTTAAAAATCTGTACCCTTATCAATAAAACATTTTCGATCATGCCCTCCCAATATATGCTTATTGATTTCTCAGTGATATCCATGCACTTCGGAACAATACGTACCATATAAAACATAGGCCCTGGTACATTTTGCATACTCTTAGAATAGATTAATTTTCTATTTTTGGATAAAAATAAATGCAAATGGATATTTTAATATTTTCTTCCTGAACCTCAGTACATGATTTTGCACACCTCTGGGATGTAGGCATACCACTTTGGAAACCACAGATGTAGAGAACTGGAGATATGTGCAATTCCTCTTCTCATCTTCCATGGCGGTTTGCCTTGTATAAGGCAAATGGTAGTTGCTGCTCTCATCATGGAAATAGGGTATTTTGGCAGAGTTCACACCCGTATGTAGAGAAAACAGGCAGGGCTACTAAATGGATAAGGAAACTTTTTGCCCTAAAATTGGATATGTCTTGGAACAGTGATTGTAATAAATTATAAATATATTTAGAGCAAGTAATAACTTTTATTATTGTGATTTTTTTTTACGGGATGTGGATCTATGAAGGATTTCTTAAAATACAAGGGAGATGGGTTAACACATGTAGAACAAATGGAAGGAAATAGTGCCATTTAAAGGTTCTTTAAAGTATCTTTATGCAACTTTGAAGGCTAGAAATCTCTTCAGTTTTGGTTTGATTTGAAGATTTCCTTTTTAAAAGCAATTGGGATAAAATCCCAATTAGGGATTTGTTCAGGTAGCAGAATTTTGTTCCTCTGTGGAGAGTCTCAGTCATCCGGGTCGTGATTGTCCCAAAGGTACTTTTCCAAAAGGCAACTGGACTTTTGTTTTTTCTTGAAGATGTTTCATTTCTCATCCAAGAAACATCTTCAATTCTGGTAATAGAATTTTGTTCCTCTTGCTCAACACAGCCTGGCTTTGAGAACGTTTGAAATCTGCAGGGGAAAAGGCAGGCAGATAGATCTCTGTTATAATCACACTTAATTTCAAGCCTGCAGTTGGATTGCATCCCCATTTTTATACCGTTCGTAGTATAAAAATGGGGATGAAATCCAACTGCAGGCTCAAAATTAAGTGTGATTTAGTAACCGTTGAAAGTTACAACAGCACTGAGAAAAGTGAGTTTTTCACAGTTACAACCTTTGAAAGCATCCCCGTGATTTTGTGATCAAAATTCAGACGCTTGGCAACTGGTTCATACTTCCGGCTGTTGCAGTGTCCCGGGATATGCGTGTGTGTGTGTGAGAGAGAGAGAAAGAGATGTGATGTGATCACCTTTTCCAATCTTCTGACAAGCAAAGTCAACGGGGAAGTCAGATTCACTTAACCTGGTTACTCGCTTATCAACTGCAGTGATTCACTTAAAAACTGCGGCAAGAAAAATCATAAAATAGGGCAAAACTCACTTCACAAAGGTCTCACTTAACAACAGGAATTTTGGGCAGAATTGGAGTTGTAAGTCAAGGACCGCCTGTACTTAATGTATGCTATTCCTATCGATATTGAGGGTCTGTTCGTGATGGTATCTGATGGATATCGTTATCATCATCATATAATATGTTTTTCTGGGCACAGAATTTTCAGCATATGGGATATAGCCGTTTAAAGAGTCTTTTTTATGTCTTACACCCCCAAAGTTTGCCAAATCTTACATTTCTTATCCCTGCTATCTGTTTCTCTCGTTTTTAAATGTTTTTCGCAATTTGTAAACCATTCTAGAGTCCTGGGAATCAGGCGGCGTATAAATTTCAAGAAATTATTCACCTATTGAGTCGTTCCCAAGAATCTGAGATAAGCAGATGTTTTTTGTTTTTTGTTTTGCTAATGTTAAAAGTTACGTCACGGGGGCTAAACTCTTCCAAGTAAAGCTGCCTTTTGTAATCGACCAGTGGTGACTTTGTCAATGCTAATGATGTTCAAGTGGTGTTTCAGGTGTTTTGGGACTGCACCTAAGGTGTACATTAGCGTTGGTACTGTCTCTCTTTTGCCACAGTCATTCTATTTTCAGGACTGGAGAGGGTCAGGCTGTGTTCTTCCTTTGGGGCATTGACACTGCATTGCTATGCAGGAAAGGACCGAAACGGTGAAAGGGCTGTTATCTTTGGCAGCTGTGAACAAACTCTTCTGTTTGAAAAGGTGACATGCTGCGCTCCTTTTTGGCAACCTTGTTTGCTCCTTAAGTGCAACAGGTGCTGTTTGATCACCATTTGATAAAGTCCGTCGAGGCTGTTTTAAATCGGGCGTCCCTCTCCCTGCGTTTCTCTCTTCACAAATGTATATCCTCCACCTGAAGCCCCAGGGCGCTATGACACTCTAGACCAGGGGTGCCAAACTGCCGGCCCGCAGGGCGGGTGCGTCATGGCGAAACCGCACCCACCCCATTGCCGGCAATGACAAGTCGCGATATGTCACGACGTGTAATGTGACGTTGCGAGTTTGACACCCCCGCTCTAGACTCTAGAGGTCATCTTTGCAATATAGGTAGTCCTCAATGTACAACCACAACTGAGCCCCGAATTTATGTTGCTAAGTGAAAAATTACATATGTGAGTTTTGCCTCATTTTACGACTTTTCTCACCATGTTTGTTAAGTGGATCACCGCAGTTGTTAAGTTAGTAACGCAGTTGTTAAGTCAATCTGGTTTCCCCATTGACTTTGCTTGTCGGAAAGTTCCAAAAGGGGATCGTATGGCCCCGGGACACTGCCGCCGTCACGTGAACCTGTTGTCAAGCATCCAAATGTAAATCACATGTTCATGGGGATGCTGCAGTGGTCATAAGTGTGAAAAATTGTCATTTTTTTTCCAGTGTCGTCGTAACGTCGAAAGGTCACTAAATGGAACTGTTGTAAGTCGAGGACTGCCTGTACTTTGTGTCCTTTCAGCCTCCTGCCTGTGATGTGTGATGTGCGTTCTTGATCATATTGCCTGACTCGTCCTCTTTACAAAATAAGCTTTTGGTGGGACGGGTGGTCTATTAGTGGCACATGAATGAGTATCGCACTCAATGTTAGCATTCAGATGTCCAAAAAAATCTGCGTTTGCTGCTTCTGGCCTTTGTGTGGGAAGGAAGCAGTTACACGAGAGGGCAGTGTTGAGCTAAATTTAAATTTTTCAGTGTTAATGAATGCAATTTAAGGATTATCTTGGCTGAGTACAATCAGCACAAAAACCGTCTATATATACATATACACGTATTAGGAAACAATTCGCACATTAACCCTACTCAGAACTTGTGACTCTTTGCGTGTATATTCTTGCTTAAATATATCTTTTTTCTGATACTTGCAGGGGTCTTCAAACTCGGCCCTTTTATGACTCATGGACTTCAATTCCCAGAATTCCTCAGCCAGTGTGCCTGGCTGAGGAATTCTGGGAGTTGAAGTCCATGAGTCATAAAAGGGCCGAGTTTGAAGACCTCTGCATGGAGTGTCAGAACCTCTCCATATTTGAACACTACCAAATCCTGAAGCTAAGGGCTGAATGGTAGCTATCCAACATCATTTACTTTACTGTGAATGGCAAAATGAGTGAAGTGGTTTTTGTACAGAAGAAACTGATTTTTCTGTACTGATTTGCAAAATGAGGTCATTGCCCTTCCGTAAATGGCTGAAAGTAATGTACCTTGCATCAGTTTGATGGTAGCCAAAGAAATGGTAAAGCAATTCCAGGCTTTTTAATTCTAATTTAGAATAGACTTTTATAAGATCTGCTGGGTCAGTAAATGAAATGCACTTTGCAGGAAGAGCTGAAAAGTGCAAGTCAACCCTTTTTGAAAGAACGTAGATCTGACTGGTCCATTCTTTTAGTGAAGTTATGACAATGACTATAAAATGTGAGCATTTTAATACATTTTTTTTAAAAAGCTGCAATCCCGTATCTATGTGCCTGGGAGATAACAGCTCTGATTTAGTAGGATGTATATTGCATTCACTAACGGCATTGCTCTGATCTGTATTAGCATATCATTTACATGTGAATGAAATAACGCCAGAGGAGAAAAGCATTCTGCACTATAGGATAATGCACATATGTCCCAGCGCTACTTAACCCAAAGTGGTAACTAAATATTAGCGAGATAAAGCAGTTCGTTCCAAAGTTGGCACCTGTCACTCATAGATAATGTAGCCGTGTGACAAATTCATAGTTTGGAATGGGCTGACATACCCCCTAAAGCATATCTAAATGACCCCATGCTGAAAGGCCCGAATAAATGGAATGTAGCTTTTGTTTCCCAACAAATCCTCTCCCGTGTAATCCCATTTATGCAATCGCACAATTGCTGCAAACTAGACGGCCTTTCATTCTGCCAGGAGTCGTTAGGAAGATGGTTTTGCCCGCTAGATCAGTTCTGATTTGCTGGCTAATCCTAAAATGGCAGAAACAGAGCACTGGACAAAGCAACTATCTCTTCCTTCAAACAAGATGGTTTTCTGTTGTCCTTTGTTTTCTAAAAAAAACAACGGAGAAAACAAAAGATCAAGTGAGGCAAGTGGGTCTGCCTATCAACATCCAACCAGGTGGCCCACATGGCCTCTCTCCAAGTACCATCTCTGCAATATACTTTGTGTGCTCAGACACAGCAAGTGGATATTAAGCAGCTAGTTTAGTTAAGACTTATGAAATATAGAACATTTTCTGTGGCTGCCTTCCCGTGCTCTTTTTTCATATTAAAAACAAGATCTACTTGATAGTTAAATTATTTGATTTCATTCTTGCCTTCATTAAGAGAGTTTCTTATGAAAAATTTCTCCATGTTCAAGACTACTTGGTTTCCTGCCTGAAACTTGGAAAGGAAACCTGGCTTCCTGGCTGAGTAGAGGGTTGGACTAGAAGACCTCCAAGGTCCCTTCCAACTCTACCATTCTGTGACTCACCCTACACAGCTGCCTTTTGTTTCAGGGTTGGCAGATAGTTTCTTGAGTTCTGCATTTCTAAATTTGTGGCAGGGAATTGCAAAGTATCTTGTCTTCCAATTTGCTCCTTTTGTGCTGAACTGATAAGCAGGCATATACATAGAATGAAGACTATTGCTAAGCACATTGATTTGTGCTTTAAATTGTAAGCCACCCTGAGTCTTCGGAGAAAGGCAGGATATAAATGGGATTTAAAAAAAACTGGAGAAATGGGTTCTTGGCTAAGAACTCACCTGAATAGACTGGAAGGATCCAGGACGAATATTAGAAAGATGAAGGAGTTTGCAGTGCTGTCTGAACTTGGTTGTTTTCTTTCTGATGTTTCATTACTCAACCAGGTAATTCATCGGCCTGTGAGATTTTACATTATCTTCCCCCTCCCATTTAAAACAAATGGTACTAAAAATAAACATTTCCAGCTGGACAACTTTCTCTGCCTCTCGTTTTAGGACATGGTGGCAAATTGAAGTCAATATTCTGGACAGTCTTATGAGTGAAGCAGGCCTGGACGAAGGGCTCCCCTATGTGAATACAGATAGACTTCGCTTAACAGCTGTCCTGTTTAATGACCATTCAAAATTACGAAGGCACTGAAAAAGTAATTTTACAATCAGTTCTCACATTTATGACTGTCACAGCCTAGCTATGCTCATGTGACTGACATTAGGGCACTTTGCAACTGGCAGGCATCTACCCTTATTGCGGTGTCCCGTGGTCACGTAACTGTTTCTTTGCACATTTCACATTCTGGCTTCTGACAAGCAGAGTCAATGGAGAAGCAGGCAGTAAAATCACATGGCACAGTCATGTGGTGCCTCATTTAATGACTTGTATTGATTCGCTTCACAACAGCGGCAGAAGTGAGATTGTAAGCCCATCATGGGCATTTGATGTTTCACTTGGTGACTGATTCACTTAGTAGCAAAGTTGCTGGTCCTAATTGTTGTCGCTAAGTGAGGACTATGTAATTTGAGCATTCTTTAGCAGAAACCTTGTTTGTAACCATATGTATGGATGAAAGTGTTGCAGTAAGGACAAAGGCTCTTGCCTAAATGAGGAACTCTGAAAACATTTGAAGCTTTCACATGAGTGGTTTTGGTACCACTCTTTTCAGAGTACCATGTTTCCCCGAAAATAAGACTGGGTGTTATTATTATCTTTTGCCTCCAAGAGAGGCACCAGATCTTATTTTCGGGGTAGGCCTTACCTCACCTTCAGCACCAACAGCCCACCTAGCCAGTCCACTTCTTCTGGGGCCAAAGTTCTGCAGCTGCATTCGGGCTTGCAATCCATAGCTCAGTTCTTGGCTGCACAGGCCTTCCAGAAAGTCCTGTGACAGAAATGCAGGCCTGGCTGCAGAAGAGGCCTCAGAAGTAGTGGGCCGGCAAGGAAAGGCCTGGCTGCAAGGGAAGCGGGTGCGGGGCACATGGGGCAGATCCACACCTCCACTCTCACTTGTTTTTTAGGTGTTTGCCTCGCCCCAAAACTAGGGCTTATTTTTGGGATAGGGCTTATATTACGCCCACCCCCAAATATCAAGCTAGGGCTTATTGTTGGGTGTAGGCCTTACTTTTGGGGAAACATGGTAGTAGTAGATTCTCCGGGTAAGATTCAAGGTGCTGGTAATGGTTTTCAAAGCCCTACATGGCATTGGTCCGGAGTACCTTAGGAATCACCTGCTGCCAGCGTCAACGTCCCTCCGTCCACTGCGCTCCCACAGAGAGGGTCTCGTAAGGGTGCCGCTGTTCGGAGAATGCCGTCTGGTAGCTCCCAGAGGGAGGGCGTTCTCTGTGAGCGCGCCTGACCTATGGAACCGTTTACCGGTTGAGCTCTGGATGGCTCCCGACCTTCGCTCCTTCCGACGCGACCTAAAAACATATCTGTTTAAGCAATCCGGTCTGGTCTGACGGGTTCTGTTTTAATTATTGTTTTAAGATAACTATTTGTGCATTCTGTTATTTATGTCACTGTTCACCGCCCTGAGTCCTTAGGGAGAAGGGCGGTATACAAGTCAAATAAATAAATAAATAAATAAATTGTCAGGCTCAGTGTCCCAAGATTGCATTCTCCTTTGAAACTAGTAGATGGAGATGTCCTTTCCAAAGTCTAAGGCTCTTCTAAGACATTTAAGGCTACGCAGAGAAACTTGTTTAACATTCCTGCATCAAAATTACTAGGCCTGCCATGTTCTGCCACACCAATCAATCCAGTCTTATTAAAAAGCAACAGAAAATGGACTATTAGGTATATTTTGGTGAAAAGAACAACAAATTCCAATGTTTTAAGGTACTACTCCCAAGGTTTTCTAAATAAAATAAGGTTCTAAAAATTATGTTAGATTTAGTCACAACATGATTACATCCAGAACAGCTGTTTCAACACATCTGGTGAGAGGTAAGTCAAGTCGGGTGCTATTTGTCCAGAATGCGTATTTGTCAAAGTGATGGCTAGGAAATAAATAAAAAGTGATGATTCAGTGAGTCATGATGTTTTAACCCAGTTCTCTGTGCCACATGAACTGACCTTGGTGTTTACATTTCTTCTGAATCTGCAATGGGCAGACATTGGACTTGGCAACATAGGCTTGAGGGTACGTTATATATCCTTGTTTCCAGATATTGGAAGTGGTAGGATTCAGGTTTGGAAGCCAGAAATCTGGGTTATAAGGGCTACCTTTAAATACATGGCTGCTTAATCAAGTCTTTTAATGCAGGGGTCCATGGCATGTTAGAAACCGGTCTGCCCAAACAAGCGAAGCCCCATCCGTGGGATGCAGGCAGCACACAAAACCACGCCGCCCTCCAGTCCGCAGAAAAACCTCTCTCCACAGAACTCACCCCTGGTGCCCAAAAGATTGGGGGCCGCTGTTTTCATGCAAGAAATGTGGCTATTGTCTATTTGGGGTTTGCAATAAGAAAGTTAATCAGATTTTCCACTAGTGACTTAAACTGATGGTAGTAACCTAAGCAGATGCTGCTTGAGCAATGGGAATACTTAAAATTTTGCCCCTGGGTTACTGTAGCATGTACTGCATGTCACAGCATTTTTTTCCCAGGAAAGCAAACATAAAAATAACTGCTAAGACAGCTAAAAGACGTCAGAGTTTACAAGATAGATCACACTTCCGGATTAAATTTCACAGCTGCAAACATAGCTTCTGTAATTTACTAAAATGTATGCTCCAAATACGTTGCAGTCTTTGGGTTATAGGTAGTCCTCAATTTGCAACTCTTTATTCAGTGACCATTTCAAGTTGCAACGGTACCCAGGGTCACCCTTTGCAACCTTCTGACCAGCAAAGTCAATAGGAATGCCAGGTTCACTTTACAAATGAGTTACTAACGTAACAACTGAAGTGATTCACTTAACCAGGGTGGTAAGAAAGGTCATAAAACAGAGCAACACTCATTTAACAACTGTCTCTCTTGGGCTCAATTCTGGTTGCAAGTCAAGGGCTACCTTGTATGACCTCATCTAGTCAAGCATGTTGCAGGCTTTGGGAGAGGTTTAAGGAGGTCCAAAACTGAAAACCAGGACTTTGCTGAAGTGTACATAAACAAGCTGCAGCCAATGCTGCTCTAGGTCAGGGCTTTTCAACCAGTGGTACGGGTACCACCTGTGGTACATTGGCACCTGACAGGTGGTACGCGACCATCCTAGAAAAGTAGTGGGGGAGGGGAATGAGCTGAACCGGTAGCAGCACCGCAAAAGCCTGAGCGAGAGACGGCTGGAGCTGCAGGGCTGTCAGGGCTCAGCGGAAGCGCCAGGATTAGCGCCAGTCTCCAGTTGGAGCTCGGCACTGATCCTGGCACTTCGGAGCCCAGAAGAAGTGCCGATCATCTGGAATGTTGCAGCATCTCCAGGGTCTTGTGATTTACATTCAGATGCTTGGCAACTGATTCATATTTATGATGGTCACAGTGTCCCAGGGTCATGTGAAGTGACTAAAACCTGCTGCAACCACTCAGCAGATGGGGGGGAATAAAAACCAAACACCACCCCACCTCACCCCCGCTGCCAATCCTCAACAGAATTGCTCACAGGCAGGTGTCTTGCTCGGCTGTGGCTTGGGGGGCACTTTTTTCAGTGCTATTGTAACTTCAAACAGTCACTAAGTGAACTGTTGTAAGTCGAGGACTACCTGTACTTCATCACTTTTTTCTTCTTTTTTTTTGGTCATCAAGGTTTTGACACCTTGCTAGGCGACTGGTGGTACTCGGATGTTGCCATATCCTAAAAGTGGTACAATGGGTGAAAAGGTTGAAAAGCCCTGCTCTAGGTCCTGTACTCACTTGGTCCTTCAAGAACCACTTCCCTCTACAACCACCTGTAGAAGACCACAGTTCCTGCCTACCTGGTTCCGTTCGGTAACAGGCTTGAGTAGAGGAGATTCTGTGGCTGACCTCCACCCTCTCTGAAGGCTTGGGGTAGGGTGCCTGTCATGACATAAGCCTAATGACAGCCGATGTTAAGGCCATCTTATGCTAATGAGCTATTTTTGTTTGCTGCCTTATGCTAATGAGCTATTTTTGTTGGGTGGCAAGGACAATGCCTGGCTGGGAGGCATAGTCCAACCCAGCCTGTTGTTTACCTAGAACTGTAAATCTTTGAAAATGGCATAATATTCCCCGTGAGCCTTAAAAAAAAATCTCTGCATTAAGCTATTTATGTCACAAAGTGGTTACTGAGCATCAACTCGGGGGATGTTTCAGGACTGTCTGATTTAGAGAGCACAGTTCCGCTCTCGCTGCTAAGCGGCTTTTATCTAAAAATATCAAGGGCCAACTTGGCTATTGGTAATTGGTCCTCTGCAGATTTCAATCTTCTCTACGTTCTCCATGACCTAAGAGCGGAGGGCAGAATTGCACGCCACAAAAAAGGCGGGTGCCTCCTGCAAGAGTCAGCCCCCTCTCTCCTTCCCATTGCTATTCTGTTTGAACTGAGACAAGGAAAAGAAAAACAAAGCCTTGTTTAAATCATTCCCTTTTAAAAAATGAATTCATTTATTTATTGTACTTAAGAGATTTTAAGTTACACAGAGTGCCTGATGAGACACGGTGGCCAGGAATACAAAAGCAGGAGTGTGGAAAAACTGAACGCAAACCACAGTGATTAAAATCCAGCATTTATAGCCATACATTCAGAAGATGGTGATATATTTATATATCAAGCATTTTTACACTATACAACCCTGCTTTGTGGGGGGGAAAATAATAATTCTGTTGTACTATTTTCATATAATATCTAACAGTAAACACAAATAATAAAATCAATATCTGGGGATACCATATATTTTAAGATCCATAGCTTCAAATCAATCCATAGCTTCAAATAAACGTTTTCCCTTATGTTAAATTCCCTTGGGCTTTAAGATTGTCATTTGGAGTGTTTCATCACACACCTCTTTATTAACCCAGGGAAGTGGTCCTTCCAATGAAATCCATAGGGCAGGGGTAGGCAACCTCGGCTCTTTTATGATTCATGGACTTCAACTCCCAGAATTCCTGAGCTATGCTGACTTAGGAATTCTGGGAGTTGAAGTCCATGAGTCATAAAAGAGCTGAGGTTGCCTACCCCTGCCATAGGGTATTTGCTTGGGGAAAGTCTACTGGTTTTAAGAACAGACATGTAATTCCTTATTCCACCCCAAATTCTGGGTTAATATAATTATCTACGTATGTATATGTGTATGTATGTATGATTTCAACTGGGATGCAAGCAGTTTTATTCAAACTAAAACATCAGCGATATTTGGGGATTGCCCACGGAAGCTTTTCAGAAAATCTCTTTAGTTTTTAAAGATTTTTTATTTGATTCAGCAAGGCAATTAAAAAAAACCAACTGTCTATAGATTGTCTTGGCATTAAAAATGTAGCCAAACGACGTCTTAGACTGATTTCTTAAATTAGTTAACATTAATCCTAGACTTTGGATGTCAGATATTGCAACTGATGCAAAGTCAATTCTCCTTTGCTTATTACTCCAACGTAATGAAGCACAGGATTATGACCTACGGTAGCACTGAGTTAATCAACAATAACAATCCCTGTATTTTGGAACGTTAGAGCAGTGGGAACTGGTTCAAACTCATTATAGCATTTCAAAGGGCCTCATTAACAAGCGCTACACACACACTTTCCAGGGGCAGAATTATCTCTTGGTTCGGTTTCTGTCACGCTATTTAAAGGATGTCAGATCGTGTTTGCCCTCCCAGGTAAACTAGACAGGAAACACAGCTACGTGAACTAATCCTATTTTATTGTAAGGCTACGGTAACAGAATCTTGCAAGCCTGAGAATACAAGCATCCTGCTGCCATGTTTAACAGCTCGATCCGTTAGGGCGAGTTCTTCCTAAGTTTCTTTCTCTGACCGTTAAACCACTGGGGGCTCCTGCCTCTCTTCTCTGATACGTTTCCTAGGCAGCATCTCTTTTCCCCGTCCCCCTAGGTCAGCCGCACGATAGATCACAAACATCCTTCCTTAGGAATACTAGGTGGGACTCAGTATCTCTTACGTAAATTGTTGGTGGGGGATAATATGAACTCCAGTTCTTTCATTAATGTTTCTTAATGGCTTGAGGAAGAGTAAAGATCCTAGGCAAAAGGAGCGGGAGAACGTACATGCCCTGAAAAATTTAACTGAATACCTCAAGCTAATTTCCAGGGGGAAAACCAACAACAACTGCTTGGAATTCCTAAAGGCAGGTTGCATTCGTCATGCTTCTTTCATTACCGTTGGACACTGAGAACTCTCTTCCCAGAATTTCACTAAATGAATGCGTATTTTCCTTTCAATTAAAAAAAAAAGCCCTAGGTAAAACACAATAAATTCGTGATGTTGCCGTTACTGGATAACAACGTGCCCCTCTCTCAACATTGGGGGAGCACCAGGTTAGAAGCTAGGCAAGTGTTTGCTTCACCGAAGCTGATCTCTCATCGAAGCACTGGCTAAGCCAGGGATCAGCAACCTGAAACAGTGAAAGAGCCACTCGGCTCTCAGATCAGCCAAAGGCAGCCAAGGCTGGTCACTTAATTCTGGATTAAAACCAAGGAGGCGGTGGCAAATATATAATCAGATAAATATGCAGCAGGAGGTCAATTAAATTAATAAGTTTGCATGCCTCTATTATCTCTTACGACAGTGGTGTAGCTGGGCAATAGATGTACCACTTTGAAGTCCCCACCCAACTGTTTGATTTTTAGTTCTTCAGGAAAACATGCCTGAAACAGCTAAAGATATGAAAGCCATAGAAAACAAACCATGGAAGGAACAGCACTTAAGGAAGGGACAGTTCTCCTACATGGAGACACTGGCAATATGTTGGAGCTGTTTGTTCCTGTAAAGGTTCTCTGCCTCTTCCAAATTGAGTGTTCCTTTCGGAAGAACCACCCACCCCGTAGCTTCCTGCACAGTTGTCTCCACAAATGGTGTTTTTGCAAAGCTCACTGATTTGCCAATGTGCCATGTTTCTCCAGCCTTCCTTTCTATGACATGCAGCCCACATTCTTAGTCATCACCATCCTCTTACTTCTGGAAGTTTCTCCTGGTCGTGTGTGAATTTTCATCCATAAGAAATTAAAGCCTTTGGCTTCTGGCAACGGAAACTACTTATATTTTGCACATTTTTATTGTAGGCATAAATGTGCAGCAATACTCAAGAGAGCTATTGAATAAAAACAATGTATGTGTATAGGTGTGTGGGGGTATATCTATATACCTATAGCTATAGTAATACATTCGTTAGTAAATGTGGTTCTTTCATCAGCAAAGGGGGTTCTTGAAAAGCTATCTTGCTCCATTAGTCCTGGTCTAGCTAAAAACTGCCGGCATTACCTCACAGAAAAAAATCTGTGAGCAAAATTCTAGGGTTTTCTTACTGATTCGTTGCCTTAAATAAGAATTCTACAGGAGAAAAAGTTATTTGAAGGTCTTCGAGAGTATAAATGGGGTTGACCAAGTCATGCCAAGATTCAAATTGTTTAAAGGTGTCCAAAAGAGTTTTCATCTGACATTTGTGGCTGTAGTATGAGAAGCCTAACTGGATGCTAGTTCCATTAGTTCTTTAAATCCTAGCCTAAATATATATATATACAACATAATGATACTTCTTTTGTGCATTCGGACAGATGTTGAGGGAGAAAAGCATCAAGGTAAATCTTACAAGATCAGGGGGAAAAATTAACTTGCATATGACGAGGCTGCATTTAAAACACACTGCCAGTAAGAAGAAGAAGGCATACAATTTCAGGTTACAGTTCTGGGTCTTATTAACCATGGCTGCCTTAGGCTTCACTTTAAGCAAGTCAGCATTTGCTTAAGCATGGATTAGGCTGGATTTGCACAAACACAATAAGCTATAAACCATGGCTGATTTCATGGTAAGCCAAAACCAGAAAAAACTCATCATAACTCAGCTCTACCAGACATTACAAGAATATCTAAGATCTAAAATTTCCTGATAGGTGTGTTGAATGAGGCTGCTAGGGAACGTATCCATTGGTTTGTCATCAGGCATCTTCAGAGTGCTGGTGATTCTCAGCTGTACATCTCAAATCTCCAGACAAGTATAGGTGCCGATTATCACCTATCTATTTATGGCACAAAGGTTGATTATTTGAGAGGCCATCCTTCTTCTGTAGTGTCCACCTGTCTTACACAACCAGCCAGCATGCCATCAAGTAGATAACATCACCTGAAAAGACACATAGTGTCTATCCTGTGGAACAAGGTTCCCCTAGAAATGTGTATGTCCCCACTCTGACGCTACTGGAAGAAGTATTTAAACCCAGGCCTTGGATTGGAGTGGTTGTGGAGCCCTTTGTGGGACGTTCATTCAGATGAGGCCGAAGTTCTTTTTCTGGACATTTGTTCTGTAGGATCTCTGTAATATTGTATTTTTAATTGTTTCATGTAATAAGGTTGGGATGGGGTTATCTTATTCCATCAGTCAATCAACCACTCAAATATTATACCCATTCAAGGAAGAGACAGCAGATTATAGCAATAGTTATTGTGGTAACTTTCTTAATTATTTCAACATCCACAATTTTTTAAAAATAGTCATATTTGTTTCACGTACACTTGATTTTTCTAAGAAGTACTAGGTTGCTATCCACATATTTATACATGGAATACAATGGAAGGTTTTTAAAAAGTGCTGTAGAGAACAAAAGTGCAAGTACAAGACAAACAAAACAGCAAAAACATTGAAGCAATTTCCCAAAGATGTGAGGTACCGAATTTCTATTATGCATGGGTGACCTAATACATGATGAACACTGGTGATGCGTGATTCATAGGAATTGTACTACATTTGAACAAGATCAAGACTATAGCAAAGACAACCGCTGCATGTTGTTTGCAGGCAGTTGCTGTTTCAGCCATTCTACTTAATGCAAGGTCATAGAAACACCAAACCTCTTTAGGTCTTCTATGATACTGGAAATGCTGCTCTTCCTGACGTTTCTAGAGGAGCAGGACAGAATTTTATTTGTTGATCTAACAATCAGAGCTGCATTCAACACTTTGCAGCAGCCCTGGAAAATTCTAACTTCAGTTCAGCAATTCCATTTTCCCACACATTTCGAAAGCTTTAGAAACAATAAAAATGGAACTGCAAAGCTTTGCAAGTAACAAAAGAAAATAAACCCACAGAATACATTCAGTTTTGCCTCGGCACCCATCACACAGCAGTTTTAAAATTCTATTTCAAAAGCTTCATAGCCTCTTAGGGATGACAAAGCAAACACATTTGTGAAAACAGCATTTGAAGTGGTTTAGTATTATTACAGTATTGCTGCACTTAGTAGCTGTAGAAGAGACATCAGATCCTTACATGAAGGTTTTCTCAGTAAGCATCTTCCATGTCCTTCTGATACAATCAGGCTATAGAGAGAGAGAGGAAAAAAAACCTGCAGAACAACAGAGGTCTTTCCAGCAAGCTCTAACTAACCAGTCAGCAAATATCTGTAAGGCGAAAGCTTACAGATGAAGGCAGGCAGGAACACGGCTCGATTTTCTGATCCCTCATGATGTGCAACTTATTTTACAAACTGCTGAAAAGGATTGTACATGTGACAATACAAAACCTCTCCCACCTGATCTGGGAAAGTTCCTTTTCTTCTATACATAAGTCATATGTTGCAGCAATGCAATGTCATCTGAAAATACAAAATGTGTGAAAATATTTGAAGTTTAATCCACTGGGGATGTTTTAATTGTAAATTTGTGTTTTATCTTTGTGAACTATTGAGGATAGGTGGTGATGATAGATGATAGATAGATAGATAGATAGATAGATAGATAGATAAGATAAGATAAGATATAGATAAGATATAGATCATAGATAATTAATAAATCTCATGCTCATAATTTGTGAGTAATGTTACCGGAGCCACCATGATAACCTTGTTGGTTGCCACTTCTCAGATGCTGGAAAGCCAACACAGCTTGCATTAACTCAGTTATAAAATTCTTCAGGAGTCTCAAATGTGTGACGTACAAACTGCATCATTCCACCACCTTCTCTTATTTGTCATACTGCTTCTGCTATCGGTGCTGGATAACTCTTCTATCGGCTTAAAATGAATATGTACAATCCTAAATAGGAACTGCTGTTTCCAAAGATAGATAATATTCTATTATAGATGCATATATATATGTATATATATATATGTGTGTGTGTATATATATGTGTGTGTGTGTATACACACACACACACACACACACACACACTGTATATCCCATGCAAGAAGCTAAATATACTTATAAACGATGTATCATATCTCCAAGAAATAAGCAGTGAAAGCTTCTTGGAGCATATTTAAAGTTGTGAGTTTTCACTCTGCGTGTCATTTTTGTTCGGTGGCAGCTACTGCATCGGTTGCATTTGTCCATGTGTGATTTCAGTTCCTCTTTTTTTCTATTGTTTTAAGTTGGACAGTTCTAAAGATACAATTTGTTTTTCGTTTTTTCCCCTTCAGTTGTCGCCTGTTTGATTGCTGTTCCCAAAGGAGTATTTCCGTCCTATTAGACTGACACGGGGCACACAATAATCCTGTCTTCCAGAAGGACGCTGACAATCAGGAATATAAAATAGAGCCCAAACATGGTGAAACCTAGGAACTTGTTCATCTTCCATTTGCAGAATGCAATAGAGAGGATGACAAAGAGAAGCATGATGAAGAGAAGAACAATAGCGCAGAATAACCCATTGCTGCTCACTTCCACTGCGGAGAGGTTGTTAATTACAGCATAGATGAACCACGGCAGAGGAAGGCTGTTGAAGGAAAAAAATGCCAGTAAAAGCTAGTTTTGCTGCTAATTGAAAGGTGGTTTATATATAATTGACAACTAGAAGAATCGTTACAACATGTCTGCAGCAGACGGGTTAAAATATTTCTACCAAGCAGCATTGAAATGGTCAACGTTCTTATTCTTAAGCAGACATGTCAAACACAAGGCCCGGGGGCCAGATCCGGCCCGCGAAGTGGTTTCATGTGGCCCGCGAAGCCATCCTGGAAACAGTGAGGGAACGGCCCCCACTGCCTTGGCTCTGGCCCAGAGACCCTCCTTCTGCCAGAGACCCTCAGATCTGTCCCACTCCTGCCCAGGCCCCCATAGGCACCCTTGATGCGAACGATGTAGAGCTGGCCATGCCCACCCAGTAGGCCGTACACACTCTAGCCACACCCACCCAGACCATACCCACCCGGCCCCCTGAGGGCAATCGCAATGCTGATGCAGCCCTCAATGAAATTGAGTTTGACACCCCTGTTCTTAGTGGCTATTCTCAGAGATAAACAGTAGCTGAGTTCTGGGAGGTAGAAGTATATTTCAATGCAATTTCTATTGTGGTGGTTAGGCAACACAATAAAGTCATCCTTGTTGTATGCAAGCAAGGGTAGGAAAGATGCAGCCTTTCAGATAATGCAAAATACAATTCCAGCAGCACCATGCAGCTAGGTTTACCTTATTTATACATATAATATACACACATACATACATATATGCATATATGCATATACATATACACACACATGTACACGTACACACACACACGGCAACAAACATGCCTAATATTTATTTATCTATTTATCTTCTTTGCTGCCCATCTTGTCAAGATGACTACCGTTGGCTTATAGTTGGCTATTAAATAAAAATATCATATAAAACATATAAAATACCATATATAACGTTAAGGCAATAAATAAAGAGCATAAATTTAAAGTTCAGCTAAAGTTCAATTGATGAAGATGGAGAGGAAGAGAGAAAAGTGTGCATGGGGAAAAGGTGGGTTCTGTCTAATCCATTAACCACCTCCAGGATGCTACTCCTCCATTGGGGTGCCAGGTCTTCAGGGCCTTTTGGAAGGCCAAAAGAGTGGGTGTAGATCTCATCTGGGGGGAACGTGATATTCCAGATGACAGGTGCGATGGCCAAAAAGGCTCTAATACTCTTTCCTCCTCCTATTTTCTCCACAACAACCCTGTGAAGTGGGTTGGGATGAGAGAAAGTGACTGGCCCAAGGTCTCCCAGCTGGCTTTCCTGGCTAAGGCAGGACTAGAACTCATAGTTTCTTGCTTTCTAGCCTTTAAGCATTAGACCCAAACTGGTTCCCCCCCACTGGACCAAACTGGCTCCTTGTATCCATATCCTGTCCTTATGATTATCTGGCTGAGATGGGTTCAAGCTCTCACGGTGATGTAGAATGTGGCCTTTCCCCCTCCCCCTCTCTCCTTCTCCCTCTCTCAAAAGCAAGAAGACAGACTAAAATATGGGATAGCTCTTTCACAATTTGAGAACACTATTCACCTCTGAAACACGAGATGAGGTTATAATGGTTTACCATAACTTGATTAACATTTAAATAAATTACTAAGAGTCAGATGAAATAACCCTAGGGCAGGGGTAGGCAACCTTGGCTCTTTTATGACTCATGGACTTCAACTCCCAGAATTCCTGAGCCAGGAATTCTGGGAGTTGAAGTCCATGAGTCATAAAAGAGCCGACGTTGCCTACCCCTGCCCTAGGCAGTATGCCCCCATCTTTAAAGGCCATTTGGGAGCTACAGATGATCTGAATGCAGTCTTGGGTGTGCCTCAGTACACTCATATAATCCATCTACCATGCTACAGATCATCTGTAAGTGCTTGGATACTGGTGGAATTGCCTGTCTCCAATCATCTCTGCCATTTGGGAAGAACCAAGAAGGCTGGCATGCTTCGGATCCCGTCTATTAAGTCGTGTCCACTTGCTCAGTCCACAAGATGGCCTTTCTCTGATGCTGTACTTGAATGACACTCTCCCAGGGTCTGCAAGCATCTGATCCTGACTATCTTCGAAAGAGTCTTGAAGACCCATCTCTTTCCAGAACTACCGAAATGGGAGGCTGCATCTTACCACCACTGACATTAGGTTGCTTTGTGTGTAAATTGTGCTGTTTTCTTTCCAGGATGCGACCATTTGCTGGGAGAAGGGGATAGAACGTAATGACCAAAATTCAACCACAGAGAAGAACAAGCAGTCTGAAAAGATACGGAGGTCAGCTTTGAAATTAGGTAAGGATTGGATGATAGCAACCAGAGGTAAGAAAGTTACTGTACAACAAGCCACATTTGACTCAGCAACCTAATCTTCAACGAAAGAACAGATGAAGTAATACATGATGGAACACAACTAGCAGTAAATAAAAGGCAAAGCTCTACAGGATTCGGTCAGAAGATCTCCAGTTGGGCAGGCTTCTACCACCATCTGCTGAGTACATTCGTGTCTTCCCCAACTCTGCGCATTAACACTTTTGTAGCTGCGCAAGTGCATAAGAGAGTGAGTTTATATTTCTCAGCGTGTAAAGCTCAAGCAACTGTAATTACTAAAGTTCATGTAGGTTAACAGAGATTCTCAGTGTGCTGTGAGTTCTCTTGAGCATTTCCTTATTTCACGGCCTCCCTGTGAACCAAAGCAATGTGCCTTGAAGCCTTAGCCTTGCTGACTGGATCTTGGGCACCTGAAAGTAAAAGTAAATGAATGAAATGTATAAGGAGCTAAAAGCAATACAGTAGTACTTACCCCACAGTGATATCAAAGATGTTGCTTCCTACAGAACTAGAGACTGCCATGTCCCCAAGTCCTTTTCGTGCCACAATGACACTGGTGATTAGGTCAGGGATAGAGGTTCCAGCAGCTAAAATGGTCAAGCCCATAATTTCTTCACTGATCCCAATGGTCTCTCCAACCTAAATAGAAAAAGTACAAAATCATTTGCCAAATACAGGTAGTCCTCGACTTACGACCTCAATTGAGCCCCAAATTTCTGTTGCTAAGTGAGACATTTGTTAAGTGAATTTTGCCCCATTTTACAGCCTTTCTTGCCACAACCCTTGTTAAGTGAATAGCTGCTGAGTAACCCAGTTGTTAAGTGAATCTGGCTTCCCCAATGGACTTTGCTTGTCAGAAGGTTGTAAGAGGTGATCACATGACCCCGGGACACTGCAACTGTCATAAATATGAATCAGTTGCCAGGCATCTGAATTTTGATCATGTGACCACGGGGATGCAACGGTCGGGTGAAAAATGGTCATAAGTCACTTTTTTCAGTGCTATTGTAACTTTGAATGGTCACCAAACAAACTATTGTAAATTGAGAAATATCTGTATAGAAAGACTAGGGATCCATGCATAAAAGTATATAAAAATGCTATATTTGCTGTTTCATAATTTACTCATTTTTCATATCCAGTGAAATTCTTCCTTAGTCATCTTGTTTCAGTCTCCAACAGTGGCTAACAATTAGTTGGGTTGTTTTATTAGAGCCTGCCTATTCTTTGTTGCTGATTTTCCTTTTGTGTTTTCAAAACTGTAGGATTTTTAAAACAGTGTTGCTTTAATGTTACCGTAGTTTGTTAAAATAAATCTAGTTTAATCTAGGCTACTTTTAAGTGCTTTACTCCAGAAAATCACGATGAATGTCAATATAAAAATAGAATGTAACTGGAACACATTTTGAAAACAAAGGTAATAGTGACATATTAACTCAAATTGCATTACGTTACCACGGGACAAAGCATTATGAAGAGCGTTAAAGTCTTGGTCCAGAACCTGAATGCCTCAGCTGAATGCCTTGTTCATCTAATAGGCATGTCAATAGCACTATAACACTGGGCAATTTCGATAATACAAAAGGCTTCAAAAGAAACTTGTTTCTATTACTTGTATCATTCCCTTCTGAAGTACCTTTCTGCATTAATTTTATTTAGTTTGAAAAGCGGGTGGTCCTGAATATGTCAAGACTTGGTTGTCTGAAGGGCTGCTTTCTTTCCAAAAGGGTTGTTTGAAGTTCACCTTGGGAGCCCTTTTCTGACTCAGTGGCGTAGCGTGGGTTGTCAGCACCCGAGGCAAGCACCCGGCCGCTGCACTGTCCCTCCCCCAGATAGTCCCTCGCTCTCTCTCCGCACCGCACCGCACGCCTGGCACCCCCCCTCCACAGTGGGCGGCGACCCGGCGGCTCGGATCGGATTCGCACAGCCAGCACTGCAGTGAGAGAGAGTGAGTGAGCCAGGCAGGGGCAGAGAGCTGCGAGTGCGAGCGCGCCCCCCCAGATGTTGCGCCCGGCCCCCCCTGCACCCCCCACGCTACGCCACTGTTCTGACTGTCCCAACTTTAGAGATAAAGAGGGTAAATAAGGAGAAAATAACTCTGATTCTTGGATTCGGTCTCTGAAGTACTCAGCACATTTGGTCTTAACCTGTTATCTTCTTCTTATCCTGGCCTATGACTATAACAAATATTTCATTTGATTTCATCTCTTCTTAGCACTTCTTCCAATTGTCCCAAAATTACCATTTTTAAAAAAATTTATTGTAGTAATGAGATTTCTGAATGTTTTAATGTTTAATTTACGTTTTGGTCACCACAATGTTGAGACTCGATAGAGAGTCCAGAGAAGAGCAACAAAATTGACCAGGAGACTGGAGGCTAAAACATACAAAGAACAATTGCTGGAATTGGATATGTCTAATTTAATGAAAAGAAGGACCGGGGGTAACATGATAGCATTGTTCCAATATCTCAGGGGTTGCCACAAAGAAGAGGGAGTCAGGCTGTTCTCCAAAGCGCCCGAAGGCAGGACAAGAAGCAATGAATGGAAACTAGTCAAGGAGAAAAGCAACCTAGAATTAACTAGAAATTTCGTGACAGTTAGAACAATTAATCAGTGAATGCTCCAACATTGGAAGTTTTTAAGAAGAGATTGGACAACCATTTGTCTGAAATGGTATAGGGTTTCCTGCTTGAGCATGGGGTTGGACTAGAAGACCTCCAGGGTCCCTTCCAACTTTCTTATTCTATTCTATTTAGACAGCTGAATGTTGCTGTTTGGTTCCTCCCACACTATAAGAAATTTATTTCGGATTGCAAAATGTAGTCTTGAAACAGCTTCAGCTCTCCGTCCTGACATCCCCATTCCCTCTGTATATATAGCACACCCAATTATCAAGGTGGAAAACTAAAGTTACTAAAAAGCCTGTCTTTTAAAATGTCAATGGAGAAAATGCATTAGCATGTGATCTAGTGAAATATTTAAACAATTTTTATTCATTTATGAATAAAACTCCAAGCGATTCTGGGCAACTCACATTTAAAATAATTTTCAATTAATTATTGAATCAATCAATGCAATTAATTAAATATAAGCCAAAAAATAAGAGCAAATCCATCAAATAGCTCACCTGATGTGCCCACCAGACCATTAGATAAGAAAACACAGCGATCCAGGAGATGGATCCAAAAAATGTGAAAGGGAAAAACCTTTTGGATGACTGAAAGAGAATAATAATAAAAATGTTCAGTGTACTCATTCTGTAATATCATAAGCCTTTCCACGAACATCGCATATACAGTACAGTGTGGCTGGGTTTATTAGTTTCAAACAAAATTTCATCGAATTAACATGGATCCCACCCATAAAAAGTACTATATTACCTGGGAGTGCATGCATTAGGTAAAATTCAGTTTCTTATGTCACTATGGTAGATACCTAGGAAAGGTAAGTTTTTTTTGACTTAGTAGCTATTTATTATTGGTATGCTATGATTACATTCAGTAACTATAAACAAGATCCTTTTCATTCAGTTCTGAAATATTTTGTCAGAAAATGAGAAATCCATATAATAACTTCAAGGAAGGGCATAAACTAGTATTTATATTTGTCAGTTCTATTTCTTATTAGCTTTTTTGTTCGGTTTCTCATCAAAACACAGATCTGGCAACTGGATCTCTTCCACTGTTGATAAAATTCCGGCAATTTTAGTTTTGATCCCTTTCGTAATAATTCACAATATGGAATTCACATTTCCCCCCACCTGTTATTGAGAATAATTTGATGTGACTGTATACCCCTTGTTTCCTCTATTATCAAATCACTTATAAATAGTCAGAGTGATTTGCCAAGTTTTGTGACTACTTGTGCCAAGTTTCTTTCTTTTTACCTAGTGAAATCAAAATTCATGTTCCACTCATATCTTTATTACTGTGTAATCACAAAGTCGACAATTAGACACAAATTGAAAGGAAAAATGGAAGGTTAAAATAAGAACAACTAATATAATTTTTTCATATGTGGGAAAAGATGAATGGTGCCTACAGAGGCACAAAATCGGCCAACCCAGCAAGCTATCTGTAAACAATGCTTGCACAGGAGAATGACAAATATAAGTAATACTCTCTGCTAGATAATTATTTCTAGACAGAATGGGTTAAAAGCCTGTAGAAAGTACAATAAAAGAGCATGTAGCTCAAGGACTTTTGAAATGCCCCAATGAAAAGCAATACATCTAGCCTGACCAGAATGAAGTCCTAGCACAATTTCAGCACTAGTAGAAGAAAGATAGGAGACTGGCATAAACACATCTGAAAAGATGCCACATACTGCTGAGACTGGGACCAAATTTAGAGTGATTTGAAAAGCAATGTCCCTAATAGACAGCTTACGTACATGTACAGTATGATTGAGTTAATACTTGGGATAAATAGCAGAGGGCCTAGAATACACTTCCTGCCTCATCCCTATTTAATATTGATAGCTGCAGAGAGGTTGTTCCCCCAGCATGAATGATGCACGGTTAAAAGTCATGTTGGAATGTAAAAGTTACATTGGCAGGGGCTAATCTCTTTTCTTTTTATAGAACCGGGTAACAATGGAGTAGTTCTAATCAATAAGAAAATACGCTGAAGTGTTAAAATGGGTAACCAGGACTAATGTCCAGCCGTTCTCCTTTAATAATTCTGGGGGACAATTTTCCTCCTAGGTCATTTTCAGGTCTGGGCTGTGAATTAAACTATTTGACCTGAAATGTGGACACAGGAGGAGAGAAAGTCACAGGAAAAGAGAAACTCACAGCTGAATTGTCCAGTGATTCCATGATAAAAATATTTTGGAAATAGTTTTCTCAAGATTCTGTGAAGTCGCTCTGTGAGTGAGATGGTGGTCTCCAAATTTAATATATAAATATACGTTAGGATATTAAATTTAACAGCTGGAACAGTAAAGGGTACAATGGGCTAGAACACACAGTTTGTAGTTAATTGGTTGGAGACTACTGGCTCCTGCATGAGGCAATCTACGTTATGATTGGTTGCTGTGGGTGTAAAGGGGTTTTCCCCACTTTTCCCCGCCTTTTTCTTCTGTGTCTTCTGTATGCTGTAGAGTTTTACCTCATGATGTTCCTGTGTACCTGATTATCTTGTCTGCTGTAAATATAAATATTAAATATATTTATTTATATAAAACTACAAGTTTGTGCAAGTGTCTCTGACTTCATTTGGACACTTGCTGTGCAATTCCCTGAGAGGTATGGGCTCAGAAGCGCCCTGAAGCACCCGTAGTAAATTTCTCTGAGGTGAAAGATTTGTTGGAAGCCCAAGAAAGATTGAGGATGATTGGCCTGTTTAGATAACTCAGTGCTATCTGTTACAGAAACGGGAGGAGGATTTCCTTCAGCTCATCTTAATGAGACGAATTATCCCTCATGGAGCCTAAAAATGGAGACGTTTCTGTGGACGGAAGATTTGCGGACAATTCTAAGCAATCCTCCAGCAGATCTCAATGAGATGGCGGTCTCCAAATATAATATATGTATGTATACAAATAAATAAATTTGCAGATTGGACCAAAGCATCTTAACACTGAGAAAACTGTTAATTACAGTAAGTGCCAGAACCAGGAAAAGTTCTTAACTGCTGCAATTCATGTACTCTACTGTAGCTTTCCTTGTCTTTGATTTTACCTCCCCCGCCCAAAAATTAGATTAGCTCCATCCCTTTTGATATTCCAGAAGTCCCTCATGACCTGGTTAAATTATCAAGCTTGGGGCTCCCAGGGAAGCAAAGACATACTTCAATAGCTCCATTAGTAAGGTGATCATTTTTCTCCTCTCTTTGCTTTGGGTTTGTATATTTGTTTTTATAATATTTATCTTTTACTGTGGATGTTTATATTGTTAAGATTTGTTGTTTTATATTTGGGCTTGCTGTATGCTGCCCAGAGTTGCTTTTTTTGAGATGGACAGCTATGCAAATTTGATGAATAAAACAAACCCACACTTGTTCAGGGCAATCTGAGAGGGAAGCTGAAGAAGGGAATTTAAGTTCAAGAGACCCAAGAGGTCTCTTGCCACTCTGGAAGACCATTTATTTTAAACTTGCCTTTTTGAAAATCAATGAATCTTAAAAGAGCTTAACAATGGATGGGTGTTGTTGGGATTTAAAGTAATGTTAAATTATTGCAGAAGCTTTAGAGTTGCTGTAGATGGAAAAAAATGTTGGGTGTCTGCATAGTCTGAGGGGAAAATTTCTTCTGCATATAAAGTCTAATAGACATCTAAAGAAGCAGGCATGCAGACAAACATAAAAGAACTATTAATACAATATTTTATAGGTTGCCATTAAATATTTATACAGGTAAATGGCAATGTATTCACTGTTATTGTCTGCCAGGCAAGGTCTCCAAAAGCTCAAACCAAATGTCATTTATCATGATATTTTTATCAAGTATTTTTCCCCCCAAACAATCTAATGGAAACTGAAAATGAACTTATTTATGTATACTCAATAATAGTATCAAGGCTAAATCTGTCCTTTACAAACATATGTTACATTTCAATTCATATATAAAAGTAAAAACAGTAATTCTCACTGGATTTCTAACATCAGGTAGAGTCATCCATAATGGAAAAACGATAGGCAAAATAATCAGATATGTAAGCTGCTTCCGGGGCGTATCAGGCCAGGCCAGGCTGAGGGGCTGACTATCATCATCATCTTCCTGTTGTGGAAAAAAAGGACAATATTAATTTAAAATAAAAAATGGAAAACATTTTGTACTTAATTGGTTTAAAGGAAGTCTGCAACAAGCTGTCTTCAGTTGCTATTTGAAAAAAAATAAACTGAAGAAAAAAAATCCAGCAATGCTATAAAATGCGTACCAGATTTTGAAGAATTTTGCTTACTGAGGTTCTTGTGCATAATTCTGTGTTCCTCATAGGGTGTTATAACATAATCTTGGAAGCCTGACAGAAATTCTCTTTATTCCCGCTTATCTTAAGGAGAATCAAGACATGGTAATCATTTTTTTCCTCACCCCCTCCAGTCTACTGCTGATTTTTTTTTTTTTTACATAATGGTTGTTGAATTCCTTCTTCAAGGCCATCTCCACATCTCTTTTCCAGGGAGGACGTTGGGAGGAGGGAGAATCTCTATAGTACTGAACACCTTAAGTTAATATATTATTTCTTTCTTTTCACACAGATGACCAGCTTCATCGTACTGTTTGATCACCAGCTTGAATGGCTTTAAAAAGAAATAGAAGTTTCATGAAGTTTGCAGCTTTCCAAAGCACTTTTTGCTATTATAGAAATGATGGAATAAAAAGGTATTTAGCTTCATCTAAGTTATGGTACATCTTACATCATTATGTTCAATATTCTCTAAAATATTTATTTTGCAGAAGATGAGTTTCTAGCACCGATCATGTGCTTGTTCCAAACGCAGAATCCATTTGTCTGTACGCTTGGAAAACTACTCAAATTGTACTTTATACTGTACATTAGATTTAACAATTATTTTCCTACTCAGATTTTCTCATGTTATAGGAACAGTAATGGAATATATGAATCAATTCTCCAAAATTATATCACTGTACTACTAAATTTGAAAACTGTACATCCTACTCAACTTAAATATATGTGCAACATTTTTAATGGAGAGAAAAATGTTGTATTTCTTTTCCTTTCTGCCCACTATATTCTTTCTTCCAAGTCACATATATATACATTTATTTAGTATGCTAAATTCACCATAGAAAATAATATTTGAAAGCAGTTTGCTTTGACAAAAATCAGATAAAAGCAAAAAAGGTTATATAGACTTTGCAGATTATATTTTTTACTTGGGCTTCAAATGATTCAACAAGAGAAGCTATGCAGTCACAACTTTCATACAGACTTATTAGAACCAATAAACGTAACTTTCCTGAACCACACACTACAACTGACAATGTACTATTTACATGGATAATATGCTAGAGATCTATAAACATTATAGAGATGGTTTGATGTCCAGATTTGTATCTCCAGAAATAACGTTATTTGCTCTGGGATCTTCTGAGGTATATTTTGATCCAGTTTGTTCATAGACCAGAAGTAGATTCAGAAAAACAGACTCTTCCCACCCAATATAAGACTTGGGGAAAATTTAAATATTTGCAACTCTTCCTTTCTTTTTATCATTCCATGATAAATTTTCAGGAAAGGTGGATCATTAGTAGATAGATAAGGAGATGCAGCATACCAATTTTTGAGCTATGTTTCTTTAAAGCCTATGTTGAAAATATCTATTTTTTTCTTATTACATAATGAAATCAAATTTACTAGGTGGTTTTGGAGAGAGTGGAGCATACAAAGTTGCACAGAAGTTAGTTTGGGATTTTGAAGTATCATTCATTTAATTATTTTAAAGTGCCTCAAACTTTTTGCTTTTCAAAGAAAATGACTATGAAAATGCTATCAATATTCTTGGCAAATTTCACATATATTAATGTTGGAGGGTTTTTTGCAACCAAAAGAGGGGTGTAAGGAATAATAATATTTCTTCCTAAATACAACAAAGCTGATGGTCAGAGTTTAAGAGCAGGGAGAAATCAAACTTCAATTCACTGGTCTTTTCCACAAAATAAAACCGTTGTTACTGCTTTCTTCAATGTAGATATGCACATGGCTATATTGCAAGATATTCTTCTTTCCTCTCCTGAAGGAGAAAACTGATTTATCTCTTGGAACACCTGTGAGATATCAATTAGCTGAGATAATACACATAACTCTTTAATTGCAGTCATTCCAGTTTTGAGTGACAGACTCACTGTGCACACAATGGAAAAAGAGTTAAAGAACAGAATCCAACCTATTAACTCCATTAAAAACTAAGATGGGGAAACTGCTTTCCTCTTCACTGTAACTAATTATAGTGTGGTGTTAAGGACAGATTGAAATAAATTACATAAGCACAGTTTGCTTTTCTGTTTGTCCTTTTCAACCAAAAAATGGCTATTGTGCCACTAAAAGAAATTTAACACCAATGTGACAGGCCTTATAAAAAGAGCCATAACACTGCAGCTGAGATTAATGATCTTCCAGCTTCACTCGTTTAAATATATATTTTCTACCCCAGCATCCCCACAAAAGCTGTTTTTTAAATGGAGCCCCTCACTATATTGTATACACAGAATCACATAAACACAACTGCCTAGACAGAATTTGATAAAATTCAGGCTGCTTTGATAAAAGAGGTCATAGATGTATGTAGAAACACTTCCTACAAGAACTTTTACTGATGTAAACTAATCAACACCCTGGTGTATCAGGGACCCATTGAATTACAGTTGTTCAGTAGCAACTTAATGATCATACAGCAAATCATGAAAGGCTTGCTTCCTTGTTAGAACTAGGCTGCTTGTTTCTTTTACTTAAACATTATCTTTGTAGTGTTAGGCACACATATTTTTCTTTCCTTGCTGGTTTCCATAGAAACTGATAAAAAAAGGAACAGGCCTGAGAATAAGAAGATGAGAAGAGATGAAGTTGAAGATTATTTTTAGGAAAGTCAGAAACGAAAATAATTCAGCTGACTTTGAATTTCTACAGGATAGTATATAAAATATTATTCATTACATTTTACTGCATTATATGACATTACATCACGTTCTTGTATGATACTGTACAAATATTCCATAATTAATTTTTATTGATAATTTTAATAAAATTCCTGCAAAATTAACACAAGCTAAAAAAAGATTAAAAGAAAATATAAGAATGTAATCAAGACAAAGAAAAGAAACATATAAGCCAATTATTTCCCCCTTCAATACAAATATAAGCAATTTTAATAATTTATCACCTCTTAAAATACAACAAATTATCTCTTCTTTCAATATTTCACCTCTCATCTATAAATAAATCCCCAAAACCTCAACATTTCAGTCCTGATCAACAAAAGTTCAGTAAAGATTACCAGAGATAACAAATTTATTTTAAACGTGATGACATAAACCAACTTTATATTTCTTCCTTTTACCTCTTATTGTTTAATCCTTTTAAATAAAATCCTAGAACTTAATTTTTTTTCTTTTTTTTCTTTGTCCCTTCTCACAAAATTCTTTGAAACCTTAATAAGTCCAATCTGGAAAGTTATCCAGGTCATCCTCTTGGTTTGTTGTTTGTATGTCCTTTTTAATTAAGATCTCTTTTGTAGGACATGTGCAGTATCTTTTTTTATAGGTAGCCTGTCATTTTCAAATCTGCTTTCAGATCAGCCTCAGTCTTGTCCGGTAAAACCTGTTCCTCTTTTATAACATCATTTAAACACAGTATCTATAGAGACAAATACTTCTAAAATTAACTTCAGGGTCCATTGTTGAAAAATATTTTTAATATGTCCAATCAATGTTAAAATATTTTGCTCTATTCTGTAAAAGTAAGTCAAAGCTAGGTGTTCTTCTCCTTTGTAACATTTAGTACCTTCTAGTTCCCTCAAGAACCTTCAAAGGTTCAGTGTCCAACCTTCAAAGTCCTATCCAATCATCTTTTTAAAAAAAGAATTAACAGCATTTTCCCCTGGGAAGTGTTCTTATAATTAATTCCAAAATCTTATTTCTTGACCTTATCCTTGTTTAACTTTACAAAATCAAAGTTTTTAGTTTATTTCTTTTTTAAAGATTCTATTGTAGACTTAAAACTAATACCAACTACTGTATGAAAGATATAGTAGTTAAAAAAATGCAAAAAAGAAAAACAATTAAAAAGTGGTAACTTCCCTCTTTATCTCAGCAAGTATAAATAGTTTTAACATCTCTTAAGTGTTGTTTAACATCTCTTATCAACATTCTTAAAATACAGCAATCTCTTCATCCCTCATTCTCTATAAACAAATCTTTAAAGCCTTATCATCCATCTTAATCAGCAAAAGTCCATTAAGAGTTATCAGAAATAACTACATATCTATTATAAATTTGATCTTAAAGAAAACACTAACACTTGAATTCTTCTCTTTTATGTCTGTCTCATTTTTTATTTTTAAACAAGTTCCCCAAACCTTGCTATTTAAATCTAATCAGTAAAAATCTAATAAAAATTACCAAATGTAACAATGTAACTGTTTTAACCACTCTGATAAATTTAAAATGCAATAAACAACCTGTTTCCCCTATAGCACTAGCAATAACACTTAGACTTGCTTCACAGTGCTTTACAGTCCTCTATAAGTGGTTTACAGAGTCAGCATATTGCCCCCAAACAATCTGGATCTTCATTTTACTGAACTTGGAAGGATGGAATGCTGAGTCAACCTTAAGCCAGTGAGGATCGAACTCCTGGCAGTGGGCAGAGTCAACCTGCTATACTGCATTTATAACTTACCTATAAACAAGCCCTTAAAACATTATAATCTACTTCTAGTTTTTTAAAAAAGCCCATTAAAGATTACTCAGGATAGCAAAAGTCACACACATTTATTTTTTTATTTAGAAAATTTATATGGTTGCCCACTCACTCACAATGATTCTTGGCGGCTTACAAAAATAGTAAATTAACAAGTTCCTTTTGTTGATCCAAATAAAAATGTTATCTAGATTCAACATAAAAAGATTGTCTAAATCACTCCTTCTTTATACATATTTTTAGCTATTAAAACATCAAGTTTCATTTATGTATTCAGTAAAAAAAATCATCTTTTCCCTTATTTTCCATGTAACCTGTCATTTTTAAGTCCACGCTTGAGTCAATTTCATTCTTGTCCAACACAACCTGTTCCTCTTCCATAACATTATTTAATATATCAAAAATGACAGTAATCCTGAAAAGTAACGTCTCAGTCCATTATTCACAAATATTTCTCAATACATATATTTTTTATTTCCTTTTGATGTACTTTAATGTCCAACCTTCAAAGCCCCATGTTATCATGTTGTTTTTCTTCGAAATGCAAAAACATGAATAATTTTCACAGGGAAGATTCTTACATTGAATTTTTTTAGGTTTTAAAGTCCATCTGGAGCCTTAGTCTGTTTAGAACATTCTAAAATCAACTCTCTAATTCCCCTTTTGCTGTTTAATTCTGTAAAAAAATAGAAATACTTAAGCTCGCACTTAAAACCTCTTTCATAAAGGATTGAGGGAAACTCATCCACGTTGTTCCATAGGGTCTTAATATTTCAAAAATAAATAATTATTTCCAAATGATTAAAAAAATGAGGATTGCCTGAATCTTGAGTCCATGTGGGTCACATTACAACTATGAGTTTATATGGAGTCCCCTGACTCCTGGCCATTCAACTCACAAGTAGATCATAAAAATGTTGGTTCCTGCTGCCTACTCATAAGGACCAGTTGCCTGCAGAATATGTCGATCATCTCATGATCTCTACTTTTCTGGGAAGACTTCATGAGTTCAGATCCTGCATGCAGCCACAGATGTCAGCCATAATGTTCCCATTATGT
This sequence comes from Vipera berus, assembly GCF_964194415.1. Taxonomy (NCBI): domain Eukaryota; kingdom Metazoa; phylum Chordata; class Lepidosauria; order Squamata; family Viperidae; genus Vipera; species Vipera berus. The sequence goes on from NC_138203.1 coordinate 81,247,727, forward strand.
AATGTATACATGGTTGTATTTTGACAATAAAGGTTCATTCATTCATTCAATAATAATAATCAGATTGTTGGCCAGAGGGATATGGACATGCTTTTGCAGCTAGAATTTTATAATAATTTAAGTGGAAAGATTTTTCTATGGAAAGGAAATGTATCCAGAAGCCCAGGCCAATTAAATAGTCAAGAGGCATCAGTCTTAGAGAATGCTACAGGTAATTCCTTGACTTACCACTGTTTGCTTAATGATAGTTCGAATTAACAACGGCCTCCAAAAAAGTCAGTTAAACGTATAACTATCACCTTGCCCATGTAATCATGTGGTTGCAATGTGGATGTTTGGCAACTGGCTTGCATATATATCCAGTTGCTGTGACCCACAGTTATGTGGTCACAATTTGGGACTTTTTTGCTGGTTTCATTGGACAACAAAACTGCTTCAGGACAATCTTTTGTCCTGAACACAATTATAATTTCAGAATGTTTATATCATACAGGAATCTTGAGAATATGAAATTAGCTTTTGGTGACTTTGATTTTAATTGCATAATGTTTCTGACATACTGCATGAGTTCAGCAGGGCTGAAGTATTTTGCTGCTGATTTTCATTTGTACTCAGTGTCTGCTGCATTGTTCCAACAATAGTCAGCCAACACTGATGGATTTCAGTTGTCCTGTTTTTCCACTGCGGCAATATCCTGATGAAACCTTTGACTGTGTTCATCACTGACTGAACCTAGATTCTCAGAAAAGAAGTCCAAGTATGAATGAAAACAATGAATCTTCAGTGACATGTTGCACTTCATGGTCTTGTATACTACAAGAAGTTTGTCAATCAGCTGAATGTAGTTTGGTGCTCTGTAGTGGCCAAGAAAATTCTCAATAACATTCTTGCTTTCCAGGTGATTTTCTCTGGCTCCACTAACAGATCTTTAAACTGTTTGTCATTGATGAGATATCTGATCTGTAGACCCAATAAAAATGTCTTCCTTAATCTTGGCCTCAGTTATTGTAGGAAACATCTGTCTCAAATAACAAAAACCTTCACCATTCTAGTTCATCACTTTCACAAAATTTTTCATCAGTCCGAATTTTATGTGAAGTGAAGGCAAAAATATCTTGGTCGAGTCAACAAGTGGTTAAGTTGGATTTACACTTACACTTACCTTACAACTACATGACTCTACTGATGACCATGGTGACTTGACCTATGACCACAGTAAATGTGATTATAAAATGACAGAAATTCTAGTCCCAAGAGTGATCATATATAAGGAATAACTGTATTTGAAAGTCAAAGCTGGTGATGTGGGAATCAATTATTTTCAGGCCAGACAAATCATGTAAATATCAAAGACGTTTCTCTAGCACTCAAGGCTGAGGGAAATAGGCCACAAATCTCTGGAGGAGGAAAAGGAAGATAAGGAAGATAAGGAAGAAAAGGCAGGGATTGGTGTATTGATTCCTACATGTTGTGCTCTAGGAAAATCATCTTTTGTATTTGTGTGTGTGTGTGTGTGTGTGTGTGTGTGTACCTATATGTATGTTTGTATGTGTGTGACATTTCTTGTTTACATTAGAATAATGTATCTGACTATTTTGAACCTCTGAACTTTCTGCTGTTGCTAAATACAGATCAACTTACAAAGGAGAATATTTGTAGGTCAGGGTTGAAATGAAGGGTCCTTGGTGATATCTCTGAGCTTGGCTATTTTCTTGCAATTGTTTCATTACCCGAACTAGGTAATATAATCAGTGCTCAAGGTACTGATATGTCTGCAAGAAAACAACCAAGCTCAGAAAGCAGCAGGGACCCCAGGAATGGACTTTCTAGAGAATAAATAACAATAGCCATGCCTGAAGATTGATATTGTGGTGCTCTTGAACTCTTGATCACAGTAATGTATACTCAGCAATAATGTCAAGGATCACACATTCTCAGATTAAATTTAAATCTAATTTTAGTTGTGTGCAATTATAGACAGCAGACTTTGCTTTGTAGTGCTGAGGACATAGTAACCCAGCAACAGGGCAAGTCATCAATAAAAAACTTTCTGTTTGTCTAGAGTGTAAGGACATTTGTAGAAGACTGAAAAAGATTTAACGGAGTTGATGAAATCTTCAAAAGAGAGTTGAGGAGATTATTGTAGTTGATAGGCACCTCAAAGAGAAAGGTGTAAGAAGTTTAAAGGCAATATACTGATTAGGATGTGTAAGTAAAGTTGGTTGGCAACAATAAAAAGATATGGAGGTTATATTTTATAGTGTAGATCAGACATGTCAAACTCGCAACGTCACGTGACGCCGTGTAACATATCAGAACCTTTTCGCCATTGCCAGCAATGAGGTGGGCGCGGCTTCTGGATGACCCGTCTGGCCCGTGGGCCAGCAGTTTGACACCCCTGGTGTAGATGTAAACTGAATTTAACTAGATTTTACTTTTCTATCATTTCCTATATTTAATTTATTTTGCTTATTCTTTATCACTCAATATTGCCTAAAGTTACTAATCCAGAAAAGACACAAAATTCTTAAGTATGTGTGTATGTATTGCATGTCTTTCTGGATGTTAAAAGAAAGTAGTCTCTCAAATAATATGTTCCATTTAGGAATATCAAGATAAAACATTTTACACAGTGCAACCAAATATTTTTATTAATGGTGCCAGTTGCTCTTACACAATTTCTTAGGCAGAATATCAGAAATATACCTTGGAAGAAAACATTACTGATTGGTCTTGCCATGAGCAAAGCAATAGTTCAACAGATTTTTTTTAAAGTTTATATACTGCATGTAAACTGTTCTGTTATATAAGCTTCAGTAAGCTATGATTCATCTCCAAGCCACATTAGACATATGAGCATATTTTTCTTCTTTTGGTAATAAGCACACCTTCCCAATAACTTTAATTAATTTAATATGATAGCAGCTCACAAAGAGCCATATATTATTAAATCCTAGTTTTACTTAGTTTCAGTAAACCTGGTTTGTAAAGATACATTGTCTCCATGTAGCTCTCAGGGGTATATTTCCATTAAATTTGCATTTAAAGCACTGATTTTCAATCCCCAAGTTGCAAACATTGCTGGATTATTATCCCCTTTATCTCTGATCATTGCTTCACAGTTTGTGAATGATGTAGCTGAAGAGAATAATATGTGAGAACCAAGGGCACTGGATTCCATAAAGTAATTTTGTATTGTTTGGAATTGTAATTTATTTATTTTATTTATTTATTTTAATTCCATTTATATCCCGCCCTTCTCCGAAGACTCAGGGCGGCTTACAAGCTTAGCAGTAGCCTTCATTCTATGTATATGCCTGCTTATTAGGGCTTTCACACACACACACCCCAAGCGGCATTATTACAAAGTCAGCTTAATTGCCCCCAACAATCTGGGTTCTCATTTTACCTACCTCGGAAGGATGGAAGGCTGAGTCAACCTTGAGCCTGATGGGATGCGAACCTGCACTAATTGCAGGTAATGCCAAAGAGTGATCTCAAATTCCAAAAATAAAAGAAAGAGGAGAATGTATCTCTCTGTGGTTCCCAGATACAAACATCTATTCTTTTCCAGACTGTGATAATTCTATGATAACACAGAATTAAGCCCAAAGCATATTTAACAAATGGAGAAAAGCAAGAATGAAAAAAATGATACCTCTTCTACACCAACAGCACTTCCATTTTGCACTGGTCCATCACTGGGTGGTGTCACTTCAACTTCAATTTTTTCTGAAGTATAAGCAGAAGAAATGTAAAACTGAAAACCAATCAGTATTTTATTCAATTTATAAAGCACTCAATTCAACAAATTGAAATGTTGACATGAATTGAAATAGCTATCCTATACTAGGTGTCATTACTCTGAAAAATTGGTTTAAGTAATCTTATTGGGAAAGGTAGGTTTAAGGTATAATTTGTTTTATCTATTCAGCATTCCAGTTATTACTGGGGGAAAAAGATCACTCAAGCCTTTTTCTTCAAGAGTTAGTTATAATAATAATCTTGTTTTAATTCAGTAGAAATTAAATTGGATAAACAAGTTGGTGAACTGCAAGTGAGACAATCTACTTGGCCATCCTATATGTGACAAAATGAAGTAGTTTAAATTTAAATGATAAATGAAAAATGAAAAAGATTCTGAAAAATGATGAAGTTCTTCGGATCTGTTTTCATTTGAGAAAATGCTTGTCACCCATTTCAGACAAGTGACTTTGGATGGTGAGGTAAAGGTAAAGGTTCCCCCGCACATGCGTGCTAGTCGTTTCTGACTTTAGGGGCCGGTGCTCATCTCCATTTCAAAGCCGAAGAGCCAGCGCTTGTCCGAGGACGTCTCCGTGGTCATGTGGCCGGCATGACTAGACGCCAAAGGCGCACGGAACGCTGTTACCTTCCCACCGGAGTGGTCCCTATTTTTCTACTTGCATTTTTACGTGCTTTGGATGGTGAACCATCATACAAAAATTTAATTACAGTATAATACAAAAAGTAATATACGCAGCAGCAAGAAAACTATCAACATAGGTATTAATATAGCCAGGAAATGGGGACCTATGCACATTTGGGATCCAAGGCCTGGGCACACAACCAGGTCTTCACAGCCTTACAAATGACAAGACCTGTAACATGCCCAAACTATGGAACCAAATTGGATGGGTAGAAACAACTGGGAGAAGACCTCCCTTGGGTAACCTGGTCCAAAGCCATAAAGAGCTTTAAAGATGACAAATAGCACCATGATTTGCACCCGGAAACACACTGGCAACTGTAGCTCAGCTAGTAGTGGTGTCACACGAGTTGAGTATCTGAAACCTATGCAGATGCATTTTGCCATAGTTAAAGCTCCTTAATACTTTTCAAGAGCAGCGCAGAGTGTGTTGTAATATATAACAGTCTCATTATTGATCTCACATCAGTTTGGTTGCATTCAGATGTATATCACAAAGATACATATATACACAACTTTGCAATAGATTATAAAGGTGCCATAGGAACTTTCCAATAAATTAGCATATCAGACAAGCATTGTAGGAGGACAGTCGTGTTAATCAAGGGTAATAAATGAAATATCTGTTTTGAAGGAAACAATCCTTCCTGATCTCTTATACTCACCTGCATTTTTGGATCTTCCGTTCCGTTGTTCACCATCTATTTCCGGGGACTTTTTGGCCATCTTATGAAGAATAGATGCCCTTTCTTTGAACTTTCCTACAAAATATACACATCTTTGTTAAAGCATAAGTTATTTCTCAGCTAATGCCTCACTTTTTATTCGTAGCATGTCAACTTTGGCTTCTGTTAACTTGGTCTGCTCCCTAATCCAAGCTTTTCCCAACAGAAAGAAAAAGGTTATTTCATTACAAAATATGAAATAGACTTGGACTTTCCTATTATTTCAAATGAGATGGGTAGTTCAAACATAATTGTAGGGAATAAGCACTGAAGAATAGCTACCAATCTTAGCAAGAGAAGACAAGAGAAAGATATTGTTTTGGTTCTCTTTTTTGTTTACATGTCTGGGTTACAGATTACTTATTTTATTTCCTTCCTGATAAATCAAAGTCCCTGATTTTCATATTAATTTAGAAAAATTAATAGTTTATTACATGAGAAGCAATAAAGCACTGAATAGGAGATGATAAGCATCTACCTGAAAGCTTAGATACAGCCTCATTATAAAATAACAATATTTAAGAAATGGAATAGTCACCAATACAATTGTTTTACCCCAGCTAGGACACTGGCACATATAATCCTTTCAGAAGAATTGCTATTATGATAGAATTAAAGTTTCAGAGTTATTATTACACTGTTTTTCACAGAACAATATATTCAGTTTACCTACACAATTTGAAAATAGCATTTTAAAAAATGTTATGTAACAAGATACACAATATTTCACAGGGTGCACAAATATTACCCTTCAAGAAAAGAAAATCAAGCTATTTAAATTGTTGTTTTAAAGAAAAATTCTGAAAAGAGAAACAGGTAGTCTGGTCACACCTTTCATTTACATATAAATGGAAAAGTCGAACCTAAAATAATAGCATCACATTCTCAAATAACAAACATTTGCATTTGAATAGAAAATCAGTAGCGAAGAATGCAGAAAGCAAAAGTGTAAATTTTGTCTCCTGAAACTTAAACAATCTCATTATGTGGTTAGTTGTATAATGGTGCAATACTGCAGCTCCTGACCCTGCCATGATTAGAGGATAGTTACTGAGTGATAGTGGCAGACTGTCATCACGTTTATACTTTCCAAAGATGATATGATATGACATGACATGTAATTCCGTGTTAACCTTTCAGACAAAGTAGAGGTCTAGGAAATCTGGGAAAATACAAAAATCATATGGAGTTTATCTGAGATTAATATGTTTGTCCCTTGAAGAATATGTCAGAAACTCACATATCTTTGCCTCCTTCATCTGGTTCAGCCATTGTTTGATCAAATAGCTATCAGCCCAGCTAACATTAGAATACCAGAAATAACAAGCAATATTTTGTTAGGTAAGTGAAATGTTGATAGAAATACACTCTTAGATTTGTCAAATATAAGTGTTCTCTTTAAAAATGGAGGGAAAAAAAAGAAGAGTTACCTTATGGGCAGCCAATATATTGTATAAATAAATAAATAAAAGATCAGCCTACAATTTTTTTCAGTTATTCGTAGACTCAGTTTAAGTACAGCACTTGATTTTTTTTCTTTAAAATACTTCACATAAAATAATTGTGATCATTTTGATAGATTATATATTGCCAAGGAGAAATAAATTCTAAAAAAAAAAGCTGGGACATTTGAAGCAAACTGTAAATGATGACAAAAATGGCAACATACAAATGGTGTCATCATCATCATCATGCAAATACGACTGATGCCACACAGTATATGCAAGCTTGTGTGATGAAATTGGAATGTGTGTTTTGCCATTTGCACCCTGTTGCCCCTCCAGAAAAGCAACAATTAAATACAAGTATTTCAGAAATGATGTGGTCCTTACTGTCTCAAAGAAGCAACTGTTCTGTAGCTTTGCCATTCCCATTTCCTGTTTTAAAACTACACAGCACCAAAGTACATTTCATTATATGAGACAAGGAATACTTTTTCAGGTAAATGACCATAGGTTCATTAAAAAAATTGTAGTCTACATTGCATTCATCATCAAACATTTCTTAAAACACACACTTATCTGGTTAATAGAGGGAAGATTTACATGATTTGAAAAGAAATCAAACAAGGTCAAGAATGATAGGGACAGTAAAGGGAAATTGGAAGGTAGGGAAAAGATTAAGTAATTTTCTTTCTCTTTCACTCTCCTGCTTGGATTCTTCTGTATATATCTGTGTCTTCGTTGTAGTTCCTTGAAATTATAAGAAAAACATATCCAGGTGAAACGCTGATCTTAATTGGAGTAGACAGGAGATCAGCAACACTCCTCTCTCTTCCGTACCTTTTACATATCAGAGAAATATAATATTGTTTTTCAAGTACACTGAAAAGGTCACAGACTACTGGATAAGCAGGGATGCTACATAAACACCATCGAAGCTCAATGGCCCTTCAACAAAGTAATATAGCAGAATTAAAAATGGAGTCACCTAATTTTAAAAGCTGCTTTTCCCCTCCTGCTGCCTATGGAGTTGAAGGCTGTACTTAGGAAAACAGACTAAGTACTAATCCAAATATGTACCTGATGTTCCTCAGTTACTCTCTATTTCACATGATATCACAAAACTACTGTCCTAAAATACAGATGCGTTAAGGCAATAACATACAGGACTCAGATGTTATCCTTTCATTCAATGAAGACTTTCTGAATAACAAAAGACAGTTCAGCATTTAATAATTGTGCAGTTTAAAAAAATATAAAGATGAAATAAAGGAAAAATACTTTCTTGAACTTCAAGTTGAGCTTGATTTTCGGTACAGAAAGAATTGAGAGTATTTCAGGTATACCTTTTATCACTTAGTCACATGCATTGTTAAGTGGATGTTCACTTGTTTAAATACAGTAACACAGTTCTACAGTAAGATTGGCTTCCAGAATTCAAGACTTGAACGTATTTCTATTTTAGTGACATGATTGCAAGGCTTAGCATTAGTGATATTCAGTGTTTTTCATTTTCCAAAATCTTTGTGAGGACCTTTATACGCCAATTCTTCTTAGGTCCAAATCTTATGCATCTACTACAGAAAATGCAAATCAGCCTGTTCACACATTCATATGCTCTCCTAAATAGATGAAATTTAACAACATTTTCTAATATGTAGAAGGCATCTAATTAATTTATAGGAAAGTTTGCAAAAACACTAATATTTACAAATAATATATTTGTGGAATTAAAAAGATCAATTTCTAACTTTTTAATATAAAAAACAATAAGCATGATGAACAATTTTCCTAAATGTTAATAAATGTAAATACATTTATTTGAAGAATGCAGGTTTTAAAATATGTACATTGCTTATTCTATTGAACATTTATCAATATTATATAAGTGCTCTTAATAATATTATGTTGATCGTATACGCTGCATTAAAATAAAATTAAAAATGCAAGTTAGTAAATAGTATTAAGGGTTAAAAATGTTAAAATGGTAACACATCACATTATGACACTGATGTCATGCAGAGAGGAACTGAAAGAAAAAAATAACCATGATAAGTTTTTTTATTAAAAAAAAGAATAAAAAGGCTGACACAAAAAATCTAAAATATTTCTTACCTTCTTCAGTCATTGTGTCATAATATTTTAGCTTTCCATATGATCCAAGCTCTATAACATTATAGTAAAAGACAACAGAGATAAGGAACTCTCAGACATTCAAAGTAATTGACATGCTGTCATACATTCTTAATCAATTCCATAGCAGTAACTTTTCTATAGAGTAGATTTCAAGTAGTTGAAATCCCAAATTTATTGTTTTTCAAGAATTTTTTTTTAAATAATTAAATATTATTTTATAATAAACATGTGTAAAGTGCTTTAAACATACAAGCAGAATAAACTTTCTTCTTCAGTCCTATAGTCTGCAATTTGTATTTTCTTAATATAGCATTAAGTATAATGAAAAAAGTGTTAGATTTTGTCTCTCTAAGGTGGTCCCATCTCTTCAGTATAATTTAGATGTAAATGTAGATGAGTGAAATGGTGTATTACTTAAAAGTTTCTGGACCAAAAATCTGTCTTTTCAGAGACATGAGAAGCCACAGAAATAGCATTCATGTTACTGAATTAATATATAAACATATTCTAGGATTGTTAAACATATTCTAGGATTGTATATTTCTATAATTGACACTACTGTAGGTGAAGTACACAAGATCTTCAACTGTGCACTTATGAAACTTGTATTCACTAGAATATCACTTAAGAAATGAAAATGTAAACAATTCTCTACTTTTTGTAATCAGAAGAACCTTTTTTAACCAAACTGTATGAATTTTTTTTGATAAGGGTGAACAATTAGCTTTAATGACTTTAAAACTATAATGATTTATGACAGAATGATTGAAGATCAATTAAGACATTAAATGACAAGAAAAAAGGAATAAACAGAATAAGACAAATAAGATAGGAAAGGATATACATAAAGTACATTTAATTAATATAATATGATTACATCACATACTACATTTCATTACACAACAGAATTCTTATAAAAACTGGCTAAATAGCTGTACAATAATCAAATATGTTGCTATATCATAATTCAGATGTTCATAAAGAAAAGGATTCTGTTCCTAAGCAAAGGTAGGATCATACTATTTAACTTCCCTCAGCCTCACCTACTTCCTGTTTTGCTAATACTTGTAAGATCTAAGAGAACAGTGGCATCAGAAGAATCAAGTAAATGACCTCTTCCCAAAATTCACTTCCCCAAAATGAACTGTCAGCTCAGTTACAAAAGAAAGAAATGTTGATTAGGGCACTAAGAAACAGGAACAGACTCCTATTGTTTGTTCCCCTCACCAGACCTCATAGAGAAGGCACGCTCTGGCTCTCTTCTATTAAACAATGTCAGCTTGTTGGACCCCATAGTGGTGCCTTCTCAATGCCAGTGCCTGCCCTATGGAACAGCGTTCCCTCACGAGATTGGGATGGCCGTAAATCTGTTAGGCTTTTTAAGACAGGCCTGTTTTCCTCAAGCACTGGAATCAAGTGGAAAGATGAGCTCTCCTGTTGTAGAAATGTTTTTTTTCCTCTGTGAACAATGTTATTGCTTATCCTTGGATCTTGGGGGACTATATGTTGTGGGTTTCTGTGCTTATCATCCTTGTAAGACATACAGAGTTACTAGTGTGTGATTTGTGGCTATATAAAACATATTTATAAAAAGTTAAATGCGTACAAATAAAGCAAGGCCTCTGGAAGATAAGACCTAGAAAATAATAACACATCAATAGTAACTTAATTCAAGAACACAGCCTTTCCCCAACTCAATGGGCTATTGTCTATCTATATACTACCACCCACATTATCCTTATCGTGCATCATCATGCATGTACAATTCAATTAAGATTAAATATTGAGTAAATTGTTCCACTGAATTGATCAGGGTATATTGTAATTTTCAGAAGTCTATATAACAGGTTTGTAGCCCTGCTGCTCTTTAGATTGGCCTCTGATGTCTTCAGTACCCTAATAAATAACTTGTGCTTCAATAAAAGACTGTATCTGATCCCCAATATTAAAAAATTCTATGGAGAAATGTTCTTTTCTAATCATTTGTGATTTTCTGCAATAATAATTTGGTATCAAATTTACTTATTCATTCTCACTCTCGATAATTCTATTTACTTCTGTATCCTTTGTTTAATTTAAAAAGACTATAGTAACTATAGGCAGCATATAATAATAATAATAATAATAATAATAATAATAATAATAATAATAATAATAATAATAATAATAATAATAATAAAGTTGGAAGGGAGATTTTAAAGAAAGCTTGATTTCTGGGGCATTGCTTGCCTAGGTTATATATTCATAAAGTGCATACAACTGAATGCTAGTCTTATAATTCAGCAGTTATTCCATTTGATCCATGAATTATTAAACTATATTCAGTGCTTGTAACTATTTCTCAGTTGTAAATATACTCATTTCTGAATATATTTCTGATGGCTGCGCAGCTGAAGGAAATATACATTCCTTTTTTTCCTAACTAGCTTCTGATTCAAATTTAGTAATGAAATGGTCATGGAAACTTAATGATGTTTGTGACAGGGGAGATATAAGGGAAATATATTTCTGGTTATCTTGCTGAACCTGTCAGTAATTTTTGGTACCATCACTCATGACAACCTGTTGAACTCAGTCTGTGAGTTAGGGACACAGTGAACCAACATATTTTTATGCCCACATGCACAATTATCTTTGCTGAAGTAGCCATGGGATCCTCAAAGATTTTGACTGAAGTGCTCTCTCTCTCTATTGATAAAATCCATTTCTAGGATGGTAATTTAGATTTCAGTGCATGCACTGCTATCTTGGCGAGCACAGTTCTGGATGTAGAGCATTTAGAACTTTCTTTACTATTAGTTCCAGTGATCTGAAATTTTGATACTTTCTGTAAAGCATTTTGGTTTGATTGCAATTGTCTTGGGCAATTCTCAGGCTAAAACTGGCAACCACTGATAATTATGGCATTTTCCCTGATAGCCAGTGTCGCTGTCTTATGTATTTATGTGATTGTACTATCCATTTTGCACTCCATTTGGACCAAAAGTCCATACGCCTTTGACTGGAGACAAGGGATGAAACAGGATTGTTGATCCTGGCTATAGCTGCCTCTTTTGTGTGTTCCGGAAACAGAAGTTAAAACTTATCAAACCTTTTGATTATATTAGCAAAATCATTATCATCATCATCATCCAAAAAATCCGTGAAGAAGCAATATCATATCTGGCTTTGTCACAGCAAGAAGAATGCTGCCAATCCCCAATCCTTCAAGTAATATTAGTAATTGCCAACTGGTATCTAAATTTAAACCTCTTGTCAATTCCAAAATTACTGTATTGTATAAATCCAAGCTGAGCACTTTCTGGACCATCTGTACTTGTGAGATGTGTAATTTTACTCATCAGACAACTGTCCTTAATCTGTCCTTCTGAAAATCTTTCTGCTCTCTTGCTACATACACTGTTTCCTGGCTCACGGTGGCTATGAAGGACTTCTTCTTTAGGTGTTCGGTATTGAGAATCCCTGTAGGAAATCCTTTCCTCTTATCTCTTTCTACATACTGTATTTTATTCCTTGGGTCTTTTTCACCCCCTGCACTAGAGCCTTTAGATCAGACATGTCAAACACAAGGCCCGGGGGCCGGATGCGGCCCGCGAAGTGGTTTCATGTGGCCCGCGAAGCCATCCTGGAAACAGTGAGGGAACAGCCCCCGCTACCTTGGCCCTGGCCCAGAGACCCTCCTTCTGCCAGAGACCCTCAGATCTGTCCCACTCCTGCCCAGGCCCCCATAGGCACCCTTGATGCGAACGATGTAGAGCTGGCCACACCCACCCAGTAGGCCATACGCACTCTAGCCACGCCCACCCAGTAGGCCACGCCCACCCTGGCCATACCCACCTGGCCCCTTGAGGGCAACCGCAATGCTGATGCGGCCCTCAATGAAATTGAGTTTGACACCCCTGCTTTAGATGGGCAGGAGGAATAAGAGGTGTCAGGCAATTTGTTCTGATCTGCTTTTGACCGCTTAATAACTAGTTGAAAAATGAACAGTTTCATTCGTGCTTCTGCTTGCCTGATGACAAGGAAATATAGATGAACTTACTAAAGGGGTAGATTGGCTCCACTGGAATACTGTCCCTTCCTATCCTAAGCTAAAAGATGCCCCACATTTGAGCAGAACGACCTTTCTTCTTCATTTTCTATATCACTTGAAGTGGCACATTTTCTTCTCTCACTAAAATGACTGAATCATTTAACGTACCAAGTAAAATCCTATCCTAACTTCCTAACAACTAATCTTCTTGTGAACTAGAAGCTAGCCAAAAGAGGTGCCCTTAAATTAGTGCATGAGTGCAAATTAATAAATAGGTTTGAATTGATTCAAATTTTTATTAGAATCTATGACATGACTCGAAAGTATTATGTTGGGATATAATATTACTTATTATAATGCAACAACACATTTGTTTATTACATCAACAAAGAATTCAAAACAGAGATGGGACCCTGCAAAATACGTCACAATATCTCTTCTCATTTCTTGCTTAGCTGAAATGACAGCAATCTGAGATAAAGGTACAACTAATTCTAGAACGACAGCTTGGTTTAAATGCTTATCCAAGATATTTTTTAAAAGGTGGTAAATGAGTAAAATATCAAATCTAGGTTGGCTTAAAACAAATGTCTGTGAAACAAAATGTTGCAATTGTTAAAAGAACTACTATAAAGTGAGCATTTATGGGAAGGTAAAAGCTACTTGGAAAGACCAAAATACGTATAATGAATCAAAGTATATAAAATACAATAACTGAAATCCAAGATGATTCTAAAAAGAAACAAAAAAGATTATATGCTCCAAAACGTAGAGTCGTATCTAATATTTAAGGGAAAGGTTGTTAGATAACTAGCATTATTTGGTAAACATTTTATTCTATTAATAGTAGGGACACAAGTAGAATTCCAAAACAGAATTCAGATTAACAAACAAAAAAAGAATGGAGAATTAAGGATTAAAGCAATATGAACATAACCCATCAGTACTGCTAATGAGTCTAAGGATGTAAAACCCATTCTATTAATTTAAGACTAAAATCATTATGCTATCTTGAAATAATCTATATATTTCATTTAAAATTCTGACACCACAGGTATATATCCACCTCTCAGACTATGCAAGAACAGTTACTGGGTTGGATTCAAATCTGCTAGCTGCCCTGTGAACAGAAAATGTGAGAATTCTAGAGGCAGTTCATTAGAAATGTGGTTAGGATGCATCTTTCATGGCTACTGTGTGAAGGAAGAAATTGGTAAAAAAAAGTCATATCACTCTATCAAACATCATGAGAACTCCATCAAACACTGTCCTTGGTTCATCCCAATGTAGTTAAATTCAATGTAAACACAATGGGGCAAGCAGGTTTTGTTTTACGTATCTTGATAAATATTTGTAATGCACAAATAAAACTCATTCAACTTTTTTTGCTCAGTAGAATATTGCTACATATACAGATTTCAGACATAAATGTAGGAGATGACCAAGCAGACCTCAAAGGTGGGGTCAAATGCATCATCAGTTTGGAATCCTTATACAGACACAAGAGACCTAAGTCCAGCCTCCTGTGAATTCCTTTGACTCTTATCTAGCGCCAATTTACCTTGATTGTTAGTAGATCAAATTCTTGTGTATAAGTAGCATGGAATAAACTCTTAGTGCTTTGAATTCAACTCCTATTTTCTGCTTACCTGTGCCCAACAATAAAGTTTCAGTGAAATTATTTTATAATATACTGTACTTGGTAATTAACAAATTGTAATTTATACTTCTTTCTGATATGCTCCATTGCCTTATCTGGACCTGGATGCCTTACGTACAGTCACCCATGCTCTTGTGACCTCTCGCCTAGACTACTGTAACGCTCTCTACTTGGGGCTGCCCTTGAGATCCACTCGGAAGCTTCAACTGGTGCAAAGTGCAGCGGCACGGACACTCTTGGGAGCCTCCCGATACTCCCATACCACACCTCTCCTCCGTGCACTGCACTGGCTTCCAGTTGCCTTCCGTGTGAAGTTCAAGGTGCTAACAATGACTTACAAAGCCCTACATGGCATGGGTCCGGACTACCTACGGGAGCACCTTCTGCCAATGTCAGCACCCCACCGTCCTGTGCGCTCCCACAGAGAGGGCCTCCTCAGGGTGCCACCGCTCAAGGAATGTCGGCTGGTGGCCCCCAGGGGGAGGGCATTCTCAGTGGGTGCGCCAGCCCTCTGGAACAGCTTACCAACCGAAATCCGGATGGCCCCCGACCTCCGCACCTTCCGGCACGAATTAAAAACTTATCTGTTCCAGCAGTCTGGCCTGGCCTGATAGCTCTAATCTGGGGTCCCAGCTTGTATTTTACTATTGTTTGTTTTCACTATTGTTCATTCTGTATGCCTACCTTATTCTGTACACCGCCCCGAGTCCCTCGGGAGAAGGGCGGTTTATAAAAACAAATAAATAAATAAATAAATAAATAAATATATCTTTCCTTAAAGTACGGGTATTTCACTAAATATCATTCCACATCCATGGCATCCAGTATTAGTTCTTCCTACACTGAAAATTAATTAACATTTACAATTTCCAAAGGTAGATGAAATGAAAGAGGAGAGGAAACAGTCTAATCAGAAAAATAAAAATGATTCATATGGATTATTATGAAATCTAAAACAAGATTTACTTTCATAGAATTACTTAGTTTAGAATATAATAGAATGCACAAAGAATGAGGTATTGATCAACATATAATTTATTAATATGTTATAGGATAAAATAATAAAAAATGACAATACACTGCTATGCAAATGAAAATGTGCGCTAATATTGTGTAAAAACAATGCATTTAATCCAAACCACAATTAATGCAGTGGCCACAGAATAATCTCCCATGAGGATAAATGAGCACTGATTTACTTCCTCTTTTTTTCTCTAATTAATCAAAGAATTAGAACTCTGCTGCTGACATGACTTGGCAAAACAAGGCTGTCAGACAAAATGAGAGTCTGTTCTGCTTTTATCCTCATTCAAACAAGATCCTTATTTTTTCTATCATAATGGGAGATGACTTTATTATCTCCACTTTAAACAAATGGGAATTTGAAATCTTTATAGATTACTCTGAATTGCTGGAAAACCAACCTTAAATCCCAACTTATTTCTTGCATACTCCTGTTTTAATTGGTATACTGCACTTATCTTTTTGGTTTTTATCTGGAAACAATGCTTGAGGAAAACCCAGGATAAAATGCTCAAAATCAGGCATGATCAACTTTGTGGATTGTTGAGTCAAAAGGGATTGTCTTAGGCCCTACATAAAATATATAATATAGTTAATATATAAAGTATATGTATAAATAGGATTAAAAGTTTACAGTCTTGTGGGGCTGCATTATTAGTTGTCCAGGTCCACATGCAGCCCATAAGCTGCAGTTTGGAGACGCCTGCTCTAAAAGATGAAAATAAATGAATGAAAGATAGGGCAGTAACTTTTCAAAAGGTATTTTAAAGAAGTAATCACTTTACTTTTGGGAAGTAGATTTAAATTAGTTAGTGACTCTGTAACTGATTTTTCATAAGGTTCAGCTGGAACTTTAAAGGCAATATCTGGGGCTTACGGTTAGAGAAAGCACTTCCTTTGGCAGAGGAAAGTTATTTTTCCCACTCTTGCTCTCCTTCCTAATGGTATTATCAATTTTTTAATCTTTTGTTAATGGCAAAATAAACAGTGAATGAAGTAGCAGTGGAATACTATTTTTTTTAACGGATGCAAGCTATCAATTAGAAATTGATGCACAATATTTTTGTCTCCCATTCTTGAGGAGTGTTTATCACTGTTATTATTAGATCAATTAACTACTGTGTATTTATGCACCCTATAAGAGGTGGGGTTTTTTTGGAAGTATAATAATAATAATAATAATAAGTATAATGAGCATCCTTGATACTATAAGGACCATATGTAACAAACTGCTAGATGGACCTGGGTGGTATTTTATTTAATGTAACTTCTACATAGGCAGAAGTGAGATTGGAAGATTGATCTAGCCATAATTTGGAAAGCTCCTCTCAGGATATGGCATTTTTATTTCACGGGAATTATATCACTTACTTCTTCAAACTGATAGCACAGCCCTATTAAGCTCTCTTGGTGCATGGAATTTACCCAGAGACTATGCTTAGAGTATACACAAGGATTATGCTCAGTATGGCCAACATGAGGGCATATACTGGTCCAGTTTGTTATTTTTTTAATATAAACAATGATGTGCTTCAGTGATTAGATAGCCTAGCAGGGGTAGGTAACCTTGGCTCTTTTATGACTTGTGGACGTCAACTCCATGCTGGCTCAGGAATTCTGGGAGTTGACGTCCATGAGTCATAAAAGAGCCAAGGTTGCCTACCCCTGGCCTAGACATTGATATTTGAACATAGATCTTTTTAACATTTATATTTTATTGGGTTCTACTAATCTAGTTGAAATGTTAATTTATATTGCTATGACATGTATGACATGCCATATGCTAAATAAATAAATGTTTTCTTCAAGATTGCCCATTAAAAAAAGCACACATTCTGATCTTTGTGTGTGGTTTACCATAGATACAGCAGAGCAGATGCACTAGTACAGTGATGGCAAACCTTTTAGAGACTGAGTGTCCAAAGTGCAACCCAAAACCCACTTATTTATTGCCAGGTGCCGGGTGGGCGTGGCCCATTGAGCGTGGCTGTGGTGGTCATGGCAGATTGGGTGGGTGTGACCAAGGTGGGGGTGGTCACCTCAATGTCACCCCACAGGGATGCCTGTGGGGGGGCTGGGGAGGGTTGGGGAGATCCAGGGGGTCTCTGGCAGGTGGGGTGGTAGGCAGGAGGCTCCTCCTGAGGAGTGAGGTGAGGCAGGGCAGGAGTGCCTTTGCCATGGGGCAAGGCAAGGGCTGGGGCGGCTGCTGTCTGACACCATCGGCCCCTGCACACAGAGACCAGCGAGCGCATGGGGGCCGGCGGTGTCTGTCAACAACCACAGCCTGCTGGCCCCTTGACTGGCGCATTCTGGAGCTCCGCAGCCCACCACCAGCAGTTTAAAGAAGCCGCTTCTGAGCTGGATGGTCGGCTGACAGCTGAGGAGGCGATGCAGTGGGTTGTGCCTGGGAAAAGGAGAGCATGCAAGGCCAGGAGGGACGGGATAGGGGGGAGGGAAATCAGCCATGCTGGGATGCATCCGGCCACGTGGGACCTCGGCGAGTTAGCAGACGGCTGGTTGAAAAGGGACAGTTGCCATCTCCGGGGCATGGCGCATGTGCCCACAGAAAGGGCTCTGAGTGCCGCCTCTGGCACGCGTGCCATAGGTTCGCCACCACTGCACTAGTATGATTCAAAAAGGAAAAAAAAGAATATACCAATGAGAATGATAAACCTTGTTGATTTTTTTAAAGATGATAAATACAATCCAACCATTCCTGTTTCCACTTTAAATTTTTTAAAAGCTGAAGTTCAGATTCAAGAGAGACTAATATTAGCATGGTGAAAGCCAATGTACATCCTACTTGATTTTAGAACAATGAAATATAATAATTATAAAGTACACTCCAACCATTCTTAAAAATATTTGCAAACCGATAACTGTAGAAGAATGGAAAATTAGCACCTTTTTATTTTGAATTAAAGTGAATGAAACTGAAGGATCTCCATTTGAGAGTCTTAAAACTGGAATATTCAGGCCTTGCAAATACAAGCATACTTTCAGAAAACATTTAAATGCTGAAAATAAAAATCATAATAGAACAAGCACTTATATGCAAATATATGCACCAAACTATGACCATGTTATTTATTAATTTAATTTAAGGTAAGATAGAGCGGGTAGGGAAATAATCTCACTAAGGTTTCTATCTTAAAGCAAGCATTTAGAAATATTCAATCATAATAGGATTTTACACGTACACAACCTTTACTGAGATAATCAGACATACTTAAGAGCTGTGCCCACAGACAATAGTAGAGGAATGTGCTGAGGAAGATAGTTTTAGTAAACATTAACTTCAGAGTGAGTGAACAACATAAAAATCAATAATAATAATAGTAATAATAATAATAATGATAAAGTGATACCTTCAGCCAGTGGATCAAGTGTGTGGATCATAAGTTGGAAAATGCTGTTCCTCATTAGACTATTGTGCAGAGATGCAGAACTTCCACCCCTTTGGAGGCATGGTTTAGGCTAAAGGAAGGAGACAGAAAAGATTTCTGAGCATAAAATAGGGGAAAAATTGCTACAAAATAGGATGTTTTAAACAACAGAAAGAGACAGACATTAGTTTTCAACTTACTCTGCAGTAGAATGTGTATCTATAGCTCATTTGCAACCTTAATTAGAATGGGATTGCCTTTTCATGAAGTCAGTTAAAAATTCAAAGAGGTAATGAACAAAAACATCATTACACTAAAATGACTTCATCTTGTGTAATGAATGTTGTGAGGAATGATAGCTAAAGGCTGTGATGTACCTCGTCACTGGTATAATAGCACCTGAGGTAGTATAAATGCAATAGCTGTCTATATCATAATTATATTTCTATAATTATGTCTCCTTTGAACTATGGTGCTGGAGAAGATTCCTGAGAGTCACCTTGGACTGCAAGGCGATCAAACCGGTCAGTCCTAGAGGAGATCAACCCTGACTGCTCTTTAGAAGGCCAGATCCTGAAGCTAAAACTCAAATATTTTGGCCACCTAATGAGAAGGAAGGACTCACTGGAGAAGAGCTTCATGCTGAGAAAGATTGAGGGCAAGAGAAGAAGGGGATGACAGAGAATGAGGTGGCTGGATGGAGTCACTGAAGCAGTAGGCGTGAGCTTAAATGGACTCCAGATGGTAGAGGACAGGAAGGCCTGGAGGAATGTTGTCCATGGGGTGGCGATGGGTCGGACACGACTTCGCAGCTAACAACAACAACAACAACAATTATGTCTCTAGGAATAAAAATCCATTTTGTGATTCTATTTTTATTTTTCCATTCACTCATTCAAACCATTTTTCAGAGACTGCTTGGGCAAGTCCCTACAGTTTTCTTTCCTATAGTTTTTCAGAAGTGGTCCGCCGCGGCCTCCTTCTCACCTGCCCCCAGCTTTCATCCCACACAGACTCCAAATCTGAAGATTTTCAGTTTCATTTCAAGGCTGAAGGGTTAACAATATCAAAGGAATGTAAATAAAGCAGGGGCGTGCCTACAGAGTTCGCTTTGAAATAGGAACCAGCAGAAGAAACATCCAAAGCAAATCCAGAGTCCCAAAAACCAGATCAGGGATGTCCACCAGTCCAGAAGTTCAAACTTTCTCTCATAAACATCGAAGGCCAGAGGTCAGCCATTGTTTCCAACAAAGACAGCATGGTCAGAACTGCTTTTTAAGTAAGGTGGCAGCCATTTGCCTGGTGAGGAGCCTAATAGTACTCCTTTGCTCTGCTCTCGTCTATTCATTACTGAGTTTGGGTGTAAAGATGCCAAAATCATCTTCATCTGACTTCTCCATCTGGCTTTGCAGCTAAGGCAGGACTAGAATTCACAGTCACCCAATTTCTAGCCTGGTGTCACAGAAAATGAACGCATCTGCATAAGGTCTTTAATTTGTTTAATCTAATCTTGCCAGTTTAAAATACACACTCTCATCTCATTTTCTGTGGGCCAAGGTTATCCGGATCTCAAAGTTGTCTCCCTTCGTCGTTTTGCTTTCAAAACATTGTCTGCGCCTTATATAAAAGAATCTGGAGCAATTATGGTTCCCTGGGTTCCAGACTTTAAGGAGCCAGGGTTAAACAGTATAACTATTAAGCCACAATTCACTTTAAAAAAAATTACAAATCAGCAGAATAGCAGCCAAAGAGTAGCTTCTTTTAGCCAACAAAAGTTGGTGGGAGGTTTGCTTGTTTTGCCTCACAACAGAAGATTGATGAATAATGGAAGTTTATCTTCTGTGAAAATGAAAATGTTAATTATTTATTTCTTATCATTTCTTTTTTCCTCAACATATTTTGAATTCAGATTTTCTATCGTATCTATGTCCAATTCCCACTTCTGTAGCACTTATTATATATTTGTAATTAATTCAAATATTTTTTTTAAAACAGGAAAATGGGAAAAAGACAAAAAGGAGACAGAAAATTATAGAAAGGGCAAAAGGAAGAAAAAGATATAATAGGAAAACACAGGGGAGAACAGAAATCTAAAAGATAGTTAGGGTATGTGTATATTTTTCAAGAATATAAGGCTACCAGATTTGGTCTGCAAACCTCCAAATGACCACAAGATGGGAGCAAAAAGCAGAAATTGTTTGTTTGACTTTCGGAGGGGAGGGAATCTTTTTGTACAAAGATAAATGAATCAGATGATCTCCATGCCAAAGGAGAGCTAGAAATTATATTAAACTGGTATGAAGAATCAATTTTATTGAAGAACCAATATTTTTATTCAATGTATTGCCTCAAAATAGGCAAGAACTTGACAATTATTGATATGTGTGAGGTCCAGAATGGATTAAGAGAAACTGGATAAAACTGCTTTCTTCAGATCTGCTAGAACTACTTCCTAGTATGAAGAAACAATTCACATACACACACACAATTTTATTATAAATTTTAAGAAAAATTAAAAAACCAACAGAAACCAATATACAGTAAGAAAAATGAAAAGAGAAAAAGAAATCAGGAAATTGCTAAAATTGCAAAAGCAAAGAAAAAGATACAAAAAAGAAGCTTTCAATCTTCTGTACAGCAGCTATAAATACAGGTATAAATTTACTTCTTGCTCTATGGTTACAAATAACTTCTTTCTTTCTATTATCTATCCTGTCTTATCATCAAAATAAAAAAATCAAAAGAAAACTCTCAAAACAATAGTTATTTCCCTGAGACAACCAAATAGTTCATTTCACCCAATTGTATTTACCATACATTCTTTCAATTTTCAACAAAGGTTTGTACATATTAGAATTACAGATTCGTCATCATTTCAAATTCTGACTTAATTGCTCTATACCATAACCCTTTTATCCTACACTAGCACTGATGATGTTATATAGTTGGTTAATGAAATGTCTACTAGAAAACAAGCAAGTTCAGAGAACATCAAGGACCCTTCATGTCAACCCAGAGCTACAAATATTCTCTTTTGTTGGCCTTTTTATCCATTTTGTCAGGTAACTGTAAATATGAAAACCACTGCCAGGTATATTCTACTGCTATTATTTGTTCTCTTGTTTTGTTTTTAAATTCACTTGATAGTTTTCTAATAAGTCCTAGTACCATTTATCTGATCTGCCATTTCTCTTCTATAAAATATGTCTTGAGCTGAGATCCATAAAAGTAATTTTGGGCACAACCTGGGTTTATATCTATTCTATATTCCATATTCTCAATATGACATGTCTAATAAAAAAAGTTTTAAAGTCTACATCAATTTCAACTTTATCATAGCATAAATATTAATCCCACCCAAACCTTAGGTTATGACTTTTTAACTGTATGTTATTTCAATATAAATATGCTACAACATGGATTGAAATCAATGTTAAGAAGGGAGAAATTAAAATTGCAACTATTGGGGAGAATTTCTGTGATAAAAACAAATGTTTAACCAAAAATGATATTTTTGTTTCAAATAATACCTGTTTCGTCAATAGATATACCAGCAACATCCATTCTTTCCTCCAGATCAAATAAACCGTGAAATAAAATTTCAAATATGGTAAACCCAATCCTCCTCTTTCCTTCACATGTTTTACCATTTGTGTTTTTTTCTCTTACCATATAAATTTAGGTATATCTTTTTGTCATTGTTTAAATAGTACATCTGTTGGCAAAGCAGGTATTATTTGAAACAAAATTTTTGGATAGACATTTGTTTTTATCACAGAAATTCTCCTCAATAGTTGCAATGTTAATTTCTCCCTTCTTAACATTGATTTCAGTCCATGTTGTTTCATATTTATTTTGAAATAATATACAATTCATCTGTCATAACAGCCCAGAATTTTACTTAATTTGACCTTATAATTTTATATTTTTGTTATAGCTTGTCTGATTATTAATCTTGAAATGTGTTAATATATCAAATCCTTTAATTTTTCCATTAATGCTTCGACTAATCATATCATCCACAAATGCCGTTACCAGTTTGTTTTTTAACACTAACACCCATAATTCTCTAATCTTGTCTTATGTCTATATTCAAGATCTCAAGGAGCAAGACGAACAAAAGTAGAGACAATGGTTATCCTTGTCTTGTCCCTTTTTGAATCTCACAAGGTTTTGTTAGTTCTTCATTAACAATTATTTGTCCTTTCTGAGAAGCATAAACCAACCTTACCCATTTAATAAAATTATCTCCAAGATTCATGTGTTCCAGAACTCTAAACAAAAAGTATCCACTACAAATTGTCAATGACTTTTCCTGCATCCAAAAATATAAATGCAGCTTGTTTTTCATTATGTTGCTCCAAGTATTTCAGAATATTCAAAACATTTCTAATATTACCTCACAGTTGTTTTTAGATTAAAAAAAAACTTGCATTGAACTTCTTGAATAAAATCCTGTAAAAATGTTTTCAACGTTTCGGCCAAAGTCATAGTTTTGGCCAAAGTCATAGTAGTTTGTAATCATTATTCAATAAAGATATTAGTACAGTAGTTTCTTATTTAAGTCAAATCTTGTCCCTCTCCGGGTATTAGTTATATTAGTCTCTTACAACTATCGGGTATCTTTTCATTCTGCAAAATAATATTCATCATTTGTTGTAATGTTCATCTTCAGGGATGATAATTCATCAAATTAAGTTTTTGAAGTGGCAATTATCTATCTGAGAGAGCTGGAAACAAAGAACTATGCAAAACAAAAGAATTTTGAATTTGCAGATAAAGTGGAGTTTTTGGCATACAAGTTGTAAAAAAGAAAAGAAAGTGACATTAATCTTAATAAAAGGGAATACTGTAATAACAGGTAATGTGAATAAGCGAAAAGCGTTTCATCAATATTATACTACTTTATAAAAAGGTCAAGAAGTTCACACAACTGACCTCTAAAGGAGAGGAGACATACTGTCTTCTTTGTAGTTTTCTGCTTGAAACAGCAAAATTTATTTCTAATCAGCAACTGATCTGCAATACTTCGGAGGACAAATGCCCTTCCTTTTCAGTGTTCCCAAATAAGAGCATTTCTTCAGAAGCTGAGCTGGTTATTGACAAGTATATGTAAAAAGTTCTACCTTCAACACAGGATTTTCAAGCGGCTGCTTAGTTTCCACCCATTGCTTCTTGTCCTGCCTTCAGGTACTTTGGAAAATAGGTTGACCCCCTCTTCTTTGTGGCAGCCCCTCAAATACTGGAACACTGCTATTATGTCATCCCTAGTCCTTCTTTTCACTAGACTACACATACCCAATTCCTGCAACCGTTCTTCATATGTTTTAGCCAGAGGGATTAGTTTCCTCCTTGGTAGTTGATTAGGATATTAATTTTTGCTTGATTGTTTGTCTGGTGTTAATCTTTGCTTATCTGGATGTTGGAGATGATTCTAAGATTCCTTCTTAGCTTTTATTGTCTCTTTTGAATGGTGTGTAAATATAGTTTACTCTACCTGTGCACTGATGGCTGATTTGTCTGAATGCAAATTTCCAGAAATTCCCTAGCTTTATTTTTTAAATTTAGCTTTGTCCAGGATGCTCAGTTTCTCAGTTATAGTTGAGTCTGTCCATGAGTTGTTATAGTTGAGTCTGTCCATGAGTTGAGTCATTATAGTTGAGTCTGTCCATGAGTTGTGACATTAATGAATTTTCATTGCATCTTCTGACTGCTGGTTGGTGTAAATAGATGCCTAATGCTAGTCTACTATCTGTCTGTCCTAAGCAATGGCCACACTCCTTACACTCTATGTTATAGATGACTCCTTTTTTTTCTCTTGGGATCAGCACGCTCACCACTCTCATGGTAAGATTGTAATGCAACATCTATAGCAATTCCACACGTACAATCAAAAGTTGAGAACTACCAAGGGGGAAAAACTACACTCCAACATTAGTGAGGCAAGCTACTGTATATAAACAGGGAACAAACCCCACATTCACTTGTGCTGATGATGTTACCTAGTCAGATAATGAAAAGTCTGCAAGCAAATAATTAAGCTCACCAGATCACCAAGAAGTCCACAGTTCAACCCTGAGCTACATAGTATATATTCTATAGGATACAACTGGTTTCTCTGTAAAGAGGGGGAAAAAGGACAAAATACAAGAAAAGGGGATTTCTCAGTTTAGAGCCGGAAAGCAATTAGAAAAAAAAAAGTACTTCAACAGAAGATAGCAGGAGAGGGAACCTTTGGGTAAAGATTTATCTTCTGCAAAAGCTTGCCCCATTGTATTATCTAGCCTTCCAGGTTTTAGATGAAGACAATTCAACTTTGTAGTCTATGTTCTCCATTCTAATCTTTAGTAATAACAAGAAACCCCAAGCAAATAAAAATTTTATTGATATTAATTCCAATAAAGTAAATCATTTATACCTATTTTTCCTACTAAAGGAGCAACTAAATAACAAACATAATGGTCATAAAATAATCTATAAACACATCTCACTTGAAAGCAACACTTGTACACTTCTTTCAGTATTTTAACACAGATGCATAAATAATTGTTCCATTTTTTACATACTGTATATCACCAAATAGCACTTTAGTACAATAGCAGTCCAACGTAAAAGACTGTACTTTGGATGAATTAAATACCTCTGCTTTTTTAACATAAATTAAACATCTGAAAGCCATTATCTAATTAATAACTTTGATAATCAGGACTAAGGACAGGACAAACATTTAAGAGCATTAAGGTCCCAACAAATCATGCCAAATTTTGTTTCATATTAACAAAGCAGGAGCTTAACATATTATCCTGTAACAAGTCTACTGCAAAGAATCACAGTATGTCAGAAAGATTATATGCCTGTTTACCAGTTGAATTGAAGCTCCAAGTTAACTGAATTCCAGATTTATTGGAGCTACAAATTTGCTTAAGAATTGATACTCTTGTCTATGAAACCTCCCTTTTTTAATTCTAAGATAGGGCTGAAGAGCCCAAACGTAACAAAAATTGTTTTAAAAAGATCTAACCTTCTCATTTTATTGCAAAAAATAAACATTGTTAAACATTTTATAAAGTTTGACTTCTGGTTTGCCATCGTGGCCCCGCGGACGCTGGAAGGCGAGCTCTGTCTTCCTGTTTGGTTTCACTCCACTGGGGAACCCTGGAAAGGGTTGAAAGTCGCCCTGCAGCAGCGACGAGCAAGGAGGGGATCCCCGCTTGATCACAGGAGGGCATCAGCCCTTCCGCTCGATCTGCGGCAGCCCTCCAAACCAGCGGAGGAAAGACCGGCCATAGTAATATGGCCCGTCACTAGGCTGCAGACAGCCGAAGTAAACCTTACCAACAAGTACTTTGAAAGCAACGCTGATGAAACTGGGTGAGATCCGATCTTCTCTTTACCCTAGTACTTTCTTTTCCTGTAAAAGCTGCCTGAAGTATCTTTCACCCTGTGAGGAGAGAGGGAAGGGAATTTCTATCCCGCCCTCTATGAATAGCGGTGACTGACTACCCAGAGAAATTAAAGCATTAAAAGAACAACTTTAATTAAAATGGATTTATATGTTCCTGAAACTTGGGGACCAAAATTTTTCCTATTTTTATTGGAGACTTTTGCTTTTATCTACAAAAAAGAAATAAAATTGGAAAAAGGATTATAAAAATTTTGGACTTAAAAAACCTTAAATGGCATCGATGACATCTTGTGGCAAAGTTTGGTATTACAACTTATTTCCTAACAGAGACTTGGCTCAAAGCCCAGACCATAAATAAGTCTGTTCTGAACTTGGTACCATTGTGACAAACTCAGCTGTAAGAGAACAGCTGGGCGACATAACTGGCCTACTTGAACTGTGAATGTAAACCCTTAGTGACTTTCAGGGTTATATGTGAGGAATTGCCTATCTCTTTATTTGAGGAATATTGGTTACTAGATGATGAAATACCTTGGACTAAAATCTTGCTTGACAAACAACTTCTACTATAAAGACTATTTATAAACATGTGAAAGAGATGGATAAAGACCAGGAAAAGATCCTTTTCATGTTGAAAGCAATACATGAAACCATTCTTTCAGCTTGTGATAAAATAAGACCTAACATAAAAGATCAAGATGCCAGCTTAAATACACAAACACAAACTTTGACTACAACCAAAGAACCAACAACGCAGAAGATAACAGAATAAGTGGAACAATCAAATATTAAGACAGAGGATTCAATCGACCAACAAATACAGTTAATGGAAAATCCAGAAAAGGGAGTGACAACATTGAAAATGGAAAAAACTTTATATATAAATCAGAAGAAATTTGAGAAAGAAGAACAGATTGAATGGAAGATAAACATATTAGGGCAATTATGGGGAATTGGAATAATAGGAAGACAACTTTATGAATACAAATGGGCTAGTCCTTCCAAAAAAATGGGAATTAAATGGTCTCTTTTATTTCAAATAACATATATAATAATAGAGGGAGATCTATCTGATGAGCTAAAAGCACTGATATGGAAGCCTAGTTGGGAAAGGAAGAAAGCCAGAATAAGGCTGAAGAAAATTGGGGTTTTGATTTTATTAGAGGGGATTTCATATTATTAATTAGAGGGTTAAAGGGAGAAGTTGAGATGAGGGGAATTCTGGTCATTAGATTTAAAATATTTGGAAATTAGTTGAAAATAAGGATTTTATCTGTTTAATATTTAAAAATTAGATCTAAAAGAAAAAAATAATTATTATGAATATGTTTGATTTATTGATTAACCCAGGTAATATATACAATGGTTTTGATTTATTAAAGGGGATATGGTAATATTAAGTAGATGATTTAATATGGTGGGAAATAGATAACTTTTAGGAAATAGAACAAGATTATATTCAAATTGATAAAATGTATTTTGGATATCAGATTCTGTTATAAATTGAGATAAGGGAAATCTTGGTTGCCTAAAACCTGAAAATTATAAATATCAAAGATTAAATTGGAATATTGATGGGAAACTAAAAATTGGGAAAAAATTAATAACAGGATATGGATTGTTTATGAAGATTGAATGTAAAAAATAATTAAGATACGTATAAGCTAAAAAATTATTGATAAATATAATAATGATGCTTTTACTGAGTTGATATAATAAGAACTGTATCAGCTTAAATATGAGACAGTAAATGTTAAGGGGAAAAGAGAGGAAATATTTGATGTTGTAACCTGAGATTTATACTAGTTTTGTTATCGAACTATTGATTAACCCAGCCACCATGTTGCTTTTTAAATACTTAAATGCAAAATTGGAAAATTAACAAAATATAAAAAAAAAACATTTTATAAAGTTTGCCACAATCCAGAGAATCCAGCTTTACAGTCTCATCAGTTTATAGATATACACACACATGCTAATTTGTGTGTGCATGTGTGTGTGTGCATGTGCACACATTTGGGGAAAGAAAACACGTAATGCAGGTAGCATTATTTGTAGAAAACTATTTCTAGCCTCATTTAAGGAGCTGAGTGCACATTTGCACAAAATGTGTTCTACTTCCATTCTGAGAATTACAGCTTTTTCAGTGATGTGATACAGCAAGGGATTTATCCATTTGTCTTCATATAAATAATTAACAATCTTACCTATATGGTTTAGTGAAGCAAAACATTGAAAAATATTCTCAAAATCAAAAACATTACATAAACCTTAATAACAGATATCATAAACATTCTCAAGAGAATGAAGTAGTAACAAACAAAGCAAACAACAAACAGAAGAAAAGGGGGGGAGTCCAACCTTAACGTGATAAAACATCTTTATAAGGTGCACTATGGATGTCAATGTATTTTAAAATTGTAGGAAAGTAAAATAAGTAAATTATTAAAGCTCCCATAGTTTTCTGGAAAAATATGTTTCTACAATCAGATTCTAAAACCCAAAATTCAAGCCCCATTGTTCAATCTTGGACATTCTAAAGGTTAGCAAATGATGGATGATTATTTTTGGCTTCCAAGTTCTTTTCCAAAACCATGCCTGGGGCATTGGCAGTGTTTTACAAGGTGGCTTAAATAATAATCTTGGAGCACCTGAAAGCATTGGATTTAAAAATAAAAAAATAAGATGTTCACATAGGCTTCTCCAGCCAGATTTATTAAAAAGGAAAGGGTTATAGAATTTCTCACAATTGAACATTTCACTTTTAGGATTCAATTTATCTCTCACTTTGCTAGGGCAACTTTTTCTTCATTATGTTGATAATAACACTTTGATGAACAGGAAATTTAGCTATTCATTTTATAGAAAAATGTTCAGACGTTCTGAACTTCCAATACTTTCCAAATCACTCTTATCCTACACTCTGGCATTAAGGCCTTAATAGGTGCTACCTAAATTAGGCAATAAATGGTTCGAATGATAATTTGTCATAATATACAACTCCAGAGCCAGGTCCACGCTTTCTTCCATCAGTTCTACTCCTCTCTCAAGAACTGACTTTTGAGGGAAATGGGTCTCTCAGACAAATGCAGAGTCCTCCATCCGAAGTATGCTTACTTAGAAGCTCTCATGCTCAGTGGAATTATTCAAGATGAGCTTTAGTGATCACATCAGCAAGAAACAATATAATTGCAAAATGTGTACTTGTTAGGTAAAACAGCTCCCACCAACATAATGGGAATTGTTGTTGTTGTTGTTAGCTGCGAAGTCCTGTCCGACCCATCGTGACCCCATGGACAACGTTCCTCCAGGCCTTCCTGTCCTCTACCATCTTCTGGAGTCCATTTAAGCTCATGCCTACTGCTTCAGTGACTCCATCCAGCCACCTCATTCTCTGTCATCCCCTTCTTCTCTTGCCCTCAATCTTTCTCAGCATGAAGCTCTTCTCCAGTGAGTCCTTCCTTCTCATTAGGTGGCCAAAATATTTGAGTTTTAGCTTCAGGATCTGGCCTTCTAAAGAGCAGTCAGGGTTGATCTCCCTTGAATTCCCTTGAATTCCTTCTTCAGTTCTCTCTTTCAATGCATAGTTTCAAAAAGTGGAGCAGGGTTTCAAATTACCATCATATTGGCATCTTAGATACACGTGATTTCTGGTATAGGCTTTTCTTTCAGTTTTCAATGGTGCAAAGCATCATGTTTTTAGCAAACTGAATTTATCTCAGGCACTATATCCAACTAAGGATTTGCTCTTTCTCCTTGCCCATTCCATTAGTGTGGGTGTGCGAACTATTTGCTTCTCATTTTTTTCTGGGAAAAAATTGATAAAAAGATAAGATATACTTAAAATTAACAATCAATCTCCATGAATCAGTTCAAACTGACTAGATGACATATATGGACATATCCATCTGTCAGTCTCCCTGCTCCATTTGACTTCTTTATTCTTAAGTTCTATGAAGAAAGATTAAAGATACTAGAAATGATTATTCTTGAAAAGAGAAAAATGAGTCAAAGGTAGGAAAAGAGAAGATTAAGATAAGGGTAGAGAAGAGAAGATCAAGAGCAGAAGAGTCAAAGCACAGATAAAATAGACTAGAGTAGGAGAGGTCAACAGCAGAAGGATAAAAGGGGTAAAAGAAAAGAAAAGATCAAGAGTAGAAGAGTCAAAAGGCAGAGAGGAGGAGAGGAGAGGAGATCAAATAAAGATCTTTAAAATATGTGAAGGAAACTTATAGAAAAGGAAATCCAACACCTTTTGCTATCGTTCCAAAGTGCAGAATGAGGAATAAAGAGTTTAAGTTAGAGGAAGATAGATCCAAACAAATGCTTCCTAATAGTAAGGGTAAGTTGATGTGGAAACTAATTACCCAAACTGTAAGGGTCTCATAGGAAGATCAAGTAGAGATAGACAATCATCTGCTAGCAGTATGAGCAGGGGATAAGATTCAACTACTTAGTTTTCAATATGAATTTGAAATAAGTGGGTTCATGTTCAGACAATGAATTCAACACCAATTTGAAAGACTAGCCAACTTAAGGGTTATAACTGAATGCAACGCTGAGATTCTAAGTATTCTCACTTGGAAGTAATCTCATTAAAAGTAAATCATCATAATAATAAACACAATAATATAAATTAATAATGAAGGTGCAATAATTAAAGGTTTGAAAGCAAATCAAGAAACAAGACAAATTATACTGAAATGAACTTGCTGAATGCAATCTTTAATAATGATTAATGTCTCCTTGTGACAGTCATTCAAACAGACAACTTTCCTTCACACTGCCATTACCATGGGAATGCAATTTGTTTGCCAGTTAATCAGAACCAAGCAACATAAAGTCTGAACAGCAAGTTCCTCATTATTGAAAAAATGTTTCACTCCTACTGGGGCATGCAGTAGTGTCTCATCTAGTTATTTCTAGCACTTTCATCTATTAGACTGTGCTTCCAAACAGAACGCAAAAATAGTCTCTTTACCTTTTTCTTTGGTAATAAAACATTCCAAGTGTATTAGACCATGCTGATTTCTGAGTCTTTTACACAAAATTAGATGCATTGGTATACTACTGTTAAAACTTTTGCAGAAGTAAAATAAAGCATATTCTGTATTTATTAGGGATGAGTAGATCTTTCGAAAGAGCTACTTTGTAGTGTGTAAGAATATGTACAAACAACTCTTTGACTAAAGCAGCGTGCATCTTCTTTCAGGCTTACAACACTACTTCATAAACTGTTCTGTATGTAACTACATAGACAGCTATTTTTTTCACAACAAAATAAACTGGCTTGTGCATGCACATGAAAAAAGGTGTAGCTACTTTAACTATTTCATTTCCATCTGGGAAAGGAATATATATATTTCTTTTTTTAAAAAAACTATTCTCAATTTGTTCAAGACCACCTCTAACATTAGGAGTCAAATATTAAGAATGAAAATGTTACTGTTATTTTATTTGCTACCCTGCTCTACTGCATGTGTGAAGGCAGTTTCATCCACTTTCACATTAATTATATTTAGCTTGATTATGCCAAATTTAGAGACTTATTTTTCCCTCTTTATTTTCACTGGATTTGGTCAGGATATTACACAAACAGAATACATCTCTAATATACAAATGTCATGCTAGGCATTGACTCCTTTAACAACGGAGCAAAGTACTGAAGAACAATTCAATATTCCACATCTAAAAATTTCTGTCTGAAACACTGGAGAGCAAAATTTTACCAAAATGTGGAAATAATAGCTACAGAACATCTAGATATTTCTTATCTACCTGTCTATTTATAATTAGCACTTATAATCCATCAGAATAACCTTCCATATGCTGGTCTAAGGATCTGAGGTTCAGAAACAGCCATTGTTATTGGATATTAAATATAAATATAGATATGCCTGAAACTGGGAGAAAGATAGCTAGCAAATTCCCGGATACTGTGAGAAACTGAACAATTTGCACATTCTTACAAAACACATGCATCTTTTAATATATTCCATCACATCCCTCTGTGTAAATTACCAAGTTTTTAAAAGAGAAATTTTGCATGGAGCTATCAGTAAATTTCATAGGTATGTAAAATCTAAATTAGGCTGTTTAAATAACTCTTGCTTAAGAGCTTCAAAACCAGTTAAATCAACTGTTTCTCCCACTGAAAATGAAAAAGATAAGTAGGCATTTGGCGTGATATCAAACTAATTTCACACATCTCTATCTTAATCTGCAGCACATCTGGAACATATCTTTCCCTAGCAAATTCAGAGGTGACCAACAGTGAGCAGTTTCTGTCTGACCTGACCTCTAGTTTTATTTTTATAAAAAGAGTATTTAACTGATTTCTTCCCATTAGTTTAATTAACATAACTATAAACCTCCTTGTAAAAGAGATTAAAATATGCCTGTCATAATTTTATTACAAATGAGAAAACCAATATAAATCCAACATTATTTTTGTATATAAAGGTGTAATACAATATTTTAAGACCCAAGAGTTTTTTGCACCACACTGAATTAATTTTGGTGGTGGCTCTCCATGGTCCTGAAGTAATTGGTTTAACTTTCAATTAGAGATTTGTTTTTAAATGTTTTTTTTCTAATGCTTAGTCAACATTTAGTTTGAACTTTGAAATAGTGTGACTGTGTCAAGAGGAAATGCAAATGTTCTCTTACCAAGAGTTTTACTTCCAGTTCTTTTCATCAATGACACCACCGTTGAGCCAAATGTGAAAAGCTTCAAAAGTTTACTTAACTTAGTGTGGTTGGGTTCATACAATATGTTTAATCAGGTCAGTTAAAGATGACATGGCTGCATTTGCACAACTTTGTTTCAACTTTGGTTAGGGTTTTTTTTCCGTGTTTGTGTGCCTTAACATGTTTGCTAACTTTATGTTTCGCTTAAATATTTTGTGAAAATTCAGATTATTTCCTCTAGTTCATCAATGAGATTGATCTACAAAGCACGTTTTAGTGGTTTAGCCTACAACAGTGTAGCCACTACTTTCATGAAGATGTTCACCCAAAGGGATACATTAGGAAGTATTAGCAATTGGACGATAGCTTTGAAAATGAGAGATCCAGTGTGGATTCCTTGAAAAACAGGCACAATGCAGATACTTTTAAGGTATCTGACACCCATCTCTTCCACAAAGATGTATTTATTACACTCTGGATCCGTCTGGTTAATCCCCCTGGCTGGATCAAATCAGTCATGACAGATTGGGTCATAAGTGCACGTGGCTGAATGTGTAGCTTCTTTAAGTATTATCACAAGCTGAAAATGATTCCACAAATCCAGACCAGATGGGGCAATGGATCTCTAATTTGGACTTGCCTCAACTATGGCATGCAGGTCAGCACTGAGGCAAACAATTTTTATCCACAAAGTGCCTTACAAAAGAACCATAAGCACCAATATTTAATTTATGGAGCATAGCTCAAAGCCCCTGAATCATATGAAATATTTTCATAGGACAGTTATTCTCAGACACAGAGGATTTATTGCTATGTGAAAGACATAATACTGTTTTCTGACTAATTTTCATTCAGTTTCTTGCTGAAATTTCTGCTACATATACTTTAGCTGCCTCCCAATCTATTTCACTGCCTGGAAATTCTTCAGTGGTAAAACACTTAAGCAATATTGGATCAACAGTTGTATCTCATGTGATTCTCTCTCTCTCTCTCTCTCTCCATCTTCTATTAATTATTTTTATTTGAAAATGTTACAAACTTGTTGAGATTTTAACTACCACTTTCATGAACAATGACTTTAAATATATTTGCTGCTAGAAACATAACAGAGAAGTAGAAAATCCACTTAAACCAGCATGAATAGAGAATGAAGTATGAAAATTCAGCTATGTTTAAAAGCAGGTTTTCTCAAGTAAATACATTCAAACTGGTATTTAGCTTTAGCTTATAATGTACTACTTTCTGGTGCTGCTTGAAAACACATTTAGTGTAATCAAGGCACAAATATTAAAATATTAGTTTTCTACACAGCTTTCAAAAACTAGTCACATTTACTTATGTTGCATAAACAGGCAATTTTTATAAACTTTGCTTGTGTTTGTTGCCAAGTCTGTTGCTTTTCACTTAATGATGAGCTATAGAGACAATTTAAGGTATCAGATGCTTAAAACATCAATATACCATTATTGAATAAAATTACTTAGTTAAAATTGAACTTTAATTATTATAAAAATAAGAAACAGAAAAAAAATTAAATAATTCATATTTTTTCTATAAACAATATTATTCACTCCCTTTAAGATTTCTTTAGTAATCAACCTAATAAGAAGCTCTTCATTCTTTAGTCAGATGATAAATCTGGTAAAATACAAGTCCTACCTATAATTAATAAGTCTGATTCCAAAATAAAATTTAAGAGTAGAAAAGCCAAATGTATTAAACAAGAAAGATAAAACTACGAAAGTTTTGGCATATATTAAGCAAAAAAATAAAAAAAAGGTTCAACCTTTATTAACATTTCATATAAAATGAATTTAATACCTTACAGGGATTATAGACAAAAGAAAAAGTGAGACATTTATGAAAAGACCATAAGCTGAAGTGCTATTTAAGCCTCTGATAGTTTAATTTTTTTCCAGAGAAATTTTAAAAAATGAAGTAGGAACCATGATCTATGTAGAAATTCCAACACAGGTGTTTGTTCAAAATGTTTGCCAAGATTGGCTATCCGTTTCTGTACCATTTTGTTGCACCAATTCTGGGTTTCCTACATCCTCAAAAAATTGGTAACTGATATCCTCTTGTAGAGAACTATGAAACCCACAAAAAACAAAAGAACACAAAACAAAAAACACATGGTTGTGTGAGACAAACTGATACCAAAATGTTGTATTGGTTTTCTGCCATTTCATTCCATCAAGTACCGTATTTTTCAGACCATAAGACGCACTTTTTCCCCCAAAAAGTGTGGGGGGGGGAAACGAGGGTGCGTCTGATGGTCCGAAGGTGATCCTAAGAAACGCCGATCTCACACTCCTGCAATCTGCCTCGCTCGGTTTCAGCTTCCCTTGCTACAAGAGAAAGCAGGCTGAAACGGAGTGAGGGAGATTGCCAGGAATGCGAATCGGCTGATCTCGCGCTGCTGCAAACTCCCTCGTTTCAGCCTGCTTTCTCTTGTAGCAAGGGAAGCTGAAACCGAGCGAGGGAGTTTGCAGGAGCGCGAGATCGGCCAATTCGCATTTCTGGCAATCTCCCTCGCTCCGTTTCAGTGTGCTTTCTGCAAGAGAAAGCCGGGCCGCAGGGCCGCCTCCGCGGGTACTGCTCTAATGCAGAGAGGGAAGGACAAAGAGGGAGGGAAGGAAGGAAGGAAGGGTCAATGGGAGAGGGAGGGAGAGAGAAAGAGAGAGAGAGGGAGAGAGAGAGGAGAAAGAAATAGGGAGGGAGAGAAAGAGGGAGAGAGAGAGGAGAAAGAAAGGGAGAGAAATAGAGGGAGAGAAAGGAGAGGGGAAGAGAGAGGGAGAGAAAGAAAGGGAGAGAGAAAGAGGGAGAGAGAGAAGGAGAAAGAAAGAGGGAGGGAAATAGAGGGAGAGAAAGGGAGAAATAGAGGGAGAGAAAAATAGAGAGGGGGAGAAAGAGGGAGAGAGAAGAAGAAAGGGAGGGAAATAGAGGGAGAGAGAAAGGGAGAGATAGAGGGAAAGAGAAAAAGAGGGAGAAAAAGAGGGAGAGGGAGAGAAAGGGAGAGAGAGAGAGGAGAGAGAAAGAAAGAGGGAGGGGGAGAGAGGGAGAGAAAGAGAAGGAGAGAGAGAAATTAAATTAGTAACATGATTGTTAAGTGAATCTGGTTTCCCCACTAACTTTGCTTCTCAGAAGGTTGCAAAAGGCGATCACATGACCCTGGAACAATGTGACCATCATAAATATGAATCGATTGCCAAGCATCCGAATGTAAATCACATGACCCTGGGGATGCTGCAACAGTCATAAGTGTGAAAAATGGTCATAAGTCACTTTTTTCAGTGCCGTCGTAACTTTGAACAGTCACTAAGTGAATCATTGTAAGTCAAGGACTACCTGTACTTTATCATTTTTTTTCCTTTTTTGGTGGGGGGTCAAGTTTTTGACACCTTGCTGGGCGACTGGTGGTACTCGGACATTGCCTTGTCCTAAAAGTGGTACAATGGATGAAAAGGTTGAAAAGCCCTGTTTTAGTATACTGGTACTATTTGGTTCAGAATTTTTTTTTTCTTGTTTGCCTGCTCTAAAAACTGGTTGCGTCTTATGGTCAGGTGCGTCTTATGGTCCGAAAAATACGGTAATATTGATTATATCCAACACATTTCTTTGGTTTGGCTGTATTGCTTTTAACATCTGATATTAATCCATATGCAATAGTCACCTGAAAGGAAGTCAACTATGAATTTAGGACAGTCCCCACAAAAAAGCAGACCCCTCCCAATCCAATCCCTAAATTTAAGACAAAAAAGCTGTTCAATGCCCCTTTTCTCTGCTTTGTTAACCCACAGTTGACAAGTCCAGCCGAAACCAACTCTAGATATTCTTCTCCACAATAAATGTTATAACCGATACTCTCATATATAGTATGTATCTGCCAGAGGCCACAATCCAACAAGGCAAGGCCTAGAAAAAATAAGTAAATATTAACTAAATGACTGAATTATCTACATCCACTAAAGGACAGATGCAGAGGGTTTTTTTTCCTAAAAACCCTGTGATAACCAGAGTTATGTGAAGTTTATACTTTCTCTCATAGATGTTTGTAAGTTGCTCCCACAGATGTTCGTAAGTTCTACACAAAAAGCTTCTGTAGTATACTGAATTTTTCATTTTTTAGGATGAGCTGCCTTCGGAAGTTGTTGGTGGAGATTTTAAAGAAGAGATTGAACAAACATTTGTCTTAAATGGTATAGGATTTCCTGCTTGAGCAGTGGGTTGGACTAGAAGACCTCCAAGATCCCATCCAACTCTGTTATTCTGACTATTGCACTTATAGCATTCAGTGACTATATACCAATCATTCTAACATATACTAACCACAATCACAGAAACTCACACAAAATTGATGGAGGAAGAGGTGGAGGAAAAAAAATCCATAAATATTGATGGGTCAGCTGGGAAAAGATGAAATAACAATGAAGAAAATAAAAAAGTCAAATTTAGATATTACAATAAACGGTTAGTTTAACCAAACAAATCTTTCTCCACCATAGAGATGTCTGCCATTTGTTCTTTCTCCTTCAGTAGCACCTGTTCCCAATGGACATACTGCATCCACTCTCCTCATTTCACAGGTAACTCTTTCAATACTAAAATTCACTTTTCCATAACGGGTATACAGAATATTAAGGCTGACAAAATAAATCAATTAACATTATATTCCTCAAAATAAAAAAAAAATAATTCAATTTTTTTCTAATATATTTTAAAAATAGTTACAGATAATCCATGATATCTACGGATGCTGTTATTTCCTGCAATATTATTTAATTATTTAATATTAAATAATATCATTTAATGTTACTTAATCGGTGTCTTAAAATTTGACAAGTGTTATCGCCAGTGGTGAAATTCACTTGTCACTGTACAAAGTCTGTCTTTGTAAACATATGTTAAGATCTTTTTTAAAAAAAAAATTGTTGAAACTGTTCCTTATTTTATCTTGCAGTAATATAGAGTGAATGAAAGAATGTCTGCGGGGGGAAAAAAAGCCTCTTCTATCCAACATGAAGCAGCTACTTTTGCAATGAGGTCTGAAGAAAATGCACAAAGTGCATTTTCTTGCTCTATGCTTCTGCTCTTCTGCAACTAATGCCTTACCGGGAAATGCCATTTAATCCAAATACAAAAACAAAGCAGTATTAAGATGCTGAGAATCTATATATTATTGATTCACTTGCCTTCATTAATCTTTAAAACCGTAGCTTTTAAGCCATTTTTTTAGTGAGCTCTATAGAGTATGCTTTTCTGACTGTACAATTGGATTAAATGAAGGTAAAATATTTATTTCACGTGTACATTAAATACTCAAAAACTGGCAATTTCTTACGCTAGATAGAAATGGCTTTCCAGCAAAAATTTAAAAGTCAGGCAAGCTTGCTTTCTTTTCATGTTCCTTTTTCTTCCACAATTTGAAATGCAAAAAAAAATTATTGCAATTTTATCTTAATATAAATAGCCTATACACAATTATATTCTGGAATTGTATGCATCAACATGGAAGCTAAAGTGCATATAAAAAGAGCAAAGCTCGAAGTTTCCACAAAGTTTATCACCTTTTATAGGTTGGCACAGTATCAATAGCTTATTTCCTCAAGTTATTTCCTAACAGTTGCATAAAATTTAAAATTAAATTTAACACAACTACGTATAAATAAATTTAAATAGCTAAGATTTTAAAAATAAGGCTGTGAGTGATTTTGCTTAATGAGAGAAAATAATTGGCTTTATAATATGAAGAAATAAGATACATTTAATAGTCCATACATTTCTATTTCCATGCTCTTAATTTTTTTGATGTAAGCTCAAGAACTATGAAATTGATCTGCTAGGTCATTCTTTGACTCAGACAAACCATAATATAGCAGGAACAAATTGTCTCTAATTCTTCCTTATCAATATTATTTTTAGGGAAATCCCTAGTTTTAAGCTTATACACCAGATTATGTATTCAGGATCTTCTAACAATAACTATTATATTCTAAATGATCCCAAGGGCATTTTTAGTTAGTGTACGAAATGCTTTGTTGAACTATATCAAACTTTACTAAAATCAGTGTTTTTACAAAAATCACTGAAGTCTTAGGTTTTCAGTACAACCTCTACAACAGACATGTCAAACACAAGGCCCGGGGGCCGGATCCGGCCTGCGAAGTGGTTTCATGTGGCCCGCAAAGCCATCCTGGAAACAGTGAGGGAACGGCCCCCACTGCCTTGGTCCTGGCCCAGAGACCCTCCTTCTTCCGGAGACCCTCAGATCTGTCCCACTCCTGCCCAGGCCCCCATAGGCACCCTTGATGCGAACGATGTAGAGCTGGCCATGCCCACCCAGTAGGCCATACACACTCTAGCCACGCCCACCCAGTAGGGCACACCCACCCTGGCCACACCCACCCGGCCCCTTGAGGGCAACCGCAATGCTGATGCGGCCCTCAATGAAATTGAGTTTGACACCCCTGCTCTACAAGCTCTTGATTAAAGAAACCTGAAAAGCTAAATCAAATGTACAAATTTTAGAAAAATTCATAATTTAGATACCAAAATATAAGCCATAAGCTTTAAAAAAGTGAAAATTTATTTATTTAAATGTATATTTATTCATAATACCATTTATTTTTATTCATTTCAATGCAATAAACATTATTGCAATATTATTTTCTGAGTATAATTTGTGATCAGTTTTATTACATCCCTTACTGTAGTTTCAACTTTTTCCAGAAATATATTTACAGTACATTTTGAACTACGTAAAAGCTGTTTGGATATATCTGGCTTTCTTTCTTAACTGCATATTGCCAGAGAAAATTCTCAATATTTATAAAAATATTTGTTTAGTAAAAAAAATCTATTTGAGATTTTTTTCTCTCTTCCAGTATTCTTTTCTAAAGGGGTGACCATCTATAGAGCTATTAATGTCCCTTTAGACCAGACATGTCAAATTCGTGGCATCACGTGACGTTGTGCAACGTATCAGGACAGTTTTGCCATTGCTGGCAATGGGGTGGGCATAGCTTCCGGATGACGTGTCCGGCCCGTGGGCTGGCAGTTTGACACCCCTGCTTTAGACAGCTTAAGGTCACAGCTATGTATAATTTATCAACTGAACTCAGAATATTGTATTTAAATATTGACAAATAATTTGTGGAAAATGAGAAATTTCTAAATTTGTCATCATTTGAAGATCTCTATAAAAGGCCCAAAACCTTGTCCCCATTCTAGAATCAAAAGTGGCAATAATTTTCAGGAATTCTCCTTGGGGTTTTAAAGTAGCTTGCAATAGATATCGACAAGTCTCACTTATGATTTATCTAATATGTCAAAGTTTATAAAAGCACCAGAATGATGAGTTATGATTATTTACCTGAAAGGTCAGTTGCACTGAACATAATACATTAGGAGTAGGCATGCATAGTGGTGTAAACTGATTTGTTTAATCTACAGTTCACTCCTTTATGTGAATAATTGAGAATAAGTCCCTATTTTCTCTTAGGGTAATGTGTACATTATTATATTCCTATGGGAGGGGAAAGGTAATATTTTGCCTATTGAAGAATTCTAGAACACTTGACAGCTTGCATAAGCTTTTATGTAATTTGGTTGATCCTAATAAAGCTACTCACCAACATACATTTTGGATATTTTCCCCCCAGTGAACAACGAATAAGAATACTTCATTTCATCAGATACCAAAATGAAACACTACTAATTTTATTCAATAATCTCTACCTGCTGATGGAAATGCATCTGCCAGCAGAATGGATTCCCCCACACCAAATCTACTTGAGAGGATTATGTGAAGGGGAGGAGGACAGCAAGGGCAAGTCTTGTTATGCAAGTAAAAGTCTGCTCACATAAAAGTTGATGTCAACTCTTATTATAAAAACAGTCAATATTAAAATTTAAATGTTTAATTATATCTAGAAAATTTGATGTTTCTGTTGAAAAATTAAGAGTTGCTAGCCGAAAGAGGATCACATATCCTAATACAATAAACTGTTTCTGTTTTACATTTCTTTTACTTTAAAAACTTTCCCAAAGTGTTTTATATATATATATATATATATATACCCTATATATATATATATATATATATATATATATATATATATGTATGTATGTATGTATGTATGTATGTATGTATGTATATATGTATGTATGTATGTATGTATGTATATGTATATGTATATTTATATTTATATGTATATGTATATGTTTTCTGAGGTTTCCGCGGGTGTTTGTATGTGGATCTTTGGTCATTCGGGTTTTTTCCCGCGTAGAATTGAAGGTGTAGGAGCAACGTTTCGACGGAATCCCATCCGTCATCCTCAGGCTGGTGGCTTCAGCTTCCTTCTTCTGGGAGAAGCATGTGAATTGCTTCTCCCAGAAGAAGGAAGCTGAAGCCACCAGCCTGAGGATGACGGATGGGATTCCGTCGAAACGTTGCTCCTACACCTTCAATTCTACGCGGGAAAAAACCCGAATGACCAAAGATCCATATATATATATAGCGCATGTTTCTGAAAATAATGCAGCAAGCTAAGTGATTTTTAAACCAATCTATTCAAAAGTACACAGGAAATGCTAAACAAAAAAAGTGAAATAATGAGAAAATCTTTCAGAATCACTTTTTGTGGATAGCTTGAGCAAATTTTGTCAAATATGTTTGTTTTTGTGAACAACCAAACCCACAAAGCCTGTTGAAGCTATCACAGTTTTCTCTGTTTTTGTGGGAATGGTCAATTTTGAAAACTTCTATGAAGAGAAATATTTAAACCATTATTGGGAATGACTTACGTTAAATGTTCTATAATGTAAGAAAAACGTAAAGAGAATTTAAATTTAATTTAAAGAGAAAGAGCAGTATAAAAAATGCTAACATTAAATCCAGAGGAGATCCTAACATTGTGTTATTTCTTGATGATTGTTGGCAAAGAAGTATCTTTATGAAGAACAAAGAAAAAGTGATATGGATAGACTTTTTTCCATCTGTTTCCCTTGTGATATTTTTATTTAAGACCCAAATGGAACATAATTTTTCCAATTTTCTCCATGTATTTTTATTGTTTGCTTATACTGAATGAGAAGCAGTTTTGCAAATAACCTGTGCCACCTGCAATAACCATTATCCTTTTGTAACTATCTACCCTCCCATTATGCGTCTTTATCAAGTCTTGTACTGAAGACAGGTTAGTAAGCTAAGCATCTTTTGACAAAAACCATACTACAAACATCCCTGATTCTACCACTTGCAGACTTTCCTTACAATGTGTATTAAAGTTGCTTCCTTTCCCGCCACTTGGAATTTAACCTGTAACTCTCCAGCTTACTACATGTCTGGTCAGTTTATACAATATACTAATATCCCCTATTTACCAAAGCTTTGTAAACAAAATGAAGGCAATTTTCCCACAGCTGTGATAGACAAGAATTACATTTTTTCTTACTTTCTTACATTTACCGTAAGAAACTAGCTTTTTCTGATTTAGAAACTGATTAATGCAAAACATTTTAGAGCACAACGTGTTGAAAAAAATACATGATCAATTTAAGCTTCTATCGCATGCAAATTTATTAGGATTTTTAAAAATAAACTCTAAATGGTTTAATTCTAGGTAATACATAGGTTTGAAGTGTTATGATTTCATGCAGGCCTAGATTTCACCCAAATGGTAAAATTAAACGTAAACCTATCCAGCCTACTCATAAATTCGACCTCGGCTTTTGTTTTTAGACCTTTCCTTAGACTGTCTACTGTGCCAACAGTATTGTACAGAATATCTTCAGCTTCTTTCTTTTTTAATTGGGACTGTGTACATTTTGTTAAGAGTGCAGATTGGTTGCTAGGATTACCCTTTAGCCTTTTGGTTCCTTAATTAGGTTATCTTAGAAGTCTCTTGACCTTCTCTCAGGTTACTGTAGTCTTAAAAGATAAATACCAGGGTCACCAATTTTTTTTTGGCTAAGACCTTTCCAGATTTATAACACTAAAGGGCATTTCGGGTACCTGTAGACCCAAAATAAAGAACTAACTAGTCAGTTCTGCATACTCTAAATACCTAGAAGTACTGCCAGATAAATATGATTTCATTTTTATGATGGGCTGCTGCCACTGCTTTTTAGAAATTAAATACTCTGTAGAAAGGTACAGAAACTCTTAGTAATCAAAATCGATTCCTCTAGATTCCTGATCACAATATTGCTTTACAGTTGTCCTTGACTACTATAACGTCCTTGCAATACAGGATAAAATCTGCAGTCTGTCAAAGATGTTATTGCAAGGCACATTATCTGCCCAGCAAAGACTACCACTTCAATAATTGCTTTGGAAGCCGGTGTCCATGTACTAATGTAATGTTGGCTTAAGAAAACAGAAATATCATGTTACAAGCTTTACAAATTTGCACCTGTATTATAAATTGAGGCCATATTTCCAAAATATTTTCCAGACCCTAAGGCGCTAAACATTTATATCTGGAAATTAATTCCACTAAATCTCATAGAACTTATTTCTGAGTAAACCTATACACTGGAGCGCTCTCAATTGAAACAAACAACCTTAGTTCCTCCATTTTTAACAACTGTAAGCATGGTGGCTGGCCAATTCCAAACACTTATCTGAAGCTGTCTTATTCTGGTTTCAGGCAAGGGGAAGAAAAGAAGACAACTTTGATCGTTCTGGAAGATTGTAACAGGGGAAAAATGTCTCTCTGCCAATAACTCCTGGATCTCTCAGCAGCTTTTCATACTACTGATCACTAAGCCCTTCTGGAACACTTGGAAGTTGAAGATCAGAGACTATCATGGTGATGCTCCTACTTTGATGGCAGCTTCTAGATCAGGGTCCCAACCTCCGGTCACGGCCTTCCAAAAACCGGGCCGTGCAAACAAGTAGAGTCCCATCCGTGGGATGCAGGCAACACACAAAACCACACCCCCTCCAGTCCGCAGAAAAACCTCTCTCCATGGAACTGGTCCCTGGTGAGCAAAAGGTTGGGGGGGTCACTGTTCTAGATCCAGTATCGGGATTAGAATTGCTAGGGAACTGCAGGGTTCCGTCCTCTCCCCTATGTTCTTCAATATTTATACGAAACGTCTGGGTGTGATTGTCAGGAGGTATAAAACTGGATTTAGACAACTTTCTATTTTCTTCTATTTTCACAAGGTGCATTCGTCTCTGTAATCAGCTCCTCCTTGGACCAGACTGTGGTATCGATGAACCATAAACCTGGATCTAGATAAATCAGTGGATTTGGTTGTTGGCGATAACTCTAGTACAAGGAGCATTTTCCCTGCACTGGCAAGGATTGTATTTCCACTGAAAGAAGTTTGTAACTTTAGGGTACTACTTGATTTCATATTGTCACGAATAATTGGCTGGACCTAGGGATGAGGGATACTTTT
The DNA here is from genome assembly GCF_964194415.1 of Vipera berus. Taxonomy (NCBI): domain Eukaryota; kingdom Metazoa; phylum Chordata; class Lepidosauria; order Squamata; family Viperidae; genus Vipera; species Vipera berus. The sequence goes on from NC_138203.1 coordinate 81,292,089, forward strand.
TTTTTAGCTGTAGGAGTTATCAACTTCTGTTTGATGTTTCCCTTGGGGAACATGATACCTGTTCCAGCTTAATTACATTGGCTTTCTCTTGCTTTTTGAGCCCAATGTGAAGTGTTTATCATATAAAGCCCTCTACGGCATGGATCTTTCTCCATTAAGCTCTGAGTAGACTTTCTAAGCATCTTATTTGGTGTATTATGAGTGCCATCAAGAAAGGAGACCTAGGTTAGACAAAGGTAGCTTCAGGCTCTGGGGGTAGATTAAAATCATTGGTAGCTTCAGGCTCTGGGGGTAGATTAAAAACCTAAAGACTTTCTTCTATAAATAAGCATCTATGTACTAATTTTGCACTTTTATAACGTTATGCTACAGCAGATACAGATAATGTATATTTTTAAGTGGTATTTTGTGAATATTTTACTACCATTCATTCTTTATCAATGCTGTTTGAACTGATATTGTTTCTTCATCATGTTTATTGTTGTACTGTGAACAATCAATACAACACCACTTGTATAAATTTAGAAATGAATTTAAAGTTTCCATTGCAAAGCTCTTTCAGGACAAAATATTTCTTGACTAGTCACAATAAATGATAAAACAATGACTTTGTAAACCATTATAGGAAGCTAGTGAGGCATTATGATGTACATTATAGTGAATTCAATCACATTCAAGCCTAAAAAAAGGTCTTAGGCTATTCAGCAGGACTAAAATGGAGGGAGTGACATTCTCACACATACACCAAATCTCCACATCAGTAGCCAGTTTGACTAATAAACTCCAGAATGAAAAGCAGAATATAAATCTAACAAAGAATAAAATACGTTATCGGCCTAAAGTCCTTTCATAGATTAGGCTCATGGTGCAAATGTAACTTCATACAGTGAAAACTGTATTTTGCATTATCCTGATGCTCAAAACCATAATATTCTGTACTTGATTGATGTTGAAAAATTGACATTGTATAAGGTTTATTTTTGTGCTTGCTATATAGTAACCACACAAAAATCATGAATATAAAATATTTATCTTATATAAATCCTTATGAATCAAAATCTTTCTCCACATTATTTTAACATCCTTGCAACTAGGTGTTTATTCCGAAGATTTTCAGTGCAAGGGTATTCATCTAGCAATAACCATTTTCTGAAACCCTGATTTACTTAATGGAATTAAGTTAAATGTTCTAGTATAGCAAACCCTCTTCATCCAGAATAATGCTCAGTTCTTCATTCTGTATTCATTATAAGTTCCCTATATCACAATTTCCCACACTGTAGAAAATTCCAAATTTAGTTTCTTAACCAGGGTAGCAGGGTAAGAAGTGATTAAGGAAATATTTATCCAAGCAAGCCCTCTTACTAGTGGCATGTATGTAACCTATCTTTGCTATCTTTGATCACAATAATTAAACCGTAAATTAGGGTTTGAGATACTTAACTGCTCTTAAAAAACATGATTAAAAATATCTATCTTGAAATTACTTAAACACTAAGAAATGTCAAATTACTGGTACATCATCTCTAGTGGGAAGTCTATCTTTTGTCACAAATACACATCTGCTATCAAACTAAGCCATAACAATAGAAATCATTTCTAATCCCTTTGAAATGAACACAAGTTGTCATCTTAAGCCTAAAGGAATGCACTTTCTATAGAACACAAAAGCTCAGATACAAAACTGTGGAATGGGCAGATCCATTCTATTACAATAATCTGTTGCATTTCCTAAATTATCTAACAAATAATTCAATAAGGCTGATGTTAAGAAACTGAAGCATGAGTCACACATGTAAGTAACCCTGATGTGAAACTCCCAGAAGTCTTATCATGAAATCTTCACATTTGTAGCAATCTTCTAACAAGTATTTCTGACATATACGGGAAATACTAGGCCACATCTTATAAGTAGTACGGTAAACTTTTTCCTCCATATAATATTTTTCAGTAGTACATTTTGTGCCACAGAAGAGATGAAAAACAAAACTAAACTGTAAAGTCTGCTTATCAGATTGGCATAATCCATAAACCAAACAGCATAATACATCCACAACACATTATGCTTTGATTTGGAAAGATAGCTAATTATACTGCCTTTTCTTCTTCAACGTAAATCCTACCCTCATTATTTTCTAAGGTGAAGCAAATAGTGCTTGCATTCAGATAATGTTATATGGGCTTGTCTGATTCTTTGCTTGCCTTTAGAAACTGTCCTATTGTTTCAATATGTTTTTGATACAAGTTGAACTGAATGTTCCTTGTGCCTTTATATATTATTTCATAGTTACACATGTTTTATTTTTGAATTTCAGTTTTGGTCATTTTTATAGCAGTATTAAACTGTGATTGTTAGCCACATATTCACATTTGTAGATACAAAACTCTGATGAAATGTTATTTAGACAAAAACTTTAAACTAAAAATAATCTGCTCCTGGCATAGAAAAATCAGGACAATGTACCGATGGTATATTTTTGGTACGTAAGTGTGGATGCAGAAAGATTTCATTAATACTACAATCATTTTTCTTTGTAATAACTAACCTTTCCATCAGGTTCTGGTGATACTTTGTCCACTTTGTTGTTGCTAAATTTACTTTTCACCCATTCTTCTACTTGCACATTGAATTTCATGAAAGTCACATAGCATATATATGCACTCAGCAATATTAAACTTTCCCACCACCTAATGAAATTATCCAAAAAGAAGATGATTAGCAGTATCAAGTCTAGGATGTAAAAAGATACATCGCGAAAGAGTGGCCACCAAGTAAGGTGCAAAATCTGTTTAGAAAATAAAGCACACATCCCAATCACAAACAGGATGTTGAATACTGCAGATCCAACTATTGTTCCAATGCCAACATTGCTGTGAGATACGAAGATCCCTATTAAAGAAGTGAAGAGTTCTGGGGCAGAGCCACCAGCGGCCATAAATGTTGCCCCAGCAACATCATCAGAAATTTCCAGTTTTTCTGTGATGACTGTCAGTGAAGGAACAAAGAACTCATCACAGACAATAGCCAAGGCTACAAACATGTAAACCATCCCAATGATATGAAGGATCACGGCACCCTGTCGTCTTTCCGCAAGAGAAAAAAGATCTGTTGGGTAGTCCCCCTGAGAATGTTCTGTGTGGTTATTAAATTCATCTGTTAATTTCAAAGAAATAGGCGAATTTGGAGTATCGTTTTGATTCTGTTCTTGATAGCCCAATAAAGTTCTTTGATGCACTGACTTGGACTTTTCACTGTCCGGACTGCTGATTGTCTCTGTGCTATAAGGTTCCAACTGGAAAAAGGCACTGACTGAAAGTGAGAGTGCGCTCATGGCCAAAATACCCAGAAAAAGTCCTGTTATCCGAATCAGTCTCTGTTTTTTCCTTATATGTTGATGTCTCTTAAAGCCCAGCAATGGCTCCTGCCGACACCATTCTTCAAGAAAATGAGCAGCAATATTTTTGTACTGAACCATTTTTGAAGTAAGTTTGTTTGTGGTCCAAGAATTCAGAGTCCAATAGGTTTTTCTTTCATACTTCCTTTATTCTTCAGATAAATGGTACTGTGACATTTCCTCTGAACCAAGGATTTACGAAGCTCATGCCTTTGCTGTGATTAAGAAGATAAATATTTTCATCAGTTTAGAAATGTCTGACATCAGATGCATCTAAAAACATTGTCCTGTAAACATGCTTTAAATTTTAACGTGCTGTAACATGCAATAAGTTTATAATAAAAACAAATTTATCCAGTATTTCCTAATATTATGCATGCTGGGAAATTTGGAATTATCTTAAAAGCTAATCTTTCATTGTAAATTTGAAGCTTGCATCCTTTGGTTCTATTTATTTAATTCCTATAAAAGAATCAGAATCTTTTTCATGATTCCAGAGCAACAATTTCGTAATAGCTTTTTTCTACTTATTACTTTTCTTGGCATGCTTGTCAAATTTATTGAAGCTGATTTTATGTGCATTAATAAACCAGCATAAATTCATTATTACATTAAGAAGATGAAAATGAACCTTAAAATATTGTCAGGGAAACAAAATAGAAAGTTGTTCTGCTTCATTTTTACATTCACCTAAAAACGCTAAGCTATTTTAGTTTTTGGTTAGATGGGTCTAACCGAAGTCTAAATAAACTGGCACCTAAGGTACTTTAGAAGTATCTAAGTAGTGAATCGATCTTCAAATTAACACGCCCAATTGGAATATGATGTTTGTTACGCTTTCAAATAAAGCAGAAAATGTAAACATCTTCCACATTTCCTTGTATCTTTCTCTAACCATCCACCACAGGTCGGTAAACAGGCAACCTAAGAATTAAATTAACTCTTCTCTTTCCCAGAAAACTGTATTCCTGTAAGCATTTAAGGAGTTAAATGTCTTCCTTTTTTTTTAGGTCTATTCTATTTCAACTCTTATTTCTATGTACTTTTGGCAACACAGATTACACTGCAGTGCAGAAACAGGGCTCCAGGTACTGCTGCTTCTAAGAAACTATTCCCCAAAACGATATCATTGAAATCTTCCAAAAAAAAAAAAAAACAAAAAAAAAAAACAAACAAACAAACCCCAACCCCCCCCCCCAATTCCAAACCAAATTTTCTAATTCAGCTCTGGCAATCCATAAAGAACACCCAAGTTACCTCTCAACCCTCTTGGGATTAAAAGCCAGAGAGTCAACAGCCACCCTGCAGATCTACTACTAAAAGAAAAAAGGAAAAAAAAAAGTAATTAAAAATTACGTAATTAAGCTTGGTACGGGGCACAGGCACCGATCTGCGAAGTAATCCCTTTCGCTCTTGGCTTCTTACTCCCGAGTAGATAAGAAGACTGCCGCGCCGGAGCTCCCAAAAAGGTTTAGGACCCCCCCCCAACCTTACTCTCCCCCCCAAACGGTGTTGCCTCCTTTTTTTTTTAACGAGGATCCCTAATTGTGGAGCCTATTTTTTTTTTTTTTGTGGCAGGGCGAGAACTCGGCGGGAGGAAGTTCTTCACCCCCCCCACCCCCCTTCGGAAAGTTCAAGCAAGCAAGGGCCGCGCCTTCGCCCCGAAATAAGGCGAGGAGGGCGATACCTGCTCCTGGCGAAGCCGCCCCGGGTTCCAGCAAGCAAAGAGCCCCGACGGCAGAAGGGGGAAAAAATCTCGGCTGGAGGGAAGCGCGGGCCGGCCACTCTCTGCGCCCCCCCCCTCCGCGCCCGCCCTCCGCAGACTTTCTCCAGCCTCCACAAACGCTGCAGCCCTCCCGCGGCCGAGAGACTTGAACGACCCAGGACTCCAGAGCCGAAAGAAATGCCTAGCTAGCCGGACAGCCCGAGCCCTTCCTCCCCGCCCAGAAACCACGGGCAAACGCGGGCAAGGTCAGCAGAAGAGACGAGTCGCCGGCCGGCTGATCGACCGGCCGCCGCCGCCGCCTCTTACCGGGCCACGTGAGAAGACGAGTGCGGGCTGAGCTCCGGCCCGCGCGCCCGCCAAGAAGACGACGAGCGCCAAGCCTCTGCTGCCGGCGCCTCTTCTCGCCCCTCCGGCTTCACGGCGGGAGCCACGCCCGCTCGCGCCACCCCGCAGGCAGCGGCACGCGCCGGCCAGCCTTCCTCGCGCGCTCGCCCCGGGACCCGAAGCTAGGGGCGCCGAAGACAAGGCGGGGCGAGGGCGCGCGCGCGCGCCGGCTCCTAAGGGTCCTCTCTTTTTCTCTCTCGCTTAAACACGAAGCTTCCCTTCAGTAAAATGCCTCACGGGGTTGTTGTGAGGAAAGTCGACTGACTGACGAACACGACTGAGCCCCAAGTTTAGGTGGCTAAGTGAAGCGTTTGTTAAAGACAGCTTTGCCCATTTGTACGACTTCTCTCGCCGCTGTTGTTACGTGAACCGCTGCAGTCGTTAAGCGAGGGACAGGGTTGTGAAGTGAATCTGGCTACACCCTCACCCCCACCCCCGCTGACTTGGCTGTCAGGAAGGTTGCAAAAAAGGGATTTTCCCCTGACCCCAGGACCAGTTGCCAAGCATCTAAATTTTGATCGTGGGACTGTGGGGATGCTGCGTTGGTCATAGGTGTGAAAAACGGTCCTAAGTCACTTTTTTCAGTGCCGTAACTTTGACTTGGCTGGTCAGGAAGGTTGCAAAAAAGGGGAGTCCCCTGACCCCAGGACGCTAAATACAAACCAGTTGCCAAGCATCTAAATTTTGATCGTGGGACCGTGGGGATGCTGCGTTGGTCATAGGTGTGAAAAACGGTCCTAAGTCACTTTTTTCAGTGCCGTAACTTTGACTTGGCTGGTCATGAAGGTTGCAAAAAAGGGGAGTCCCCTGACCCCAGGACGCTAAATACAAACCAGTTGCCAAGCATCTAAATTTTGATCGTGGGACCGTGGGGATGCTGCGTTGGTCATAGGTGTGAAAAACGGCCATGAGTCACTTTTTACAGTGCCGTAACTTTGAATGGTCACTAAATGAATTGTTGTAAGTCAAGGGCTACTTGCACTCTAAACTCTTTGGGAATTTAAATACAACGGCGCCAAGATTAAACCAATCATTTTATGAGGGTTATTGTGTGCTATAGGCCGTTTCCAAAACTTCCTGCTCCCCTTGCCCACACATTACCAATGCAGTTCTAGGCTGCATTAATAGAGGAACAGAATCAAGATCACCTGAAGTATTGAGACCACGTTATAATGCCTTGCTAAGACCACTCTTGGAATATTGCATCCAGTTTGGGTCACCAAGTTATGAAAAAGACGTTGAGACTCTGGAGTGCAGAGAAGATCAACAAAGATGATTAGGGGACTGGAGGCTAAAATATATGAAGGAACAGTTGCAGGTACGTCTAGTCTGGAATTGGGTATGTCTACTTTAACGAAGAGAAGAACTAGGGGTGACATGATAGCAATGTTCCAATATCTAAGGGGCTGCCACAAAGAAGAAGGGGGTCAAACTATTTTCCAAAGCTCCTGAAAGCAGGACAAGAAGCAATAGATGGAAACTAATCAAGGAGTGAAACAATTTAGAAATAAAAGAGAAATTTCCTGATAGTTAGAACAATTAATCAGTGGAACAACCTGCCTCCAGAAGTTGTGGGTGCTCCAACACTGGAGGTTTTGAAAAAGAGATTGGAGAACATTTGTTCGAAATGGTATAGTGTTTCCTGCTTGAGCAGGGGGCTGGACTAGAAGACCTCCAAGGTCCCTTCCAACTCTATTATTCTGTTTCTAAACTTTCTGCAGGGGAGAACCATTCAGGAATTGGAAAAGCAGCAATGCAATAAATAAGAGGGCCAAAATAGAGTAATGCCCACATCTCCCTAAGCCTCCTGTTTTAATCGTCCTTTGTTGAACAAGCAACAAGCAAACCCTTTTATTCATTGGAACAAGTGACTCACGGCCCTAGGTTCCTGCACAGAACTAAAGCATAATGCACAGTTTGCAAAGGACAATTGCTGGTGCTGAACACAAACAAAGAATCCACACAATACCTTAGCATGGAAAAGTAAGCCCAATTCTCCAAAGCTTAAAGAGCACACAAAAGGCCAATGAAGGCTTTAGAACGAGGATTTAATTGTGCCACTCTTTTATTCCAGTTACTATTTTCAGAATTTGTATGCATGAACAGTAAATAAGTAATAACTAGAATTATTCCAGTGCTATTTGCTAAAATTTTTGCCAGGAGTAATCTTGACAACAAAGTGAAGAGACTGTAATAAGGTGACCTAGTGGATGGCTTGCCTGCCAGAAAGCTTTTAAAAACAGTAGTGGTGAACAAATTCTGACTGTATGGATTTTTTACATGCTTTTTTTTTCTTTGTCAGTTTCTTGAATGACAGACTTTTAAAACGTTAGCTTTTCCTAAGTATTGTAGTGCATTGATGGGAAAAATACGTCACTGGGTGTTTTTCGGCCATTCTTGCAACTGTGAAAGAGCAGGAAGCCCGGCATTAGAATAAATAACAATACATACTGTAATCCTTAAATTGAATCCAAAACTGTTTTCAGTGCTGAAATATTAGTAGCTTCCCTGTGTACATACAGAGTCCCTTATCATTTCCATAATCAACAATCAATTCAGTAATAAATAACCTCAGACCAGAGTCCGTAACCATCTCTCTTTCTCTCTCCCTCCCTGCCTGCCAGCCAGCCATGTGGCTTGGTGATAATTCCATCCCATCAGTCTTCACTAAATGTCTGTGGCAATTCACAGTCATCCAGAATCATGGTTGTCCCAAAGGTGCTTTTTCACAAGGCAACTGGACTTTCTGTTTTTTTTTAAAAAAAGATGTTTTGCTTCTCATCCAAGAGCTGAAGAAGCTTCTTGCATGGGAAGCGAAATGTCTTCAAAGAAAAACAAAAGTCCAGTTGCCTCGTGGAAAAGCACCTTTGGGATCAGTCTTCGCTACTGTACTTTCTCTCTCTTGACCACTATATGGCCACAATTCTACAGCCCAAAGGACATCCCAAGGCCCTCTGTCGAGCTGTGTCAGGCGGATCAGCAAGTCAATGTCTCATTCACTCTTAGCATGCACCTTGATGTCCTGGTGAGAAAGAAGAGCAGAAGAGGCAGCAAATGCACAGTAGGCCATAAAGGGGTCAGATGTCTGTACACTAATGCTCTAAGTATGGGGAATAAACAAGGGGAACTTGAAGTCCTAATGCATGAAGGCAGGTATGATATTGTTGCTGTTACTGAGTCTTGGTGGGATGGAAGCTATGATTGGAACACACTGCCCGAAGGATATAATTCATTCAAAAGAAACACCCAACAAAAGAGGAGTACTACAACTCTACACAAACACACAATACCAAGGACAAAAGCTCCACTGCTGGAGGTTTTCAAGAAAAAAAAATTAGACAACTATTTGTCTGGTGTGGTAAAAGATCTCCTGCCTTGGGCAGCGAGTTGGATTAAAAGACCTTCAAGGTCCTTCCCAGCCTTATGATTCTATAAGTTGAAGTCCACAGCAGAGAAAGCCACTTGAACCGGGCAAGTGTCTTGCTGAAGAGCACAATTATTCATTGATTCTTTTCTCCCAAACGCTCACTCTCACATCACGAAATGTATTGCACAAAGTCACAAAGACCTTGGGAAAGATATCCAAGTGCCGTGACATAGCTACAATCATACAAGCCGCAAAATTCCCCGTGAAAGTTCTGTGGAAGTGAAAGTTGGACTCTGAAGAAGCAGAGCAGGAAAAGTAGTTTGAACCTTAGCGTTAGCGTTTAAGAATATTGCGGACAATCAAGGAAATAAACCAATGGATCATCCAGCGAACCAACCCAGAGTTCTTAGTCAAGGCAGAAGTGATCAGAGTCAAATTATCCTACTCTGGACACATTCCTTCTCTGGAGAAAGCTCTAAAGCTGAGAAACGTGAAAGGAACCAGGATGACCAGCAGCAAGATGGATGGATTCAGTTACAGTGTGATGGGCACACGCCATTAGAAGACCTAAAAGATCAGGTTAGGGATAGATCATTGTGGAAAACATCCATCTGTGTAGTTGCTAAGAGTGAACAATTGAGTTAATAGCATATGATTAATCAGCATTGATCATTTTTTTCTGTATTTAGATTTAAATGAACTGGTTACCTAAATCCGGGGTCCCCAATCACTGGACCGTGGCCCATTCAGAACCAGAAACTATAGGTGAGCACACATGCAGCTCCACTTGTGTGCACAGCGGGTAGATAACCACACGTGTGCAGCTCCGTTTGTGCGAGCGGTGGGTGCACATGCCCACCATTCATACAGAACCATCCCTTCTTCCCCACCCCCACCCTTGCCGGTCTGCAAAGCCAGAAAGGTTGGAGGCTGCTGACCTAAATTATACTTCTGAGTTGTATAAACATCTCTTCATGTGGAAGATGGGAAAAAAGAGGACCAAACGAGAACATCTAAATAGTAGCTAAAAGCAGTAAATGCTAAACTTGGAAATGCTGATGAGGGAGATTACCATGACTACAAAAGTGGCATTTTTAAATACCAATTGGGGCTAGGCTTTTAAATGCTAATTGCAATTGAGAAATGGGAGAGGATCGAAACTGCAATCATTTTCCTATTACTTCATAACTCGTGCCCTCTTTAAAGAACAGAGCTAGAGGAAACAAAATGCAAATTATATGACGTGAATAGAAAGAGATGTGAATAATTCTGCAGGTCATAATGGAGAAAGCCAAGCATCCTTCAGTAATCCAATACAGTAAAATATAAAGGTACATGTTATGAGGAAGGTGAAAGGTGTTCAAGAATCAAAAATACATATGGGAAAAGATGTATTTGTGTAAAATTGTGTAAAATAAGCCACATTTCTGGTTGATAAGCTTAGAAAATGATAATGATTGAGGTTGCAACCGGGATAGGATATTTTTGACTATGGAAAATATGCTTTGTATCTTACACTGCATATATTCTCTAACAAATGATGTAGGTGTAAAGCCAGTTAATTCCCATCTGCAACTGCTTCTCCAAATCCTGTGCCTTACATGCCAATATTTACTAGGTCACATTGCCAGTGTAATACCCAAAAGATGCATAGTGGGCCATTTAAGATTTGCCTGGTAAACAAAGATAAATTACACAAGGTATTTTCTTGTCAAGTCAGCTTCACACCTAAACAAAACAAGTGAACAAACAAAAAAGTTTAATCCTGAAGGGTTTTGAATTAATGAAATGGAAAAAAATAATAGTTTTTGCACATTCATTATGTACAGTTAGAGAACAATGTGGATAAGCTTCTATATTTTACATACTAGTAACCCCACTAATTTCATAAAGAAAATAACCTTATAGAAATAATCTGCTTTATGCTGATGCAAAAAGAATTATACAGCGGAATTCAATAATATTCAAAGCCAGGCTTTAAATGGAGAGGTTGAATTCTTTGGACAAAGTCCACATTCACTGTGGTCTTACAAATAATAAAAAAAATGTGTTGAAGTCCTAGGCCAATTTTGAGTTGGCCTCTATTTTCAAAGACATATAAATGTGTATGGTGAGTATATAGTCAGAATGATGACCATGCTAAGGACTATTAGATCCAGACTGCAAATGTTTGAATAACCACTAGATGACAGCAAAGGGTTCATGTTTCTCTAGGACTTTGGTACCATCTAGTGATTGCCTGGATTTTGCAGTCCAATTACATAATTATAACCATGTGTGACCAACAATATGTGCTGACCCAGGTGTAGGTCCAATGTCAGCCATAGAAGCTCATTAGGGGATTTTGTGCCATTTATATTCTTTTGGCCCAGCTTGCATCACAAAGGTTGGTGTTGTGAAAAAACAAATGGAAGGAGGAAGCTTCAATTATGCTGCACTGATTTCTGAACAAAATGGAAGATATAGGTAACAAATATATTTATGCTGAAGCAATTGATAATCACTCTACTTTGGCCATCTCAGCAAAGATAAGTCAGCTAGTATTCCTATCACATCACTTTGATTGTGTGGATGTATCAATATCCTCGCATTAAACACAGACAATCTAAAACTGCCCCCTCCCCACACGAACACTTAAATCAGAATGGTAAGACTTGGTCTTTGAAATACTGTACTGGTAGTCCTTGACTAAGGGACGCGGTGGCTCAGTGGGTTAGGACGCTGAGCTTGTCGATCAGAATGTCGGCAGTTTGGCGGGTCGAATCCCGAGTGCCGCGTAGCAGAGTGAGCGCCTGTTACTCGTCCCAGCTTCTGCCAACCTAGCAGTTCGAAAGCACGTAAAAATGCAAGTAGAAAAATAGGGACCACTGCGGTGGGAAGGTAACAGCGTTCCGTGCGCCTTTGGCGTCTAGTCATGCCAGCCACATGACCACAGAGACGTCCTCGGACAAGCGCTGGCTCTTCGGCTTTGTAACGGAGATGAGCACTGGCCCCTAGAGTTGGAAACGACTAGCACGCATGTGCGGGGAAACCTTTACCTTTACCTTTTTAGTCCTTGACTGTTGACCATAACTGAGCCCAAAATTTGTCTCGCTAAGCAAGACAGTTGTTAAGTGATTTTTGCCCCATTTTATGACTTTTCTTGCCACATTTGTTAAGCGAATCACTGCGGTTGTTAAGTTAGTCACACGATTGCTAAGTGAATTTGGTTTTCCCAATGACTTTGCTTGTCAGAAAATCCCAAAAGGGGGATCATGTGATCCCAGAACACTGCAACTGTCATAAATATGAGTCAGTTGCCAAGCATCTGAATTTGGATCACATGACCACAGAGATGCTGCAATGGGTTGTAAAGAGTGAAAATGGTCCTAAGTAACTTTTTTCAGTACCATTGTAACTTCAAACAGTCACTAAATGAATGGCTGTAAATTGAGGGTATCCGTATCTAGGTTGTATGACTAAAAGAAATAAAAACAAACGCACAAGCAACCAGATTAAGGCCTTTGGGGAAGGTTCATCCACTAGTACATTATATTATTTTAGGCAGGCACAATATAATTGTCAGAGGATCATTGTTTTATCATTTTATGTCATATGTGAAAGGGGCCTATTTTTGTACCCCAAGTACGATAACATTTATGGTTGGAAAATACAGTATCCCAGTATTTAGAGCTGCTATTGATTTCTCTTGCCTCCATTTGCATTTCTCTACAGTTCCTGAATTACTAACAGCGTCATTCTAGCAAAGATAAGTATTTTAAAATTCCCCGGTCTTCAACAAAAGAATGTAAATATGATATAAAATATCTTCTATGAAGTCCAGGGAAAATCAGAAATCTTTTTTGTTGTTGTTGTGCATTGTGGTACCGGGATTAACACCTTAGAACAATTGTTTCTCAACCTTGACAACTTTAAGATGGGTGGACTTCAACTCTCAGATCTAGCAGGGCAGAGAAACACCGCCTTAGAAGAATAAGGTTGCTGGGTTCCCCCCCCCCATGCAATTCCGCCCTAGGTCACTGAGTTGTCCATCCATCGGATTGTTGATAGCATTTGTCTCACTTAGCTGCAGCATTCATTTGTTCTGCAGTCCTGTTCATTCCTAGTTCTTACACCAAAGTTTACAATGCAACAAGGTGCTTCGTTTTTTTCAGCTAGCTTGTTGCAGCGCCTGACACTACAGTACATGGACACTATAAAATGACTCCATGGAAGGAATGACACCAATGCAGTTTTCAAAAATATGCAAGCTGGAATTATTTGCAACTGCCATTTTTTCCTAACATAGTTTGACAAAGCCGTCCCAAATTCCTATTCTTACCAAAGATCTGCTATTGCAACTGTTAACTTGCTGAAATAAATGTGGATTTCCATTTAGGAGCAAGGGTTTCCACATATATTCCTTCTTAGAAACTGTATCCCCGTATCTCAGAAAAGTCCCAGCAGCCTTTAATAGAAAGTCAATCACGGTGTTTTTCACAGCCAGATGCTTTGTCATATTAGCCATATTAAATTCAAGACGCATTTAAAAAAAAAACTTGAAGAGGAAAAAACCCTCCAAAGTGCTTATAACCAATGCAAAAAGATTAGTAATGAAATTACTCGGGCAAGCTCTGGCCCCATTTTCTGCCATTAAGAGTAGGTCATGAGCTAATCAATGCTAATTTAGGAGAATGTCTGTAAGGTACAAAATACGTGTAGCCTAAAAGTAACAGCAGAGACTGAAATTTATTAATTCCCAGTAGTCTGCAAACTGCCCGTCAGAAAAGAATAATTACCCTATAAGCTAAGGGATGGTTAGTATTATCAATCTCAGCCCTGAATGGCTGCATGATTCCAATCGAATGGAGAAATTTTTTAAAAAAATAATCAGAGAGGACCAAGGTTTCTTTTTCATGAAAGGGAAATAATAGTGTTGCAGCTAAGACAAGAGTCCACCCCCATGTGCATATACGTGTAGATATCCACCTGCTTCCACAAGCAGTATGTATGTGTGTATCCATGTATGCGTGTGTGTGTGTGCTGGTTCCATGCAGTAATAACTGCTTCTTTGAAGGAGGGTGTCTTCCCTGCCGCCTTGAAGGAGGCGGTGGTGAGGCCCCTTCTCAAGAAGCCTGCTTTGGACCCGGCTGTTTTAAACAACTATCGTCCAGTCTCCAACCTTCGCTTTCTGGCGAAGGTTGTTGAGAGTGTGGTGGCGCATCAGCTCCCTCTGTTCCTGGAGGAAACTGATTATCTGGACCCGTACCAATCGGGCTTCAGGCCCGGACACAGCACGGAGACGGCATTGGTCGCGCTGGTGAATGATCTCTGGAGGGCTAGGGACAGGGGTTGCTCCTCTGTCCTGGTCCTATTAGATCTCTCAGCGGCTTTCGATACCATCGACCATGGTATCCTGCTGCGGCGTCTCAGGGGGTTGGGAGTGGGAGGCACCGTTCTACGGTGGTTCTCCTCCTACCTCCAGGGCCGCTCGCAGTCGGTGTTGACAGGAGGGCAGAGATCCGCCCCGAGGTCTCTCATTTGTGGAGTTCCTCAGGGGTCGGTCCTCTCGCCTCTCCTGTTCAACATCTATATGAAGCCGCTGGGCGAGATCATTCGTGGTTTCGGGGTGGGGTATCACCAGTACGCTGATGATACCCAACTTTTTCTTTCCACCCCGAACCAACCCAGCGATGCCCTCTCCGTGATGTCCCGGTGCCTGGAGGCGGTTCAGGTCTGGATGGGGAGAAACAGGCTTCGTCTCAATCCCGCCAAGACTGAGTGGCTGTGCATATCGGCATCTCGGGTTAACCAACTTATTCCACCTCTAACGATGGGGGGTGAGGTGTTACCCCCCGTTGATAGGGCTCGCAACCTGGGCGTCCTCCTGGACTCACGGCTCAATTTTGAAGACCACATAGGAGCCGTGACCAGGGGGGCTTTTGCACAGGTTCGCCTGGTGCGCCAGTTGCGTCCCTATCTGGACCGAGACGCCCTACGCACAGTTACTCATGCGCTTGTTACCTCCCGTTTGGACTACTGTAACGCTCTCTACATGGGGCTGCCCTTGAAGACCACTCGGAGGCTTCAACTGGTGCAGAATGCGGCCGCGCGAGTTGTAATGGGGGTCTCCCGATACTCCCATGTAACACCTCTACTCCGCGAGCTGCATTGGCTTCCGGTTGCCCTCCGGGTGAAATTCAAGGTGCTGGTTATTACCTATAAAGCCCTACATGGCCTGGGTCCGGGCTATTTGAGGGAACACCTGCTGCCGGCATCAAACGCCCTTCGCCCAGTGCGCTCCCACAGGGAGGGTCTGCTCAGGGTGCCGCCGGTGAGAGATTGCCGGCGGGTGACACCCAGGGATAGGGCCTTCTCAGTGGGAGCGCCTGCCCTCTGGAACCAGCTGCCGGTGGAGCTGAGGACTGCCCCCGACCTCCGATCATTCCGCCGGGGCCTGAAGACCTGGCTCTTTGAGCTCTCGGGCCCAGGCTGAGGAGAAATTTTTAATTGGGGTTTTAAGTATACAGGGTCAATTTAATATTTTTTAATTTGGTTTTTTAACTTTTGTATGGTGGATTTTTTAATTTCCTGTAAACCGCCCTGAGTCCTCAGGGAATAGGGCGGTATATAAATGTAACTAAATAAATAAATAAATAAATAAACAAACAAACTAAGCGAACACTGGGATAGAATAAGAAAAAACTAAAACAGTTTTTATTTAAAAGATCAAGCTTTCGTTAGCTAACTGCCAATGTCATCAGGATGGAAATGCTGGGGTGGGGAGATTCCTTTGAGTCGTCTCGCATCGCATCCGTTTTTGGCGGATGTAGAGACGACTCAAAAAGAATACGGCTGGCCTCAACAAACAGACCGGTGACGCGCTCCATGAGCGATCTCCCCACCCCAGCGTTTCCATCCTGACGACGTTTTTTAATTTTTTTTAAAATAAGAACTGTTTTAGTTTTTCTTATTCCATCCCAGTGTTCGCTTAGTTTGATAATGTTAATATGCCTGGGATTTGCATTTCTCCGGCCTGCACCCTGAGCCGTTTGCAGCCGTCCCGAATGGGTGCCGATGACTCCTCTATGCCCTGGCCCCCACAACTGTTCTCCTGGGCGGCGTCGGCGTCTCCAAGGGATCAAAGGAGGTGCCGCGGACCAACTGCGCGGCGGCAATGAAGGCGAGGGCGGCGGTGACAGCCTCTCCGGGCCCCGGTCGACCGTTTTTACCCAAGGGCCTTTGACAGCGGCGGTAGCGGCGGCGGCGAGGCATCTACGGCCCACACCCTGAGCCACCTTCTACGAGGCACCTTGAACGGAGATGGCAACAGCAGCGACATGACACCAGGGACTCCCATACCTCTGGGAGGTCACGCTCCGGACGGTCCCCAACCAATAGGGGCCTATGGAGCTGCGGCCGGGAACAACGCCCAGAGTATCAGGGAAAAATCTGTTTGGGCGGCTGAACCACCAAAGCCGACGCCAGTTAATGAATCCCTCCACCTTGCCTTCTGCCCACTCTCAACCATCCTTGCCCACTCTCTCCCCACAGGACATGACGGGCCTGGGTGCAAGCCACGGTGGCAGAGTGGCTTGGCCTTACACCTGCAACCCCATAGAGGTGGGAGCTCTATGGGGTATGCCTCACCCAGAGTACGTTCTGGACCACCTCCGGAAGCAGAGTCACAACCCATCGTGAGAGGATGAGGAGTGGCCTGCTTCTGGGGTTCGCCCGGCCAAGTGGCAGTGGCAGGGTGACGGTCCAGAAACCCACCTACCCGGCTCGACCCTCCTGCAAATTCACCATCCAGGGGACTGCATTCCCGGAACCCCTTGTGACTATGCTCCTTCAATACTCCAGCACAGTACTGCACGCCCTCAGGGGTTCCCCCCTCTCCTGGGTGCGACCCGCCTGCACTACATCCAATCTCGATGACGGGCCCGACCACTGGGCATCTGAGAGATGGCCGGGCAGGGGTCGGTCCTCTCGCCTCTCCTGTTCAACATCTACATGAAACCGCTGGGTGAGATCATTCGCAGCTTTGGAGTAGGGTACCATCAGTATGCTGATGACACCCAGCTTTTCATCTCAACTCCAAACAACATCAGTGATGCCCTCGACGTGATGTCCCGCTGCCTGAAAGCGGTCCGGGAATGGATGGGGAGGAACAGGCTTCAACTGAACCAAAGCCTGTGGTCGCTTTCAAGCAATATATTATAATATTTAATATTATAATATAATATTATTTAATATAATATTATAATATTTCTTGCGGCAATCGTATCTCAGTCATTCAATGCCATTTAATAGATAGGATGATTCCAGATAAGGGTTTTATTATGCCCAGCCTCAACCTAGAATTTTACAAGGCTTGTGGCACTCTTCCTATGTTTTCAGCTCTGAATTTCATTTTTCTTTTTTTCTTTTTGCAAAAGAAGAAAAAAAATTAAGGGACAAAATATGGGAAAAATCTCTACTGTGCTGTGCATTTACATATGCCAGCATTACCTGCTGTAAAGAAATATTCTCTTTTACGGTTCTTTGTTAAAGGTGTCAGGGGGGTGGGGTGGGATAGTCTTTTGTCACCACCTAGTGGTGAAAAAATCCTATTAGCAAATTAGTTCTGTCTTGTGTTCGACTTTTCCCCAAAGAAATTCTTAAATTAGAAAAGAAGTCAGCAATTCTACACCACTTCCAAAGAATAATTCTAGAAGAATGTAAGGGAAGTGACTTCTCAGTAAATCTGCATAGGATTGTACTTTTGTTTCCTTTAAAAAAAAATTAGCTACCAAAGGGGGGAAATTAAGAGAAAGAAGAAAAGTTCTAAAAACATTACTCGTAAATAGGCCCTTTGGAAACTGCTACGGAAGTACTGGGACTATTAACATTCAGAAATCCTTTTGAACTAGATGCAACTGCTGTGGCTTCCTGGAGTTTGTAGCAGAAGATAAATACAGAGGGTCCTCAACTTACAACAGTTCATTTAGTTACCCTTCAAAGTGATTTACAATTGTTTTTCAGACTTATGACCATTACAGCATCCCCATGATCATGTGATCAAAATTCAGATGCTTGGAAACTGACTCATATTTACGACGGTTGCAGTGTCCCAGGGTCATGTGATCCCCTTTTGCAACCTTCTGACAAGCAAAGTCAAGGGGGAAGCCAGATTCACTTAACAACCGTGTTACTAACTTAACAACTGCAGTGATTCGCTTAACAACTGTGGCAAGAAAGGTCATGAAACGGGGCAAAATTCACTTAACAAATGTTTCACTTAGCAACAGAAATTTTGGACTGAACTGTGGTCTAAGTTGAGGACCACCTGTAATTCCTTTTTTAATTCTGTTTTTAAAACTCTTATCTTTTATATGATTTTATTCGTAAACTGCCCAGAGTCATGCAGGTGAGAAGCGCAGTGTAGAAATTTATTAAATGAATGAATGAAAGAATGAATAAATGACATTTGATAAATGAATGAATGAAAGAATGAATAAGATCATACCTGGTCAAAGTTGCAAAGGGGCAGAAAAAGATAAACCCCATTTAACTACAGCTAGCAGCCCCTTAGGATACCTTGCTATGCACAGAGGTTAACTGGGAGGGGGGGCGGCGAATAACTGTTTGCCAATTGCAGGAAGAGTGAGCTGATGGGACCTTGAACTGTTGCATCAGGACAGAAAATTTTGTTTAAGTGGAAAGTCTATTTCCAGGAAAAAAAGCACTGACTAAAGGGGGCTGCATTTTCTGTGCTTTAGCCAGATAACAGTACAGAGAATTACCATTACAGAGATAGAAAGTCTCTCTCCTTTGGCAGCCTTCAAAGCAGGTCCACTTAAAGGATCTTTGGCATCTGAGCAGGAGAAGGAATATTTTGGTTTACAGGCAACTCTGCTTATCATGAAGTAGATAAGAAGCAGTGGAAAGTGGAAGCATTTAACCCTCTGCAAGGGAAACTTTTGTCTCTGAAGGAGCCAAGCTCTTCTTGCCAATTCACAGAATTAAAAACAGCTGCCTTAGTGATAACGGTGGCCAAAATATATGGGGTGCATGTGTGCACATGTTTTCAAGCCCTTGTCAACAGGCGAATAGCACAACACTGCACAATAGCAGAACAATACAGAGGTAGATTTGTGGATATCATTAAAAGTTATTGAAGCAGAGCAATAGCTTTCACATGACGGGGCCATGAACTGAGTGGGCATTTGCGTATAGAAGAAACTCTCAAATGGATTGGACAATTTGGCAGACCTCCAAAGAGGGAATTATCATGCACCAATATTGAAAATCGTGAAATGATTCCAATTAACTGTGAAATTCCATTGCAAAAACACCCTTTGGGACATACCAACAGAGGAGATCTGTTGGGCAGGTATGGCATCTAGATGACTTGGGTTTACTTTCAAGAGTAATTATTACTCAGTAGAAGTAATTGCGGGAGGGATTTTGGAATCGTAGTGGACAATCATTTAAATATGAGCCAGCAGTGGGCTGCCGCTGCCAAATAAGCCAACACAATCCTAGGCTGCATTAACAGGAGGATAGAATCAAGATCACGTGAAGTGTTAATACCACTTTATAATGCCTTGGTAAGACCACACTTGGAATATTGCATCTAGTTTGGGTCACCATGATATAAAAAAGACTCTAGAAAGAGTGCAGCGAAGAGCAACAAAGATGATTAGAGGACTGGAGGCTAAAACACATGAAGAATGGTTGCAGGAACTGGGTATGTCTAGTTTAATGAAAAGAAGGACTATGGGTGACATAATAGCAGTGTTCCAATATCTAAGGGGCTGCAACAAAGAAGAGGGGGTCAACCTATTCTCCAAAGCACCAAAAGGCAGGACAAGAAGCAATGGATGAAAACTAATCAAGGAGAAAACCAACCTAGAACTAAGGAGAAATTTCTTGAGCAGTTATATAGAACAATTAATCAATGAAACTGCTTGCGTCCAGAAGTTGTAGATGCTCCAACACTGGAGTTTTTAAAGAAGAGACCAGACAATCATTTGTCTGAAATGGTATATCTCCTGTTTGAGCAGGGGCTGGACTAGAAGACCTCCAAGGTCCCTTCCAACTCTGTTATTCTGTTAAGAAAATAGAAGATGTTACATGTTGATTGATGTGGATATTATTCCTAGTTCAGGCCTACCTGAATTAGAAATAAGTGAGATGCCGAACATATAATTAGCAGCTTCAAATAACTCAGTTGTGGACACTTCACGTGGCTAATTATTCTCAAGCCACTGATGTATGGAATGCTTTTATGGATTGCTGAAAAAACAACAACAATAGATTAAAGCCCCAACAGGGGACCCATCTCCAAAGAGAGGCAGGAAAGTACTGCAAAATGTTTTAATGACTTTGAATCACTGACCAGTAGGGGCCAGCATGGCATTTTATCAAATGCTAGCAGGTTCACCACGGTTGGCTCACGTAAGGAAAGATTGCCATCAGTGGGAACTTGCTTAATAGAGCCTCAAATGATAATGCTGGATAAAATCTTTACCTATGAATTCTCAAACAGAAATGGTTCTGGGTTCTAGGAATAATACAGGCAATCCTCAGCTTACAACAGTTCATATAGTGACTGTTCAAAGTTACAACGGCACTGAAAAAAGTGACTTGTGAACATTTTTCACCCTTACAACCATTGCAGCATCCCCCCCCCCATGGCCACCTGTTCAAACTTTCGATGCTTGGCAACTGGTTCATATTTGTGATGGTTTCAGTCTTACGTTTGCCACCTTTTGACAAGCAAACTCAATGGGGAAGCCAGATTCACTTAACAACTGTGTTACTAACTTCACTGCAGTCATTCACTTAACAACTGTGGCTAAAAAGGTCATAAAATGGGGCAAAACTCACTTAACAACTGTCTCTCTTAGCAACATAAATTTTGGGCTACAGAACCTGTAGTGTAGAGTATTGGGGATAAGAGTGCAAATGCCTTCAAGTGTTGCAATTTGACATGTTAAAAGTGCCAAATTTTAAAACAATCCCCAAGTTATGCTGTCGTGTTGAAGGTCAGATCAGAATTTTGAGAATACTCTCAAAGATTTATGTATTATGTACCTGCTGACTTCTTTCCCCCTCAAAAATGTATGTAGAGCACGGGGGTCAAACTCACCGCATCACGTGATGTGTCACGATGTATCGCAACTTTTTTCTCATTGCCAGAGCTGGGCTGGGCACGGCCTCTGCATGATGCAACCAGCCCGTGGGCCGGCAACTTGGCACCCCTGATGTAGAAGTAGTCCTTGACTTATGACCACAATTAAGCCCAAGTTTTCTGTTGCTAAGTGAAACATATGTTAAGTGAGTTTTGCCCCGTTTTACGACCTTTCTTGTCTCAGTTGTTAAGTGAATCACTGCAGTTCACAAGCTAGTAACCTGGATGTTAAGTAACTCTGGCTTCCCCATTGAGTTTGCTTGTCAGATGGTTCCAAAAGTTGGATCACATGACCTTGGGACACAGTAACGGTAATAAATATGAACCAGTTGCCAAGCATCTGTATTGTGATCATGAGACCGTGGGGGATAGTGCAAAAATCGTAGCTGTGAAAATGGTCATAAGTCACTTTTTTCAGAGTCGTTGTGACTTTGAATGGTCACTAAATGAATTGTTGTAAGTCGAGGACTACCTATATTACAGAGGGATCTCCCCAGACTGCCAGCTTTAGCCTGGGAATAGACAGATAAGTTTCTGTAGAGCTTAAGGGTGGGGGGGGGTCATTTCTGGACCTCTTGTGACTGTGCAAAAATTCGAGTCTAATTCTGTGCTTGAGGCCTCTTTTCCTGCTTGGTTGGGTGCTTCCAGACAGATACATAGATTAAGACCAGAGGGAATGCAAAAGAAGCCATTGTGATTTACCAAACCTTCATCAGACAGTGCTCAATTAGTGACATAGTCAGCTAAGGCCACGGCATGCCAGCAACCGGGCTGCACAAACAAGCAAAACCCCGTCCACGGGATGCAGACAGCACACAAAACCACGCCCCCCCCAGTCCACGGAAAAACCTCTCTCCACATAACCGGTTCCTGGTGCCCAAAAGGTTGGGGACTTCTGAGCTAAGGCACTAGAGAAACATTTAGAAAATGTGTCCTAGGCTTATGAACGCAAAGAGGAACAGACTGCTAATTTAATGCAGAGGGAAAGAGATTTCCAACAATTGTCTGTTTAGGAAACAGTAATTAAAGATGCTAATGGGACTGTGTGAGAATAATGAAATAGAAATTAACTGTGGGTATGGTAAACATTGCATTGGAAACAGTAGAGGGTGGGTAGTGAAGTATAGCTAATCCTATTGTAGCATTACCTGCGATAGTACATAAACATATGTGGGTTCCTCCTTTTAATTCTTAATTTGCCACTAGTGAAAAACTAGTAACAACAAGCCCGTGTGAATAATGTGGGGTCCTGCCCATGTTTTTACCCTATTTGGGTTCTCCCACTAGCAGTGCTACCCCAAGAAAGTATGGTGCCAGCAATTCCAAGCAACATTCTAGCTGAGGTTGCAACAGCCTAAGGAAACCTCTATCGTTTCTCACAGACTAGGATTTCCCAACCTTGGCAACTTTAAGATGCGTGGACTTCAACTCCCAGAATTCCTCAGCCAGCTGTGTTGGCTGGGGGAATTCTGGGAGTTGAAGTCCACACATCTTAAAGTTGCCAAGGTTGGGAAATCCTGTAAATACAGATCTTTTAGATCCCAATTACAAAGTTATTTATTCTTGGATGATTCTTTGGGGCAAATAGTAAGTAAAGTCAAACAAAGAAAGCAATTTCTTAATATATGCAAACCAATTTGAACATTTTTGGAGTTAAACCTTTTTTAATTAGCTTAACCATAATTTGTATTTTCTTACTCAGGTATCATAAATTGCAACAGGATTGCAGTATTACTGTATGTATAGCATAACATAAGACAGATAAGGCATTTTGATTATTCTTTCAGGGTGGCAATCATCCAGCCTAAGTTCGCCTGAAGCTAGATGTGAACTATAAAATTGGCACTAGCTACTTATTATATATTGAATATTATTATATTGAATAATATATGCAAAATGTTCATGGAAATGGCAGAACCTATAACTGAAATAAGTGTATGAATGTGTGAATGACTGATGAGTCATTCAAAACTGTAGCAAAAGGAAGAAAAAAAAAGAAAAGATCTATAATTTAAAAGCAATCTGTGGTTAGGAAAAAAAATATATTTCACAAAAAGCAACAAAACAGAACCGCACATGCTATGAAAATCTATTTCACTGAAATCAGTTGGATACTCAATTCAATAATAAAACTATCTTCATATTGCACGGAAGGTCAGGCATGGCGCAGACTACCTGAAACTCAGCCATAATTCCAATTGTCACGTTTCCCAAAATGAAAGCAATAAATTACCAGAGCTTCTCTCTCTCTCTCTCTGTCTCTCTGTCTCTCTCTGTCTCTCTCTGTCTCTGTCTGTCTCAGAGAGAGAGAGAGAGAGAGAGAGAGAGAGAGAGAGAGAGAGAGAGAGAGAGAGAGAGAGAGAGAGAGAGAGAGAGAGAGAGAGAGAGAGAAATCAATGTTGTCTCTTCACTATCCCATATCCCCTGGAGAGAATGAAAGACATGTTTATGTTTTGAGCGAAGAACAGAGATTTGAGATACAGCCTGAAAATCAGCTTTTGTTTCCTTTGCTTTCACCGAAGATGAATACAGGAGCGTTTCTGTTAGCACAGGCTCTCTCAGCTTCTGTCTGGTCTGATCTCTCCAATCTGACTCCAGGAGTAGACGTGGTATTATAGAGTGACATATAATCATACATTTCTCTGCATAAGAGTATTGTTAGCCGGCTGATAGGCATCCACTGAAAATGTGCTCTCGGCTCTGCACAATGAGCAGTTATAGTCCCTGCACCTATAATTGGGACTTTCCTGGTATGGTGGGAGGGCAGCAGTTAAAAAGAGGGGGATGGGAACGCTCTGGAGTGATGGATTCGCTCTTGTTTCATTTTAGCCACTTCCAGTATCTGCACGGAGAACAGTTATAGTGAGGAAAAACAGCAATTTCAGAGGAGAAGTGATAGGCCATTGTCCCCGGATGATTAGAATGGTAATCAATACAACACAGAGAGAAGGAAATTAATACATTTCCTGAAGATTTTAAGACCGGTGGGATTTCAAAAAGCGGAGAATCCAAGTCTCTGTCTGTATCTTCTACGTTTGGGCAAACATGAACCCTCATACCCAGTACCACTCTTTTTTTTAACCTTGATTTAAAGAGCAATACCGTAAAAGCTATCAGTAAAGGAAAGTCAAGTCAGTGAAAAATCTTATTAAAGGCTAGACAGAAGTGTAGGGGGGAAAAAACAAGTGCCCGAACCAAAACTTTCAAACTACCAAGATCCCTGAAGCCAAGCAAGACACTTTAACAAGTTGCTTAGCCTTTTGCAGATTCTAGCTCATAAATTACCTTAAATTAGTACTATTATTTTTAAACAGGCACTAGGAAGTAACTAACCATAAAAGCCAATTAGTGCTGACTTCCAGTTAATATTCTGCTTTATAAGCGCTACAAGCTATAAGCAGAAAACCTAACCCATATTATGATCGACATTTGACATCATTACTAGTCAGCATTTATTATACAACTATAGGTAGTCCTTGACTTATGACCGACTGCTTAGCAACTGTTTGAAGTTATGACAGATTCCCTCCACAAAAGCTACTAACTACCCAGTTCTGAAGTCTGCCCCCTTGCAGTCACATGACCACACTTTGGGAGCTTGGCAACTGGCCCACATTTACAGCTGTCTATGGTGCCTCCCCATCACATGACCACGATTATTTATTGATAAAATTTATTTGCCTCCCATCTCATATCCAACAACTCTGTGCAGATTACCCTTTTTTCCCCAGAAACCAATGTTTAATTCCTGTTTCTGGAAAAAAATATTCCATAGTAAACAATAGTTTCGTTTAATATCCATAGTGTTCACTTAACAAACCACAATCGTTGCTTTATGTTTATGGCATTTGCTTAACAACCACCATGAAAGAGGTTGTAAAATGAGGCCTGGTCACGTGATGACTTGTTTTACAACCATCATTATTTATGACCGTAATTACTTGGCTAAATTATGGTCATAAGTCAAGAACTACCTGTATGTAGCTTGTAACCTCCTTCAGTGGGTAGAATCTTGGACACTAATCCATCCCTATAGCTCAGGCATGTCAAACCCGTGATGTTACATGATGTCACGAGACGTATCGGGACTGTTTTGCCATTGCCGGCAATGGGTGGGCGCGGCTTCTGGATGACATGTCTGGCCCACGGGCTGGCAGTTTGGCACCCCTGCATAGCTGTTCCGATAAACTTGGCTCAAGCAGACTGTATGGTCTCCACTCTAAATTGGATCATGGGAAATTTTCCTCCTTCAGTTCCACAAGCAAGAATACAGGAAGAGAAAAGAAATGGGTGGATGCCAGCTGTACAACTTTCCAATGTGACGCTTGCAAATAGTTGAGTTTCACTTCGTTTCAGCCATTGCTCCCAACAAAATCTGACATAATTGGGACTGTCCAGATTTCAAATGCAGAATTCCAAACCTACGATTCAAAGCAAAAGCTAGAGAAATTAAGAACTTAAGTACCAGTTGAAACTATTTCACTAAGTACCGGGTTCCATTTGTTTGTAGTCATCATCTCTTTTGTCCACTGAAATTTAGCATTTTTTGCAAATTGCATGGCAGGACAATGTGAGCTAATGAGGGTGGGAGACTGAACCAGGTGAAAAAGAGAGAAAAAGAGTAACCATCTGAGTAAATTAGCAATATGGAGATGATGGAAAACAATGCAGATAAACGGATAGAAGAGAATATGGAGGTACGTCAAGCCATCTATATGTAAATCAGGGTCTTTTTCTTCGGCTTGCAGTCTGGTGGAATATAGTGTGCAGATTATTTGCACACTGAAACAGGTCTCCCCGTTCAAAGTTGGCTTCCAAAAGTTGACACAGAGTGTTTTGGAGAATTTACACGGTCTCTCCAGCTCAAGAATCATCTTTTTGAAAACAGTTTTGTTTTACTTGGGTAAATGGATAGACTTATCAATTTACTTCTGCCAATCTTTCTGGAAGGGTTTACGTTATATCAATGACAGTATAAATGGGAAAGAAGCCAAATATAGAAAAGGATGACTAGCTTAGGTTGTTTTGGATTTCTCTTATTTGCCCTTTATTTTGTTAGCTTGCTCAATGCTGCATTTAACTTCGGGTGATTCTGCAATTTGAGTACATTTTATTAGTTTATCAAAATATAAAATACAGAAATACAAAGAACAAATGAAGATAATGGGAAATTAACGGAAGAGGAAAAAATGTAGGGTAAAGGGGAGAAGAAAAAGAAAAGCATTGACTTCTGACTCCTTTTGGCTAAGTAGAATAAGGTGATAACATACAACCTCAACTTTTTACTTTTACATAACAATATATAATAGCCTAACCTATCTAATCAGCAAAACCTAAAATAAAGTTTCATTTTTTTCCACCTCAAGCACAAAGTCAAGCAGTTTCCAAGCAGAAACAAAATTGTATTTTCTTTAACCAAAGCAATCAATTTAGCCATCTCTGCTAACCCAATCAACGTTTGACTTTGGGTGATTTGGCATACTTTGAATTGTGAGAATTGTATGGTGTATTTCTTCAAGCAGTCACGATAAATGAGGCAGAGAGATAAATGTGGCATCTGAATAACTAAACCAGTTTCCAAGATAGTGCTTTAATTTTGCCATCCTCCTCCTTTCCAGCATGGATTTTTTTTGTGAGGGCCACCTTTTCTTCCATTTTGCTCTTATCAGGAATATATATATATATATATATATATATATATATATATATATATATATATATATATATATATATATATATATATATATATATATATATATATATATATATATATATATATATATAGAGAGAGAGAGAGAGAGAGAGAGAGAGAGAGAAAGATGGATCAGCTGTAGTGGTCAGCTGCCCCTTTTAAAATGGTAATGCTAGAAGCTGCAGAAGTAATGGAGGAAATATCTGAGTGCACAGTGGACTAAGCTAGAGTGAAAGAACAGATAAATGAGATGAATAAATAAGCAAAAAAAAAAGTTTCATTCATGAGCACAGAAGCCAACGGGTGAATCTTTGCGGATTATGTGCCCTGAATGCAGATGTTGGAAATTGCAGTGGTTTCACAGATTGGACATTACTAAGTGCTCTCCTAGGGATTACTGTAAGTCAGCCCTGACTGACCTACACTCTATCTTATCTGCTATTGATTAGCCATAAACAATGTCAC
This sequence comes from Vipera berus, assembly GCF_964194415.1. Classification (NCBI taxonomy): domain Eukaryota; kingdom Metazoa; phylum Chordata; class Lepidosauria; order Squamata; family Viperidae; genus Vipera; species Vipera berus. Next base: position 81,319,275 of record NC_138203.1, read on the forward strand.
TTCTGAGGTAATTACATGTTGCAAATGCACCAGTCCTCAAATGAGTGAATGAAGGAAAGCGGCCAAAACTTTGTCCACAGACTATTTTCAGAAGCTTCCCTCTAAGGACTAGTCCCCCCCCCAGAGAATGGAAAAGTAACTCCTGCCTTTATTACTGTGTTCCTGGTAATCTGAAGAGCCATTTCCTCTTCTTTACAGAAAGATAAAAAGAGACAGATAGTATGTGGGCTGAGGATGCTGCGTTCTGGTCAATAAGACAGGCCACAGAGGTCAATGGCTTTAAGCCAAGCCTTTCTGAGAGGCCTCATAAATGTTCATAGGTAAAGATTTAAAGATGTGCTGTCTGAACCGGAGGAGTGGAAAGGGAAAAAGCCTCAAATCCCTTATTGTAAAGGAGGCCAGCATCTAAAAGCCCCTTAAAAACATTCTTACAGGCCAGTTTCATAGACCGATTTTTTTTAATAAGAAATTGAGCAAGGATGGTGGTGCTGTTAATGAAAATGTAGAAACACCAGAAGGTGAGATCACTGGGGCTATTAGAGAACAAACATTTAACCTGTAATATTTAGAAGCATATACTCAACCCTGTTATATCCCTCCTTTCTTCCTTTGAAAGAATATTTTCACACAAGGCATATAAAACTCCCTTTATTACCACCCTGCAATCCCTTAATTTGGGATAGAGTTGGCATATGTCATTGATGAAATAATCTACACAGTCTGTAACGGCATGCAACTACTGAAGAAATGATTTAATTTTTCTCTGACCTCTGACAAAGTCAAAAGAACCGCAGCTACAGACGTCTTAGGATCATTTACCTGACAACCTACTTTTATTGATGACAGTAATATTTAAGACAATACTAGGCACTCCATTTTGAACCTAGGGTAAATTGACTAGCACTGATGGTGATTACCTAGTTTGGGTAATGAAATGTCTGCAAGAATACAACTAAGCTCAGAGAGTGCCAAGGACCCCTCAAACTGAGATGGCGTCGTGCTATCATATGGTTGAAACAGGTTCAAGAAGAAAGTGCAGTGGCCGAGAGCAATCTGCCATTCTTGTGATAATTTTTATTTTACAATATGGTAAGGGGTGTTGAAAGCATTGGGGTAGATAGATTTTGGAATGGGAAAATGGATTTTCAGGATCAGCATAGGCATTATTTTTGAACAACAGAATCTATTGAAATCTGGGTAATAGTCATTTTTCCGCCAAGAGAATTCCAGTGGAAATTGTAAAACACTTTATTAAGTTTATTTTAACTTTTTTTAAAAAAAATCCCTGATATTTTTCATGTTTGAAGCACATGAATTTCAAATGTGATCATCACCACGTGTAATCTAAAGTTTGAAGATCAAGAGTTTGGTCACCACGATGTAAAAAAGATGTCGAGACTCTAGAAAGGGCACAGAGAAGAGCAACAAAGATGATTGGGGGACTGGAGGCTAAAACATATAGGGAACGGTTGCTGGAATTGGGTATGTGTAGTTTAATGAAGAGAAAGGCGAGGGGTGACATGATAGCAGCGTTCCAATATCTCAGGGGCCGCCACAAAGAAGAGGGAGCCAAGCTATTCTCCAAAGCGCCTGAAAGCAGGACAAGAAGCAACGGATGGAAACTAGTCAAGGAGAGAAGCAACCTAGAACTAAGGAGAAACTTCCTGACAGTTAGAACAATTAACCAGTGGAACAACCTGCCTCCAGAGGTGGTGAATGCTCCAACACTGGAGGTTTTTAAGAAGAGACTGGACAGCCATTTGTCTGAAATGGTATAGGGTTTCCTGCCTTAGCAGGGGGTTGGACTAGATGACCTCCAAGGTCCCTTCCAACTTCTTCTTCTTCTTCTTCTTCTTCTTCTTCTTCTTCTTCTTCTTCTTCTTCTTCTTCTTATTATTATTATTATTATTATTATTATTATTATTATTATTATTATTAATAATAATAATAATAATAATAATTATTATTATTATTATTCCTTTAAAAAGCAACCCTCACAGATTATTTGCTCCCCATTATTATTCCTCTGTTATAGTAATTAGGTACTAGCACCCTGTTCCAAATGGTACTGATATAATCTACTTTCTTGGCCTCATATCTGAATATCTGTGAAACCAACTTAAAGTAAGTCACAGCTTGCTATAGTTTGGTTTTATGGAAAAAAAATGACAAAAATCTCCTAGGGCAATTTGCTCACATAATATGTAGTACTGTGGGAAAAATTGTTTTCACAGTTATGAAACATCTAGAAATGGCATTCTCGTTATGCATGAGTTGTCATTGTTGTATGTGAAATACATCTTTAACAAATTGACTGCTTATCCAGTCAGCTGCCCTTTTCATCTGGATCAAAACCAAACCAAAACATTGATAGGTAGACATTGATCTCAGCAAAAGACATACAATGCAAAATATAGGCATAAGGTGAAATAAATTGCAAAAAGAGACTCAAGATATACAGGTAGTCCTCAAATTATGATTACAACTGAGGCCAAAATTTCTGTTGGCAAGTGAAACATTTTTTAAGTCAGTTTTGCTCCATTTTACGACCTTTCTTGCCACAATTGTTAAGTGAACCACTGCAGTTTGTTAATTTAGTGACCCGTTTGTTAAGTGAATATGGCTTCTCCATTGACTTGGCTTGTCAGAAGCCCACAAAAGTAGATCACATGACCTTGGGACACCGCAATCGTCCTAAATATGAACCGGTTGTCAAACATCTGAATTTTGAACATGTGACCATGAAAAACGGTCACAAGTTCCTTTTTCAGCACCATTGTAACTTTGAACAGTCACTAAATGAGCTTTATAAGTTGAGGACTACCTGTATTGTAGCCTCAGTGAACGGCTGATAAAATACCTTTGTTTACATAAATGTTTGCAATCCTAAGCAAAAACTTAGCAAGTATGTATCCGAACTGCCAGCCTAAATGTTGGAGGTGTGGTTGTGAGGATGCAACGTATTACCATATATGGTGGACTTGTAAAAAAGTCAAAGCTTTTTGGATTAAAATTTGGTGGAGCATGCAGAAGATATTTAAGAAAAAGATAAGGTTTTCTCCACAGTTATTTCTGTTGGGTATCATTACAGATTGTACTGTCATAGATACCAAATTGATATTGAATTTAATTACGGCAGCAAGACTTTTAGTAGCGCAATATTGGAAGAAGGAGGAACTGCCTACTATAGAAAAGTGGACTTTGAAAGTTTCAAACCTGGCGGAAATGGCAAAGATTTCAGCATATTTGAAAGAACAATCGCAACAGAGATACATTGTGGAATGGAGAAGATGGATCGAATATATTCAGAATAAATATGGGACTAAAAAGTTTCATTTAGCATTTGAATAAGTATTAGTTTTATATGATGTATTATTAGTTATTCATTATTTGTTAGTAATTTAGTTATGTTTAAGGGGAGTTAAAGTGCGATAGAATTTAATGTGTCTTTTTTAGTTAGTTAGCATATTTTAGCTTAAGTTTGTAAAGTTTATACCCTGTATTCAGCTCTGGGAAGTCGGGGGGGGGAGGGTAAGGGGGAGGGGAGGGGGAGGGAGGGAGTTTATGTTTTTAAAAATGTATCTTAAAACTTTTCAATAAAAAAAAGAATGTCTGCAAATGCCCTTTGTTAATAAGAATAATTTCTAAGTTCCTGGAGCTATTCCATCTGCATTTTTTGTCTAAGAACCGTGTTCGGAGTTTAGCCAAAAATATCTAACCAAATTCTCCACAATATCCTCTTACTAATTTGCTGGTTTTCTTGGTGCTTCTTATTGGTCCTCCTTTATTTGTTTATTATTTATTTTCTAGTGGCAGTACTTAAAGCGAATCTTAATATTCTCAAATCTGAAAAATGCCACAAAAGACAGTTGGAGAAAAAAAAATTCAAAAACGAGACAGCAAACTGCAGATTTAATTTAAAATGAAAAGGCAGAATGGAAGCAAGAAAATCTTTGACATCAGATTCTTATATATAATTCCTGGCAATTTTGTGCTCTGGTGTTTGAAGATGTCTTGCCCAAATTACATTCCCCCACGCCAGTTCAACTCTACTCCAGGAGAAACCTTGATGGGTTTAATGAGACTTACTCTTACGTGGTGTTACTTACCATCTTTCTAAGATGGAGCAACCAAAGAAATTTGTTTCCATCATCTGCCACCAGGTGACAGTACCTTATTTGCTGAAATGAAGAATCCTCATTTAATCACAAAGTAATCACAAAGATTAATGCCCTGGAGCCCAAACAGACATACAGAGATTCAGTGCGTGTGTGTGAGGGGGAAAATACTGATTTCATGATAGAATTTTTCTTTGGCATCTCACAGTTGTGCATCTCCAGCTGCTGTACCCCACACAATGTTACAGAATTAAAACTATAATTGTCATGACTTTTACCTGGGTGAAACAGCACATCACAGGGAAACAATTTTTTGAACCAAGGTTCCTCAAATGGACTAGCTTACAGAATATGTCCAAAATCCAGGACCCCGTGACTTCCCAAAATTTGGGAAAGTTGTGGCAACTTCAGTGTTACTGGCTTCTGTTGGGCAGCCACTGTGTCATGTGATCTTTATTTTCAGTGTTCTGTATCAGTTTCCCAGCCAGTCTGACAATGCTTCGCTCTCTCACCCAGTCATTTACCTGCCTCCTAAAAAGGGAAGGGAAGGAAGAAAAAAATATCCATGCATCCTTCCTGGCCCATACCACAACCCCCTGCATGCTACCCTGCATGTGCTGCCCCCCATGTTCTTTCCGCAACCCACAGAATACCTCTTAGGCATCCCCTGCACCTTTCCTGTCCTGTGCCATACCCCATAAACCTTCCATAACATGCATGGCCCTCTTGTGTGCCTTCATACATCCTTCCTGACCCATATTACTCTGTGTAAATTCCCTAACCTGTGCAGCACTTCTTGCATATCTCCACACACGCTCCCTGACCTGACTCCTGTGGTATCTCTTTGGCACCTACACACCGTTCCTGAGCTGCATCACCACCCTCTGCATGCCATCCCTGACCTACGTGGCACTTCTTGCACACTTCCAAAAGGCACCTTCCCAATTCACATCATCTACCCAGCATGCAATTCCCAATTGGTCTGCCACCTCTCACACACCTCTGTGACCCTCCACATCCCCTTCTTGACCAGTACCATTAAATTACAGGATGTGTCCAAAATCTGGGACCCGAGACTCCCAAAGAAATGAAATTTGGGAATATTGTGGCTGCTTCAATGCTTCTGGTGACTGCTGTACTGCTGGGCTGCTCCCATGGCCACATGCTCTTCATTTTCAGGGTTCTGTGACAGTTTCCCAGTCGTTCTTGCAATCCCTCGTCCCTCCACCACCCAGCAGCAGCCACTTACTTGCCAGCTGGGAAGAGGGAAGAGAAAGAAACAAATCCAGAGGCCCAATATAACATTTGGAAGAGATGCGGGCAGATACCTTCCTGATTCACTGGAGTATAAGGAGGAGATGTATAGTACAGTCAGACTTCCAAGATTTATGTCTTTATAGCCAATGCCAATAAACCACTTCCTGCGGAGTTGATTTCCTAGTCTGGTCTAGCTAGTAGGGCTGACAAAGGTCCATTTAAGAAAGTTAGTGACATTTCCACTGATTCAATTAGCCATTTTTAACCAAATTTTCAAATTACAATGAAAAGATGTCATTTTCTTTACTTCCTTTCTTTCCCACCCTATGAACTCCAAATTTGTGAAAACAGATAGTTACTGAAAGCCAATTGCCAGAAATAGGAGCATTTATTCCTGTTGTTGTTTTACGACAAGGCAAGCATTCCCAAATCTCTTGTCATTATTTCTAGCGTATCTTATTGCCACAGGATCAATCATTTTTCTCACATTATTGGGGTAGAGAATGCTAATTCTTGTTGTACAGGTAGTCCTCAACTTACGACCACAATGGAGCCCAAAATTTATGTTGCTAAGTGCGAAATTTGTTAACTGAGTTTTGCCCCATTTTACAATTTTTTCTTGTTAAACGAATCACTGCAGTTGTTCGATTAGTAACACGGTTGTTAGGTGAATCTGGCTTCTCCACTGACTTTGTTTGTCAGAAAGTCGCAAAAGGTGATCACATGATCTTGGGGCACTGCAGCTGTCATAAATATGAGTCAGTTGTCATGCATCCAAATGTAAATCACACGACCATGTGGACGCTGCAACAGCCGTAAGTGTGAAAAATGGCCATGTCACTTTTTTTCAGTGTCGTTGTGACTTTGAACTGTGGTAAGCCGAGGACTACCTGTATTCTTGTAATAGTTGCACAATAGAAAGACATATGTTTTGTGGCTTTGTCTCCCTTCATCGCAAGATATGAATGAGAAAAACTGCATTAGCTGATATTTTCTCCAAACAATAGTCTTAAAAACCATAGCAGCCTTCTTCAGATTCAAGAGATGCCAACGGCAGAGTTTTCACACTTGCCAGCTAGAACCAATCACACTTGCAGGATCCAATCTGAGTCGGTCACTGGGACCAAAGGTTTATTTTTCCTGGCTTTTGGGGTCACGCTGGAGCCCATCATCAGGAAACCTCTCTCTCTCTCTCTCTCTATTCTGGAGAAGGAGAAGTTTCCTGATTATGGGATCCAGCCCAAGTCCGAAAACTTGGAAAGAATAAACCTTCGGTCCCAATGACCAACTCAGATTGGAGCTTGCAACATGATTTTAGGGCACCTATATTCAGCTTCAAATCCTGCTTGACTCCATGCAGCCATATCTGATTTTACTGTGATAGAATATTTTTCCTATTTTTTTTAAATTGATTAGTGGTCTTAAAGTGACCTAAGTATTAGGGCCTACAATTAAATTATGAATATTCTTTGAATACCACACAATTTCCTTTCCCAGAATTCTGTGATCATATTATGCATTGTTGTGCATATGTGTGCATTTTGTTGCAGGGATTATTTTGATCCTAGACTGTCAGGCTTAGACTGAACTGCGAATGCACGTGACAGAAGCAGCAAAGTTGAATGGCGATGACGGTCAGTTGGATTTTAAATTAAGAGGTGATATTGAATGGGGTGGACCATTACATAACTTTGTAATAAAAATACTGTTGTTGTGTTTTTTAAAAAAAAATAATAATAATAGCATATTGCTTCTCAATAGAAGGCTTCTTGAGCTACAAATCACTTGTGGTATTTTCTGTTGTATACCCAGCTGTTTTATCGTTTTCAATAGCTTGAAGAATGAAAGCTCTCTGTAATTTTAAGTTGCATAAAAATGTCCATTTTTATCTAGGCACTATCCTCCCCCACCAGCTTTCCTCTTTTATGTGCTACGTGGCAGTTGAGGCCTTTTGCTTTTTAGTCTACTGGCTTGTGAACTATTTACAAATAAATATCAGTTTATATTTGAGCACAGCTGGTGATAGGTGCAGTTGCAACATCTGTTAATTGAAGGGTTTGGACCAGCTGCTGCAGGCTTTACAATTTCTAGCTCATCTAAGAGTTGGAATTTGTTAAGCACTGAGTCAGCTTTAAATAAGGAAAACAATTACCGTGTTTTGAGGCTGTGTAAACCATTAGAAGGGACACGGTGGCTCAGTGGGTTAGGACACTGAGCTTGTCGATCAGAAGATCGGCATTTTGGCGGGTCGAATCCCGAGTGCCGCGTAACAGAGTGAGCGCCTGTTACTCGTCCCAGCTTCTGCCAACCTAGCAGTTCGAAAGCACGTAAAAATGCAAGTAGACAAATAGGGACCACTACGGTGGGAAGGTAATAGCGCTCTGTGCGCCTTTGGTGTCTAGTCATGCCGGCCACATGACCATGGAGACGTCCTCAGACAAGCGCTGGCTCTTCGGCTTTGAAACGGAGATGAGCACCGGCCCCTGGAGTTGGAAACGACTAGCACACATGTGCGGGGGAACCTTTACCTTTAAACCATTAGACCTCTTAAAGAAAGAGGAGAAAGGATCTTGAAGGAGTTGTTGGAGGAAACATTTTAAATAGTCCCCCTTTTTATCTGAAATTAAAGGCAATAAATGTTGGGTTTAGCACGCGAATGGTTTATGTAGAAATGGCAGAAATATCCAAGAGAGAAAGATGGTAGAAAAAGCTGAGGGGAGTGGGTGGAGAGATTACTTCTCCCCTTTTAGTCTCCTGTGCCAAAAAAAGGTTCTGGTATTTTTGGGACTTCCTGGAAGGGTGGAAGAAAGAGAGGTGGGGATTTCAAGAGAAATCAATAAAAATCACCGTCCCAAAAATCCCGGTCTTTAAGAATGGATGTAGATTTCTGTTGTGCTGGAGGTTTACTGCTAATCTAGGAATATTGAGGAATAGATTCTGGAGTTATTGGGGATTTTTTTTATCTTCCTCAAAGTAGTTTTTGGTTTCATGTTATAAATTGGAGAAAAATATATAAAAAAGTGGGAATAGTCTCTGGCGACAGGTTTATCGCTTAATTGAAACAGGTGTTTAGTGGCAAGATAAAATTCTTTGGCATATTTAATTTGCTCCTGAGATTTCTTATTACTTATGATATATAACTTATGTTAGCTGAACATTTTACCTCAGCCAAACAATTTCTTTCTTATGTGCTGTGTCTCATCTTGTTAAAAAATAAATTAGATAATGCCAGATTTTCTATCACTTTTGATTTTTGTATCTCATCAGTCCAGATATCAGATAGAGCAGCAAAACAAATAGTGATCCTCTGCCGGTTGTATTGACACCAAATCCAATTCACACTAGGAAATACTAGAACAATCAACAGTTAACTAAGAGTATACCTAGAGTATAGCAAAATAAAAGCAATAAGAAAGCCACTTTAATGGGGAAAAAACATGAAGTTGTTGCAAAAAGTTAGCTACTTATTTATTTAGTTACATATGGCAGCCTTCGTCAACTGCATGCACAGATACTACAAAAAATTCAATTAAAACTGAACATGAAACAGATGGGCAGAAATACTACAAAACAGTTAAGAACAGTGTTAAATTAGAGAGAGAGAGAGAGAGAGAGAGAGAGAGAGCGAGAGAGAGAGAGAGAGAGAGAGCACATCAGAGAGCATCAAAAGCCCACTAGCACAAAAACAATGTTTTCTGCAAATTTAAAGCAAAAAAAGAAAAGAGTCAATGTAACATTCTCCAAATTTGCCTCAAATCTAATATAACATGTTCTACAAAGCATATTTCTGTTGTCTCACCTGTGTTTATTGTTTCTGAATTGCTAATGGCATATTCAAAACATATTCTTATCCATGTAATAAACATTCTTGGTCAACCTGAATCTAAAAAAAAAAAAGAAGAAAAATGTTTATTTTTAAGACACGGAAAATTCAGATAGCGATATTTAGAGCAGGGTGACCAATCTTGGCAACTTTGTTGGCTAGGGAATTCTGGGAATTGAAATATACAAATCTTAAAGTTGCCAAGGTTGGACACCTCTGATTTAGAGCATCTTATTGCCAATCAGGAACTTATTTGAGTTACTGCAAGGGCAATTTGGATTGTCTAAAATTTCAGAATAGCAGTGTATTCCATTAAAGTATCTTTTGATTTCACAGTTTGGCTCAGACGCACCAATAGCCTCGAAATATCCTGAATTACAATCAGTTTTGAAAAGTACTTTAGGTGAGTCTCATTAGTTATATACAAGACTTTTGTTCACTCTGAAAAGCAAGAGTAAGAAGTCTAGAATTAACATTGGGAAGTGTCCATCCATCCATCCATCCATCCATCCATCCATATTATTTCTGTTTATATATGGTGTTATTTTGCTCTGCAATACAGGTAGTCCTCAACTTACAACCACAATTGAGCCCAAAATTTCCATTGCTAAGCAAGACTGCTCTTAAGTGAGTTGCACCCCATTTTATAACCTCTTTGCCATAGCTGTTAAGTGAATCACTGTAGTTGTTAAGTGACTCATGTAGCTGTTAAGTGAATCTGGCTTCCCGCATTGACTTTCTTGTCAGAAGCCGGCTGGGAAGGTTATAAATGGTGATCAGATGACGCTGGGACACTGCAACTGTCATAAATACACGCCAGTTGCCAAGTGCCCAAATTTTGATCACCTAACTATAGGGATGCTGCAATGGATGTAAGTGTGAAAACCAGTCGTAACTCATTTTTTTCCAGTGCAGTTGTAACTTTGAACAGTCACCAAATGAATGGTTGTAAGTTGAGGACTACCTGTAGTGAAGCAAATCTTGCTTGGTCATGTCTGTAAGGGTTTTTTTTCCCAAGGAAGCCAAAACGTCAATAAAGGTTAAACATTAGCAATAGCATTTAGACATCTACTGCTCCACAGTGCTTTGCAGCCCTCTCTAAGCAGTTTACAGAGTCAGCGTATTGCCCCCAGCAATCTGGGTCCTCATTTTACTGACCTTGGAAGGATGGAAGGCTGAGTCAACTTTGAGCTGGTCAGGATTGAATTCCCGGCAGTCGACAGAGTTAGCATGCAATACTGCATTCTAACCACTGTGCCATCATAGCTCCTACCATTAACAGCTGTATGAAACCTGATACTAAGTGACTGCAGTGCACAATTGTTTTAACCCCTTCCCCAAGGAAGTCTGAATTCACCATTTTAATTTCTTTGGCATCAGTGGGAGCTTCCAATGCTAATTCTCCAAGTGAAAAAAATGCTGTGCAGGATAATAATAATAATAATAATAATAATAATAATAATAATAATAATAATAATAATAATAATAATAATAATAATAATAATAATAATAATAATAGTTGGAAGGGACCTTGGAGGTCATCTAGTCCAACCCCCTGCTCAGGCAGGACAAATGGCTGTCCATTCTCTTCTTAAAAACTTCCAGTGTTGGAGCATTCGCCACTTCTGGAAGCAGGTTGTTCCACTGGTTAATTGTTCTGTCAGGAAGTTTCTCCTTAGTTCTAGGTTGCTTCTCTCTTTGATTAGTTCCATCCATTGTTTCTTGTCCTGCCTTCAGGTGCTTTGGAGAATAGCTTGACTCCCTCTTCTTTGTGGCAGCCCCTGAGATATTGGAACACTGCTATGTCACCCCTCGCCCTTCTCTTCATTAAACTACACATACCCAATCCCAGCAACCGTTTCTTATATGTTTTAGCCTCCAGTCCCCTAATCATCTTTGTTGCTCTTCTCTGTACTCTTTCTAGAGTATCAACATCTTTTTTACATTGTGGTGACCAAAACTGAATGCAGTATTCCAAGTGTGGCCTTACCAAGGCATTGTAAAGTGGTATTAATACTTCACTTGATCTTGATTCTATCCCTCTGTTAATGCAGCCTAGCACTGTGTTGGCTTTTTTGGCAGCTGCAGCACACTGGTGGCTCATATTTCAATTTGTCCACTAGGACTCCAAGTCCCCTCTCACAGTTACTATTATTGAGCAAGGTACCACCTATACTATACCTGTGCATTTGGTTTTTCCTGCCTAAGTGTAGAACCTTACTTTTTTCACCACTGAATTTCATTTTGTTAGATAGCGCCCAGTGTTCAAGTCTGTCCAGATCTTTCTGTATCTTATGCCTGTCTTCTGGAGTATTGGCTATTCCTGCCAGCTTGGTGTCATCTGAAAATTTGATGAGTTCCCTGTTATTTACTGGGTTCTTTGCAGCAAGCAGGAGACGAGGCAAGAGAGTTCAGGCAGGAACATGCTTTATTGAATGCAGGAACTGAACTGTTAACCAAGGTTTCTATGCAGCTATTTATACTGCTGGCCACTAGGTGGCGGCCAATAGGTTTGAAGTAGCCTATTGCTGCCTTAGAGCCAACCAATGGTGGTCCCGGAGACTGCTTGTCTGAGGAGCCAGCGAGTTACCCAACTCCCTGATTAAGCAATCTCACACAGCAATCAAGACACGTGGTACAGTTCAAGTAAATAGGCCCAATACATTACATTCCCCATCTATCCCCTTGTCCAAATCGTTGATGAAGATGTTGAAGAGCACTGGGCCCAGAATCTTCCATCTCTAAAATTTCCAGGACTGGGCCTTACAGATACAAATTTTACTTACTGTCATTCACACTCGATCATAGAGCAGGACACATGTGCCTAACTTTGGGGAGGTGTCCAAGTTCAATGCCCTTCCCAGATCAAAAATGGTGTTTTTTTTTTGCTTTACTTTCTTCCCTCCCAGCAAGACAAAACGTTTTCTTCACAGTACATCCAAGCTGTTTTAAAGAGAGATAGGGCAGAGCATTGCAATTTGACAGCTTGGTGGAGTGGGGGGAGAGAAGACCAAAAAGGTTGGAAGAGAAAGGAGGGAAAAAGTGCCAGGAAGTGAAACGAGAGAGAGAGAGAGAGAGAGAGAGAGAGAGAGAGAGAGAGAGAGAGAGAGAGAGAGAGAGAGAGAGAGAGAGAGAGAGAGAGAGAGAGAGAGAGAGAGAGAGAGAGAGGAGATTCAGAAATGCACATGTGGGTTCCTAGAAGACATCTTGCCCAAGGCCTTGTTTGTCCTGGCAACATTACTGCAAATCTGAGAACATAAGATAACTCATCTCTGCGTGGAGAAGAAATAGAACTAAGATCTCTCCGTTTTATTAGAAGTAATAGGCTGATGTTATTTGTCAAAGTATACTTTCCAACAGGAGAACTACAGAAATATAAGGACTTGTGGATGTGGGGCAGGTGAATAGGACATCCCGTGGCTTTGCAAAACAAGGATAATTATACTGCACAGTAATTGGGTGAAATTAGCTATAGTATCCAAACCTGCACATGTTTTCTCAAAAGCAAATCCCATCCTTTATTCTGTGGCAATTGCTCACAGGTAGAGCTGTGATTTTTAGATGGAGCCTAGTGATTGGTCTCTACAACTAAAAAAGAAAACGTTTACTGAGCAATAATGATATTACAGTACATCGCGTTAATTTCTATAAAGTAACTAAATCACCAAAATTACTTTCTCGTCAATAACAGTTTGCTGGAGCACGATGGGCACTAGACTTTCCAATAGGCTAACAATAACTTGGAAAAAGATTTTATTTACCTCCTCACCCAGATGTTAATCCACACATTTTAATCCTATTAAGAGGATAAGCAGAAATCTTTACGAACAGTAAACAGCGTGATTAGGGAAAAATCTAGCCTGTCTGTTCTGAAAATATAACCAGCCATGTGGCTGTGCTATGAGTCAAGCCAGAGAAAGAAATTTAAATTTGAATAGAACGAGATGAAATTTATTGTATTTAAAGAAGTAACAAGTTGAAAATATGCATGAATTAATAAGAAAGAGATGAGAGAAGTCTGAACAAAATAAGTCCGTCTCTTCAAGAGGCAGATGCCCCTTCTGAAATAAATCTGAAAATACTATACGGGTATTTAGTGACCATTCATAGCTACAACGACATTGAAAAAGTGATTTACAAAAGGTAAATTTCAACCGTTCCAGCATCTTCCCAGTCACATACTCAAAATTTGGGCGCCTGGCAACCAGCATGTATTTTATGATGGTTTATTTAAATGATGATTGCAGCACCCCAGGGTCATGTGATTCCCATTGCTGTTTTCTGACAATGGGTAAGCTGGATTTGTTTAATGACCATTTAACTGCAGTGATTCGCTTAACAACTGTGGCAAAAAGTGGTCATAAAATTTGGCACAACTCACTTAATAGTCGCCTTACTTAGAAACAGAAATTCTTGCCCCAATTGTGGTCATTAAGTCAAGGACTGCCTTTATAGTAGGTATTTCAAACTTGGCAACTTTTAAGTTCTTAAGAACTTTTAAGACTTCGACTCCCAGAATTCCCCAGCTAGGATGATTCAGAGAAAGAACGTTTCTTTTGATAATTTCCATAAGTGTGTAGGCTCTACAGTGTCTAATTAAAAGATAATTTGAATCACTCAGAGCAAATCTACACAGATGAAGTTCCATTGTTATTAGCAGTCATTCCCACTCATGTTTTTCCTTCCAAGGCATGGGGATGCCCTATTGTGTGTATAGGATGCAATGGGTAATTTGTTGTGATTCAGTGTCAGCCTGTGCTCCCAGCAGCTGAGTCCGATGAATCTGAGGAGGAGGAGGAGGGGTTTGGAGAGCCTTTGGTGTCAGAGGGAGGCTCTGATGCACTGCAGGACTCTCAGCCTGGCCCCTCCAGTCATGTTCCTCATGAGGCTCAGCTGTGTGAGTACGAGGTGTCGGACTCAGAAGAGTCACAGCTGAATCTGTTCGGAGACGCTAGAAGCAGAAGGCAATCCAGCAGAGCAGAGCAGAGCAAATCAATGAGGCAACTCAGTGAGAGGAGGAGAAGGCAGTGAGAAGCCACGCCTTGGGACTGATAATAAAAGGGGAAGGTGTGGGCGGGGCTGGTTGCTGAAGGCAACCGTTTGGAGACATTCTAAGAGAATCCTGGTTTGTTCTTGCTACTTCTATTTAACTCTTGTCTGTTGACTCTTGTTTGATATTTTGATTCATTTATTGAAGTAAATATTTTTTGTTTGAACTGTAAATAAATTTGGGTTGGGTTTTTCCAGCCTATTGACTGTAAAAAGGAAAAAGGGGTTGTCCCTGACACACAAACAGGGCCGGTCGTAGGCTGGAACAGAACATAATTTGAGAAAGAGAAACTGAGAATGTTGGGCTGTCAACTATAGTTTGAAGGGCTTCTTGGCGAGGCATTTCTCCTCTTTTGAGATCCAATAGGGAGCAGCAGTTTTGTTTTCCAGAAGGAAAGCGTTACTTACCTTTACTTACATTGAACAGTTACAGTTATATCAAACATTAGGGAAAGATTATAAAAATTAAGGGATCCTCTAGGACCCAGCTACACCTTGGTAGCTCTTCTCAGCCCTTAAAGGAATGAGGGGGACATACACCTCTTGCTCTTTTTGGTAACTTGAATATTGTAATACACAAGCATGTCTTATTTCATCTCTGTGTGTCAATGCACTAGCAAGCATTGCAAATAAACCTGATAGTTCTACAGTGGAATCAGGTGGGAGATCTCTGAAGGTTAATTGGCTTTCTGCTCTTCTTGAACCAGAACGATCCTCATGTTTGAAAGCCGAACAAAATTATATGGCAATTATACCTTTGCACCGCAGGCAAAGAATCTAGAGAATCACTCCAGAAGCCTTTTAGGTGATCTTTCAACTATTTAAGGAATAGACTTCTCTGACAAATGATTTATAGGAAATGCTTCAGTGGGGAATGATGGTAAATCATACCTTAGGCTTTGCTGGTTATGAGCTTCAAAGAGCTTAGAGTTTTAAATCAACAGGTGGTTTGGTGCTACGCCTATGCAGTTCAGAAAGATTGCTATGCTTCAGTGGCCTTATTTATAACTCAAAAGGTTTCATATTGTTGTCATTTGGGAATACTAATACAGTATTAAAACTGGCTCAATCTGAGCACCTTTTCTGAAACATCTACAGATGTTTTTATTTTGTTTTATTATTCGGGTCCTTACAATTTCTGGACATTTCAGGCAACTTTTAGGGTAAGAATTTTCAACCTGTAAACTCAGACACTAGGAGCTTTTAATTTTTTTTAATGAAAATAAACAGAGCACTTAAAATATAATATATTCAGGCGGTGGGGGGGAAACCTAAAGTATTGCCATGATCCAATGGAGATAAATATTCAGCCTGGGCTTGGAGACCACAATTCACTAATCAATACTTGGCCAACCCATACCAGGCTTTTAATTTTTGATATAGATATCATATCCCATTAGAATAGTAGACCCCATGCAGTAGATGATCAGCAATAATGCTAAAATGGTACATTTCTAGAAATCCAATATTTATGTTGTTGCTTTAACTAAATGTCTATGGAAAACTAATCACTTTGATAAATACAATACTTTTTCTGTTTTGTAACGTTCTGTTTGTTATGATTTCAGTGCTGATTGTTGTGTTTTCAATAAATGTCTTTTCAGGGATGAAGGTAAAGCAATAAAGAGATTTATAGCCAGTTATTTTCATGTACATCTTACTATTTAATCTATTAAGGGCATTATAGACGAATTCAAATGTTTTAAAACATCTGTGTGAACATATGTATCGAAGACAGTAATAATTCTATCAAAACTTAGGAAAATGATAAACAGTTTGCAAATATATTTACCCCCCCTTCTCTCCCTCCATGTCTCTCTCTCTCTCTCTCTCTCTCTCTCTCTCTCTCTCTCTCTCTCTGTGTGTGTGTGTGTGGTGAAATGGCCAAGCTTACTGGATGGAATGATAAAGGTCTACAAACTCTGTGCTGATTAAGGATCTCAATAAAGAATTGATTTTTATTTTTTTTATTTTATTTTAATTCCATTTATATCCCGCCCTTCTCCGAAGACTCAGGGCGGCTTACAAGCTTAGCAGTAGCCTTCATTCTATGTATATGCCTGCTTATTAGGGCTTTCACACACACCCCAAGCGGCATTATTACAAAGTCAGCTTATTGCCCCCAACAATCTGGGTCCTCATTTTACCTACCTCGGAAGGATGGAAGGCTGAGTCAACCTTGAGCCTGGTGGGATGCGAACCTGCACTAATTGCAGGCAGCTGGTGTTACTTAAGGAGGCATTAGCCCACTGCTCCACCAAGGCTTTTGTATCCGTTCCCCTTTTTTCAGAAGCTCTCTGGATCTTTACACCTGCCGGCTGCACAGTTGGTGTTTTCTGTTGCCACTACCTTTCTTCTAGATGGCATCTTACATGAACCCTACTATGAGAGTTCCCAGACCTCATGCAGCCCTTTTGGAGATTAAAAGGCAAAAATACAAAGTGTAAGAGTGCAGACCTCTGGCTGTGTGCACCACAGAAGTGGGTGATCAGGTGATTCAGCTCTTCCTGTTATCCCTGAGTGCTAGACCAGTCCCACCACAAAGGTAAACACAACCAAACTTTATCTCAAAAGAATAAATGGTAAATTCAGTAAGAGTGTTTATACTTCAATTATCAAAATGTAAATAGAGAATGCATTCTAGAGTTTGTCTAGTTTGTGATAAAACAGATGATTGAAGGAAACAGAAAATGCAGTGCTTCGGACGGAAATAAATGGATGCTTTAAAGACAATATTATTTCATGCATAGCCCAAGGAAGAGATTGCGTACAACCCTTGAACCGCAGAGAAAAGTAAAATTCAGTTAACTTAGCACCACACATACACACAAAAAAAGTCTAATACAAATTCCTGACTTAACCAGTAACCCGTTTCTTAAGAATACCAATAATCTGAAATTGAAGTATTTAGGGGTAGTCCTCGACTTACTAGCACAATTGAGCCCAAAATTTCTGTTGCTAAGTGAGAAATTTGTTAAGTGAGTTTTGTCCTATTTTACGTTCTTGCCCATGTTGTTAAGTGAATCTGGCTTCTCCATTGACCTTGCTTGTCAGAAGGTCGCAAAAGGTGATCACATGACCTGGGACACTTCATAAATATGAGCCAGTTGCCAAGCATCTGAATGTTGATCATGTGACCCTCAAGATGCTACAGTGGTCCTTAAGTGTGAAAAAAATGGTCATAACTCATTTCTTTTTGGTGCCCTTGTAATGGTCACTAAACAAACTGTTGTAAGTCGAGAACTACATGTATCAATAATCTGAAATGGAAGTATTTAGTCCTCTGCTTCATTTACGTGAACTTTCTCAGGTCTAGAGGGAATTCCATTTTAGGTAGAGGTTGCTGAAGGGTTGGCCTGGAGTGTCATCAGAGTCAGAGGGAGGCTCTGAGGAGCTACAAGATTTACTGTCTGACAAGGAGCCTGGCCCCTCTACTCGCGCTCAGGCTGAGACACAGCTGTGCTGGGAGTCTGAGGGGGATAGTGATGACTCACAGCTGGGTGATATCCAGGACGCTCATAAATGCCGGCAAGCAAAGAGAGTAGGACAGAGGAATGCAATGGGGCAGCTCCAGAGGCCAAGGAGCAGACATTAGGAAAGCCATGCCTTGGCTGCATAATAAAAGGGGAGGTGTGGGAGGTGCTGGTTTCCGAAGACAACCGTTTGGGTTAAGAATCAAGTTGCGATGAACTGTGTTTGTTTTCCTCAGGTCTGTGAGTAATAAAAGGGGTTTGGGTTTGTCCTGCGGCATCTGCCTGCTTGATTTGAACTTAACAAGGAGCTCAAGTAGGCTGGGACAGAACAATGGGTGAGAATTATATCTGAACCTGTCCTACATGTAGACTAGGCAGCTGTGAATGTCAGAGTTTTCTTCCTGCACATTCACAGCAATATAGAGTACAATATAAGTCTAACAAAATACGATTCAGGTTCTGCAGTCTTCAGCCGCTGTAGATTTATAATAACTTTACATTTAATAGAAGATATTAGATTCCATGGTAGTTCAATACTATTTTCATAGAACCGTCTTATTTATGCCTATTCAGAGGAAATTATGAAAGGAAGACATTTTAAAAGCCTAATAACAAATCATTTAAGATGTTGGTCTACCCTACTTTCATACATAAACACTCACATACTCAGTGCTTTTTTTGTAAAAAAAAAAAAAAGGTGCCGGAACTCACATCTTCTTAATCTTTTATTTACCTTTCGTACCTAGTCAATCACTGTATACACATCCACACACGTCAATTGTGTAACGAAGCATAATGGTCGCCACCCGCAGTAAGCACTCAGCGCGTGACGACACGACCAATCACAAGCTGAGCAGTGCCACAAGCCGAGCAGCTGGACAAAGTATGCATGCATTGGAGTCAACAAACAAACAGCCCGCATGCACTGTTTTAATGATTTTGCCACCGACCTGCTACACTCGACGGCAATTCAAGTCCACGTGGACCAAATATCAAATTTTCAGAAGTTACTTTTAAAACTTGGAAAATCTGTCAAAAAATGGTGCCGGAACTCTGTTCCGGTGAGTTCTATGACAAAAAAAGCACTGCACATACTCATTCACTTATACACACAGCTGCACCCGCAACCACAGCCATAGCCACAGCCACAGCCACAGACAAACAAAACAAGGAGCTAAGATATCATAATACAATTCAAATATAAAATATGATTAACCGCTAATAGAGAGTGGGTCTCTATGCTGTCACATAAAGCTAATAATTGAATTCACAGCTGTTTAAACTACCAAGCATGTACCTTGTATTCACACTGCATGAACTCCTTCTATTCTGGCAATAAGAAAAAAAAGGTATTCAGGATACTGTATGGCCAAAATCCTTTCATGCTTTCATGGATTTTGAATTAGTTTATTAAATGTTTAATGAAACTGGTATTCCAGACTTTAATTAAACTCAGCGGCATGATAATATGTCACCGAAAGACACCTACAGCATATTTTCTCAAGGTGCTTTTATGGATGAACTATTTTTATGTCTTTTACAGCCTAAGAGAAAATACCTCAACAAAAGTACAACTGCTATTCTTAAATGGATTCCTTTGTGAGATCTGAATCTCTGTACAGTATGTAAATACTTTGCTGTAGACAGTACAAAAAGTATGGTATATAGTAGAGATTAATTAGTCCCTTGGACAGAGTTCATTCCATGCTCTAGATGCAAACAGGAGATTTATACTAGTAATGAAAATTAAATTTGGCTGCAAAGACCAAGCAATCTGGTACAAGTAAATTTAATCGTTCTACCAACAGCACAGATTTCAGGGAAACAGAAGCTATCCACAGTCTGTTCATTTATATGACATTTTTGATAGTAAATTGGGCAGAGCAGTTGTACAATGTTACAGAAAAAGCTATAACTGCAAAAAGGTGCAACCTTTTTCTTTTTTTTCTTTTTTTTCCAAAACCCCCCTGTATTTAGTGACTTTCCTAAATTAAAACAATATGCCCCTCGCCCACTTTGTTTGCAATTTTCATGATGAGGCTAAATTTGTTGCCACTAATATATGTAAATCCTCCCATAGAAAAAAAGCCTGGAAACATTGTTCATCTGTCTCTCTAATGTTGGAGACTTCAGAAAACTTTCATATCATTTCATAGTCCAAAGAACTAGAAATTGCTTAAAATGTGGAGTCCCAAAGGTGCTTTTTTTCAAAAAGCAACTGGACTTTGTTTTCCCTTGAAGATGTTTCGTTTCTCATCCAAGAAGCTTCTTCAATTTGTGAGCTGGATGACTTAGACTCTCCATAGATATTTATAGGTAGCCTTCAACTTAAAACAGTTCATTTTTAGTGACTTAGGACCATGTTTCACATTTACCACCATTGCAGCATTTCCATGATCATGTGATCAAAATCCAGACTCTTGGCATCTGACTCATATTTATGATGGTTACAGTGTCCCAGGATCATGTGGTTACCTTTTGTGACCTTCTGACAAGCAAAGATAGTGGGGAAGCCAGATTCAATTAACCACTGTGTTACTAACCTAACTGCAGTGATACCCTTAACAACTGTGGCAAGAAAGGCGATAAATCAGGCAAAACTCACTTAACAAATGTCTCACTTAGCAGCAGAACTGTTGGGCTCAACTGTGGTTGTAAGTTGAGAACTACCTGTAAAATTTGGAGGTGAACATGCCAAGACTCTCAGGATGTCAGAGTCAAGTGTACACTCAAGTTTCCCACAACATTACGGCACCATCACAACCTCTATTGTAATTCTTATTTATTAAAAAGCAAGTACTATTGAACCTAGTAGTAGTTCTCACTATTGAGATTGGACTGTTAAGAGTCATTCTGTTCCACATATTTTTTCATTTATATTTACAACTTCTATGTATTGATTGATTATGTGCCATCAGCCATTTTTGACTTTTAGTGACCACAGATAGATTTTCTCCATGACGATTTATCCCTAACTTGGTCTTTCAGTTCTCCCAAAGGTATATTCATCACTGCTGTTACCTTGCTGCACGTCCTCCTTCCCTTCTTTTTCTCATGTATACCAATTTCCATGTAAATCAAATGATATATTACATATAGTGGTATATTGTTGCATATTATGATTGGTTGCGCAGTCAGCCAGTTATTTAGACTGGATTTGGCATTTTTGCCCATTACTGAGTCCTTACAAAGACCTGGGATAGCCAGATGTTGTTATTTAATAATATTCAAAATATTGTCGCAGGATGTAAGGTGTTCCAAGTAAAGCTGCCTTTTGCAATTGACTAATGGAGATTTTGTCAATGATGATGGTGTTCAAGTGGTGCTCAAGATGTTTTGCAATTGCACCCAAGGCACCTATTACTACTGATACTATCTTTGCTTTCTTTTGCCATAGGCGTTCCATTTTTATTTGCATGCTATTATAATCCAGGTCTTTCTTTTTTCTTCTGTTCTCTTCAGCTCTCAATATGCCTTTTCATACAACTTATCAGAGTTAAGAGCAAGCTATTACTGCCCACCAAGCATAAGACTTTTTAAGATACTTCATCTTTAGAAGAAAACATAGCTCAATGATAGTGTATCAACACTGCACTGAAGTGAATGAATGGCACTTTGAGAAGGTGGTAATTATTTTCTGTGAGTTGGTCACTTACATCAGGGGTCCCCAACCTATGGGCCGTGGACTGGGAGCAGTCCACAGGCTATTGGCCAGTGGGCCATGGAAACAGCTGGCTGGTGCACACACACATGGGCATGCGTTCCCCCCACTAGTGCCAGCATCTGTGGCCGTTTGAGCTTGCGCGTGGGGGGAAACAGGGATACTAGCATGGGGCGGGTGTCCACGGCCCATTTCCACATGCGTGAATAGGGCCGCTAGCCTGGGTGGGTTGCGTGGCCTGTTTGAGCATGCGCAAATAGGGCCGCTAGCTGCTGCGGGGGCGGGGGTGCGACCGTTTGCGCATGTGTGTGGTTCCAGTGCATGCTGCATGCATGAACGAGGGCTGCTAGTGCCAAGGCAGTGTGTGTGGCCCTGTGCACGCGTGTGCCGGCACCAGTTTTAAAGCTGCTGTCCTTCCCTCTGGTCCACGAGTCCAGAAAGGTTGGAGACCTCTGACTTAGATGAAAGCTGAGACAAAAAAAATTACTATATTGAAACTAAGTTCAAGCAATTTGGACCGTGAGTCATCACACCAGTTGTTTCTCAGTAGCGATTCACACCTAAAGTTCATGACGATCCTGAGAAAACTATTGCTTAGAAATCAGTGCTAATCAATTGTCATCTCTAATTAAACAATCAAAATCCAACAGTTCTGCTTTTTCTCAGTTCATGTTTTCCTAACAAATATATTTACAAAAAAAGAAAAAAAAGAAGTCTCCCAAATTGAACTGTAGAAGTACATTTAAAGTACATTTCTGAGGATAAATTCAACTACATTGTGCAGAACTGGTTGCAACATACTGTATACATTTTGAACTAATTCATAATAAACGAACACAGCAGCAGCAACAACATGTGGTATGGCCAATAGATAATGTGATCTGTTAGTTGGCAGGATCCCCATCTTACCTAACTGGTTTTTAAGGATCATTTTAATTAAAATAATAGCAACAAAACTAAATGGAAATATTGTACAGGTAGTCCTTGACCACAACTGAGCCCAAAATTTATGATGCTAAGCGATACATTTGTTAAGTGAGTTTTGCCCCATTTTGCAACCTTCCTTGCCACAGTTGTTAAGTGAATCACTGCAGTTGTTGAATTAGTGACAGGGTAGTGAAGTGAATCTGGCTTCCCCCATGGACTTTGCTTGTCAGAAGTTCACGAAGTGTGATCACAAGACCTAGGGCAAGGGTAGGCAACCTTGGCTCTTTTATGACTTGTGGACTTCAACTCCCAGGATTCCTGAGCTAGCCATGCTGAGGGAAAAGGAAGAGGTTTCCAAGCTGAGCCATGCTTGCTCAGGAATTCTGGGAGTTGAAGTCCACGGGTCATAAAAGAGCCAAAGTTGCCAACCCCTGACCTAGGGACACAGCAGCTGTCATAAATATGAACCAGTTGCCAAGCCTCTGAATTTTGATCATATGACCATTGGGATGCTGCAATAGTCATAAGTATGAAAAAAGATCATAAGCCACTTTTTTCAGTGCTATTGTAACTTTGAACGGTCATTAAACGAACACTTGTAAATCAAGGACTACCTATATAGCAGAATGCAATCTTTTTGCAAGATTCCTTTAAGGTTCTATAAAGATCCTTTATTTTCTTAGAGCAGGGGTCTTCAAACTTGGCCCTTTTATGACTTGTGGACTTCGACTCCCAGAATTCTTCAGCCAGGCACACTGGCTGAGGAATTCTGGGAGTTGAAGTCCACAAGTCATAAAAGGGCCAAGTTTATCTTAGAGAATAGCAGATGTGTACACTGGGCGTGGTAAAAAAAGTCACAATATACCATCACAGCAGCCATCTTGAATTTTTTATAATTTTGTGTGGACACCCCCTGAACATGGACACCATAGGTGGTTGCCCAATGCTTTGTTTGAAAGTGTGCTCATCAGTCCAGAAAAAAGACAAAGATAAGAGTGGAAGATAATTTTGCAGAGGAGAAATTCGTTAGCTGGAGTAAGAAGGAATGTTCATTTTGTGACTGACCACACTTACCATGGCAACAATTTTTGGGAATGTGTTTGCAGCCTGCTTACAAAGTTCCACATGCTGTATGTATAGAGCAGTATTTCCTAACCTTGGCCATTTTAAGTTGTGTGAACTTCAACTTCCAGAATTTCCCAGTCAGCAGAACTGGCACCCTAAATTCTTGTTAGGGAATTCTGGGAATTGAAGTCCATACATCTTAAAAATTGGGAAACATTGGTATAGAGCAGGAGTCTGCAACCTTGACAACTTTAAGACTTGTGGACTTCAGCTCCCAGAATTCTTCAGCCAGCATAGCTGAGGAATTCTGGGAGCTGAAGTCCACAAGTCTTAAAGTTGTCAAGATTGCAGACACCTGGTATAGAGCTTCAGAAAAAATGATCCACTCCTGAAGTAATCAGTATCATAGATTAAAACATAATTTTATTTTGTTATAGTTTATGAGTCTATGTAATTTATATCTTTTACTTATCTCTTCTAATTTAAACATCAATTTAAATGTAATTTGTCGGTCTGTTATAGTAATTAACATTCTGACTGTTAATAAAGTGATACCAATTAATATTGAATTACATTTATCTATATACTCGTTTTTTACTTCTCTTTAGAGATTATCAATAGTATCATAGAACTGAGTAAGAGAGGCAGTTATAAAAATACAAATTGAATTATAATAATCGCAGAGGAATTCAACAACACCTTTAATTCTTTTCAACAATCATCAACCCCCTCCAGATATTAAATCACTAACCAAAGTCTGCAAAAACAAGTTACCCTTTTCAACTCTATATCCTTCATTCAAAAGTGCTGAAAAACCTCCTATCATGCAGCCCCATAAACCAAGAGCATAAAAACCAATTGAGTAGTTTTAATAATAAGTTTATTGTTACATTCGGCAACCAGCCAGAGTTGGGTAGTTTAATTTAAAATCAAATTAAAATGCTAATTACTAGTGATAATAAACCTGTAAACAAGGCTGAGCATTATTATTATTTATACAGAAGGAAAGAGAGCATGAAGACGAATGAAAAGCACAGAGGCCAGGATGTTGGGTTGTTTTTTATTTTTATTTTTTGACATATACAGAACAAAGCTTTGCAATCCCAGGCAAATGTTTTAATGTACTTTGGGAGGAGTCAATCAATTGTATTTGCCAGAATGAAAAGGAAACATTAAAATTAGAATCTGGTGTATTGCAATTAATTTGCACCATGGTTGCAAGGATACACAGTAGGACCGGATAAAAGTTCCATTGCTGTAATTTTGTAGCTCATGCCCAGTATTTGCTAAAGAATAGTAAATCAATATATCACACCAGGATTATCTGAAGTGACACAGTCTCATACATTTTCAAACATATAATTATATTGTCCTCAGAATTTTTTCTTTGTATCAAAACATGTCTCTTTAAGAACATGATTTTACTTATAGATTATATCAAGTTACTTGTAAAGTAATAAAGGCAGGATAAAAATACAGGTAGTCCTCGACTTACGACCACAATGGACACCAAAATTTCTGTTGCTAAGCGAGACAGTTGAGAACGTTGCCCCATTTTACAACCTTTCTTGCCAGATTTGTTAGCTGTAGTTGTTAAGTTAGTAACATAGTTATTAAGTGAATCTGGCTTCCCCATTGACTTTGCTTGCCAGAAGTTTGCAAAAGGGGATCACCTGACGTCAGGAGACTGCAACAGTCATAAATACAAGTCAGTTGCCAAGCATCTGAGTTTTGATCACATGACCCCGGGGAGGCTGCAACAATCCTAAGTGTGAAAAATAGTCATAAGTCACTTTTTCCCATGTTGTTGTAACTTTGAATGGTCACTAAATAAACTGTTGTAAGTTGAGGACTACCTGTACTGAGAAAGAATAGAAAGAAAATAATAATTACAATGGAAAACGTTTCAGGTATTCATGCAGTTTATAAAATCAAAGTCTTCCTTTTATACTTGCTTCCTGCCATCCTCGGAATGGGAGGTTGTTAGATTTAAATGCAATATGTCATCGTTGACCCAGATTCATCAATGCTTTTATTACCCTTAACCAAAGCTGAGGTTTACCTGTAAATAGTGGATGAATTAAACTATGATGAGACTTAAGATCAGAGGCAACTACAAGACAAGTCGTAAGAGATGGAAATGAAATCTCATCTCTGTTTTGCAATAAAGCTACATAAAAAGGAAGTAAAGTATGTGCAGGTTCAGAATGATAACTTGAACATTTCAGCTCTGGGAGCGTTCTAGTGATAAAATAGTTTATATGTTCCTTCATATAAAAAGACTGACTACCGTTGTTGTTTTTCCTAGAAATTTTCACCCCAGACAATCTTGGGAAGTCCAGAGATATATGAATCAAAGCTTTGCAAAGAATTTACAGAGATGCCCTGAAATGTGCGGGAATGTACATATATAAATATACAAATATGGAGCCTATATTTCAATAATGAAAGGAGCTTGGTTTTTGCAAGGCTCCAAACTGTTTTCACACGTGTGGGAATGTTTGGGGTCCATTTTTTCCATTCTATGTTCTTTAGCTTCGATTCTGCTGGAACGTCTATTTCTGCAGCCTTCCTGCCCCAATGCGTTTCATCTTCAAATCTCACAGCATTTTTTTAAAACAACGGCACCACATTATGACTATTTCCTGGCAAGCAACTCTAATCCCATTCTTGAAGCTTCGCCACGGCTAGTGGAAAACACAGATGACATTTGACAGGTTACACGTATCCTTGTGAAGTTTTTGGCTGCTTGGTGCTCTCTGAGCTGGGTTGTTGACTTGCAGACGTTTCGTTACCCAGCTAGGTAACATTATCAGTGCCAGCGAGTGTGGGGCTTGCTGCCTATTTATATACAGTAGCTTGCCCCGTCAGATTTGGTGATGATTTATTTCCTGCCTTACTCTTGCCCTCTCCCAAACCATTGTTTTCTTTTAAACAATGCATGCTGTTTGGAAACTAGCCGTGTTCCTGAACTGGAATCAGTGCACCAACTCTACGCCAAAGTCTTTTTAAAACAATCCCAATGCTTTAAAAGCTAATCTCTAAGCATATATGGGATCAAGAAGTACAAATGATTGAGTGTAGAACAGAAGAACTCCAGTCAGGTCGAAACAGATCCAGTAAAAATCTTGTGGAGGAGACATGGGTAGGAAAATGGCAAAGAAAGAAGGAGGTGAAGAAAGTGAAGGCTTATAAAATGCCCAGAGGTGTGCTTATTGGGACCAGTTTCTGAGAGAAAAGAGGATTCTCTTGCAAAGGGGAAAGGCATAGAGAAATGATACTCTAGTCCAGGGCTTTTCAACCTTTTCAGCCATTGTACCACTTTTAGGATATGGCAACATCCGAGTACCACCAGTTGCCTAGCAAGGTGTCAAAAACATGATGACCCCACCCCCCAAAAATGAAAAAAGTGATAAAATACAGGTAGTCCTCGAGTTACAACAGTTTGCTTAGTGACTGTTCGAAGTTACAATGGCACTGAAAAAGTGCCCCCCCCCAAGCCACAGCCGAGCAAGACTCCTGCCTGACAACCCGGCAGCGCTCTTCTTCCTGTCCAGCTAATCGGCGCTTTTTCTGGGCTCAGCAGAAGCGCCAGGATCAGTGCTGCTTTCCAGCTGATTGCTGCTTCTTCAGGGCTCAGCCGAAGCACCAGGATCAGCGCTGAACTCCAGCTGGAGCCTGGCGCTGATCCTGGTGCTTCCGCTGAGCCCTGACAGTCCCAAAGAAGCACCAATCAGCTGGAAAGTGGCACTGATCCTGGCGCCTCATCTGAGCCCTGACAGCCCTGCAGCTCCAGCCATCTCTCACTCAGGCTTGTGCGGTGCTGCCACCGGTTCAGCTCATTCCCCTCCCCCGCTACCATTTTTCTAGGATGGTCGCGTACCACCTGCCAGGTGCCAATGTACCACAGGTGGTACCCACACCACTGGTTGAAAAGCCCTGCTCTAGTACTGGGCTGCGTAATGGGTTATGTTTGGCTACATGACATTCATGGATAGATTTGAATAACTGTTTTTGCTTGGGTGGTTAAATGGATCTTCCAGAAGACCTCTGGAAAACTTCGGAAGGTCTTCTGAAGCAGAAGGTGACTTCTGCTATTCAAGTGATAAAATTCAACCATCCTCTCATTGCTTTCCTACAAGCACACGTAGGACATCCAGTCCTTCCTCAAAAGCCACCAGGAGTGACAAGGTAGGGGATGGGATGGAAAAGGTAATCAGGCCATGATTCTTCATTTAAAGATCGAGGCAATACAAGCTAACCTCATTTTGGGCTTTTTATAGCTATTCAATTTGTCTTCGAACTCATGAGACAATTAGGAATAATGCAATTAGCCTTAGCAGTCTGGTCAATGTGAGTGAAAACTTTTTTTATTCTTTCTTCGCCAAATGATTATCCTTTTAGCTGGCCTTCCTTGGTTTCATTTCTTTCCCCTTGTGTAGCCTATTATATTGGCGTTTTTCAAACTTGGCAACTTTAGAAGGTTAGGGAATTTGGAGAGCTGAAGCTGAAACATCTTAAAGTTGCCAAGTTTGAAAAAGATAGTTTTAGGTGCTCGACCCGAAGGCTGGTTTTGTACCATTGTTCTGATTTAAGTGTTGAGCGTAGTTAATAAAAGTGCTTTAGTAATATAATTACTGCTTGGAGACTTTTTAATGTGCAGCGCAAGAACTCACAAAGTAGCTCAGACAGTAGGCCAGAACTATAGAGCCGGTGTCAGGAAAGGAAAAGGTCAAAATAAACTGAAGTTAGTGAAGAATGTGATGAAGAATAAAACATGACTTCTTTAGATAAGTCCAAAACTAAAGAATTGGTTTACCAGCATCTCTGATCTATAAGAATCTTGTACAACGAATAACCTGTTAAATGTTTGGAAGAATTTCCAAACTAATCCCTGAGAATATTTCTGAGCAGATCGTAAGAAAATTGTTCTGTAACTACCAGGAACATATTGCAGTCATTACTAGAAATGAGCACAAACCCTTGCTGTTTGGATAATTTTTTTAATAGATTGTGGACATAAGGACATCTCAGTCCTTCAGTGGTTGGAAATATGGTAAAATACATTTCCTTTACCAAACTTTTAATTGTTAATTACTTTGATGATTGCTTCTAATTTACTTTTGAATGTAATTTTATTAATTTTAAAAGGGACGCGGTGGCTCAGTGGGTTAGGACGCTGAGCTTGTCGATCAGAAGGTCGGCAGTTTGGCGGGTCGAATCCCGAATGCCACGTAACAGAGTGAGTGCCTGTTACTTGTCCCAGCTTCTGCCAACCTAGCAGTTCGAAAGCACGTAAAAATGCAAGTATAAAAATAGGGACCACTACAGTGGGAAGGTAACAGTGTTCCGTGGGCCTTTGGTGTCTAGTCATGCCAGCCACATGACCACGGAGATGTCCTCGGACAAATGCTGGCTCTTTGGCTTTGAAACGGAGATGAGTACCGGCCCCTAGAGTTGGAAATGACTAGCATGCATGTGCGGGGGGAACCTTTACCTTTACCTTATTAATTTTATTATATTTATATTCTTTTTAATGATGTGAGTCACCCTGAGTCTTGGAATAATCAGAAATATAGGGACTAAATACAATAATACACCAAGTCTTTGGCATGAAAGTATTTGATTTAAGTTGCAACAACCCAGGCTGAAATCCTATCTCTTCAGCAGGATGCCTGCTAAGTACTGGAGCAAGGTTAAGTGGTTCTTCCATCCAAAATCTTTGTCACAAGGACATCTATGCCTCCAGGTGTTATAAGAAAGCTGTGGAGATTGTGCAGGATTGCACGCACCCCGGAAATGATCTCTTTCAGCTTCTGCCTTCTAGAAGGAGGTATAGGGTCATAAAGACCAGGACCAGCCGCTTGAGAAATAGATTTTATCCAAAAGCGGTTTTGGCTTTGAATGCAGCAGAATACAGTTTCTGAGAGAACTTCTGTATTTAGTTTTTAGAGTGTTAGAGTGTTTTTAGGGGTTAAATGTGTTTATGTGGGGTGGGTGGTATGTTGATATGTATTTTGTTGTTTTTGTTGGGTTTTGTGGGGTTGATGTGGATTTTTCAATTTCGTTGTTCTGTATGGGACAATGACAATAAAGATTATCGTATCGTATCGTATCGTATCATATCGTATCTTGCCCAGGAATTATTCCAGGATCCAGTATTTTATGGGTTTTCTTCATTTCTGAGTCTCCACTATGTTGTATTATCCACTAGACTAGTTCTCTACCATTGTTTTAAAGCACCGCCTAGAGCCATCCAATTCTTCTTCTTCTTCCAAAAGAAGACATTATATGTAGCTCAGAGTTGAACTGTGAAATTCTTATTGCTCTCTGAGCTTGGTTGTTTGGTTGTTTGGTGTTACCTAGTTGGGTAATGAAATGTGTACAAGCGAACAACCAAGCTCAGAGAGCAATAAGAATTCCACAATTATCTTCATGCCAAAATAACATGGGGGCGGGCTTTACACTGCCTCAGTGATGGTTGGATCATGCTATCGCTAATGGACAAATAGCCAACCCTTCATAGATATGCTCTTCAAGCAGGTATGAACTCTTCCTCCCCTCTCCCTTGCAATTAACTTTTCTTGACACTATCCAATCTCTTTTCTTTCTCTAGTTGGACAATTGCTTCTGGCATGGAGATAAACATGAAAACAGAGGCTAATCAGAATTGTAGCTCCAAGATTCCACAGTTCAGTAACATTGAGTTATATCATACCAAGGATATTGCCATTGTTACTACTAAGGACTGAATAACAGAACCACTTAAGAGTTGCAAAAGACCTTGGAGGTCTTCTAGTCCAACCCCCTGCGCAAGCGGAAAACCCCACACCATTTCAGACAAATGGCTGTCTAATCTCTTCCGGTTGAAAAGCGCTGATATAGCTCACCTGATTGTCATACAGAGAAGCGTGAGGTCTTTAAGAGAAAGGCAGCATCCAAGCTTAATCCATCCCAAAATAGGAAACAAATCATAACCAAGGTTCTCAAATGTGCTGCTTTTCAAAATGTAACAATGATTTATCTAGAAAGGAGCCAGAGTGTCAGTCCTAATTCAATCTTCATCCCATTTTTCCCACCGAAGCAGGAGGTCCCTCAAGAAAATATCAACTCCTCCCTTGACACCAATGCAGCTTCCAAACTATCATTATTCGTTAGGTGGCAAAGTTGTCATAATAATAAATCTCTTCAGATTTTTTTTAATTGTGCTGAAATAAAGACGAAGTTTGCCTGAAGCCTTCTATCAAATGGTTCGGGAAGAACGAATGCAATTACATACATTTCAGCATTGTGGAGTGTGTGTATGTTCCAGCTGTTCTGTGATGATTCCTCATATCTTTAAGCTTTCTTATAACCCAATTACTGGCTGCCTGCCTATATTGAAATATGAAAGAGTGCCCCTGATGGTCTTTTATTCACTTCTTCTTGAATTATTGCTCTAAATCATTTCTTCCTTTGTTATTATCTTGGCAGGCTTTGAGAGATATTTATTTAATTTAGGCTTATAATCTTAGATCCTTTTATTTATGAACATAAAGGCATAAATCATGACATTTGTGTTATCTGTAACTCCCCTTCTCCATGTGCTAATTCACATACAAAATTGCACTGAAATCTTTGTAGACCGGTAGGTCAATACATACATAGCAAGTCATTTTAAAACTAAAAAAATCTACCCTTTAGAACAAAGTACAGGTAGTACTTTGTCATAAGTCCTCAACGTATGACCCCAGTTGAGCCCAAAATTTACATTGCTAAATGAGACAATTGTTAAGACGTAAATCACTTCACCATGGGGATGCTGCAATAGTCATAAGTGTGAATAATGGTCGTACGTCACTTTGTTCAGTGCCGTCGTAACTTTGAACATTCACTAAACAAACTGCTGTACGTCAAGGATTACCTGTAATTATTCCTTCAGCTTTCTTTTCTCTCCCCTTCCCAGTGTCACCAGCTAGCAAGAAGACATCCTCCATTACAACCATTGTCAGGATCACTATATACGCTAGCTATATTGGGACTATAAGCTCACATGCTGGAAATTCTGCAAGTACTCCCTGACTTATGACCACAATTGCCTCCCCCCAAATTTCTGTTGCTAAGTGAGACAATTGTTAAGTCAGTTTTGCCTCATTTTGCCACCTTTCTCGCCACAATTGCTAGGAGAATCACTGCAGTTGTTAAGTTAGTAACATGTTTGTTAAAGTGAATCTGGCTCCCCCACTGACTTTGCTTGTCAGAAGGTCACAAAAAAAAGGTCACCTGATCAGTGGTGGATTTCAGCCAGTTCGTACTGGTTCAGCAGTTTTGCTGAGTTTGGACAACCAGCTGAATGCACACTGCTTTTGGAAGTCCAGTCTAGGCCTCAGAGGCCTGGAGAAGGCCTAGAACAGCTGGAAGTGTATGGATGCCACTTCTGGAAGTCTGTTCTAGGCCTCGGAGGCCAGGAGGAGGCCTCCCAGGCCTATTATGGCCCGCTGGAAGTGCATGGATACCACTTCCAGAAGTCCATTCTAGGCCTCAGAGGCCCAGGCCTGCATCCAATAAGAGAACTGGTTGTTCAGGTATTTGAATCCCCCACTGCACATGACCCTTGGACATTGCAACTGTCAACTGTCCATATTTTGATCACGAGACCATGGGGATGCTGCAATGGTCATAAGTGTGAAAAATGGTCAGACAGTTTTTTCATGCTGTTGTAACTTTGAACAACCACTAAACAAATGGTTGTAAGTAGAGGATTACCTGTACTTTAAATGCACCTTGGAGTTGGAAAAGATTGATATATGCTTTCTATTGTATTCTGATAAAGTAATACATGCCTCTGCCTTTTCTGGAAAAAAATGCTGCTTTTTTTCTTTTTTAAATGAAGGATTCATCAGAAAAGCTTGCACATCAATGCAAAATTAACTTCAGGCTGTTTACACTATGATAGTCACACAATTAAAAAGTCAAGATCAGGGCTTCCAAAGAGGCACAATGCATCCAAAGTATTCTTTACATATAATACCGTATTGTAATCTTCCATTAGCTTAAGAGCAATGTTCATCTCTGGAGGGGGGGGGAGCCGCATCTGCCAAAAGAGAGGAATTATGTTCTTTCCTTTTTATCTTAAAAGGAAGCTGCAGCAAAACTGTGCAAATATCGGAAGAGCTTAGGAAAAATGGGCTCATTTTTCTGCACTTAAGCAGACCTATTTCCTGTCTGTACCAGGGTGGAATGTTCTCGCTTATGGCTGTTCATGCCACAGGTTTTTACAGGTTTCTGTAATTTTCTGCTACAAGGGGTGAAATATGATAAAATCAGGTAATGGAATTGTAGACATCTATGGACTGGAATAGAGTATGCCCTGTTTTTTTAAGCGTCCATTAACAGCAGCAACTGAATGATTGATTGCTCTTGGGGACAAGGGGCCATTGAAACCTCACGTGTCCTGTTGTATGGCCCCCATTATAGACTCATAACAACTCACCTGAGTAAATATCCCAGGAACTCTAATTAATTTTATGTAAAACTATTATTGTCACATCAGTATGATTGGGTTTCTCTGAACATAGCCAGGTTTTGCTACACTGTCTGTAAAACTGGGCAAACTTTGCTCGCCCATTGATTTCACCACCAATTGTAATATAGAACAAGGCCTTGTTCTGTTTGGTTCTGTTCTGTTTTGTTTTAATACTTAATTTTTTGTGTGTGCTGGTCCATGACCATAATAAAGATTGAATTGATTGATTGATTTAACTTTTTAAGACAACACATTGAAGGCTCCTGCTGAGGTAAGAATTATGATGCTGGAAGAAGAGAAATAGTATGTAGAGCTTTAAACCCACAGCATAAAAAAGGTTAATTTGCATCAGGATATACGATACAGTGGAAGGTATTGTGTCTCTTTCTTCCAACGTTGTGGCCTTGATCTCCACTCTGTCATTTTTGTAAAACGGTTTCTCCTCCTGTTCTCCCGTGTCAAATTTCAAGCAAATTTTTTTCTACCCAAACAATAATCTGATATGCGTGTAGTAATGCTTATTCATAAATAACTCTACATAGAAGTGTTGCTAATTGTTCTATATATCTTTTGGAAGCTATCCCCCACCTCTGCTCACCTGTCCCCCAATATTATTTGGGGAAGTGCGGCAAGCATTCAGTCAAGACGGATATGTAAGCCTTGAACTCTCCCTTTCCAGGTTTTTCTGTTCAGAACAAGATGTACAGGTAGCCCTCGACTTACAACAGTTCATTTAGTGACTGTTCAAAGTTATGACGACACTGGGAAAAGTGACTTATGACCCCTTTTCATTCTTATGACAATTGCAGCATCCCCGTGGTCATGTGATCAAATTTCAGAGGCTTGGCCACTGACTCATGTTTATGACGGTTGCGGTGTCCTGGGGTCATGTGATCCCCTCTTGCGACCTTCTGAAGCCAGATTCAGTTAACAACTGTGTTACTAACTTAACAACTGCAGTGATTCACTTAACAACGGTGACAAGAAAGGCCATAAAAATGGGCTAAAACTCATTGAACAAATGTCTCACTTAGCAACAGAAGTTTTGGGCTCAACTGTGATCCTAAGTCGAAGATTGACCTGTATTTCTCAGTTTTGTTCCCATAGTTCTTATAATGAACATCAGTGAAGGACAACTAGGAGCAGTTTGAGGATATTTTATCAGAACCCTTTTAAAACCATCTTTTTAATCTGCTTCAACCAGTTCCTCTCCTAATTCTGTGAATATGGCTCCTCCTGTTTCTAAAACCTGGAGAGGTGGGTGTGTTGTTCTCCGGACAAGAAAAAAGTTTTGCAAAGAACTTCAAGTACTGGAGAATTAAAGAATTGGAAAATGGCTTTGAAACCTTTGCAAGATCAAATAGGTGACTTCTCGAGAAAATAAACATTCATTGAATAAAGCATTTTGGTCCAAGGTCCCTTCCAACTCTGTTATTCTGTGTTCTGTGTTCTATGCAGCAGATGCCTTTAACTCTCACGAAGAAGAAAAGTGCAGTGTATGCCTCCCAGCATACACAAAGGACAGCACAGCAGGAGGCTGATGGTGCAGATCAGCAGGGGGGATGGACAGCTCCGGGCGATAACCGCTCACGCGGGATAAGCCTAATGAGTTAAGCTGTTGACAGCCCCAGGCATGGTCAGCCTGGCAGGAAGCCAGGATTTGAACCCATTGGTCACCTGTACTGGCAGGAAGCCCAGGTTTGAACTGATTGGATGCCATCCACCTGGGCAGGTACAAATAGACGCCAGGTTTCCCCTGTTTCCCCAGTTCGTTCTGTTCTGAATAAACTCATCGTTACCCAGCTCTGTGTCCGCCTCTCTGTGAAGCACGCGACTTTACAAAAAGAACGGTATTTCATCAGAAATAATTATAGATATGCATTTAATATTTGGGAAATTACAAATACAAGTCAAATATTAATGGATCCCAGAGGAGGATAGGTTAGTAAACTTAATTATGGTCTTTGACCTACATACGTGCGTGTGTACATAAAGCTTGACATAATTCATAAAAAGTTAAAAAGAAAAAGGAGGGAGAGAGGACAAAGTTTTGAAGGTATCAGAGAAAATGCAGTTTTATTGGACAATATTTACTGCCTGGCAGTGAGACAAAATTAGGCTACATTATAGATCAAATGATCTTGTTATCTTCTAGGAGGTAGGAAGTGTGCCAGTAATTCTCTCCCTTTGGGGAAAGAAGAAAGAATATAAAAAGGAAGATTTGCTCACTTTATAAGTTACCTGGATCACATAGACATATGACCCATTCTGAAGGTCAATAAGAAGAATATTAAACATCTGCACATGTAGTATTGACAAAGTGCTGTGTGTGCAGGTTTAGTATTCTTATTAGTGGTCTCCAGAGCAGGCATTATAGGGTGAGGGAATTCTCATTTTTCTCTTCTTCTGCGGTCCCAGGGACTCTAATCTGCAGTTTTCCAAAGAAAGCAATTTCTCAAGACTACATGATTCATAACAATGACTATAATGATACTTTTACTCAGAGCTTTTTTTCTCATAGAACACCCAGAACGGAGTTCCGGCACCTTTTTTTGGATGGGACCTTGTAGGATAGGCAAGGCGGGTTGTATGATGTGTGTGAGTTCCGGCACCTTTTTTTTTATTATTACAAAAAACGGACTGCTTTTACTACATGTCAAAAAGCAGAAATTAAGAGTAGCGTTAAATGTTCTGAAAATGCTGGCATACAAAGTACAGGTTTCTCAAATCTACATCCAGATACTCTTTAGCAGGGATGGGGAACGATGACCCCTTTATGACTTGTGGACTTCAACTCCCAGAATTCCTGAGCCAGCATGGGCCATTGTTCCCCACCTCTGCTCTACAGGAAAGACCTTGCAACAAATAATCAAAATAATCTCAGATTAATACTGGACTGCTATCTGTATATAAGTCAGTGGGATCCCGTTCCCGGTTCATATCAGAGGTACTTTTTAAGGAGCTTCTGGGTTGAAAGGATTAGCTGGTGCTAATGGTGATATCTGTGGGGGCTCCTTTTATGTCCCCGGCAAGGAGCTGGAGCAAATGACAGGAACTCACCCCACCAAGCAGCAGCACTCGGAACTCTAACACAGGCTTGCTAACTTCCAACACAGTGTCCTAACCACATAAGCCATCACACTCCATTAATTATAAATAATAAATAAATTAGTGGAATGATATGGCTGCAGATTCAGTTTTAGGCTATATCAAGAAAAATATAGTCTTCAAATCATGAGAAGTAATTCTTTTATTTATTCTGATTTGGTAGACATTCACTTTGTGTACCCTGTTTGGTTCTGGGCAGCATACTTCAATAAGATTCAGAAAAAGCTACACAAGCTCAATGAATAGCAAGCAGGATGATTGCTATGAAGTCCTACGAAGAGAGAATGAAAGATGTACACGTTTAGCCTTCAGAAAGAAACACAATTGTTGAAAAAATTATCACAGAAAAATTCAAGACAACTATCATTCCAGAGTGTAAGACATAGAATAATGAATAATGAGCCAGCAGTGTGCTGCAGCTGTCAAAAAAGCCAACGCAGTGCTAGGCTGCATTAACAGAGGGACAGAATCAAGATCACACAAAGTGATAATACCACTTTATAAAGCCTTAGTAAGACCACACTTGGAATACTGCATTCAGTTTTGGTCACCACGATGTAAAAAAGATGTTGAGACTCTAGAAAGAGTACAGAGAAGAGCAACAAATATAATTAGGGGACTGGAGGCTAAAACATATAAAGAACGGTTGCTGGAATTGGATATGTCTAGTTTAATGAAGAGAAGGACTGGGGTGACAATATAGCAGTGTTCCAATACCTCAGGGGTTGCCACAAAGAAAAGGGAGTCAAACTATTCTCCAAAGCACCTGAAGGCAGGACAAGAAGCAATGGATGGAAACTAATCAAGGATAGAAGCAACCTAGAACTAAGGAGTAATTTCCTGATAGTTAGAGCAATTAATCAGTGGAACAACCTGCCTCCAGAAGCTGTGAATGCTCCAACACTGGAAGTTTTTAAGAAGAGAATGGACAGCCATTTCTTTGAAATGGTATAGGTCAAGGACCGGCAACCTAAAACAGTGAAAGAGCCACTCGGAACCGGTTCCCTCACAAAAGAAAAAACTGGGAGCCGCAAAGAAGGGTGTGCATGCGCGCGCATGCAGAAAACAACAGGCTCTAACTCTTCCCCCCCAGGAAACTAAGAGGTTCGCGGACCAGTTTTCACACCGCCTTCCAGCTGCTGCCACTACTGCTGCAAACTGGAAAGGGCAATTCGTAGCTTTGGAAGCCCCCCAAGCAGGAAAAAGTGTCCCGATGAAGCCTTTTCCTACCAGGCTTTGCTGCAAAACCCCACATCGTCCAGGACCCCTGTGATCGCCCAGAAGTGACCCAACAAACAATTAGCACACCTTTCTCGGCCTGCAAAACGCCACAAGCGCAGCAAACGCCCTCTCTGCTCCCTAAAACCAACGATTGGCGAACGGCGTTGTCTGGTCTTCTCGCACCTTTCCCTCCCTCCGCCGCCGCCGCCTGCTGTTCCCACATCACCTTGCCTTTACCTTTGCTAAGCCTGCCCGTGACGAGTTTGAAGAAGGTGCGGGCAAATTTCACGAGGCCGTGCTTGCACCGCTTCCCGCACCCACTCATGGCTCCCAAGGAGGAAGGGCCCGGCTTCTCTGCTGCTAGCTAGCCCGAAAAGTCCTCGCCAACTTCGAGAGCGCAAAACTCCCAACTGAAGCCGGGTGGAGGGAAAGGGAGGCGGCCCTTTCGCTGCCACTTCCCTGGACGCCGGGCTTCCCATGCAAAGCTTGCAGCCTTGGGAGGCACCTGCACAGCAGCGGCGGTGGGTCTCCCTGGCGACGGGCGCTGTGTCGCAGCACCGTCTTCAGCCCGGGCGCCACCGAAGCCACCCGAGCGCCCTGCCCCTTCCCCCGGGGCCTCCAAACCGCCGCCCCCCCGTTTGGAGAGCTGCTGCCTTTGTTCACATTTCTTTCGGCCCCAAAAGGCACCAGCTCTCCAAACCTCCGCCTCCCCATTCTCTTAATGGGACTTTTTTACTACCACTTTTTTTTTCCAGAACGGAGGAGGATTGGGAGCCGCAGGAGACGGCTTAAAGAGCCGCATGCGGCTCCAGAGCCGCGGGTTCCCAACCCGTGGTATAGGTCATAGGTCCCTTCCAACGCTATTATTTTTATTTTTATTCTTACAATTTAATGAAGAAGACAACTACTACTAATTCTACTAATTTCTAAAAGAGGACTGCTTACAACAAGAATAGTTCAAGAGTGGAATCTATTTAGGGGGAGTTGTGACCTCTCCATTATGGGATCTGTTCAAGCAAAGGCTAGTCAGCCATTTGTCTTGGCCATTTTTAATTTGAGTTCCTGCACTGAGCAGAGTTTGGATTTGATTGCATGAATGGCCTCTTGTAACCCAACAGATCTATGAAAATTGAAAACCAAATATGGCATTCATGTGGTTAGCTATCTATAGCTTGTAGTTTCAAACACCATCTTATTAGGAAGTATAAACTCCGTTCAACCAAGGTGACATTTAACAGAGCCACTGAAGATTTAAGATGTGAAATTCATAAAGTTTGAGCTTCTAGTTTCATTTATACATTTGCACTCTTTTTACTGTGGTGGATTTTTTAAGGATTATGTATGGACAAAAGGCCCTTTTCCTTTCAATAAGAAGCAGATGAATTAAAAGGACCTTCCATTTGTATTTCAGGCTCTCTAGTTTTCAAATACTAGTTACTTTCAGCTACATTCAAGCATTATGCCAATGTTGCACAAGAAGTCAGCAAGTGGAGGAAT
Organism: Vipera berus; assembly: GCF_964194415.1. Taxonomy (NCBI): domain Eukaryota; kingdom Metazoa; phylum Chordata; class Lepidosauria; order Squamata; family Viperidae; genus Vipera; species Vipera berus. The sequence continues at coordinate 81,357,979 of NC_138203.1, forward strand.
TTTTTTTTAAAAGAAAGAAATGGGGGAAAGCAACTCAAGGAATATTGTTTAAAGCAGGGATCCCCAACCCTTGGTCTGTGGACCAGTACTGGGCTGCGGCATGCCAGCAACCAGTCCACACAAACAAGCAAATCCCCATCCGCGAGATGCAGGCAGTACACAAAACCACGCACCTTCCGGGCCGCGGAAAAGTCTCTCTCCATGGAACCGGTCCCTGGTGCCCAAAAGGTTGGGGACCTCTGGTTTAAAGTACAGGTAGTCCTCGACTTACAGGTTTATTTAGTGACTATTCAAAGTTACAATGGCATTGAAAAAAGTGACTTATGACCAGTTTTCACACTTACAACCATTGTAGCATCCTCATGGTCATGTGATCAAAATTCAGACACTTGGCTGTTGACTCATACTTATGACGGTTGCAGTGTCTTGAGGTCAGGTGATCCCCTTTTGTGACCTTTTGACAAGTAAAGTCAATGGGGAAGCCAGATTCACTTAACAACGGTTTTTCTAATTTAACAACTACCACGATTACTTAAAAATGGTGGCAAGAAAGGTCGTAAAATGGGGCAAAATTCACTTAACAAATGTTTCACTTAGCAACAGAAATTTTGGGCTCAATTGTGATCGTAAATTGAGGGCTACATGTATAGCACCCAGCACAGGAAAATTTAAGAATTAAGCAGCTGAAAGGCTTCCGGTCTCATCTAAATGTTTAAAGTTTCTACATCCTGTTTGTCTTAGAATTTAAAGAAACATAGTTAGGAATGTAGATATGTAGGTTTCTTTTTTTGCAAGAGAAAACTACCTTTCCTGGTGATATTTTAGGAGACTTTGTATTTCGCTCTAGGTCTAGGACAAATAACTTCATGGCTCTGAAGAGCGGTGAAAGATTAAGTACTCCATAAAAACGGGAATGCCTTTTGAAGACTTCAGGAGGCAAATGCAATTGTCTGTTTCCTTCCACTTCTTTGAAGAGTTCTTGCTGTCATTTCCTGCTTGGTGGTCCCCATAAATAGGGTTCTTATATGTACTGTGGCCTTCCCTAAATTGGACTCTTGTATATGGGGCTGGGATTACAGCCAGCATCACCAAAAACAGTGCTGCTTGGGAATTTGTTAAATCGAACAGATCCAGAGAAACCAAACTGGAGAGGAATGCTAATGTATGACTAAATTTAATTCTGAGACATACTGCATGAGCTGGTGGATCGCTTATGGCTGACCTATTGGGTCAAAGTAAATAATTTTAACTCAGCTGGGTTCCCTTGCTAATAGTAGTCCACCTGTTTCCAGCAATTTAACAATAATTACTTGGGTCTCTAAAGCCAAGGCACAGATTTTCGTATGTGAACTGCTATATCAGATAGACAGAGAGAACTTTATTTCGGCCATTGACCGATAAAAATACAATCAATACAACGAACAACACAAAACTATCCTCTAACTGCGAGAAACTTTTGTGGCCAAGGTCTACACACAATGTAGCAAAATTCTATTACTTTTAAAGAAATAAATTTATAATTATTATTTCACGGACAGGGAAGATAAAAACCATCTGGGTGCCCCAGAAATCTAAATAAAAGAGCTCTTATATTTAGACATGAACAATTCTCTCTTACCAAAGGGCCAAAATTCTCCCAAAAATTAAAATCCAGGAGTGCCATCAGCATCAAATGCGTCATATGAAAAGAAACAGAGGGCAACTGGAAATATTTGTCCAAATACTTGTGACTATTCCAATCCTACTACAGGTAGCAATAATTAACTGCTACAGGTAGTAGTAACTACCTTACTATCAGTAGTAATAATCCTACTACAGGTGGCGACTTATGACCATTTCCCACACTTATGACAGTTGCAGCATCTCCATGGTCACATGATCAAAATTCAGATGCTTGGCAACTGATTCATATTTATGATGGTTGCAGTGGCCCAGAATCATGTGATGACATTTTGTGACATTCTGACAAGCAAAGTCAATGGGGAAGCCAGATTCATTTAACAACAGTTTTTCTAATTTAACAAGTACCATGATTACTTAACAACGGTGGCAAGAAAGGTCGTAAAATGGGGCAAAACAAATGTTTCACTTAGTAACAGAATTTTGGGGCTCAATTGTGGTCGTAAGTCAAGGACTACCTGTATAGCATTACCTGAATAACTTCTCTGTTGAGTTAATCTTTGTAATACACAACAGACACTTATTTTTTAAATCACCTTCAGAGTGTACTTCGCATTTATTTCTTATAACTCATGGGAACAAATACATCAAACATGTTATATTTTGCCCTGTATGAAAGACACTGTTTTAGAAACATTTCTCTTCAGTAATGCTAAAGTCCAATAATTCATTATCTGAATTCTTTTGTAGAATCCACCTCCAAGGAATGAAATATAAATCTATGTCGGCTCCATGAACACAGATAGTGTACATTAAGGTAGACAAGCCAAGGCGTATATTCTCATGTCTTTAAAAAATATAAGGAAAACTATACTGAAGACCTAAAAATATTTTCCTCTGTTCCAAAATTATAACAAAATATCTGCTGAATGACAATAAAACATTTGCTACTGCCACATATGCACATATGAAAAGAATATCAAAAAGTTTTCTCTCTAAAAACAAATATTTTCCTAATTTGTTAGACTGTAAGAACAAACACCCATCATCAGCGCAGTGCAATACAGGAAGCCTAGCATTCATCAGCAACCATATCGTCTTGACACTAGAAGACTTAAATGTTTATTGCACTTACTATAGGATTTGCAATCTTTCTCTACTTCAACAAATAACTGACAAATCTGAGATCAAATCCATGGTTTCCAGTTGCCTCAAGTGCACTGCCTTCCTTAACATCTACATGCAGACCTTCAATTTTTGTGAGGAACTGTATATGTCATTCAAAATAATTATCTCAGAGTAGGACTGAAATTTTATTTTTCACCTTAATGTTGAGATAATCTTCATTGAATTTTTAATTCAGCAGGATTTATTTTTGAACTGCATACATGAGATTGGAATTTGAATCAATGTCTACCATTAGCTTATATTACAATAAATGTCTTGATTTTCTATATTGCCATAGCACTTTCTTGGATCAATATTTTTTTTAAATGCTTACCGTACATTTGAATGTAGCATATCCTCTTAAACAAGAAATAATATATTGTAATATTTCCTGCGTAGGATTAATTCTTCCTGTAGAGAAGAATCCCTATGGACTGTCTACGTGTACTTTATCATGATGCTGTTGAAGATACAACAAAGACATAATGTCATACATGAATTTGCAAGTTTTTTGGCAAGAAATGAAAAACTTAAACAACAAATCACTCAGAAATATGCAAACTATTTCCCATTTGCTAACAATCCATAATACCTTACAGAAAGAATAACCCTGGTAGGTACCAGTTGTCAAAGATGCTATATTTTCCATATTCATCCATCTTTACATATCCTTGATCATGTCTTTCATCTGGCATGTCCTAGATAGTTCCTCATTCCAAAGTTATTTAGTCATTGTAGAACAATAATAGTTATTCAATTTCTGGAAACTGAAAAATATAAACCTAAAGGCGCAGTGTTCTTCTATATCCTTCTCTGTCCTTACAATATGGAACAAACTTAATCCAATAATTACTTCTACTTCCGTTTGTCATTTCAGCACTTCTAGTGGGCTGAAGTCTCCTTGGCTATTCTCATATAATCTAGGATTCATAGAGACCCCAGTACTAGCTATGTATATTCAAAAATAAAAAAAGAGAGAATGGAAGGGGGGAAATGGAATTTCTAGCATCCTTTTCCCTTAAAACAAATGAACGAATAATGTTCCCTAAAATTTTCTGAAAATCTCAAAAATGCAGAAGCCCTAAATTCCAGTTATTTCTCATCAAATTCTATTAGTTTTTTTTAACAGGTTTCTAAATAAATCCTGAAGAGCACAACATAGTTATCATGTCACCATAACTCAGAGAAGGGTGTTGTTCTTTAGTGGATAAAGTTTAATATTCCATTAGCTTTATTAGACAATGAAATATGTCCTAAAAATAGAACAGTGTGCTGACCAGCTCTCTCACACATACATACCACAGTGAGTTAAAGGTCTGTATTGAAACCCTCAGTGGTTCTAAAGTAGCCAATATGAGGAGTGGGTTCAGTTACTGAGCTCGGCAAAACATGGATGACCCACACGCAGCAACACAAGAGTTCCCAGCTAGTAGCAAAACACAAGGAACGTTACACAATCTAGTTGTCAGCAAGGAAACCAGACACATTGTTCCAGCAACCCCCATCTCTTTGGGTGGGATTAAATAGGTAACGCTGGTACGGCTCCTCACAACGGGCAAGGCTGCCACCTCGTGAGTAACTTGGCTGACCGGCATTGTTCCTGTCACCTGTCCACCCTGCACATCCTTGGATCGTGGGGAGGGGGGACTCCACCTCCTCATCCTCGCTAACCACAGGCAGCTGTTCCTGTTCTTCACCTGAAGCCTCCAGGCTAATTTGCTGTAGCTGTAGCTTCTCCGCTGGGGCCCACCTGCTGCCAATCCAGTCAACCAAGTTACTCGCGAGGTGGCAGCATTGCCCATTGTGAGGGGCTGTACCAGCGTTACCAATTTAATCTCACCCAAAGAGATGGGGGTTGCTGAAACAATGTGTCTGGTTACCTTGCTCCACGTTCCTGCTTCTTGTGTGTGCCCTTGAACCCCTGCTCCATTGAGCTGGAGCCCTCTGCTCCCTGGTCCATGTCTCCATACATCCCCATACTAAGTTTCCCAGAGGTCCCAGGACCTGGCTCATTCTCCTCCTCTGAACTCGCATCCAGAGAGGAGGCCAGAAGCACATCCATGACAAACAGGATGGGATGGACTCCCTATTGTTTTAGTTTCTCAGAATTTACTGTGAGGTCAGGGGACCTATGGAATGGATCGAGGCATGTGGGGATCGGGGGAATGGTTGGGTTATCTACTCACATGGCACTGAATTTCTCAATAAATGAGAAATGTGTTCAAATACCCACAGTCACAACATTCATTAGCTAACATTTGATGGACCATCTCTTCCCAATTTCATGTGCCTGTTCCACTAGATTCCATAGAGTGGGCTCCAATTATGAGTTTCATTATATTTTACGCTTATGATTTTATTGGTTCATTGTAGGCCACCCAGAGTGACTTTCCGTGAGTTGTGTGGCCATATAAATCTGATTTATTGATTGATTGATCGATAAATAAATAAATAAATAAATAAATAAATAAATAAATAAATAAATAAATAGCTCTAGCCCAGAGGTTTTTAAAATATACTTCAAACAAATCATTGTGAAGATAACCCAGATGTCTGTTGCCCAGAGAAACTTTGAGAAAGAAGAAGATTCAAATCAGTGGTGGGATTCAAATATGTGAACAACCGGTTCTCTCTGTGGATGCCGCTTCCAGAAGTCCGTTGTGGGCCTGGGCAACAAAAAATGAGCTACCGGTTCTGCCAAACTGGTGCGAACCGGCTGAATCCCACCACTGATTCAAATATAATATATACCAAAGACCAGGTATAAACTAAGGCTAATAATACTCAAGTAAATGTAAAAGAGCCCTGTGGTAAAAAATAAAATTACCGTGCAGTCAGGAAAAGAAACAGACTTTCATCCATTTTCCTTATGTGACTATTCTTCATTATTATTCTGTGGAGCGATCCAAATACATTAACTGCGCTACTATAATTCAGGAGAATCAGCTAATATCTCCAAAGCTTTTTAAATATCACTGAGTTCATTTCATAGCAAGGTTTCAATTGAAACCTTAACCTTCGGGTTAAGTCAGAGATACGAGAGAGATGACTAAACCTTTTTTTTTATTTTAAAGAAGAAATGATCTCAGGATGCTTTGAAGTACAGTAAAGCATTGACTCACAAATGTGAAGCCCTCTTAAAGCATTTTTGCTCCACAGCAGAAACGGGTGGGTGAATTTCATCAAGGGAATGACCCTGCTCAAATATTTGCTGTGAGGCATAAGCAATTTCCTACCTTTCTCCTTTACTTGTTAACCTTATTACAGTTAATCTCCAGCCCGATTTTACAGATAATGTGAACATTTGACTATTTACTCCAGGATAAAATCATGTTACAAAGCGGAAAAGAAATCTTAGCTTTGTCAGACTGTCACAGATATCCCAACGTTTCAGCATCACCCTGGCAATTTGTTGTTACTGCAGGACAGACACTTGATATGACAGTAAGAACTTAATCCCGTATTTATATCAAAACAAATGCTGATTAAGGAAATCTATGAAGGATGCAAAATCTGAAAGTTTGTAGGGTGAAGTTTTAAAAATGAATCATGCATTTCAACGTAACAGGAGGTAAACAATATGGAAGAATTGCATTTGCAGTGTTAATACAGTTTGCATGAATTAAGTGAAAGATATATTGTTCATTTTTTAAAATCTTTGCCTTATTTCCATTCTCCACAATGCTATTCTGCAGGAAAGATTAAAGGTCATTGTGGACAACCAATTCTGATGGTAATAATGGAGAGAACAAATGAGGTTAAGCAGTTATTAGGGGGTCTCGGAACTAGAACAATTTAATAAAAAAAAATAGCCTGCAAAGTGATTGAACAATTATCCACGGTTCAAGATGTCAGGGAACAAGTTTTGCACCAACTCCAACGCTAATGATGGTCACAACCACTGGCTTCAAAGCCAGCCAGTCATGCGTAGAAGTGGTTGCACTGGACTGTAAAAGAGTTGCTAACTAACCCCACAATTTTTACAGATATGCGAACTTTATCAGGCTTAAACCATCTCTCTAGAATAAAATGCTCTTGAGCAAGATTGTAGGAGAAAATCAGCCAGAGGTGGAGTTAAGCACATCATGAACTTAGAATTATTACGTTCCCATGAACACTCCCAGTCCAGCCCCTCCTGAATTCTGTTGACCAATTTACTGTTGAACTTTGGTTGACCAGGTTGTTGTGTATAGGTTTGAATAAATCATCTGTGCAGCAACTTAATGGATGGCCCTGATTCTTTGCAACTGACCACGGTAGCAAAATGATTCAAGAAAAGAAATAGGCACCAAAGTAGAGCAGAGCTGGTGCCAGCAAGGAATAACAAGGAGACTCTTGGAGACTGGATAAGTCCCATGTCAGATTGTGCCATTGTGTGTGATAAAGTCTATATTACCAACAATATTCCTGATGTTTTTCAGCTCACCCAAATATCAGTCAATCCACAGGAAGTCCTCAACTTATGACCACAATGTCTGTTGCTAAGCAAGGTGGTGGTGAAGTTAGTCCTGCCCAATTTTTACCATGGTTTTTGCCATGGTTATTAAGTGAATCGTGGCACTTGTTAAATGACTCGTGTGGTCATGAAGTGGATGACTTTGCTTGACAGAAGCCAACTGGGAAGGTCACGTGGAGTGAGCAGTTGATCCCAGGATGCTGCAACCTGCCAGTAAACACATGCCAGTTGCTAAACTTTCAGATTTTGATCCTGTGACCGTGGGAATGCTGCAATGGTGGTTAAGTGTAAGTCACTTTCTTCAGCACTGTTGTAACTTTGAAGAGTTGCTAAATAAATGGGTATAAGTTGATGACTACTTGTATGGATTTTGTAAGAGCATAAGAACATAAGCAGTGCCCAGCTGGATAGAAACCCTCACCCATGTAGTCCAGGAGTCTGTTCTCACAGTGGTCAACTATCTACGTAAGGAAATCCACTAATCTCCCAGTAGATAACGTAGATAACGTTTGTGTGTATGAGACAGACAGACAGAGATCTGCATGATATTGCTGCAGCACAACATGCACTGGCATATTTCAGTATTAAGAGATAATCCTATATTGTAAATATATCATAACATCGTAGGAATAATTCAACTTAAGTAGGTCTTTATTTCAAGATACCCAAGTATTATTTCTCAGGTACCCATGAAACAGCCCAGACAGAGCTATGGAAGACTTTTGCCCAAGCTGGAAGACCAGAATTTGAGTAGCTATCAATAGTTTAATAACCAGAGTTGATGTATAATACCAGGTGGTAATTTTATATTGCACATCGAAAGACAACATAAATACTAAACCTACCTGTGCAATTAGCTTTATGTCAATACAAATCGCATTTCCTAGAGGTGTTTATGTTTGGAGTTTGATGGTCGGGTTTGGGTCTTTAAAAATTATAGCGAGTGATGGGTCAAAAATGGGAAAAAAACGCAAGCCATTCTTGAGGAATAAATGGATGGGTAAGCTTTCATGTTTTTTTCCAGAATTTTTCATCAAATAGATTGGTTAAAAAAGGAAGTGATAAGAGAAGTAAAATTATTATGTATTTTATTTTATACATAATTGCAACCTGCATTTCATTTTATTCATACGTTATGTATTTAAGATGGCCAGTTAAATACATTTTCTAAGTAAACAAATAAAAAGACCTCAAAGAGGAGCTAATTCTCTAGCTAGAAGATGCTGTTTAGGCTGATGGTGTATCCACTCTTAGCATTTAAGCTGCTTCTATCCTGTGCTCATGTCAGCATGACTCGCTGCCAGCTTAAAAAATGTTGTCTGCAGAGAAACATTTGGGCAGCAATTTGCAGGATGCAGAGTCCAGACTGTATGCTACTACATCTTCCCACTTTGTTTAAATTGATATGGCTACCCACTTGCCATGTAGAAAAAGACACCTTCTCTGTTGTTGTGTCCTTCCACTTTTCTATAGCAGGTAGCAATTGCTGAATGTATACTTTTGTGCAGTGCTTTTTTTGTAAAAGACAAAGGTGCCGGAACTCCGTTATGAGCGTTCTATGAGGAAAAAAGCCCTGCTTTTATGTATGTATGTATATTATTATTATTATTATTATTATTATTATTATTATTATTATTATTATTATTATTATTATTATTATTATTATTATTATTATTATTATTATTATTATTATTATTATACAGAACAGAACATTTGGAAAAGAGTGTGCCTTTGCATGTGGTTTTGTTGTGTGGTCTTTTAGGCCAACATGTATAACATTTAGGAAAGGGTATGTTTTTTTGTGGGCCTTTTTGAATGTGGATTTAAAAGTCCTCTTCAAAAAGCAAAATTGTTCTAAAAGCTCTTTAGCTATCTTAGCTAAGGAAGAGTTTGTAAAAACTCAGAAGTTTTCAGACTGATTCATAAGTCATCAGTTGACCTTTTTAAGATACCATCTTTGGGCTATTAGAGTTTTTTCCCCCCCATGACTGGTTAAAAATAATAAACATTCAAATGATAAAAGAGATATTGCAAGATGCAGAACTAATTGTAGAACTGAAGTAGCATTACTTTGAAATTTGAGGATAATAAAGCATTAACAAGTGTATGAGTAAAATTGTAGTACTTACTTTCAGAACAACTGGAGTGATTTTGGAAACAACTGAGGAGAGATGACAGGAAAAACAACAACACTGGGGTGACCATTGTTCTGTCCAGATGAATTCAGACATTTTTTTTAAAAAAAAAAATCAGATAAAATAGACATCAAAGATGATCAAATTACCAAGGGATAACAACAATAATTGATGTCCCATGAAATAGCTGCAATGATTTTTGCACATTTCTCATTGGAAAGTCTAATACAAGGAACTTGCAGAAAAATGAGTAACCTGATGGAAGCAAAATATCTGATATGATCATGCAAAGTGGTATGATGGATCAGATGAAAGCTCCAATCAGTTCCTGTAATGATAAGTGGGAATGACCTTGGGAGACAGGAGGAAGAGCCACAGGCTAGACCAGGGGTCTTCAAACTTGGCCCTTTTATGACTTGTGGACTTCAACTCCCAGAATTCCTCAGCCAGGCACGCTGGCTGAGGAATTCTGGGAGTTGAAGTCCACAAGTCATAAAAGGGCCACGTTTGAAGACCCCTGGACTAGATAGTGATCTAACAAGCAGCAACTGAGTCCACAAAAAGAAGGGACTTTACAGTCGTCCTAGTTTCTTGGACTGTAAAGGAAGGGGAGAGATGTACTTTCAGACTTGCAAGATTCTGTTAATGTAATCTTACAATAAGTTTAGAAGTAATGTTAGAGCTAGTTCAATTCAATTCCATTTGTCACCTTTAAAGCCCTACAGGCTATTTGAAGGACCACATTTTCCTTATTACATCCACCTGGCCCACCAGCATGGGAAAGCAGCATTATGTTATGGGTCCCATTGATTAGGGATGTACATCTACTGGGACCATGAAAAAGGGCCTTCTCAGTGGTAGCCCCTACTTTACGAAATATCTCTTCTACAGTTGGCCTCCATCCTGTTACTTTTTCTAAAGTAACTTTTTCTGGGGACCCCGAATCCAGTGGAATGGTTGGTCTGTTTGGTTTGTTGCTGCATATGAGGGTGGGGCATATATGTTGTAAATTTTAATGTAAACTGCTTAGAGTCACCTATGTGTGAGTTGGGCGGCCATATAAATTTGTTTAATTAAAAAAAAATTCTCAGTGTGCTTCTTGTCTGGTCTGTCCCAGGTTGAGAGTTGCAAATCTGCTTCCCGTACTAGTCAATGAAAGCTCAGAGGAAGCTCCTCTAAACTCAGATAAAATTGTGTTGGTTTGTGTTGGTTTGTTTATGAAAGTTATTTGCTGCTTAGCTCATCATTCAAGGTCTGTGAGTGGCTTACAGCAACAGCAGTAGCAATAGTTATATACCACTTCAGTTATATACCACTACAGCAATAGCAATAGCAATAGTTATATACCACTTCACAGTTCTTTACAGCCCTAAGCAGTTTATAGAGTCAGCATATTGCCCCCAACAAGTTGGGTCCTCATTTTACCGACCTCAGAAGGATGGAAGGTTTAGTCAACCTTGAGCTAATCAGAATGGAACTGTTGGCAGTTGGCAGAATTTGCCTGCAATATTGCATTCTAGCCACTGCCACCACAGCTCATTACTGGAAGATGATAGCATAAGAAGCATGAAAACAGTGTTTTTTGCCCTTATTCCATACCCACTATTCCCTGGAAAACTGCATCTGAACAAGGTGGTTTGCTATTGTTGTTTAAGGGATATATATACAGTATCTTTTGTAAATGGTCTAACCTCCCCATATAACACTTATATGCCACCCACCCAGATTCAAATAGCACACAAAAATCAAATATAAAAACCATAAGATTAGCATAAAGCCCTTAATAATTCAACATATAATTAAACAGCTACTAAATATTCCCACATTCTGTTAAGTTCTGCAGAAGAGGATAATCTTAATCTTTTTTCTGAAAAGAATTCAGGGAAGGGGCAATTCTGACCTCAGGAGGGAGGGTAGTCCATAGTGGTGCTCTTGATCTCATGGGATGCAATCAGAAGCATAACTTCCTGAAACGGACTGCACAGGACAGGCAGATTCTGATCAAAGATGGTCTTGCAGGTAAGAAGGAACAATCAGCATTTTGGATTCTACGCAGAAACCTACTGGTGGCCCATGTGGCTGCTATGGTAGATGTGGAACATGATGGACCGTGGACCATCAGCAAGTGAACAGAAGCTTTTCCAACATCAAAGACAGCCCCAGGAGAATCACATTACAGCAGAGGTCCCCACCCTTTTGGGCACCAGGGACCAGTTACGTGGAGAGAGGTTTTTCCATGGACCGAAGGGGGCGTGGTTTTGTGTGCTGCCTGCATCCCACAAATGGGGCTTTGCTTGTTTGTGTGGCCAGGTTGCTGGCATGCCATGGCCTGGTACCGGTCCACAGACCGGGGGTTGGGGACCCCTGTATATTACAGTAATTGAAGTGCAATGTGTTCTGTACCAGCCTGCTACCGGCCCTGCAGCAAAAGCAGGGACAACCCCTTTACAAATGGCAAGAGGCTGGAATAAAGCCTGCCAAATTTATTCACATAAAACAGAGCAAGACAAGACACCAACCATGAAACAGGAGCTAAGAAACAGGAACTATCCAAGCGGTTGCCTTCAGCAAACCAGCCCTCCCACACATTCCCATTAAATACAGTTCAGGGCGTGGCCTCTCTCTGCCTCCTTCCGAGGTGCCCCATTGCCTTCCTCTGTTTACTCCTGATTGACTGCCTCCTGCGTCGGGCGTCCTTGAACAGGGCCAGCTGTGGGTCATCTTCATCCACGCTGTCAGGCTCACACAGCTGGGTCTGCGTCGTGACCAGATGAGAGGGGCCTGGCTGGGGGCTCTCATCAAGCTGTCCAATCCCCTCAGCAAGCTCTTCAACACCCCCCTCCTCCTCCTCTGAGTCGTCCGACCCAACTGCCGAACCCACAGGCTGACCCTGAATCACAACACAATGTGTGACTTTCACTAAATCTGCAGCTTGGCACAGTTTGATATGAACTCAGAATATGTTTTTAATGCTTGGTTTATCAGAGTTGCAGGGAGCCCCCCTCCCCAGATTAAAATATTCTTTATTCTTAATATTAAAAAGAGGCAGGATAGAAATGGAGGAAAAAAAATCTTAACAAAGGCAGAAAGCAGCCCCAGTCTTCCTGCTATAGGAAAAGGCCTCAAGCAAAAAGGCCAGTCATTAGGAGATTTTGAATAGACATTCAGAAAGACTGGGCCAATCTATTCATAAACAAAACACCTTCAGCCCCCACAGCTGACGGGTTTAAGAATTTACTTTCCCCCACCCAAATTCTAAGGACAGGCCATGACGTTTAGGACATCATAGGATTAACCCATCACTATTGACACAAGGTTCTCCTGGAGCATCTCCATCAGAAGGTATAAAAACCCACCCATTCTCAATGCCATTTTGTCAGCTGTTGCTGGTTCTGCTCATCAATAAACAAGAACCTTCTTTCCTAAGCAGCTAGCCTCCATTTTATTTCCAGCATCTTAGCCTCCATTTTATTTATTCCCCGCTTGGAACTGGATCTGATTTTTCTTTCAATAGTCGAATCAAGGAAACTTTATCAAGGAAACTTTATTTTTTTTAAAAAAGGATTTTGTGCTGAACTAAATTAACATGTAAAGATCGATAGACTCAATAGAGTCCTGACCAACAAACAATAATCAACCACTGAGCTGTTTTAATACCAAAATGTTTTCCATCCAGGGAGGAAGACCATGCTCATTTAAACCATTCCTTCTTGAACAGAGCAGCAGAAAAATCACTCTTGTAAAACTTAAAGCTAACCCTCTTCCCAATTAGGCAGCCCGGGCTTTGTGAAGCTTTAGGGTACAATTTCTGATATTTAAATGACATCAAAAGCTAATACATTTGCAGCCCTGAAATTAAGTCTTTTGAACATACAGATTATATTGCCTGAGTAATGCTGTGTTCTGAATAAGATGGGAGAATATGTTGAGGAAGGACCCATTGCTCATCTACAAGCATGAGAGAGAGACAAAAAAAATAAGCTTTGGAATCTTAGGTAGAGCAAGACCCAATAATATTACAAGCCTCACAGTTTATACAGAAAATCATGGGCACTCCTGTGGTTCAAAATGTGCTACAATAAATTAATGGAGTTCTTGGAAGGATTAAAAAAAAAGTTTGACTCTGGGACTTGGCATTTATAGAACTGTGATCTGAGTGACCCACATGCTAGGACCTCTGAAGGATCCAAAACAGCTCTCAGGAAATATATATGCTGTTTAAAAACGGCTCTGCCATTACTGTCAAAGCAAATTATTTGCTTTGGCCAGGGTTATTTTCTGCATAGCTCTGCATCTCAGTATTCCTTTCATGGCTCCCACCTCACCCAGGCTGTCTCCCCAAAGGGATGATTGGTCCCTCAGCTCCCAGTTTTATAAATACCTAAAGTGTTGGCCGAGCCGCAAAGGCAACAAAAGAGAATCTACCCCATGATGAAATACGACCTTTGCCAGTTCTTTCCTTGCAACACAGGAAATCTTACCCACTTAAGATAATACTAATTTACCACAAGGTCCTTTTCGGAAGGGCAACCTATATCAAAAGAAGACATTTTAACCTGAAGAAAACTGAAAATGTTAGGCAAAATATAGAAAAAGCTTGTGGCACCTTCAAATGACCCTTTGATGTAGTGGTGAAGATGCCGGCCTAGAAATCAGGAGACTGTGAGTTCTCGTCCTGCCTTAGCCATGAAAGCTGGCTAGGTGACTTTGGACTAGTCACTGTCTCTCAGCGCAACCCACCTCATAGGATTGTTGCTGTGGGGAAAATAGGAGGAGGAAATATAGTACACATAGTCTTCAAATTATGACCACAATAAGCCCCAAATTTCTGGGACTAAGCAAGGCAGTTGTTAAGTCAGTTTTGCTCCATTTTACGATCTTTTTTGTCAAGCTTCTTAAGCAAACTACTGCAGTTGTTAGGTGGATCGCAGGATCCTTACGACTGGGTCGTTGTTGTATGGAAAATAGGAGAAGGAAGGAAGTATTAGGTACATTTCCACCTTTATAAAGTAATAAAGGCGGGATTTCTTTTTTTTAAAAAATGAATAAATTAATAATAAATAAATAAATGCATCCCATGCACCTAACAAAACGAGCTGCGATCCAGAAACTTTTATGCAATCATAAATAGATTCATCTTGAAGGTACCTCAAGATTCCTTGCTAGCTTAGCTGCAAAAGATTAATGCAGCCACCAGCCCTCTCTGGGACACTGCATAAAATAGAGAGCAACTCAAAATATATGGAACCACATACCGGAACAAAACAATCATTTTTAAAAGGTAGGGAGCAACTGGGGATAGTCGTAAGTGAAGGTAAGCATTTTGAATGCTAGATAGAAGGAAATCCAAACATAATGTCTTGCGATATTGGGCTCTTGAGTAAGATATTGCATAAATTAGCCACCTGCTCAAAGGAGTTTCTGCTTTTCTGTCTTGTTTCTGGCCTGAGGAACAGAGGGTAAGTTCCCCGTGACATTTTTTTTTACATCTCTTTGTTTTATTCTTGTCCTTTAGCTGCACCCTGACAGGACCTTCTCAGGGTGAAATTCTAAAGCTCTAAATTACTGTAGGGAGGAGTTACAACTCTTAAAAAAATACTCCAGATGCTCTTCCATTAGCGTAGCAATGTCTTTATTCATGTGGACACTCAAAAGGCCAAATTAATATTTCATTTATTTATTACGTTTGTTTAATTTATAAGGCGACGCTTGTAAATAAATTTAATTTAATTTAACTTAATTTAAATGATTCATATCACAGTAAAGGCAAATGTTTGGTGTAGTGGTCAAGGCACCACACTGGCAACTAGTCCTGCCTTGGGCACGAAGCCAGCTGGGTGACCATGGGCCAGGTGCGTGCTCTCTCTCTCTCTCTCAGCCCGAGGAAGAAGAAAACGATAGCAAACCACTTCTGGAAAAACTTGCCAAGCGAACTCCAGAGGCTAAGCCAGAATCAGTGTTGCAGTGTCAACACTGATTCAAAGGCGCTCACACCCAAAGTTTTAAACACTATGCTTCTTATCAGGTTCATATTTGGCAGGGTTTCCTTATTTCCCGTGACATTGCCTTCATAAGACCACTTCTTGTTAGGAGTTTCTTCACTATGAAGAAGCTAAGTGTACACTGTGCCCTGGTTTAAAATGCCGAATGCCATTTGGAATGATTTAAGCATGGTCTTCTGCCTGAAATTCTCGGAGATGAATCTCCTATCTAACTACAAGCCTCAGGAAGAGAAGGCTGGTCAAGTCATCCTTGGCAAATCTGCCATACAATTATATATGTGACAAAGGCTCTTCTATCTGGGCAGGCCAATTGGAAATATCAGATGTGGCTTCTGGCATGATACTTCCTTGTCTGCAATTTTTCATTGTGGCTTTCTTCAACCTGTCCTTCCTTCCAACTTTTAAATATGGGTAGTCCTCAACATATAACAATTCATTTAATATCATTTGAAGTTACCATAGCGCTGAAAAAAGTGACTTATGACCATTTTTCACACATAGGATCATTGCAGCATAGCCACGTGATCAAAATTCAGATGCTTGACAACCGACTCACATTTATGATGGTTGCAGTGTCCCAGGGTCATGTGATCCCCTTTTGCGGCCTTCCCAAAAGCAAAGTCAATGGGAGGGGCAAGGAATTTTTGGGTATAATATAATGCTTGAACAATGGGACAATATGTGAAACAGAGGACTAAAATTTACATTAAACTATAATTCAAAAGAAAATGTATAAGTTATAAAAAAATGTATAAAGACATTTCAAATGAATGTTGGAAATGTAAATGTATAGAGGGGACCTTTTACCCCTTATGTGGACATATGATAAAGCAAGAAAATATTGGAGCAGGATTCATATGTTAATAGAGAAAATTCTTAAAGTGAATATAGAAAGAAAACCAGAGACTTTTCTTTGGGGGCTAATGGACAAAGGTCTGGAAAAAAATATAGAACTTTGATGTTATATATGTTGGCCTTTGAACTATGATGCTGGAGAAGACTCCTGCGAGTCCCTTGGACTGCAAGGCGATCAAACCGGTCAGTCCTAGAGGAGATCAACCCTGACTGCTCTTTAGAAGGCCAGATCCTGAAGCTAAAACCCAAATACTTTGGCCATCTAATGAGAAGGAAGGACTCACTGGAGAAGAGCCTAATGCTGGGAAAGATTGAGGGCAAGAGAAGAAGGGGACGACAGAGAATGAGGTGGCTGGATGGAGTCACTGAAGCAGTAGGCGTGAGCTTAAATGGACTCCAGAAGATGGTAGAGGACAGGAAAGCCTGGAGGAACGTTGTCCATGGGGTCGCGATGGGTCAGACACAACTTCACAACTAACAACATATGTTGACAGCAGCAGCAGTATTCTGCGCTCAGAAATAGAAAACTACATCAATTCCCACAATGGAGGAATGGTTGCAAAAATTGACAGAGCTAGCTAAATTGACTGTACTGATTAAAGAAAAGAATACGAATACTTTTATTGCTACATGGAAACCACTTCTGGACTTTGTGCTTGAGGTGGAAAAAAAATGAAACTTTGATTTTTGGTTTTACCGATTAGATAGATTTGATGTTATCAAAATGGCTAGTTTACATTATTTTGTAAAAGTAAAAAGTTGAGGTGTGATGTTGAAATTCTATTTTACTGCACTAAAGGAAGTCAGAAGTCAATGCCTTTTTTCCCCCTTTTTTCTCCCTTCCCTCACTTTTCCATTGCCTTTTCCCTTCCCTATCTTTCCTGCTGTTTACTTTTGTATTTTCATTGTATTGTTTACTGTAAGCTAATAAAACCTATATATCAAAAGCAAAGTCAGTGGGGAAGTCAGATTCCCTTTAACCACCCTGTTACTAACTTATCAACTGCAGTGATTGACTTAGCAACTGTGCCAGGAAAGGTATGTAAAATGAGGCAAAATTCACTTAACTGTTTTGCTTAGCAACGAAAATTTTGGGCTCAGCTGTCTTTGTAAGTTGCCGACTGCTTGTATACAGCATTACTGCAAAATGAATTCATAGAAAGACAAGGAAAAAGAACCGCTTGGAACAATCTATTTGCAAGGAGAAGCAATATGATAAAAAAAGAGAAAAGAGTTAATTACAGTATTTCAAACATGAACATAAGGATATAATACCTTTGTATCAAGGATCCTTGTTCTCTAAGAGCTTTAAAACCACAGTACCATATAGCAATCTGAAGAAGGTTTTCTGTTTACTGTTGATTTGTTCTGCTGCAGTTTTGCTTTTACTACTTTCTGAAGCATTGTGCCAAAGGAAACCAAATATCCATGCTCTAATCTTCCCATGACTCAGTTCAAGCGTAGCACTAAGCTGTGGTTCGTTTTTTTGAAGCCTGATTTATTGACTCAACCACAGTTAGCTAAGTCACACAAGACACAAATTATAAACCACGGTTTACAAACCACAGTGCTTGAGTTCACAGAACATTGCTAAACCAAATACCAAACAAGCCACCCTGGTGGCTTGCCGTAATGAGTGAACCCGGTCGTGACCTTTTGACTACTTCATATTTGATATGCAGGAACACAATGCCACACAGCAGCCTGGGACTCTCTGCCCCTCTGCCTCCAATATCCAAATATTCACTGCAGGCATTTTAGGCTTATGAGTTCTGGGCTTCAGGCTGTATTGTGGGAGATGCACAATAAGTAAACATCTCAGCTTTGATATCCAGTGTGGGAATACTCTCTTTTTGATAAAGAGGGACAGCAGGATTAGAACTGAGCTATAAAACACCATTAAAAGGGACGCAGTGGCTCAGTGGGTTAGGACGCTGAGCTTGTCGATCAGAAGGTCGGCAGTTTGGCGGATCAAATCCCGAGTGCCGCATAGCAGAGTGAGCGCCTGTTACTCGTCCCAGCTTCTGCCAACCTAGCAGTTCGAAAGCACGTAAAAATGCAAGTAGAAAAATAGGGACCACTACGGTGGGAAGGTAACAGCGTTCCGTGCGCCTTTGGCGTCCAGTCATGCCGGCCACATGACCATGGAGACGTCCTTGGACAAGCGCTGGCTCTTCGGCTTTGAAACGGAGATGAGCACCGGCCCCTAGAGTCGGAAACGACTAGCACGCATGTGCGGGGGAACCTTTACCTTTTACCTTTATAAAACACCATTAGAACCTAGATTGGTGTTTCTCTCAACCTTGGCAACCTGAAGATGTGGTTGTTGTTTTTTTTCCAGAAGTGTGGACTTCAACTCCCAGAATTCCCCAGCCAGACATGCTGGCTTGGGAATTCTGGAAGCTGAAGTCCACCCATCTTCAAGTTGCCAAGGTTGAGAATCACTGATCTAGACAATGTAAAGGTCTCTATAATACAATTGTGAAATAATGGAGAACTTCAGATAGTTGGAGGGTATGTGATCCAGTCAGGATCCAGATAAGGGAAGACATGTTGTGTAACGAATCTCATACTGAGGGGAGAACTTTTAGAATTTTCATTCTGGGGGAAAAAAATCCCTTATAATTGCAGGTTTGTGGATTAAGTCTTACAAGCATAAAGCGTTTTATAGAGAATCCCACATGTAAAGTGATGGCAGGAGACTGAAAAAAGTTAACAAACGGAACAAAATGAAAAGTTTGATTAATTTCAAGTGATTTTGAAAGGCAGCATTACCTCACCCCAGGAATGATATCAATGTCAAAGCCCCATTTTTGCCCCAGTGTAGAGTTGGGTTTTGTTTCTAATATATAAATATATAGCAGGTTTCGATTGGTTAGCGAATAAAAGTTAATGGAGAAAAAGTACATAAAAATAGGTTGCATGGTGTGACCACCCGCTATTAGGCCTGTCGAATTGGGGAAGGGAAGGGTTTACTGGAATAACCTGTCAACGTGCATACTTTGGTAGGCCTGGAATTTTTCTGGCCGCCCAAGCTTCAGGATTCAGAAATACCATCATACATAAAGATCAAAAGAGAAGCTGCAAGATGCATATTCAGGGATATTTTTTTAAAAAACTTTTTTTAAAAAAAAATTAACCCGAACTAATATAAAGCAAGGAAGAAAAAAAAAGAAATCAAAGAAAAGACAAAAAGCAAAGCAAAGGAAAAAAGTTTAAGAAAAAATGTTGATTTCCATTCCTTGGATTTTTGCTGAGAGTCATCGCTTTGAATCTTTGGCTGAGTTTTGTCCTTGAAAAGACAAGAAAGATGGAGATTGATTAAACTGCTAGGGGGGGTAGAAAAAGACTGTGATTTTCATCATTCACACACCCAACTGAATTAAGGCAGAGTGCATGCCTTCGTCTCATAATTATGGCCCTATCATTAGATGAGGTGTGGCAGTTGCCTCAGGCCACAAACTCCGATGTTTTTTAAAAGTAGCAAATGGTTAATTATTTAATGCCTGCATTATTTTAATGCAGTTATTGTGGTATTTAAAGCTATGGATAAAGGAAGAGACTTGTGGGACTTTGTGTGTGAACAAATGTGTGTTTTGTTAAATATGCCAGAATTATTTATATGACGTTCAATATTATGCAGTTTGACGAGCATTCACTCTAATTTATGCACAAAATATCTTGTATTCACCAGGGCTAGTTAGATTGAAGATAATTTTTCAAATGTGTGTCTATGACAAACATGTCAGACTTGCAACGTCATGTGACGTCGTGCAACGTATCGGAGCTTTTTCACCATTGCCAGCAATGGGGTGGGCGTGGTTTCTTCATGATGCATCCAGTCCATGGGCTGGCAGTTTGACACCCCTGGTCTACGAGCTATGGTGGCACAGTAGTTAGAATGCAAGTATTGCAGGCTAATTCAGCTCACTGCCAAGAGTTCGATCCTGACTGGCTCAAGGTTAACTCAGCCTTCCAAGCTCTCCGAGGTTGGTAAAATGAGGGGAAAATATGCTGACTCTGTAAACTGCTTATAGAGAGTTATAAACAGTGGTGGGATTCAAATATGTGAACAACTGGTTCTCTGTGTGGATGCCGCTTCCGGAAGTCCATTCTGGGCCTAGGCAACAAAAAATTAGCTACCGGTTCTGCTGAAGTAGTGCGAACTGGCTGAATCCCACCACTGGTTATAAAGCACTGTGAAGCAGTATATAAATCTAAGTGCTATTGCTAAGTGCTTTTGCTGACCTTGATTGTGTAGAGTGGGGTTACCATATCCCAGCTGCAAAAACCTGGAGGACAATTAGATGTCCACAAAGAGACATAGAAAACTCCTTACTAGCACTGATAATATTATCTAGTCTGGGTAATGAAACATCTGCCAGAAAACAACCAAGCTCAGAGAGTACCAAGAACCTCTTATTTCAAGCCTGAGCTACAAATATTTTCCTTTATTAGCATGTAAAAAGTAAACGAAGCAGTGGCCTTGAACTCTTCAGCATTATCCAAACTCCATCAGCTATGAACATTAATTTCACAAGAGACATAAATTAATCTCTCCTGTCCTTGTTGGTCAACTTTCACCAGGGTCAGGACATGAGGAAAAAAAAAGATAGTTTTCATGCACATCCCCAAGCTTGTCACCTTTGTCTCAAATGACTTTACAGTTGGAACTGTTTTCACGAACTTGTCAAAACTTAACCAACTGGAATATACAATAATTTGTTAGTGTCTATAATCATCTTGAAGAGGGAACCTTAAACTACTTAAATGCCAGAAGATGACAGGTAAAGCTATAAATTTACTCTGCCGGACCAGAAAAAACAAACAGAGCCTTTTGCTGAAGGATGTCAAGTTAAATAAGTGCAACTGTAGATGGCAAAACATCACTTCACACTTCATTTCTCTCCAAATGTTGACCCATTTGAGAATTCTTCTGTTGCCTTTGAAATTGTCCAAAAGTATTTTTTTTTTCATGTAGACACTCATAGACAGTGACAAGACAAGGGATAACATACAGCTTCTGACAGAGCTGCTGTTAACACGTTAAAATAGGTTAAACAAATGAGGACGGCTGGGACCAAAGGCAGATGCCCTGGTAGCTTAAGGCGTTAAAGGAAGAGTACACAAACAGCATCTCCAGGTCAAATTGGTTATTGATTTATGCGCCTCTTAAGTGGAATTTTTCAGGAAATTTCAAGAAGATTCAGATCAAAGCCAGCAATTTTATGAGGGACATTCCCCCCCCCCCCCGCTATAACAGTCAGGGTCAAATGTGACATTCAAAATCCTGTACATGCACACCACAACTTTCATACACAATGGGATTGATTTTCAGGTAAACCTTTACAAAAATTGCAAGTGCCTGACTTGGTTTCCTCCTTAATCAAACAGCAAAACCGGTCAATATGTTTCAGCCTAACCGACACACCCGGTTGTTGCGTTGGTAAAATGTAGGGAGATTCTAATGCAGACACTGTCTTGAACTCCTACAAGATACAAGTGTACAGCAGTAATAAATATATTAAAATATCCTATACTAAAAGATACTTCTCTTTCAAATCTCCTTTCTGTTTCGGCAACCTATTAGGACTGTGGCACAGAGAAAAAAGGTGGAATGTTTTCTCTTGTGGTGTCTACTGTTAAATATTTTCCCAGGCTTTAGGTTGTTTGAGTGTTGTAGCAAATAGGTGGTGGGATGGTTTGTGAGGAAATGGCACAGAGAAAACCCCAAAGAGTTAAATTATCCTATTTCATGAGATCCAGCAAAAGTACAGCGCTGTGAAATTTAAAAAGTGGATAATAACAAAACAAGAAGGAAAAAAAGAGAATTCATCAGACATGAAGGCGCGTTTCAACAGCCTGATATTACATAGCTGTACGAGCAATCCTCAACTTACAGCCATTCATTTAGTGGCCATTTGAAATTACAACAGCGCTGAAAAAAGTGACTTACAATCAGCCCTTGTGCTTCTAACCACTACAGTATCCCCCTGGTCATGTGAT
This sequence comes from Vipera berus, assembly GCF_964194415.1. NCBI lineage: Eukaryota > Metazoa > Chordata > Lepidosauria > Squamata > Viperidae > Vipera > Vipera berus. The sequence continues at coordinate 81,380,220 of NC_138203.1, forward strand.
CAAACTTCGAGACTCTTGGCAAACCACGTGTATTTATGATGGCTGCAGTGGACATGTGGGGTCATGTGGCTACCATTTGCGACCCTCTCATTCAGCTTCTGATAAGCAAAGTCAAAGGGGCAACAACCCAGATGTTGTTAAGTGAATCACTGCAGTTGTTACATTAGCAACATGGTAGTGAAGTGGGTCTGGCTTCCCCATTGACTCAGCTTGTCAGAAGGTCGCAAAAGGGAATCACTGCAACCGTCATAAGTATGAATTAGTTGTCAAGCCTCTGAGTTTTGATCACGTGACCATGGGGAATGCTGCAACGGTGGTAAATGTGAAAAATAATCATAAGTCGCATTTTTAATGATGTCGTAACTTTGAACAGGCACAAAATGAACCGTGGCAAGTTGAGAACTCTTTGTAAACAGGTTCACCAGTTCAGCTTCAGCATTAACATTGGTGTCCTCCTCTGCTGGCTGTGTTCCCTCAAGACACTTAACCTCTTTAGCAAAAATCAGCAGATGCATTTGCAAATGTGCCGGGCTTTGTTAGCGTTGCTTGTGGTTGCTGCTTTTTTGTTGTTTAGGTTTTAGCATATCAGGCAACTCATCCCATTTGGTTTAATAAAGGGGTCCCACCCCAGAAAACTCACTTAACTTAGTTCTCAGTTTAAAATATATTTTATGGATGTTCTCAAAGAGCCTCTAACTTTCTTGAATTTACGGTGGGTGTGAAAGTCTTTAGAGAGGTTGACCACTGGATTTGGCCAAATTGGTAATTGGATGCATCTGCACTTTGGAAATTAATTTAATTTCAGTGTGCCTTAATTAGCATCTAATTAATTCAGGTACCAATGGTTCTCCCCATGTATTCCAGAATTCTTTTGCCACCTTAAAAAATTAAAGGGCAACTTTTGGACTCAGAGAATCACACTGAAAGTTTTGAAGAAGCTTTCTTACAACTATGGGGTCTCAGGTGAGGCATCTTGAATTGAGGAGGAAGATCTAAAGGTGGTTACACACAAGAAGTCTTTGCAACATGCATAATGTATCACTGACTATTACTAAATAGAAATTTACTACTACTAAAGCCTCACACACAGACCCATCTCATTCAGCCACACAAAGACTTTTGTCACAATGGGATGGAATTGGCTTGTCATTCCCTTCTTCTGGAATATATTTCACTTTCCAATTTATCCTGGTCTCCTCTCCAAGGGCTAATAAAATCCATACTTAGCTTAACCAAATGGAAATAACATACTGTATATAACCTATCTCATAACAGCAAAGATAACTAATCCCTATTAGAGGAAATCACAATAGCACTTAAGATTTATGTACCTCCCCATACTGCTTTACAGCAGTCTCTGGGTGGTTTACAATGTCAGGATATTGCCCCCCAGCAATCTTGATTCTCATTTTACCAACCTCTGAAAGATGGAAGGCTGAGTCAACCTTGAGCCTCGTCAGGATCGAACTCTAGGCTGTGGGCAGAGCTTGCCTGCAATACTGCATTCTAACCACTGCACCACCAAGGCTTCAGGGGCATGGTGATGGTGGTAGGGCCAATGATGTCATTTCAATATTATTGCCTGATTAACTAAAAAAAAGGAATGTAGTCACCACAGTGAACATTTCACAAAATATAACCATATCTGGAAAGTGAGCTGGTTACTATGAAAGTTCCTTATTTAAAACATCCAGTCAAATTTTGCTGTGAAATTATACAGCACAAGCTGCAAATAGCCCAGGCCAATTTTTATGAAATAAAGCAATGGATTTAGAGCACTTCTTTTCTCATACTTTCACCAAGACCCAATTTAATTGTACTTGGCTAGAATATATATTTTTAAATATCTGGAGCATGTGATGGTTGAATAATATTCCTCGGTTAATTTAATAAAGTTAGAGACTTAAACTAAGTTTATTTATGTATTCTAAAATAAGTATTTTATTTTCTTGGCAATGTATATGCAGTCCTAGAGAACAAGTTTCAAATATAAACAGTTTCAATTAAATTTAATAGAACTGAATCTGACAAAGCAATCTAAGGACAGATTGTTACAGAAAATACTTCAGTAAAGTTGCAGTGTTCATACTGGATTCATCTATCAAATTATTCCAAAATATAGTTTGGTTGGGTTTTGGTTTAGTATATTGTGCGAACCCAATTGCTACCTTTTTTATGTTCCTAGGATAGTATATTCAGTAAAGCATGGTTAATTAAACCATAGTTTAGTTTCATGTGTGAACACATTGAGTTCATAACATCACACTAGACCAGGGGTAGGCAACCTCGGCTCTTTTATGACTCATGGACTTCAACTCCCAGAATTCCTGAGTCAGCTCTGCTGACTCAGGAATTCTGGGAGGTGAAGTCCATGAGTCATAAAAGAGCCGAGGTTGCCTACCCCTGCACTAGACCATGAAATGATTTATTTGGATTAGACATAGTTTGCTGCATGAATGGCTAATAGCCTTAGTATGATGTGTGTGGAATTAGATTAGATTAGTGAATTAGATTAGACATGCATCCAGCATTGATATCCTACTTCTCAAAGGGAATTTTATACCCGAGTTAGAACAGAAACTGTGAAGATTCACCCAAAATATAGGACCTGAGGGAGCCTTTGTAAAGAAGAAAACAGGCACTGGTAACCCACCTTGGCAAAATTATATTTTAAACACTTAAGAGTCACTTTTTTAAATGTAAGAACAATAATCCCTTGTATTTGGGGACATTTGTTTTCTAATGCCACTCCCATTTTCAAACAGCTGTCTGTTCTCAGGAGCTTTGACAATTTCTTTATTGGATGTTTATATTTCAGCTCTGCTGCTGAACAGGTTTAAGATTTAAACAGCCACAATTATGCTTTGAGGTTAACACACCAATTAAGATAAATGGGAGATGTTTGTTTCTCTTTGGGACTCATTTGGTGCTCCGCACCTGAAAACTGACAAGGAGAAGACAAACCTTTCTCCTTAATAGCCATCTTTCAGATTAAAGGAAGTTTTGAGGGGTGCAATCATGTCTGAAGATCCAGAGTCCACAGAATAAAGAGGAATAATGAGATCCATTCAATGAATTTCAAAATGTCTAAGCTTCCTGGTTTCAACACTAATGGACTCAAAGTTGACATCTGGAGAGGCTTAAGCATCTTCGCAGAAGTGTTCTTTGTGTCATTAGTAGATGCATCAGCACTCAGAGTAGCAACCTTAACAATTACCCCAGGCAACTTGCTAACTGTCCATTTAGGCTGGGGGCGCAAGGATTTTGCTGATGGTGATTTGTTCCATTGCTATCTACCAGGGATGGCTTGAGTTTGTTTTAACTCAAGCTTGAGTATTCACTGATAGTATCTCACGCACCTTATCTTCTGTCAGTTTTCTTTTCAACTGCCTTTGATTTTTACAAGCATCAAGGTCTCCCCCCAGAGATGCTTATCCTTGAAGAACATGTCCAAAGTGTTGTGTATTTACTAATTGTTATTATATTGAGTTAAACAGAAGTTACAGGGCTGAGGTAAAACCGTGGCAGCTTTTGACAGCTGTCAAAAGCTGCCGGGCGAAACCGCGCAAGCGCCAACAATTGACAGTTCAACACGCGCTACAGATGACAGCTCCGAGCTGTCAAAACCGGACGGCCCCGATTGGCGGAGACTACGGCGCGGGAACAGACTCACCCCTGATTGGTCAAGCCGCCGGCAGCTGTCAGTATAAATAGATGTCTTGTTCCCTTGTTCTTTGCCTGGTTCTAAATAAAAAGAGCTGATTGTTAACTCGCTGTCTCGCCTGCTTAGTAACTAAAGCACTGGCGACGAGGGTGGGATGCCTGCTTGCCTAAGCTGAAGTCACTACCTAAGGGGAGAAGAGATTTTTCCCCTTAGCCGAGCTGGTCACTTGCTAAGTCACTGGAAAGCCAAACTTCCACTCAACACAAGCAGAGGCACCCATAAGCACAGACAGCATGACGAACCACGGCCACATCCGAGAATTCGATACCCGCCACCCTGAAGGCTGGGAATCTCACTTGGGCCAGGTAGAAGGATACCTGGTAGTCAAGAAGATCACGGATGACCGGGCCAAGGCAGCTGCCCTCCTCTGGCTCAGCGGCCCCGCCGTTTATGATGCCGCTGTGGGGATCTTCACCCCGGAGCCGGTCGCCACCATCTCCTACGCAGACCTCACCGAGGGGCTGAGTAAATACTTCATGCCCCTCAAGTCAGAACTCTACTGGAGAGTGAACTTCGCTCGGAAACTCCAGCTTCCTGACGAGCCAGCAAATGACTTTATAACCCGGGTCAGGCACGCCGCACGTCGGTGCCGGTTCCCGGATTTAGAAGACCGAATCCGGGACCAGATTGTCATAGGGCTCAAGGATGAACGGCTGAGAAAGAAGCTGATCGCCAAGCCTGAAATGACAATGACCGATGTGGCCAGAGAAGTCATCGCATACGAAGACTGCCACGGAGACGACCGATGGGTACCTGACAGCGGACCCAGGGGGTCCGTGCACCAGGAAGACGGCAGGTTCAGCGGTTCCGAGGACGACGACGGCCCCACAGACATAGACGCGGTACAACGGCGGTTCGAGAAACTGAGGCTGCAACGCAACTACAGAGGGGGGCCTGCCAACAACCAGAGGGGCCCCAACTTCCCGACAAACAGGACGAAGTGTGCCAGCTGCGGCGGAAGCCACCCTAGAGCAACGTGCCGGTTCCGCAGTGCCAAATGCCATGGGTGCGGGAAGACAGGCCACCTCAAAGCCGTGTGCCGCAGCCGGAGCCGGGAAAACCTGCACGACCTGGAGGTGACAGCCGAAGGTATGACCCCACATACACTCAGAGCCAGGCACAGTCCCAGAACCCTAGTGCTTAATGTAAGGGGGAGGGCGGAGAAACATACGGTCCACAGCACTCTTAAGCCCAAAATCAAGGTGGACGTTCGGATTCAGGGAATTCCCTGTGAGATGGAAGTGGACTCTGGGTCCTCCGTCTCACTAATCTCATGGCAAACTTACAGGGACATTTGCAACCGAAGTAGGAAAAGGCCCGCCCTTAGACCCACCAAACTCCGCCTAGCTGACTTCCAGAAAACGCCCATTAAACTCCGGGGAAAAGCTTCCGTCCCCGTAGAGTTCAAGAAATTTAAAGGATCCCTCCCTATTCTTGTGACCCAAGAAAACAGAATCAGCCTGCTAGGATTAGACTGGTTTGAGGCACTAGGAATAGCGTTGACAGGTGTCAACGCCATTCAGCTGTCAAAATTGGAATCCGTCTGCCTTCAATTCGCGGACGTTTTTGACAGCTCACTAGGGAAATACACGGGACCGCCCGTATCACTTAAACTGAACCCAAATGTGATGCCTGTCAGAATCAAGGCCAGAAGGGTTCCCTTCGCCTTGAGGGAAAAAATAGAAGCGGAGCTTGACAGATTAACAAACTTAGGGGTCCTCGAACCGGTAGAAGGGGCCGAGTGGGAAACACCCATAGTGACCCCAGTTAAGCCAAACGGCCAAATAAGATTATGTGCCGACTATAAAGCGACCCTCAACCTCGCATTAAATGCACATGCCTACCCGGTCCCGGCTGTCAAAGACATCCTCGCGGCCATTAAGTCAGGCGCCATATTTGCCAAGTTAGACTTGGCGCAGGCGTATTTACAGCTGCCTGTCACCCCTGACACCGCTTTGGCTCAAACAATAGTCACCCACAAGGGAGCATTCAAAATTAACCGCCTTCAATTTGGCATCTCTGCAGCCCCGGGAATCTTCCAGGAAATCATGGAGAAAACACTTAAAGGGATTCCCGGGGTCTGCCCATATTTTGACGACATCCTAATTGCAGGGGAATCAGAAAAAGACCTAGCTGACAAACTAACTAAGGTGCTCCTAAGGTTCAGGAAGGCTGGTCTCAAATTAAAAAGAGACAAATGCTCCATCGGGGTGCCCTCAACAGAATTCTTAGGTTTTAAAATAGACGCTAAGGGAATTCACCCCACGGACACAAAAATTAAAGCTATTAAAACAGCACCAACCCCCAAAAACAAACAAGAACTTCAGGCTTTCTTAGGTTTAGTTAACTTTTATCACACCTTCCTACCGCATAAAGCCTCCATTGCAGAACCCTTACATAGATTATTAGACAAGGGCAAAACCTGGACGTGGACCCCTGAGCATGATAAAAGTTTTAACCTACTAAAAAACTTACTCTCCAGCAGCACAACAGTAGCCCTGTTTAACGATCAGCTGCCCTTATGTCTAGCCTGCGATGCCTCCCCGTACGGCATCGGAGCGGTCCTAAGCCATTTAACTAAAGAAGGAACACAGACCCCTGTAGCGTTCTATTCTAGAACGCTGTCAAAACCTGAGCGTAATTACGCTCAAATCGATAAAGAGGCTTTAGCTATAGTGGCTAGCGTAAAAAAATTTCATGATTACCTGTATGGCCGACCATTTACTATTTTTACAGATCATAAGCCCCTGTTAGGACTTTTTACAGTAAACAGGCTAACACCACAAATATTATCTCCCCGCATCCTAAGATGGTCTACCTTTCTATCAGCCTATTCATACAAATTAGAATACAGGCCAGGGAAAACCATGGGCCATGCAGATGGCCTGAGCAGACTGCCCCAACCAATAGTTGACCCAGACCCAGCACCAGCTGGAAGAATACTAGCTATCTCAGAGCTGCCAGAATGCCCATTGTCTGTCAAAGATATCTCCGCAGCTACTGCTGCGGACAAAATCCTAGGCAGAGTCCTAGGCTATGTCACGACGGGCTGGCAATACTCGCCCCAGGACCCACAATTCCAACCTTACATCTTAAGACGGAAGGAATTATCCACCCATCAGGGATGTCTCTTATGGGGCAGCAGGGTAATCATCCCTGACAAACACAGACTCAAAGTGCTAGAGAGCCTCCACGAAGGGCACCCGGGCACCGTCAAAATGAAGGCTCTGGCCAGAAGCTATGTCTGGTGGCCTGGTTTAGACAAACACATTGAAACACACGTAGCCGGCTGCTATTCCTGCCAGCTAGTTAGAGCCGCCCAGCCACAGGCTCCCATACATAGATGGGAAACTACAAAGACACCCTGGTCTCGCATTCACATAGATTATGCAGGTCCATTCCAGGGACAATCATTCCTAATTGTCATAGACAGCTTTTCAAAATGGCTAGAGGTGGCGCCAGTAGCCAGCACAACTTCCTCAGCCACAATACAAGTTTTAAGGGGATTATTCGCCACACATGGGCTCCCTGATGTTATAGTTTCCGATAACGGCCCCCAATTTACCTCCTACGAATTCCAGAGTTTCACAACGGCGAACTCTATTAGGCACACCACCACGGCTCCATTTCACCCATCGACGAACGGCTTGGCAGAGGTGATGGTAAAATCAACCAAGGAGGCACTGCGCAAGATCATCTCCGGCAACTGGCACCAAAGACTGGCACAATTTCTTTTGTCCCAACACACCACACCTTGCACAACTACCGGGAAGTCCCCAGCAGAGCTTCGCTGGGGCAAAAGATTAACCACCAGACTGGACCGTCTCCACCCAGACAGATCCCCTCCAGACCCAGAGCCACCCCTCCAACATAGAACTCTCAACACAGGGCAAGCTGTCTGGGCTAGAAACTACGGGGGAGGGAACAAATGGACACAAGGGGTAGTCATCGAACAACAGGCCCCTTGTCATACATCATTGACATTGGACAAAATATACATATCCGCAGACACATAGACCAACTCCACCAACGCAGTCCTCAAAACATAGGGGGAAGGGGTGACGACGAAATGTTGACAGAAGCACCGCCGCAAAGACTGGCACGACAAAGCTCCCCCGATCGGAACATACCATTTCAACACCCCGCCCCAATCAACGCGGAACCGGCGGAGCCAAACCCCCTGCCCCCGGAGCCAACCCGAGAAGCCCCAGGGGAAACGGAACATCCAACCGAGACAACCCCCCGGCGCTCCGAGAGACTAAAGAAACCTCCCACCTACCTAAAAGACTACGAATGGGGAAACCCAAAAAAGAAACAGTTGGGGTAAAATCAACTCAATCAGAGGGAGGGGGAAGGGGTGTTGTGTATTTACTAATTGTTATTATATTGAGTTAAACAGAAGTTACAGGGCTGAGGTAAAACCGCGGCAGCTTTTGACAGCTGTCAAAAGCTGCCGGGCGAAACCGCGCAAGCGCCAACAATTGACAGTTCAACACGCGCTACAGATGACAGCTCCGAGCTGTCAAAACCGGACGGCCCCGATTGGCGGAGACTACGGCGCGGGAACAGACTCACCCCTGATTGGTCAAGCTGCCGGCAGCTGTCAGTATAAATAGATGTCTTGTTCCCTTGTTCTTTGCCTGGTTCTAAATAAAAAGAGCTGATTGTTAACTCGCTGTCTCGCCTGCTTAGTAACTAAAGCACAAAGTATGAGAGATTTAGATGTATTATTAGTGCTTGGGTTTTTACTCAGATGTGGCTGCATTATGCAAGTAACAGTGCTCTCTTATCCCCATAGCATGGTGAGCCTATCCTTGCTTTCACAATAATGTCTTCAACTTATCCTAGACCCAGGAATGAGGCAGACCAGGCCTATTACCTTCAACTTATGTGTGCATGCACATGTGCATTATGATCCTTCAAGTAAATCTTGCATCTTTGGCAAGGTTTTTAGAAATCTTATAGCATTGCTTTCTTTTAACCACTGGGAGAAAGTGACTGACCTCAAATAACTTTGTCAACTTTATGCCCAAGATAGGACTAGAACTCAGTCTCCCCATTTTTAACAGGACAGTTTTGACCATTAGATCAAACATGCATCCTTAATTTCATACCAGCTTAGAAAAAACAATTTCTCTTATATTACAGCTCTGGATCTTGAAACTTGAACTATTTGCCATAATATAATGAAACACCAAATGAAAGCAGCACATTCCTTAGAAACTACTGTAGCATAAATCACTTCATAATCTCTATAGTAATAACAAAAAGCATAAAGTAACAAACAGCAAATACTTAGCAACTAACTTTTACTTTGCAAAGCTTAGGAGAAACGTGATCGCAGCTCAGTATTTGAAGGCCTGTCATGGAAAGAGAGGGCCAACTTACTCTCCATAAGAGCTGAAGGGGAGAACAACAAGTAATGGTGCAGGCTTACTTGTTGCTTCCCAACAAGAAAAAGAATTAACAAATGAAACAGCTTGCCCTGTAAGGTTACAAATAATTTATCTGCGGAGGAATTCAAGAAAAACTTTGCTTCTGGTAAGTTCAACAGCCACTTATAGAAAATGACATGAGACCACTGCTATAGCAGAGTTCCTCAACCTTTCCGGCTTTGTGGACCGGCAGGGTAGGGGGGGGGCAGGGGGAGCGGGGATGGTTCTGTGTGTGTGTCCAGCAAGCACCCGCAGCGTGCATTCACAAACACTTCTCATGTAAATGGAGCGCACATTCACAAACTCACCTGCTGCTCGTTGAAGTGGAGATGTGGGCACACACGTCCACCATCAGCCTGGTTACAAACAGCTCGCAGAATTTGGGGACCCCTGCCCTCTAGCAGAATTCCCCAACCTTTCCAGCTTTGTGGACAAGGGATGGCTCCACACAAATGTCTGACAAGCATGCATGCAGCTCACATAAATGGAACAGTCACACTCATCGCTTACACAAGTGGGGACACATGCATACACCCACCATTCCTACTGCCTGCTTACAAGCAACTGATAGCCCACTAGTAGAACACAGCCAAAAGATCGGGGCTCTTGCCCTATAGGATAGAATCAGAATAAAACATGCACAAAACCTGAGTGTGAGCATTTTAAGGAGATCAGGCAAAATCTAACTTCTCTATGAGTCATAATGACCTTTCCTCACTTAACAAAACACACCAGAAAGCTATGCATCACCTCAGTTAGTCACATGCTAGACCCATAGTTTGGGCCAGTAAGGCAAAATAAGTTTTTCTTCTGTTTATATTGACACCTCTGCTGACTACCCAGAATACACCAGGAGGATGCAGCTCATCCAACGATTCAGTTCTCAAGTGCTGTACTGTGTCTAATTTAATCTGGTTACAAGACTTCATCTTATTTCCCAGAAGATATTAACAATATGCAAATTCACTGAATAAATTAACTCCTAGGCCTGCTTGAACTAGCAGACAAAAAGCAAAACAGGATTTACCTCATAGCTTCTTTTCAGAACTGACTGGCAACTAGTCCTGGAATATAGAAATGGATGTACTACCATGTAGTTGTTTGTTCCTATTGTGAAAAACATTTTCTACTTTTTCCTTTTAGGTTTATTCAAATATGTCTGTGGTGAAGTGTCTTTACTGTTGCTTTGCCCCTTAATTCCAATCACTGATTGACTTGTAGGAAACGGTGTATCCCTCAGATGAGCTAATCGCAACCATGTACTAAAAGTACACATTTTCACAGAATATTTTCTGAATCAAGAGGCTTCCAAAATTAAAAATGGTTCACTTCCAAGATTTTTTTATTTTTAGGTTCTTTAAACGTTTTCTTTGTAATATGCAAAGCAGGCAAGAGTTCATAAGAAGTATACAATTTTTAAGCCACTGGAAGCCAAATGGTTTAGATATAAACTTGTTCACCCGAAGCAAAATTGCCAATGGGGACTTTCTCCATACTTTTCCAAAATGGCTGCTGCCTAGCTATAGATCTATTATTATTACAGTAGTTTCCAAACAAGCACTCAAAAAATTAGCAGTCCATTAAACCCAGAGTTTTCATGCCAACAATAAAGTTGTCAGAGAGAGAGGGGGGGGGGGACTTCAAATTTGGATTGAATAAGAAGAAGGGGAAAAATGTATTTTTTTAAAATAAACTCCAAGCACTATCAGTCACCAAATTTAATGCCCTTTGGAATGATTATCAACCCATCTCTTCCATGTCCTCCTAATGTTGGTTTATGGCTCTACTTCCAAAAGACAATGTTAGATCTGACTTTTACCATAAAATCCATTTGACATTATGATTCTTACGGATGGCTTTGGAGAGCTTTCATCAAAAGGCAGCTTTAAAGGCCCATATGCATTTAGCATCACATACTATTTCCTTTGGAAAGCTCAAATGACCCCAACGAAGGTCCCCAGGAATTTGCATGCTCTTGAGTTTCCTTGCCCCCCTCCCCATGTAAAAGTCTCTTTTATCTCCCCATGTAAAGCCTCCTGTATCATTCAAGCCTCAGGAACCAGCAGCTAGCTAGTCCTTCCTGGCAGACCAAAAAAAAGGGGGAAAAAAGAGCTGAGGTGCTATAAAAAAGAGTACCCTCAAAAGGCCAGTCTTGCTCCAGTGAAGCTTGCAAGAATCTGGAAAAAGGTGAAGGTCAGAAAAAGGAGCTGTTTAGAATTCCGATTGTTACAATAGAAGAACTATAAAACTATCTGGGAGGAATTACAGCTTAATTACAGGCCCCACTGGGCAGCAGGAGTGCAGGTTAATTCATTTTAAAGCCACATGATTCCTTGGGCACTCATGACAGACAGCTGGCAACAGCTGTATAAAGCCACATTTCTTACAGCCTACGCAAGCTTTGATGAGGACAGAATAAAATGGACTTGTACGTCATCTCTTTGCTTGCTTCTGATCTCAGACAGGAGCAACATGGCCAATTTCTCCAGAGGTTTTGGATGTGGCTACATACTGTAAAGGCAGCTCTTGAAAGTATCAGCACCTGGCAGATTCATACTTCCCAGCAAATTCAAATCCTTCTCACCACGTGGTCTATATCCATCACCGCCATCATGACATAATGATACAGGCTTCTCCAGCCTGTCCCCACTTGCCTCTTACCCTGGCACCAGACACCTTGTTCCCAATTCAGAAATTAGTCAGCCTTACCTATACTGGCACTAAAGAAGCCTTTCCACCACACACACACACTACTCAGCCGAGGGCAGCCTCAACATGCACAACATCTGTTTGACTTTGTCATACTAATCTTGGCAGGGACTTGAAATGGCACTGGAGGTGAAGTAGGGATTATCAAAGGGAATAACAAGTGATCTGGATACAGTTTTTCTATCCTGAAGAAGAACTGAAACGTCTTCAAGGAAAAACAATGTCCAGTAGCCTTTTGAAAAAAAGCACCTTTGTGATTGCGTGCAATCATGAAAAATCTGCTCATCTCTGGCTGAGGCAGAAAGAAATATTACAGGTGTTTTTTTTTATTCTGAAAAGAAATAAAAAAGAAATGGAGTGACTCCAGTGCTGAAAACCTGTCAACTGTCTGATTAACAAACTCAAATGCAAGTAATCTTCAAGGCTTTGAAGTACCATAAAAGCTAAATCTTTATTGAGTACACATCTCAAAACTGAAGAAGTAAAACCAGCTCTGATTTTCCCACATGTAAATCTGCCTAGTTAACAATAGCTTCTCTTAACCCCCACCTACCAAGCGTTCACATTGCCCAATCATGTCTTTGGTTTATTATAAGAGCAGTCCACCTCTCTGTCAGACACCTGTGTTAGTGACCTTGACATTCTTATAGATTCTCATGGCTTCTTATATTCTTGTTCCCTCCCGATGCTTTCTACCCCCTCCTTCCTATTTCTATGGCAAGTTGAGTAGCGAAAGAAGTTAGCAGGCATCTTAGCAATTCAACCTTGACAAAACCATTTCAACGGTACCCTAGAATGTCTGCATTTCAGAACCTACCATCCTTGCATTTTAAAGCTCTGGAGATGAAGGCCTTCAGTTACTTCTTATTTGCCTTCATTAGAAATGATTGGAAGTACTGTTTTAAAAAGCTGTACTGTCTCTGCACCTAGCTCTACCTATGTCATGAGTAGACATATCATTTGAGCACTGTCTTTGAGCAATCCATCTGGGCAATCCAATTACCCAATCCATTACCATTGGGTAATTGTCAACTTGTTGACAGTGGGGCTAGATTTTCACCATATCTGTAGTCAGCTTCTCACTGGTTTTTCTTTTTTCTTTTTTAAATGCTGAAATTGCAGAATTGGGAACCAGAACATCTCAGGCTAGACAGTACTGTTGTGTAAACCTTGAGTAGAGGGCTCCCAATCTTGAGGCTTGGAAGAGAGTGGTCACATCTCCGTTGATTTGAAAAGACTGGAAGAAAAGCCTAGAATTAAAATCCCAGAGAAGACACAGATTCATACAGCTTGATGGCTGTCTTCTTCAGGATTTTAAGTCTTGAGTCTTAAAGTCTTAAGACTTGTAAATCTATATGACTTCTATCTTGTTGCAGTTTATCTAGCCAGAAGCTTCTGCTGTAGCAAATCCCTAAGTATGAAATTAAGTGTCTGGAGAGGAGGTTTGCATTGCCAAGTCTTGTGTAATGTTTGATATATTTTTTTGTCAGCCAGGTGGAAAAGGCCTGCAACAGATCCCATTTGACAGATTTGTAGTAGTTAACTCTTCTAGAATTCATAACATTTTGATTACCAGTTTGTATTTTTTTTATAATGCTGATATACCAACAGCTGGAAGAGTAAAAATTGTGTTCTACTTACTGTTTTTTAAAGGCAGTTACTTAAAATTCTAGTAGATCTCATTTTGCCTATTTAGATACTTAAATTTATTCTAAACTTCAATTTTTGCATAGTAACCAGTTATTTTTTTTAAAAAAAATCCCCTAATGTATTGATTTCCATGAGGTTTGAGATGTACATTTGCTTAAAAGATTGATTAGATAAGTATGGTAGGGATATTTGTGTAATTGAGGAGAAATAGAAAAAGCAAATTTCATTTATTTATTCATATATTTGTTGTATAGATTTCTAAGCTGCTCAGAGTTGCCTTGAACCACAAGGTGGGCAACAAATTAATAATAGTAATAAGCAGCTTTACTTTGGTCAATTGCAAAAGGCAGCTTTGCCCAGAACAGCTTACATCCCGTGTGACAATGCATTTAACACCTTCAAACATCAACATTTGCCTTCCCCAGGCCCTTGGGAAGGACTCAGAAGGGGAATAAAAATGCCACATCCAGTCTGAACATCTGGCTGTATGACCAGCTATCCTTACAATAAGCCCGACTCCACCAATTCCAATCAATGACTGCGTATTAAAGGTAAAAGAAGTTTTTAAGAGAGTTGGAGCAAATTGCAACAGTGCATTTCCAAGCTGATGTGCTGCAGATGTTTCCCATCCTGGGTTTGAATATCCAGGCAGTACCAGATAATGTCCACTGGAAGGAGAGCCTGTTGAGCCTGAAATGGACAGCTGTCGTGGTGAAGTCATTGGCACAAACTGGGGATAGAAAGAACTTTACTGGAAAGAATTGTGCTTCTGCCCTTTTATATCCACCCCTCACCCCACCCCCCCATACACCTTCTTTGAAGTCACTAAGCTTCAGGGTTCAAGGGAATTGTTGCTTTGAGTTTATTCTTCTGTAGGCGGGTGGCTGCCTGCCAGTGGCAGCTGCATCTGGGATCGCTTGCATTGCATGTGGAGCGTCCAGTTTAAAAGAGAGGAGCCTTCCTCCTCCTCCCTTCAGATCAATCTGCTGCTTTAGAGTCATGGCCATCGCTCCGCACAGATTCTCTTCTCCCTTTAATCTTTTCCTTGACTTCCACCAAAGGGTTTAATAAGCACCCTTGAGCCAGGTCTAGCCAGCTGATCCCAATAACTGTGAAAGCCAGTTTGTGGGACAAAGGAGGAATTACTGGAGAGATATCCTCTCGATGGGACATACGCAAGGAGATTTCAGAAGCTGAGGGATGTAGTCTCCCGCCGAGTCATTTTTGTGACCATCAGCCAGTGAATCCATCCACCACCCAGGACACAGAGCTAAACAGGAATCAGCAATTTTCAGTTCACACCTCACGCAGACAAGAAAGAACATTTAAGTTCCTGTTCAACATCAAACAAACCAGCAGCTTTCATCTATCAGAAGAATGTGAGCCTTTTTACTTTACACCTGATAAAATGGAGTTGGCTCACCGTTTTTTAATGGGCCTCGTGTGGGAGAGAGTTCCTTGGAGTAAGCCCCTCCCCAAAAAAAAGAGTTGGCTGAGAATTAAAAACACAGAACTTGAAAACTGAAGTTTATCTGTAAGATAGTGTAAGTGCCCATGATGCGTCTTAGGTCTGCTGATGGCCATTCACAGGCTATACTTCCCATGTGTGTGATCTAAAGGTAAAAAGGTAAAGGTAAAGGTTCCCCCGCACATGCATGCTAGTCATTTCCAACTCTAGGGGCCGATGTTCATCTCCGTTTCAAAGCCAAAGAGGCAGCCCTTGTCCGAGGACATCTCCATGGTCATGTGGCCGGCATGACTAGACGCCAAAGGCGCACGGAACGCTGTTACCTTCCCACCATAGTGGTCCCTATTTTTCTACTTGCATTTTTTACGTGCTTTCGAACTGCTAGGTTGGCAGAAGCTGGGACGAGTAACAGGCGCTCACTCTGTTATGTGGCACTCGGGATTTGACCCGCCAAATTGCCGACCTTCTGATCGACAAGCTCAGCGTCCTAACCCACTGAGCCACCGCATCCCCATGTGTGATCTATGAGTGGACAAATTTGTTGCAAATTTAGCTTGGTTCTGCCCCCCCCCGGATAATCTGTTGGACAGCAGTATTCTCAGATTCTATATATTTTAAAATTCGCTTACTCGGGACACAGGGTGGAAAAGAGATAGGGACCAGTCTTTGAAACGAGAATCTTAAATCTGTATGAAAAGTGATAGATTATTTCATGTTTCCAATGCCATACAAATAAAGTGTCCAAAATCCAAGGAATTTGTGGCTTGTGTATTTATTGCAGAATTCCAGTCTGTGTCTTCCAAATCTTTTGGATAGCAAAGGGGGAAAAAACACCCCTGCAAACTACAGATATGAACCAGAGTATTCAGAAGACACTTTACAGGATTTCACTTGGCCAATGTTATATGATGATGGAAGGAGTAAGACATTTTAAAAGTCCCAACATACAACTGGTTCCATGTTCATTTCCCAGGTGCTGGATTCATATTAAAGGGACTTATTCTATATTTTTTTTTCTTTCCCAGCGTTTTGCAATCTTGTTTTTTGTTTAGGATTTCAACTCTATCCATTGATCCTGGTACATGGGCTGTTAAACCTCTTACAGTAGCTAATTCATAATGCCTCACTAAAGCCAGGTTATTTAAGGAAAATAGCTTCAAGAACTGCCTCCTTTTCCTTTCAGCTGAGTACATGAAATTACGTTGGCCTTTAAAAAGAAGTTTAAACGAAACCGTAGAATAATTTTTCACTTTATTCAATAGAGAGCCATACAGAATGCTGCTTCTGCTCTAGCAAGGGAGAGACTGTACTTGCCTCTGAAATTATATTTTTCAGCTGAAAAATATAATTTCAGAGACAAGTCTAGTCGTATTTTAAATTCAGGAGGCACCAGATTCTTCAGCAAATACTTGAGAGAGTCTGCAATTAGTCATGCTCCAACTCTCTCCTCCCTCAGTGCTACTCTTTCTTTGTATATATCTAATGTACATATTTAAATAAGATGTGGTTTATTTTTATTTTTCTCAAGGAGCAGGATACATACATTTGCTGAGGGAAAAAATGCTTTTTTTTCTATCCTGGTCTTCGTACCCAAATATACACCACAAGGACCACCTTAGGGTAACCATTCCTTCCCCCACTCCCCACAGTGGAATTGAACACATTGCTATAACTGCAGCCCAAGAAAATGTAGCATCAGCAGTCTGCAAAGCAAGTAGGAGTCAGTTTTGTCCAGTGGTTAAGGCGCCAGACTAAAAAGCAGGAGGCTGGGAGTTCAAGTCCTACCTTAGCCATTATGAAAGCCAGATGAGTGACCTGGGACAGTCACTCTGTCTCAGGCCAATTCATCTCACAGGATTGTCATTGCGGGGAAAATAGAAGGAGAAAAGTATGTTGCATAGGTTGGGTAGGGAGCCCTGGTGGCACAGTGGTTAGAATGCAGTATTGCAGGCAAACTCTGCCCACAGTCTGGAGTTCAATCCTGATGAGGCTCAAGGTTGACTTAGCCTTCCATCCTTCCGAGGTCGGTAAAATGAGGGGCCAGATTGCTGGGGGCAATATGCCGACCTTGTAAAATCACCTAGAGAGGAGTGCTGTAAAACACTATGGGGCGATATGTAAGTCTAAGTGCTATTGCTATTGCTATGGATATGTTCGCCCCCTTGAGTTATTGGTAAAAGCAATGAAGGTGGAATACGAAATAAATAACAAATAGTTGCACATTTCTTTTCCCAGGCCAGTTCAATTGATCTGGCCCTTGCTGTTTTAAAAATCGAGAGAAGATTTATCTCGTGGCTTTAGAAAGCAGAAGATGGGAGAAACAAGCTATCCCTCACCCACAAAGTTTTTAGGGATTTCTTCTATAAATGGAAGGTTACTACTGCTTTGGGGAACTACCGGCTCTCCATTTTGCAAACCGGAGGCTGGGAATAGCAGTTTTGTGTCTAGTAGTCTAAATATTTTCAAGGGCCACCAGGGATCTTTTTAGTGCAGGATGAAATAAAACCAGATGGGTCCTGATTGCAAGGCCAATGGGAAAGGTTAGCCTCTGAATGAATACAGGTAGTCCTTGACTTACAACAGTTCAATGAAAAGCCCAGATTCACTTAACAACTCTGTCGCTTAACAACCTTAACAACTGCAGTGGCTCACTTAACAGCTTTGGCAAGAAAGGTTGTAAAATGGGTCAAAATTCACTTAGCCACTGTCTTACTTAGCCACAGAAATGTGGGGCTCCGTCAGGACTACTGATAGAAGGCATTACATTCGCTTACTCTTTCTTTATCTAACATGGAGTTAGGTAGTTTCTCTACCGGTGAAAATGATTGCGGCTCCGGTTTTTCATACCCACGTGTAATTTTGCAGCCTTTTGGAGGAGATGGATGTCTTCAAGAGCCCTTCTGAACAGCCAACCCATCTCCCCTAGGCGATTCCCACTTTGCATCTCTTCATTACACCTTTCATACCGGGCATCCTTAAAGACTTACTGATGGTCAAGAGAGAACTTGAGGACCCAGATTGTTGGGGGCAATTAAGCTGACTTTGTAATAATGCCGCTTGGGGTATGTGTGAAAGCCCTAATAAGCAGGCATATAAATAGAATGAAGGCTACTGCTAAGCTTGTAAGCCGCCCTGAGTCTTCGGAGAAGGGCGGGATATAAATGGAATTAAAATAAATAAAAATAAAAACTCTTTCCTCCCGCTTTAAAAAAAACCACATTTAAGCAACAACAGCAGCGGGAGCATTCAGAAAGCATTTAAGATCACATGACTCATGATACAAACATGCAAGTTGGCAAGCCAGCATTGTATCCAATTGAAGAGCAATGAAGTTTTAATAATGGGTCATTTACTAACACTGAGGTGATGTAGTTTTTAAGAGCTCTTTCTCATTCTAATATGTTTTCTAATATGCTGGGCTGGAGGGTGGGAGGGAGGGAGGGAGGGAAGGGGAAGCAGATTTTTTTCCCCTCCTCCCTTAAAGAAAAAAAAATCTTGTTAACCTCTCTTCTGTTCAGTCTTTTACCCCAAGGGTGGGGTGGGTGGGGGGAAGGCGACTGAGTAGAATAAACTTGAAAAATATGCTGCACAATTTGAATGTTCCCCCCCCCCCGTGTCTTTGCAGTCCATGCACACATCAGTGGATGACTAGAAAGGGGAGAAGCAGAAGAGGAGGAAGAAGAAGGAAAAAGAAAAAAAGAAAAATAAAAAGAAAGAAGGGCGAGCTTCTAATCTTTCTGAAGCCTGACAGAATTAATTTGGAAGCAAACCGATGAAGGTTGCCCGGCTGTGATTTTTTTCTTTTTTCTTTTCCCCCCCTGGTTCGTTCTTTCTTTTCCTGAGCCAGGTCCACATAGTGGGCAGGGATTTCTCATGCCTCTGGGTAACACAAGGAAGAACAAAGTGCAGCAAAGCAGCGGTCGTCCTGAAGGATATCAAAGAAGTGGGGTTGTTTTTTTTTGAAGAAGTGTTTCCGTTTGGGGAGGGAAGAGTCTATTTCTGCCACCAAAAGGATCAAAACCGTCGTTTGTCGCTGCCGTTGTTTCCCCAAAAGCAATTTTGTTTAACACTCTATCTCTTAAACCTTTGGTATATAGCAAGTCAGAGATTCCACACTTGGTCTATTCCCTTTGAAGTCCATTTGCTTTTGTTCTTGACCTAACTCCATGCTATTTTCACAAGACTTCATTTGTATGCAGCCTCGGTCCAGGCCTGCCACCCAGAATTCTGTATAGAAGTTTTATCAGCAGCCAAAATGAATTTACAGAGGGGGGAATGTGTCTGTCTGTCTGTCTATATGCAAACACACATTATGTGTGTGTTGGGGTGGTGTGTGTTGGGGAGGAATATGTACGGTAGATAGGCCTGAGTTAAACTGTAGAAATGATGATGTAACAAAGAAGATGCTTGCTGATTTTTGTGAGTCTTTTTTAAAGAAATGCCTTTATATGCCTTTTTAAAGCCTTTGTATCCTGTTTTATTATATTGTTAAGTAAATTTTGAGGTGGCTAACGACTAAAGATCCAAATACAAATGATTAAAAACAGCTTTTTGTAGGGGAAGCCGTTGCAGTAGAAATAAAATGAGAATGTGATATCTGACACACAAAAACAGGATAAGCCCAAATTATTAACACTAATTTATTATAATGAGGAATTTGGGAATTTCATTTGGTTAGATAAAGTAAGAATATAATATAAGAAAATGGTTTAGGAAAACTATTATATAATGGTACCGCAAAACCTATTTTAAGAAATCTCAAATAGCATATACAATAATTATTGAGAAAAGTGACATTGTCTTACGATAAATCTAAAAAAAACCTAATTGAATTGAATGAGGTGCCATTATAAGTGTGAAAATGTGTGGCACAAATAGGTCCTATGAAAAGTAACACATGCATATTAGGCAATGTTTTTAGCAAACTCTTCGTTTTATTTCTGTTAATGAAATGGCAGGAACAGAACTATATATGGTCTGATCAGACTATGTTCCAGCCTTTAAATATCAGTAGTGAGACACCCAAAAAGTACATTTTACATAGCCCTAATGGGCATAAGACAGACATAGAGTATTTCCTATATAGCAGTAAAAGTAATTGAGCCACAACAACAACAAAAACCCTGAATGAAGTTCACCTTAAATGCTACTACGCTAGTAGAGTAGAAGAAACTATGCTTTTGAGAGCAAATAATGGTCACTTCATTATAGCCTGCCTGATTCCCACGCACCCACTTTGCTTTCACAGAATAGTGAAATTCAGGAAACAGCCTGTATATCATGGCTGGCTGGGGAATTCTGGGAGTTGAAGTCCACAGGTCTTAAAGTTGCCAAGATTGGACACCTCTGCTGTAAATGCACCTTGGCTTAATTGCCTTTCAGATTCTCTGCAAGGAACAAGGGTCACACTGCTACGCAGATAAGCTACATAGCAAATATCAGCTGAAGATGGAGGGCCTCCATTGAGCTACTTCCATCTTTTTACCTTACCTGGGAGGCATCGTATGTGCCTCCTCTCAACAACATTGCCTCACCTCAGACCCGAATACAGTAACCATCAACCTTTCAAGCTTGTTTTTCTCCAGCAGACCAAAGCAATGAATTTTACTGAGCTATTTAACTAAAATGGGAGCAACTTCCCTCGTTTTTTAATATGCTACCCACGGTTTGCCATGTTTGTACAACAGTAGCTGCAAAGGATGTGATGATGCACAGCTTCCCTGGGTTGGAAGTTCAGTTTGATACCTGCAATATTAATAATAATGAGTACCTTTTGTATATTAAAAATACCCACCTCCAGCTAGGAAGCTCTAACTGCACTATTTGACTCAACGTCATCAACACAGGTGCTTCCAGCCATCAGAATCAATCAAAGAAGCCACCACACATTCATCCATCTTCTTTCAATTCGGTATTATCAGACATGCTTTTAAAACTCTCCCCCCCATCTGAAAACCTCTATTTTTTGACAAACAATTATTGCAATCGACACAGAGCAATCAAGCTTGTAGATGCATCGGCTGGTATTGTGTGCCTGTGCACATCCACATTCTCTCCAAAATTGACTGCAGATGCAAAAGCAGAGTTCCAATTCTGGAAGGGTCATGTTTCCTTTTGAAACGACATTTCTCCATTTTATAAAAATTGTTTTCAAACAAGAGTATCAGAATCAAAAGAGAGCTATTTATTTATTCAGCTATGGAAAAGGTCACAATGAGCAGCCTGCATCCTCTACTCAATAAAGACATTAGTGCTTAAAAGTAAACAGGTGTATGTAGGGGTGGGATTCAAATACCTGAACAACCAGTTCTCTTATTGGATGCAGGCCTGGGCCTCCGAAGCCTAGAATGGACTTTCGGGAGGGGCATCCATACACTTCCGGCAGGCTGGCGAGGCCTACAACGGACTTCCGGAAGCAGTGTTCATTCAGCCGGTTCTCTGAACTCAGCAAAATTTAGCTACTGGTTCTGGTGAACCGGTGCGAACCAGCTGAATCCCAGCACTGGGTGTATGCACATGTCTCTGTGTTATGTACTATCAGGTTTTATTGGTGCTACTGTCACCTGATGCAGAAAGTGCACGAAAATGTAAGAGAAACAAACAAAAGATACTTACATCTGGTGTTCTTACATCTGGTGTTGCCTTGATAAAACCTGCTTCTCTAACCATTCTAATCCACAGAATACTTGTTCCTTATGCCATAACTAAAACAAGACATATTTTTTTATAAAAAAGATCAGTCTATGAAGGATTAGTGCAAACATGATTCTCTAGATTGAACTCCATATCCCTTGTATAGCCAGTGGTCAAGGGGTGATGGGAGACGTATTATATAGAACCATAGAGAGCCAGTTTGGTCTAGTGGTTAAGGTACCAGGCTAGAAAGCAGGAGGACATAAGTTCAAGTCCTGCCTTAGCCATGAAAACCAGCTGGGTGACTTTGGGCCAGCCCCCCTCTATATCAGCCTAGCCCACCCCACAGGGTTGTTATTGTGGGGGAAATTGTAAGAGGAAGGTGTGTTTGCCACCTGAATTATTTGTAAAAATAATTAAGATGTGATATAAATAAATATCTACAGGTCCATACATCCCACTCCTGCTGAAGATTATGAGCAATGTTTTGCCTGTGATCTTCAAATGTCACTATCTTTCATTGAAAACAAAACTAGGCTTGGTGAAACCTCTTACAGCAGGGGTGTCAAACTCAATTTCATTGAGGGCTGCATCAGCATTGCAGTTGCCCTCAGGGGGCCGGGCGGGTGTGGCCATGGTGGGCGTGGCCTACTGGGTGGGCGTGGCTAGAGTGCGTATGGCCTACTGGGTGGGCGTGGCCAGCTCTACATCGTTCGCATCAAGGGTGCCTATGGGGGCCTGGGCAGGAGTGGGACAGATCTGAGGGTCTCTGGCAGAAGGAGGGTCTCTGGGCCAGGGCCAAGGCAGTGGGGGCCGTTCCCTCACTGTTTCCAGGATGGCTTTGTGGGCCACATGAAACCACTTTGCGGGCCGGAACTGGCCCCCGGGCCTTGTGTTTGACATGTCTGTCTTACAGTAAATGTAAGTACAGAACAGTGTGTACTCAACAGATATACATATGTAGCAGTACCTATACTATAAGTACCATGGTAGCGCAGTGGTTAGAATGCAGTAGTACAGGCTAATTCTGCCAACTGCCAGCAGTTCGATCCTGACCAGCTCAAGGTCCATCCTTCCGAGGTCAGTAAAATGTGGACCCAGATTGTTGGGGGCAATATGCTGACTCAGTCAAGGGCAGTAAAGCACAGTGAAGTGGTACATAAGTCTAAGTGCTATGGCTATTGCTATGCAGGCATACATATGCACACACTGAGTAAAGACATATGCACACACTGAGTAAAGACATCCTTGGATTGGCAACTACGTCTGTGCATTTTCCTTGTCAAAGTTATTGAAATACTTTAGCATTGCTGCCTTCAGAATTTCCCCCCCCAACTTTTTAGTCTACCAATAGTCCTAGAATTTCTGGGTGCTTCCCATTCAGTACTAAGCAAGGCATGCTTAGCTTCTGGGAGCGGCTGAACGCAGCTAAGTACTACCACCTGTCTGAGGCATTCATGCATATTTACACATATGGAATTAAATCTTTTATTAAATGCAATAAAGATTGCCCCAAAGATAATGCTTCTATCTTTTGGGCAATCCACGGTACTCAAGTGCATAAGAGAATTTGCTTTTAGAGAGAAACAGCACAGCAGCAGATCTGTTCACTGCAAAAATGAGAGACTCGCTGAACAGTGGGTCCCTCTGTTTGCCCAAACAGAGGCTTGATAACCCATGATATTAGGTGAGAAAGAGGGAACGAGGGTGGGTGCATGCTGATTTTATAAATAGGATTTCCTCTCAAAATGCAGATGTCGCTATGTACTGTAAAATTCTTTTGTTAGGACTCATGGCTTCTCAGAACTTTGTGGATTCCTGTGAGCTTGCCTAACTGGATGCAGTCCTGCCAGAGTAAAAATAATAAAATAGAATTAAAAAGTCACTGCATAAAATCGTAAAACAGAAACACTCTTATCACCCACCTTATTCTACCCTTGCCTAAATGAACGCACCTTTACTGTTCATTGAAGAACATTAAAGCTTTCGTGACCTCCTTAGGGAAGAGGTTCCTCTTTTCTGATAAGTCTGCTTAGAATTTGGTTGCCAAATTAAACAAGAAAAACGGTGGGTGAACTTATCTGAAAGACTGAGAAAATTAGGCACACACATGGAAACTTGTTGTGGTTCTCAAAGCTGTGTGTGTGTGTGTGTGTGTGTGTGTGTGCGCACACACACACACACACACACACCAAGAAAGGTATGAGGTAGACAATTCTACGTGCTTACGATATTCTGAGAGAGCAATCAGGAACCGCATAGGACTTGTCACAAGGTGCTTCCAACAAGAACAGACAAGGATTAAATCCTCCGCTTCCAGTCAGGCTTGTTGCTTCCTCTCTCTGATCTCCACCAGGATCATGTCAATGGATTTATCAAACGGCTGCTTATTCACGAAGGCTTTGGATTCCTGGCTGTCTTTGGATCAGTGATCAACTTCCCAATGCAACCATTGAGCAACCATTCCTTGCTGTCATACAGCTAATTTTAAACTGAAGGTTGCTGAAGGTAATATTAACCATCATCTCCATTGTCTTCACCCTTAATGGTTTCCTTTAATTTCCTGTTATCTGATGGCAACAGTAAGCCATAGGTATTAGGGCTCTTGAAGTTACAATGATCATTGCACTAATTTCTAACAATTTCATGAACTCTTCTGTTTAGGATACCCTATTTGAAATCATGTAGGTTCTATGAGAAACTAATCCCTTTCTCTGGACTACAATCTAAGGCACGGGTGTCAAACTTGCCATGTCACGTGACATGTCATGACATATCGCAACTTTTTTCACATTGCTGGAGCTAGGGTGGGTGTGACCTCCACATGATGCAACCTGCCCACGGGCTGACAGTTTGACACCCCTCGTCTAAGGAGACTGGCTGCCACAGGTTGATTTATCTGTGGAAAGCAAAACCAATCAGAGTTACTTGTGCATAAAGCTTGATAATATAAACCTGTTGTTTCAAATACAGTGATATTTGAAACTGCTGGGGAAGGCCTTGAACAAGGGAAATCAAATTTAATTGTTGGCAAAACCACAGTAGGTCTTGAGTGCTTTACAAACTGAATAATGGGGTCTTGATTCAGACTGTACGTTCTTTAAAGCAGCATTTTTCAGACTTGACAGCTTTAGGACCTCAACTTGCACAGATATGCAGATCTCACCTTGCAGAATTCTGGAAGTTAAAGTCTACTTATGTTAAAATTGCCAAGTTTGAAAAACGCTACTTTAAATGCTTAGCCCATTCTGTAAAATGCCTAATTTATTTGTGTTTTAAAATATAGCAAATACATATGCTCAAGTATTTGAACACTCAGATCCATACTTTGGAATAGATGTTAAGTGTTCCAGGAGAAGCCTGAAGGTGAGCTGATACCCTTGGATGATTCTTCTTCTTCTTCTTCTTCTTCTTCTTCTTCTTCTTCTTCTTCTTCTTCTTCTTCTTCTTCTTCTTCTTCTTCTTCTTCTTCTTCTTCTTCTTCTTCTTCTTCTTCTTCTTCTTCTTCTTCTCCTTCTCCTTCTCCTTCTCCTCCTCCTCCTCCTCCTCCTCCTCCTCCCTTCTTCTCCTTCCTTCTTCTTCCCCTTCCCCTTCCCCTTCCCCTCCCCTCCCCCTCCTCCTTTCTATCTCTCTCCTCTCTCTCTCTCAAATTTATATGGCCACTCATCTCACAAAAATGACTATGGGTGGTGTACAACAAAACCAATAATTAAAAACATTCTACCCCCAAACCACTCAAAACAATGACACATAAATAAAAACAAGATCATTAGAGGGAACGCACCAGAAGATTGCATAAGATGCAGCCAGTCTGTGGTCTCCTTTTTGCCAGGGGGTTCCCAGGCCTGTTTTTTTTTTAAATTCAAAATAAAATTTTGAGGGATTTCCGGAAACTAACAACAGTTAGGGCTAACTTAATCCAGGGGAGGGGAGAGATGGCTCACTCCCTCTGACATTGTCATTTGAACCCCAGGCCAAAACCAATTTCCTTACTCTCTTTGTCTTCTTTAAGATATAGTCCTTTTCCTGAGAGGCTCACGCTGCTCTTTTTAGACGTCGATACTTCAGATATTAGTGATTGCTTGAAATGTTCTGTTTTGGAGAAAAGCTGCCCTACGGTAGGAATCCACATAAGAAATAAATAAAAGACAGATGTGGGGAGAAGTCGAAGTGACAGGAGAGAGGGCTGCATAAAAGCCATCTGATGAGGCTTCTAAGCCCTGACGGGACAAGGGAAGAACCAGGATGCCTATAATTGGAGCTGCATTCTCAAATTCCAGGAAATGTCTGCTGACATCATACTGTCTCCCGAAGCACTTCTGCCTATCTGCTATTTATATGGCTAATGAATGTACTTTACTGGTATTTTAGGTGATTGCATTCAGGGAGAGAGGATGGCATCAGGTGGGGATGTATAAGCTCAAGAAAAGCTCAAGACTTCAGGGACAACAGGACCCACAAGCCTCTTCGGCTGCTTACAAAGGCACTACAGGTAGTCCTTGACTTACGACCACAATTAAGCCCCAAATTTCTCTTGCTAAGTGAGACATTTGTTAAGTGAGTTTTGCCCCGTTTGATAACCTTGCTTGCCACAGTGAATGTTAAGTGAATCCCTGTAGTTGTTAAGTTAGTGATACAGTTGTTAGGTGGCTTCCCCGTTGACTTTGCTTGTCAGAAGGTCACAAAAGGGGATCACATGATCCCGGGACACTGCAACCGTCATAAATATGAGCCAGTTGCAAGCCTCTGGATTTTGATCACGTGACCACGGGGATGCTGCAACGGTCGTGTGAAAAACGGTCGTTAAGTCACCTTTTTTCAGTGCCGTTCTAACTTCGGTCACTAAACGAATGGTCTTAAGTCAAGGACTTCCTGTGTAGTTGCCAGCATCGATGATGTTTTACAGCCCTTTAAATAGGGATGGACTTTTGCTATCTTCATGCCCTTCTGTTCTTTTCATGGTCTGTCCCTTTCTCTTTTAAAAAGGTTTCAAACTCTATCTTTGGTTGGAATATATGGGGCAGACGTTTTCACAGCTCTGCATCTCCCCCAGCTGTTTACTGAACTGCCAGTGTTTTGGGATGGATGGTGGGGATGTGTGGAATGGAGAGGAAAAGAGAAGCTTGGTCTCTTGCTACTAAGGCACCCTTAAAAACAACGAGAACAATTCATTTCTGGTACAAGCTGGATTTCAAGACACATTTCTCCCTTTCTCTTCCATTGTGTGAACCCCCACACAGCCAAGAACCACCAGAAGTGTTGCGTTGCTTTGGAACATCTTGGTGTTAATTAAAACCAGGGCAGTTTTCTCTTTTTCTTTAAAACAAATTTGAGAGTCAGGCAAAGCAAACCTCAGTCAAATGTTTGTCTGAAGCTGGAAATTCATACCACAGCTCAGCACTTTTACTCAGTTCAGTTTAAATAATTAGAGACGCACTGGCAGCCCAAAGTCCTGGGGTGCTTAAAAGAAAGTATGGGAATAATATGTTTTAACTAGTTTGTGTAGTGTTTCCTCGTAAACCACATGCCATAAAATTCGTTCTGAAAAATCTGTTTCTTTACAGCTCTGATTTGATGTACAGCGAAAACAATCTGGAGTGGAAAAAAAGATGCCTTGTTGGTCCCTTTTATGCTGATGTCCACTTACATATAGTTGTTATTAATTACAAGGATGTTTATATTAAAGACCCAATGTAAAATGGTTGTTCAAGTGTGGATCTGGCAACTCCAGAATGGTGAGGATTTAGGCCACCCTCAGAAATTTACAGAGTCACTTTAGACTGACTCTTTTTTTCAGCCCAATATACTTAAAAGAATTGTTGTTGTAAAATTTTTTAGAATTATGTATATTGGATTTAGATCCTGCTTTGGTTTGTACAACCCAAGATGGGGGTAAATCATAGTCCTGTCTATTTTCCCCACAACAACCCATAAAAAAATAGACAAAGCTTCAATAGCGCCGTTTTAGTCACCATCTTCACTTTTTTTGACTACACCTTATGGACATCCTTGTGCTTACCACTGATGTATCACATCAAAAGAGAGGTGGATCTTCCCAGGAAAAATTATTCCCACTCTAATCTAAATGGTAGGAAATGTCATTTAAAAATTTCTAGGCCTCACCTCTCTTAAAGTTTTTTGGCGTTGTGTTTTCTCAGAGTAAAATATAACAGTACATTATGTCATGTCATGTCATATCATTATATTTAGATGAATAAATAAAGGTCCTATGCCAGGCTTCTTAGTAGACAAAAATATTTAAAAATTATTTAAATTGTTGCTTACCGTTTTTCTTAAAAAAAAACCCCACTATTCTTATTACTGATTTTTTATATTACACTTCTTTTCCTTAAAAAAAGATTCATCATAAATAATACGTTGTTAGTAGCAGAATCAAAAGTTGGAGTTATTTTTTATCAAATAAATTAATCAAAAACTAAATCAAGAACTTGATGATCAAAGAAGGAAGGAAGGAAGGGAGGGAGGGAGGGAGGGAGAGAAAAAGAAGGGAGGGAGGGAGGAAGGAAGGAAGGGAGAATGGGAAAAAGAGAGTGAATGAGTGAGTGAGGAAGGAAGAAAGTCCTGTTGGAGTGTTTTTAAAGAATTGCCCCTTTGGTGCACTTAGACTGTTGATTGTAGCTTTCTGTCTGGTCCATTTCTGTGGTGTGCAAGGATTGGCCGAGTGCCAGTGTGACAATCAATACCTCCTGAGTCCGTCTCCTTGGCTGGAGATTATTCCTTGGCCTCCTTTGTTTTACTGGTGGGTGGGTATGGTGGGAGGCAGGCAGGAAAGGGGGGGGCAATTTCTAAACTGAAACAGGATGTCCTGCTGGTGTCTCAGACTCTAAAAGGCTCCGTTTCACTGGCTGCGTTGGCGACGCAAGATGGCTTAAGTTAATCCAGGAGGATTTAGGACTTCTCTGAGCCATTTTTCTTTGCAAGTCGGGAAAAACCTCAGAGGGACTTGCCGCTGGAGCTGGCAGCATTGTAGAGGGGACTCTTTCAAAGGCCCAGGAAGTCAAAGAGAAAGGATCGTGTTTTAACATGTTATCGTGGAACTGTAATCAATTTTGGATAGCCCTCACAAAGGAGAGAGTAGCAGTAGAAATGTAAACTTCCGCACACATTCACACACTTAATACAATGGATCAGGAAACCCAAGAAACTGCATTGCCTATTTCGGTCATGGTTGGTTGAGGCAGCTGGCCACAAAACAAAGTTTCAGGCAATCTTGTAAGCAGAACTGCCAGGAGTCGTCTCTGAGTTTTATCTAGTCCTTGACCACACAGGAGGCGAGCGATACGGATCAGCATGAAATAAACTCACATCTTCTAAATATATATGCTTTGAAGACTTTTATGACCCTCAAAATGGTCAGAGAGAAAGACAGATAACAGAGCCTGATGGATAATAATCCCTACTGGAGATCTCTACCAGGGCAGCCTATTCTTTATTTTGGAAAGGTTTTAAGGAGAGCGTGTGACACTTTGCAAGCTTTTATAGGTTGGCTCTCACAAATGAGTTAAATTATTACAGGCTTTTATGCATAAAAAGTCTGTTAGTTCTCAGGAGTGAACATTAGCAGGCTGCTCCGAGTTTGCTTGGTTCTCTTTTTGCTTTTTTTCCAAAATCTTTCCAAAAAAAAAAAAAAAGCAACCTCTGTGTGAGGGTGTGGAACTGATGGCTGTTCTTTTTTTAACCCTCCCCAACATAACAGTACTCAGATGAGAATCACAGTTTATTGTTTGCTAAGGGAGGGAAGCTGCTGTTAGCTCAAAAACCAGTTTGGGGTAACCACAAGGGGTAGATGCGATAGGACCATAACCAGGCAGAATGAACCAACGCTCACATTTGGACACGTTCTGATCCTGTCCTCATATTTAAACCAAAGAGTTCTGCTTTTTAAGGACAGGACTGTGTTCCCATTAAACAGAGCAAGTTCCTAGTCTGAGTGGGATCCCCAGGGCTCAACGCTGCTGGCTTTGCTTAGGGAAGCTGTGATGAGGAAAGTGTTTGCACAATTAAATCTAGAGCGCCAGCTGCCTCTGCTCCTGAACCAATCAGATTCGATAAGGATTATCTATGCCTTAATCTCATCCTTGACAATTGCGATGGGCTCTTTTGGTACCCTTGAAAAATGTCTTTAATCTGCAGTTTGTTCAAAATGTGGCAGCCAGGCTACAAATCTTGGTAAGGCTTGGTACAATGCCTCGGCAACACCACACTTGGAATATTGCATCCAGTTTTGGTCTCCACGATATTAAAAAAGATGTTGAGACTCTAGAAAGAGTACAGAGAAGAGCAACAAAGATGATCAGGGGACTGGAAGCTAAAACAAATGAAGAACAGTTGCAGGAATTGGGTATGTCTACTTTAATAAATAGAAGGACTAGGGGTGACATGATAGCAGTGTTCCAATATCTCAGGGGCTGCCACAAAGAAGAGGGAGTCAAGCTATTCTCCAAAGCACCTGAAGGCAGGACAAGAAGCAACGGATGAACACTAATCAAGGAGAGAAGCAACCTAGAACTAAGGAGAAACTTCCTGACAGTGAGAACAATTAACCAGTGGAACGGCTTGCCTTCAGAAGTTGTGGGTAATCCAACAATGAAGGTTTTTAAGAAGAGATTGGACAACATTTGTTTGAAATGGTATAGGATTTTCTGCTTTAGGGGGTTGGACTAGACTAAACAAGGTCCCTTTCAACTCTGTTATTCTGTTATTCAAACCAGTACAAACTAGAATATCACACTTTGTCCTGAATTATCTGCCCACTTTTTATGGTGACAGGATTGGTCTTTGCAGCCTGAAATATTAAGCACCAGACTGATCTCTTTTCCCGTTTGAAATATGGTGGCTAAGATCAGCAAGAAAATCACCAGGATTCTGTTAGTTCCCTTACGCTTTGAGTTATGGATAATAGTAATTTGCATTTTCAATTTTCTATAGTCTGGTGTTGTTTTTAAATTTTGTTAACTGTCTTGTGTGCTCACCAGAGAGGGAAAGTAGGACATAAATTAAATATAGGCATTCCCCTAGAATAATAAATTTATACTTCATTATGATCTTAGGCCAAAACAAAACAGAAAATAATGTTACAAACGTTATTAGATGCTATGAAAGTAATATGTTAACATTGATAAGGTAACAGAATGTCAACTCAGTTTCCTAGACAATATAATTAGCTACCTGCTTCTCATGGAGGATAATATATATTGTATATTTTATATAATTTTATGTGTATATATATATATATATATATATATATATATATATATATATATATATATATATATATATATTCAGTTCCTAAGGATATAGTTGTAAGCTCCCTCCCCTTTCCAATTTGCAGTTAAGTAATTTACTTGCTGCAAGTAAATAAATAATATAATTTAACTAATTAGGAAATTAGTAAAAAGTGGCTGAATTAAGCATTCCCCTAATCAGCCTAAACCTTGAAGTGTTGAAAGATATGGTAGTATTGCAAAAATTCTTTCTGCCTTCCAAGAATACGGAACAATGTAAAAGCATTAAAGGAAGCTTTGGAAAGTGCCCAGTGATACTTTGAGTTAATAAGTAAAAATAGATAAGATAGAGGTAGTTTCTCTGAGTTTTTCCTAAGTAGGTCTCCTGAATGAGTTACAGATCTCTATTGCAGGGGTCTTCAAACTTGGCCCTTTTATGGCTGAGGAATTCTGGGAGTTGAAGTCCACAAGTCATAAAAGGGCCAAGTTTGAAGACCCCTGCCCTGTTGCTTTGGATATATCATTCTGAGCTCTGTGCTAAATCTACTGCTCATATCAAGAACGAGTTCCTTGGCGCTCTCTAAGCTTGGTTGTTTTCTTGCAGATGTTTCATTACCAAACTAGGTAGCATCATCAGTGCTAACAGGTAATAATGTTACTTAGTGTCTTCAAGGAAACAACCAAGCTGAAAGAGCACCAAGGAACCCAGAGTTTCAAGCCTGAGTTACTAATATTCTCTTCTATCAATATCATATCAAGCAGCTTGATGACCTCCTCAGGGTTCGGTAAACCTGGGATTAACAAATATTTTGGAGAGAATATATTATATCAGTTTGTTAACAGAGATGTTTCACTATTTTTAATCTATGATTATTTCATGTTAACAAGGAAAGCAACCCTGCTGGAACCAGACAACAGATCCTTAATCTTGCTGATAGGTTAGCTTTACTAAATGTTATCTTTGATTCTGACCAACCTAGCCTGCAGTCTCAACGCCATGCTTATAACATATATAGGAATCATAATAAAAAAGAAATAATTGGAAAGCTGACATGATCAAAGAAAGTATCAGCCTCCAGCACCTTTTTCATTTGCAAGACTCTCTGGGCTGCACATAGACAAGCTCAGAAAATAAAAATGGTGAATGACGATAGCACATTAAAAAGTTAAAAAAAATCTGGAATGATAGGGAGTATTTTAGGAGTTATAACATATTGCTAAAAGTGTTTATTGGTAGAGTTAGAGTGGCAGTTTTGGTCTGGGACTCCTAGTGCAAGACCCTTGCACGGGGTTCTGGAGGTCAGATAAATAAATATTTTAAAATTTCTCAATTTTAATTCCTAATATAATGTATCAGTGGATATAGCCCATATAAATCAAAGCTCTTTGGGGTTCCCAATCATTGTTAAGAATATAAAATATAAAGCAATATAAAGATCATAAGGCAGGATATATGAAGAAATTGGAATTACTGTCTGTTTAGTTGACTATTTCTTCTCCAGTCTGATTTTATAGCACAGAATGGAACTGACCCCATGACAATCTGTGGGAGAGACTGCAGTGCCTCTTTGTAGGTAGGATATGTTCTCCCTGTTAAAAAATGATTCTAAGATCTCTATTGAAGACCATCTCTTAACCTGGATATTCTATGCAATTATGGGTTTGTCTCAAGTATTACATTTTTGGGAAAGATGATTCAGATAGAGATAACTTTGTAGCCACACACACATCTGGATAATACTGGTTATCTGGACCCATTTCATCCAGGCAATCAGACAGGATATGGTGCTAAAATTGCTTTGGTTACTTTAGTATATGACCTACACTGGTAACAAGATGAGAGCACCATGGCTGGACCATCCAGTAGCTTTCAAGGGCATATTTTTGGATGGTCAGCCAGAATTGGGCATTAGGGACATTATCTTGCAGATCATGTTCAGAAACTGGTGCTGAGATCCAGCATGATGTAGTGGTTAAAATATTGGCCTAGGTAGGACCTGGGAGATACATGTTCAAATTTATTCCGAACCAGGGACGCTCATTATGCAACTCTGGGCCAATCACACTCCCTCAGGCCAAGCTATCTTTGATTCTGGGGACAATGGAGTTGCTTAGTGAAAGGCAGGATACAAACATACTGTATCAAATCAATAAAAATATTGTGGTGGGGTGGGCTGTTGGCCTCATAGATCATTGATTGATCATATACCCACAGTGTTGTATTTTGTCCCACTTGCCCCAATTATATAATACTGTCTCCAGACAGTGGTGGGATTCAGCCAGTTCGGCAGAACTGGTTGTAAATTTTGTTGAGTTCGGAGAACCTGGAGGAGGCCTCCCAGGCCTAGAACGGCCTGCCGGAAGCAATGATATGTAGATGGTTATCTTCTTCTATAGAGATGCGGTGGCTCAGTGGGTTAGGACGCTGAGCTTGTCGATCAGAAGGTCGGCAGTTTGGCGGGTCAAATCCCGAGTGCCACATAACAGTGTGAGCGCCTGTTACTTGTCCCAGCTTCTGCCAACCTAGCAGTTCGAAAGCACATAAAAATACAAGTAGAAAAATAGGGACCACTGCGGTGGGAAGGTAACAGCGATCCGTGCGCCTTTGGCGTCTAGTCATGCTGGCCACATGACCACGGAGATGTCCTCGGACAAGCGCTGGCTCTTCGGCTTTGAAACGGAGATGAGCACTGGCCCCTAGAGTTGGAAATGACTAGCACCCATGTGCGGGAGAAACTTTACCTTAACCTATGTACCGTATATACTTGAGTATAAGCCGACTCGAGTATAAGCCGAGACCCCCAATTTCACCCCCAAAAACTGAAAAAAGTTATTGACTCGAGTATAAGCCGATCCGCCGTTCTGCAAGCCTCCGCCGGCGGCGGAGGCTGGATCCGCGCTCTGCAAGCCTCTGCCGCCAGCAGAGGCTCGATCCGCCATTTTGCAAGCCTGAATACACAGGAATACCCTGTGTGGCCGCGGCTCTCGGGGAAGCCCTGGCTGTCCGCTTCCTCGCTCCACGCTGCCATTCGGGGCCCGCGCGTTCCCCGGGCAAATCGCGGCGCCCAGCAGGCGAGGAAACACGCCCGCTCCAGTCGCCCCCCCTTCCCTCAGGAGACGCGAAGCAAGTGACCGCCCGGAGCTTACCGAGGACTTGCGCGCGGCCGAGGCTTCGGTGCTTCCAGGATCGCGCGCACCTCTCCCAAGCCGCCGCCGTCCGGAGACCTGCCGAAGTTTGGGGAGGTTTGGGGAGGTGCGCACCTCCCCAAACCTCCCCAAACGTCGGCAGGTCTCCGGACCTCCGCGCCCTGCCTGCCTGCTTCTTTCCGCTGTGGAAAGAAGCAGGCAGGCAGGGCGCGGAGGTCCGGAGAACTGCCGACGTTTGGGGAGGTTTGGGCACCTCCCCAAACCTCCCCAAACGTCGGCAGGTCTCCGGACCTCCGCGCCCTGCCTGCCTGCTTCTTTCCGCTGCGGAAAGAAGCAGGCAGGCAGGGCGCGGAGGTCCGGAGACCTGCCGACGTTTGG
This sequence comes from Vipera berus, assembly GCF_964194415.1. NCBI lineage: Eukaryota > Metazoa > Chordata > Lepidosauria > Squamata > Viperidae > Vipera > Vipera berus. The sequence goes on from NC_138203.1 coordinate 81,414,609, forward strand.
GGAGGTTTGGGGAGGCGCGCACCTCCCCAAACCTTCCCAAACGTCGGCAGGTCTCCGGACCTCCGCGCCCTGCCTGCCTGCTTCTTTCCGCTGCGGAAAGAAGCAGGCAGGCAGGGCGCGGAAGTCCGGAGACCTGCCGACGTTTGGGGAGGTTTGGGGAGGTGCCTAAACCTCCCCAAACGTCGGCAGGTCTCCGGACCTCCGCGCCCTGCCTGCCTGCTTCTTTCCGCTGCGGAAAGAAGCAGGCAGGCAGGGTGCGGAGGTCCGGAGAACTGCTGACGTTTGGGGAGGTTTGGGGAGGCGCGCACCTCCCCAAACCTCCCCAAACGTCGGCAGGTCGTTTGGGGCCGCTGCGGAAAGGCGCGCACCTCCCCAAACCTCCCCAAACTTCGGCAGGTCTCCGGACGGCGGTGGCTTGGGAGAGGTGCGCGCGATCCCGGAAGCACCAAAGCCTCGGCCGCGCACAAGTCCTCGGTAAGTTTTTTTGTTGACTGGAGTATAAGCCGAAGTGGAATTTTTCAGCCCAAAAAGTGGGCTGAAAAATTCGGCTTATACTCAAGTATATACGGTAATCTCGAGGTGAAATACAATGTTTGTACAGACAAGAACAATCTGTTAGGAGAGATGTGACTAATAAATAGGGACATTTTTTTAAAGAAACACTACACTAAAAGGCCAATTCAAGCCTGATACTTGAGGGCTTTCTAGTTTTTCAAATAATGAACCAAAGTCTAACCATAAAACCTGAATCAACATCTTATGAATTGGGAAACTAAGGCAGCCAGAGGATTGTTGAATGATTTAAATCCAGCTATGGAATGGGCTCCCTCAGAGTTGTCACTAGTCCCTGTTCTTTCAGCATTAAGAAATTCTGCAAATATGCATCTATTGGACTGAGCTTTTCAACCTTAATTCATGAATACTTTGTTGAGTAAAGAAGGAAGGAAGGAAGGAAGGAAGGAAGGAAGGAAGGAAGGAAGGAAGGAAGGAAGGAAGGAAGGAAGGAGTGCCCTCCTGGATGGTTTGTGATTGGCCATGAACACTGCACATTTGCACCCATTTCAGAATATGCTGTCCACGTTCTAAGCTCACTAGGGCCAAAAGAGTAGCTTCTGACCATTTACTGTTTCTCACTGTTCAGGCAAAAGTATGATTAGCTTCCAATAGCTTTGTGGGCTATAAACGAAGTATTGGGTGCTCAAGCTGCCTACTTCAACTTTGATGTTTCAAAAAGAAGTTTTTTGGGTTTTTTTGCACAATGCATTCCTTGTTGAATAAATTAGATATGTTGCTAAAAGAGAACTACCGTTATTGGAAATAAAATACTGGACCAGTTAAAGTTTTAGTGTAATCCACTTGGGCTCTTGGGATCTGATTGTAATAAGAATATAGGCAGTTATATTTAATGAATTTAGATTTTATTTTAACCTAGAATTTTCCCTATTTCTCTTTTCTAGGCAGGCTGCATTGTTTGTAATAAAAAGGGTTGTCTTTGGGGGGAAAAATTGCTCTGGCTGCAGGCCCAATTTATAAAACTAAAATGTCTCCCCCTAAAATGACTAGAACTCAAGGAAAGTTTTTTAACAGCATTTTCAAGGCAGCAAAATACAATTTACAAAATAATCAGCCTATGTGCATCACCAGAATGGAACTTCCAGACTTTACCTAAGGGATTACAATACTGATTCAATAACTTTGGTAACTATTCTCTAGGAATAGCCTAAATGACAGGCAGATGAAAAACCCGAAATGAAATGCATTTTTCTCTCTCTTAATCAGATAAGATGCCTTTGATCCTTTGAAGCATGTGTCGAAACAACTGTTAATAGATCTCAGAAGATTACACAGTTACATTCCAAGATTATCAGCGTCTCTAAGCAGTGCCTAAGGATATATTAAACTGTGATGAAGAAAATGAATATTTTCTCTGCCCACTTAAATTTGTATTCCTTGACCGGTTTGGCCTGGAGTCATGCCATATGGCTCAGATTATACTCAAATGTTAAACTTATTTGCATATTTAACCCAACCTGACTTATTCATGTCTTCATAGAGGAAAACCCTTATTTGAATAATCTGTTTTGGAATCCTATTTCCTCCAGTGTCTCTACTTCATTTCAGTTCTGATTATGTGAGATAATCAGAACTGACATGGAGAATCCGTTGCCTCTGTTTTATAACTCTTTTTTAATTTTTGCTCTGCAAGTCTCAGAACACAAAACTGGGACCCTTTACTTGAATGTTACACTCTTCCATTTACCTAACAATGTTGACCCTGCAATTTTAGGGAAGCTGAATCTATGAAATATATTTTTTTATACTGCATTGTTATACTGAATAAGAGTTCTACCTGGACATTGCTTTCTTTTTTTTAGCTGTATTTTCTATGTCTCATCATTTTATAGCTTGCATCCCATCCTGATATCTGCTGCTTAAAACAATTTAATAGGTAAATCAGATTCTGTCAAGGTAGCATTCCTCACATTGTTGTGATCATATATTTCAGCAGCTACATGTGCATCTTCCGTGTGGTTGATAAATAAGTGTCTGTTACTAGCAATTTAATCCAGCCCACTTAATTTTGTATTTTTAGAGGTGCTATGGAGCTCTCTTTTTTCTTCTTGACAGGAAACCCCACAGGATGTTATCTAGTCACTCCGTTCCACTTTTTGTAAATAAGCTACTTATTTCTTTAGAAGTTAGAAGTGAGGGAGACAACTGATCCAGGGTTTTTCATTGCCTGTGAGTGGGAACAGGCTGCCTCCGCTCACACTCCGTGTAAGTCGTGGGTCATTGTCTGCTTGGCCTTGGCAAAACATAGAGGGCTGCTCACTTAGAAGAGCAAAATAATAGAGATGTGTCTCCACTAAAAGGTCTGAAGATGCTAGCCACAAAGGATTGGGCACTAAACAGAAGATCAGAGACCAACCCACCTCATAGACCAGAGAGAGGAGCAGAAGAAAAGGAAACCCACCTGAGTCTGTGGGTCTTGTCAGTGTCACCCACAGCTGTCCAGCATGCCTCATCCTTATCTGTTCTGGAAACAATTGTTGCCTAGCTGAACAGGTGTTGACTGAAATATCCAAGAAACAGCAGCTTTGCTTAGGCCAGGGGTTTTCAAACTTGGCCCTTTTATGACTCGTGGACTTCAACTCCCAGAATTCCTCAGCCAGCATGCCTGGCTGAGGAATTCTGGGAGTTGAAGTCCATGAGTCATAAAAGGGCCAAGTTTGAAGACCCCTGGCTTAGGCAAAACCACCAAACTATTTCATTACTTGTTCAAAGACTTCAAAATGAAGCTTACTCACCAGAGGAGGGAAAAATCAAGCACGGTTATATTCTCTATTTTCCAAGAATTTTTGTTAAAGGACCACATTTTGTTCTCACGATTAAGATAGGGTACATAATTAGAAAGTTGTATGCCAATTTCTCATGCGTACAGTAAAATCACAGGGTCAATGCAACTTCCATCACAGACCTACAGAAAGACATTTCCCACCCCACCAATGCAAATTTGCTTAGAAAATCATTTTCCACTCTGGCTTGTATTTTCTGGCCCATGTATTTTCTTGCAACTGACTTCTCACCCTACCCTTAAGTAGCATTTTGTTAGACTGGATTTATTACTCTTTGATTCCAACAAAGAGATATGTTTCTTCCCTACTACAGAATAAAATTCTCACATCAGGATGACAGCCACAGCTGTATGGAAATTTCAAACATCTGATACTTTGATTCTGAAATTTCCATTGTAGAGTTTGTTAATGAGTTTCACTACTTTGAAGGCATGATATAAATTCCATTGCTAAGTTGATAGGGGACAGACTCCAGATGGTCTGTGAAATGTCTTTTGAGATCCCCGGTTTTTTAGTACAGTTACTTAAATTCTGTTTAAGGCAGTTCAAATGAGCTTCCTTTGAAATGGCTTGGTATTTATGTGAATGCAGCATGAACGCTGCTTCTCATCACAATTTGATGGGCTGCCTCTACACAAGCAGATGAAAATGCAAAGCGATTTTCTATGGCATCTCTGCAGTGAAATGAATCCTCTTTTTCAATGGAAAGTTTTGAACTGTAAACCTCTGACAGCGAGGCAATTATTCTGATCTAAAATGAGTAGCACTTTAATTCTTCCAGGATTTACTTCTGGAGATGAAATAGCAAGGTGCTGCAATTCTCTGATCCTCTCGCTCTCTATTGAAAGTAGATGTGAAAGGGCCGTCTTGAGTGGGCAACAGATGGCAAAGCCTCTCACCAATATTGGTCAATTATAGAAAGAAATGGAAAGTTTACAGGGAGTAATGAGTAGGGGGATTGCACCCCAGCACCTACCCAGCCAATTCCCCCTACGGGTACTCCTCAACTTACACCAATTCATTTGGTGACTGTTCAAAGTTATAACGGCACTGATTTTTTCCACACTTATGACCGTTGCAGAATCCCCATGGTCAAAATTCAGACACTTGGCAGCTGACTCATATTTATGACGGTTGCAGTGTCCTGGGGTCACGTGACCACCTTTTGTGCCCTTCTGACAAGCAGAGTCAATGGGGAAGCCAGATTCACTTAACAACCATATTACTAAGTTAACAACTGCAGGGATTCACTTAACAACTGTGGCAAGAAAGATCGTAAGATGGGGCAACATTCACTTAACAAATGTCTCACTTAACAACCAAAATTTTGGGCTCAGTTCTGGTTGTAAGTTGAGGACTACATGGCCCCTCACAGTTCAACTATCAGAAAAGCTAGCCTAATGTTTAACTTCAGCATACATCAAAAAACAGGATCAGAGGCAAGCAAAATGATGAAGAAGTAACAATTTACAATTCTCATTGTCTATATTTCTGTATCCAAACTTTCCAGAGCTACTGGAAACAATCCAGTATGGACAGTCCCAAAGGGAGGAGCATTGAGTTATTCCAGCTTCAACCCTTTTATACACATAATCGCAGCAGCATAGAGAAGGAAAGGAGGATACCAGGTGATCCTCCTTTATCCTGCAACTTAAAAGGAGTTTGGTAGGCAAAGGTGATGTGCTGTATCCAACACTATTTAGATACAGTAGCACCAGAAAACCATCAAGCCTGTAAGCTAAAGTAAGAATTCAGGGGGGGGGGGGGGAAACTCATAGAAGATAAGGTAAAGGTAAAGTTTCCCCTGCACATGCGTGCTAGTCATTTCCAACTCTAGGGGCTGGTGCTCATCTCCGTTTCAAAGCCGAAGAGCCAGCGCTTGTCCGAGGACATCTCCGTGGTCATGTGGCCAGCATGACTAGACGCCAAAGGCGCACGGAACGCTGTTACCTTCCCACCGTAGTGGTCCCTATTTTTCTACTTGCATTTTTACGTGCTTTCGAACTGCTAGGTTGGCAGAAGCTGGGACGAGTAACAGGCGCTCACTCTGTTACGCAGCACTTGGGATTCGAGCCGCCAAACTGCCAACCTTCTGATCGACAAGCTCAGCATCCTTACCCACTGAGCCACCGCATCTCTATAGAAGAAGATAACCATCTACATATCATGGCTTCCAGTAAAGGGTTACTAAAAGAAAGGAAGAGAGAAGGCCAAAGGAAAGAGAGCCAGAAAGATGGCTTCTTTATAGGCTGGATGTACATTACAGCTCCATTGTTTAACTAATTGCCTCTCTGGGCACAAATAATTGAAAGCATATTGTTCTAAACCAGGGGTGTCCAACCTTGGCAACTTTAAGACTTATGGACAATAGGGGGAAATTGATAGCCGTATTGTTTTATTTATTTATTTTGATTCCACCTTTATTACTATTTTTTATAAATAACTCAAGTGGCGAACATATACTCTTTCCTCCTCCTGTTTTCTTGGCAACAGCAACCCTGTGATGCGGTATTGGCTGAGGGATTGACTGGAACCAAGGCCACCCAGTCAGCTCCCCTGCCTCAGGAGGGATTAGAACTCATGGTCTCCTGGCTTCTAGGCTGATGCCTTAAGGTGGTCTCACTTTCTTATTATAATCTTTAATTAAAAGTGCTTAAATGTTCTTAAAAGACATTAGATACTAACAATATCTTTATATTTTATTCCACCCCTCCTTTTGATCAACTGAAGACAGCAAAATGCAAAATGACTACAATTCCTATCTTTCCCATCACAACAACCCTGTGAGGTGGGATGGACTAAGAGAGAATGACTGGTCCAAAGCCCCCCAAGCAGCTTTCATACCTAAGCGAGGCCTAGTCACTTTTTCAGTGCCATTGTAACTTCAATCATTAAATGAAATGGTTGTAAGTTGGAAGCTATCTGTATTAATGATTATCTTCAGATTCTAAAGTCTAAAAAAAGTTGGCAAAGTTGGACATGGCTTGGCTCTAGCCACTGTCATGTCCTGTCTAAGCATTGAAAATATGTTTCTACAGAAAAATTTTAGGAGAAATGAAAATGTCTGTTTCTTCAATATGTTGGGGGTATCTTACTATCATCATGAATCTAGGTAGATTTTTTTTCTTTCCAAAACTCATGTCCTAGTTTTATTTGAAGAATAAAATTGAAATTTTGGTGAGCACTCTAAGTAACATCTCGCAAAGGACTCCAGTTGGATCATTGGAGGATTATGAAAGAGTTAGCTGGGCCCAAGCAAAAAATAAAATAAAATTGATTTGATTTATTATATTAATTTTACTGTTTGGTTTTGAATCTGCTACATTCAAAAATACAAATTTAGTAGCAAGTTTTGCTTCTCTGTAAGGTTTAATAGACTTCTTCAGTAATGGTATTGCACTTGTACATTTCTATGGGAAGTGTCATTGGAATATATACAGTGGTACCTTGGCACTCAACTGCTTTGAAACTCAATGAATTTGGTACTCAACTCATTTTGACATGAAAATTTTGTCCCAATACTCATCATTTGTTTGGTACTCAACATATAAGCTAGAACTTGTCTATGTCGGCCGCCGTGTGACTCACTATATTATTCCTTATGGGAAAAATGTGTTTGGTATTCATCATTTTTGGTACTCGTAGCAACTCCTAGAACCAATTAACAATGAGTACCAAGGTACCACCGTATTGCTATATATCTGGGTTTGTCCATTTTTAAATGTCAGGGGATTTTTAATTTAATGAAGATTGGGATGAAGTGATGAAACAGGCAGGCAAAATGAAGAAAATGTTGGTCCTTGGGAATGAAGTGATGAGTCCCTTAAGTCTAATTTTTCATTTAGACATCTGGAAACATCAATCTGATCTCCTGCTGGTTTTGAATTGACTATCCAACTGAGCGCTGCTCTTTGCTATTCCTATGGCAACTTTTCCTGGGCTACCTTTCACTTTTTACATGCAACAGAAAAATTATTAGCTATGGTAACTGGGAGTGAGCCAGACAGTCAACATTTAGATCAGAGATGTCCAACTCATTGCTAGCTGGAGAATTCTGGGAGTTGAAGTCCACCAATCTTGAAGTTGCCAAGATTGGACACCCGTCATTTAGATAGAACTGTATTACCAGCTGGAAATTCCCCTCTCTGACTTGGTTGCAATAATAAAGGCTGAGCAGGCCTGTTGCCTCAGATTTTTCAGCCTGGATTTTCTTAAGATCATACAGTTCACCTTAGATTTATAGTCATCCAAATGTTCTTTACCAAATAAGCAAATAAAATGTTTCCAATTTTGGCGTTTTCTTCAAAAAAAGATGGAGAGTTAATTAAATATTAAAAATATGTTTAGAATATTAACATAATACTCTTGTCAGTTTGAAATAGCCCAACCACCCATGTTTTATAAACACATTTTTATGTTGTTCTGTAATAGGAGGTGCTGACTGCTTAAGATGATCCTTAAGGCAGCAACAAATGGTAACACTCAACACTTGTCTGGCTTTTTGGCTGCACTATATATAGTATATGACAGATCCTGCCTGAAGGGCTTCATCTAAGAGAGATCTTAGATGAAGATCTAATAAAAAAGTAATTTTATGACCAATTCTTGTATTTATAACCTTCCCAGGTCTGTAAAGTAAAAAAAAAAGCTGAAGAAGGATCATAAGCACAGTCACAGGTTCACTTAGTGACCACTTTGCTTAATGGCCAAATTGCTGGTCCCAAACGCGGTCACTAAAGAAGCACTACCTGTTTTTATTTTAATAGCACTACATGTCATTTTTAATAGCGCTATATGTTATTTGAATCTGAACTAGGATTATCCTAATATTAACTTCCCTTACGGACTTTGGATCTAAAGAAACAAGGAGAAAGCAGTTAAAGTAAAAGGAAAAAGTTCAAAAATCATGGCTGATTGTGGCTTCGGTTATTTGGGATAACAGGAATGGATATATATATATTTAATTACTTGTCCTGGGACATCTCCATATTTGAAACATAGATTTCAGATTGCAAATATGTTTCTGTAACTTTTTGATAAGATCTGGGCTGCAAGTGTTTTGTAATATGAATTCCACTAACAGATAGTCTTTTCATTTTATAAGCCATTTATATCCTGGGCCTTTTATGACTGTTTTGATATCAGAACAATTGTCTGTGTAAGAAACAGGCAGAATTTCAGGTTGGTTATTCTTTTTACAATGGAAAGATTGTCGTACTGCATTTACTGTCTTGGATGGAAAATACAGTATGTGCTCTCTTTCTACTTATAAGTTTGGCTCTGTATCAGTGTAACAGAAAGAGCGACCAGCTTAATTCTGTGTGGCCATTGATTAAAGCTGTATTTAAAGTGTACCTAATGTTTCTTATTATTTAAGAAACCGTCTTGGAAAACAGCTTTTATTTCTTTGATTCCGAAGGAAGACCAGGATGCTACTCAAGTTAAAAATTATAGACCGATATCGCTTTTAAATATAGATTATAAGATATTTGCTAAGGTCTTGGCTAATAGACTGATGAGGGTTCTGCAACAGGTGATTCATGGTGATCAAACGGGGTTTATTAGTGGTAGGCAAATGAAAAATAATGTGAGACATATAGTTGATGTGTTAGAGTTTTTGGAAAGGCACAACCAGATCTCTGCAGCGCTAATCTTTTTAGATGCTGAAAAGGCCTTTGATCAATTGAATTGGCAATTTTTGTTGAAAGTTTTAGATAAAATGGATTTTGGGGAAAATTTTTTACAGCCGATTAGGGCATTATATCAAAAACAATCTGCCCGCATTATAGTTAACAATAGCCTGACGGCAGTATGTAATATTGAGAAGGGCACAAGGCAAGGGTGTCCGTTATCGCCCTTGTTATTTGTGTTAACATTAGAGATACTATTGGCTAAGATTCGGACCTCGGAAAAAATTAAGGGGATACAAGTTGGAGATCAGGATTATAGGTTGAGAGCATTTGCAGATGATCTGGTTGTTACAGTGACCCAGCCAGAGAACTCTGTTGTGGACCTGATGGAGATAATAACGCAATATGGGAAGGTTTCTGGATTTAAAGTAAATACACAGAAAACTAAAATTTTGGCTAGAAATATGACAATTTCACAGAAGGCTCTCTTAGAAGGATTAACTGGATTTGAGATTGTTAAGAGGGTTAAATATCTGGGGGTGATTTTGTCGCCCTCTAATACAAAGCTATATAAAAATAATTATGAAAAACTATGGGGGAAAATTCAAAAAGAATTGGAGAGTTGGCAAAAATTGCAATTGTCTTTGTTGGGACGGATTGCAGCAGTGAAAATGAATGTCCTGCCCAAATTTTTATTTTTATTTCAAATGATACCGATTCTTAAGAAAGATTCTAATTTGGAGGAATGGCAGCGTGGTATCAATAAATTTGTGTGGGCAGGGAAAAAGCCACGAGTTAAACTTAAGATTATGCAGGATACTCGTGAGAGAGGTGGCCTTAAATTGCCTAATTTTAAATTATATTATGAAGCTGCTGCATTAGTAGGAATAAGTGATTGGATTAATTTGACGCAATCGAGGTTATTAAATCTTGAGGGCCATGACTTGTTGTTTGGCTGGCATGCATATTTGTTGTATGATAAGAAGGTAGATACTGTGTTTAGGATGCATATTTTAAGACAGGCATTGCTGAGAGTTTGGAAGAAGTATAGACATAAGCTAAGCAGCAAGATACCATTGTGGGCAATTCCAAAACACGCAATAGAAAATATACATGCTGGTTTCAAACATGATGTGACTACGTACAAGGAAATTTTAAGTTTTGAAAGGAATGTCTGGTGTTTGAAATCATATAGCCTCTTGCGAGAAGAGAAGGTTGTTCAAACTTGGTTTCAATATATTCAACTACAGGCCAGGTGGAAAGAAGATCAGAAAAATGGATTTACAATGACTGATGAAAACTTGATAAAGCAGATTAGAAATCAGGGATCAGCACATATTAAACGGATATATCTTGCATTGATAGAGATTGACTCAGAAACAGAGCTTGTTAAGGATTGTATGATAAAATGGGCCCAAAACATCCAGGAAGTTATCTCAATGGACACGTGGGAAAAGATTTGGGTGAGGAACGTAAAATTTACTCAAGCTCAAAATCTAAGAGAGAATTTTTACAAAATGTTTTATAGATGGCATCTAGATCCTAAAAAGCTTGCAAGTATGTATCCGAATTATCAGCCTAAATGTTGGAGGTGTGGTGAGGAAGATGCAACATACTTTCATATATGGTGGACATGTAAGAAGGTTAAGGCTTTTTGGATAAAAGTCTGGTGGAATATGCAGAAGATTCTTAAACAGAGGATAAAGTTTTGTCCGCAACTTTTTCTGTTGGGAATAATTGCAGACGCTACAGTTGTGGACACCAAGCTGATGTTGAACTTAATTACGGCGGCAAGACTGTTGATAGGCCAATACTGGAAGAAAGAGGAACTGCCGACCATAGAAGAGTGGACTTTAAAGGTTTCCGACCTGGCAGAGATGGTGAAGATTTCGGCCTATTTGAAAGATCATTCGCAAGAACGTTATATTATGGAATGGAGAAAATGGATTGAGTTTATCCAGAACAAGTATAGGGTTAAGAAGTTTTATGTAGCATTCGAATAAGTCTTCTTTCGTTTTCTTTTTTCTTTTTCTATTTTAGTTTTTTATATATATTTAATAATGCTAAGGTTTGTTTTATCCTATATAAGCTAGAGAGTGATGGATTTTAGAACTTATAGTTGTTAGTATATGGTTGTTTATGATTGCTTTTTTTTATATATACCTTGTATTTAGCTCTGGGAAGTCGGGGGGGGGAGGGGGGGAGGGGGGGAGGTAGGGGGGAAGGAGGGAGGGGGGGAGGGGGGGGGTGGGGGGAGGAGGGAGGGGGAAGGGGGGTTTTTTAAAGCAAAACTGTATTTTAAAACTTTTCAATAAAAAAAAAAAGAATCATTAGAGGGGTTTTTTTTGTATTAATTTTCCTTTGTATTCCTTGCGCCTACTTTTTTCTATATATGAAACGTTGAAAGCCATCTGAATTTTAAAATTTTTTTCTAAATATTTATTTCACTCTTAAAGATTTTTTTAAAGTCTCCTTTTTTGTTTTAACGTTGTTGTTTTTTGGCCTCTCGTTTTTATTTAATATTTTTTTATCTGTCTCTCCCCTGTAGGCGATTTCTCATTATGCCTGTTATTAATTTTTACGCATCAAAATTAGCAGAACATTGGTTAATGGAATTGGTTCACATTCTAAACAGGCTTTTTATTGTTTTATTCTTTAATTCACTGATGTAAGAATGGACTGAAGATTTAATTAACAGCTTGGTTTCCTATTTTATTTGTCAAGACATATAAATGAAATCTTCAGGGTAAGAGAAAGCATGTAGTCTCTGAAAAACATCATATTATTACTGCACCCTCTCAGAACTGTGAGGTAAATTCCATCTTATAATTATTAACTAGACTGCATTGGTTGTAAGTCTGCTTCCTTAAAGCAGTCTCAACAAATCTAAATAAACACTGCTAAACATATTCTAAGATGGAAAGGCAAATTACCTGACTCAGCCCATGGGAATGTATTGCATTTTTTGGCGTTTAAGGACCTTAAGAAATTCACAGTGCAGTTTCTTTCTGGATGTTTCCATAAGGGCACACTGACTACTTAGCACAAGCAAATCACAAGGAAAGTGCAGCTTTCTTGCAGATTCAACAAACTTCACTTATCACACTTCTACCCCTTAACATACTGAAAACCTTGACATTAAATATTTACATAAAACTAACGCTTGTGTTTGTTTCTACTCCACTGAGCTTTTACAATCTTGCAGTGGTGTCTAGGATCAGGATTCCCTGTTTAGTCTAAAGGCCTTTCAGCATGAATGTTTTTTTGAACAGTAAATGAGCATTCATTTCTTATTTCACACAGATGCTGCACACTGGGGTTTGCCAAATGTTTGTGCTTCTATTTTGAGTTTATGTCAGGACCAGAAGTGGAAGATCAACTGGAATCTTTTGGGACCTCTGACACAACCCGGTGTTTCCTAGCTGGACTCATTAATACTTGAGACCAACTGAAGATAGTCCTTGACGTACACTATAGAGTTCATTTAATGACTGTTTGAAGTTACAACGGCACCCAAAAAGTGAATTTTTTTACTTGCTACCATTGCAGCATCCCCATGATGATGTGATCAAAATTCAGACACTTGTCAACTGACTCATATTTATGACGGTTGCAGTGTTCCGGAGTCATGTGATCACCTTTTGCAACCTTCTGTCAAGCAAAGTCAACAGGGAAGCCAGATTCATTTAACAACAGTGTAACTAACTTAATAACTAAAGTGGTTCACTTAACGAGCATGGCAAGAAAAGTCATAAAATGGAGTTAAACTCAGTAAAAAATGTCTCACTTAGTAACAGAAACTTTGGGTTCAATTGTAGCTGTAAGGTGAGGATTACCTTGTACTCACTTCAGTTCACTTCTTTGCTTTATTCCTGCCTATCACTCGTATTTTCCTTCAGCTGATTCTGATGCCAACTTGTTAACCAACCTTCAATGTTTATTTTGTCATCTGAACTCCGTATTTCTGCTTTTTAAGAAAAATTTCATAATATGGCTGCTGGCCAGTAACATCATCCAGAGTTTGGGTGGCTTTGGTCATATCGAGGTCATCTCTGTGACAAGGATCTTAACTTCCTCCTTTTTTACTAAAGCCACTGGACTTTGAAAAATTTGCAATTGTTCATTCACTTGTTATCTGACATTGACAAAGAATAAAATAGTTAGATCACCTGAAAAACAGAACAAGAAGCTGTCTCAACCCTTGGCCTGCAAATATTCAAATCAATAAACTTGCTGAAACAAAGAAAATTTGGGCCTAGCCTGTGCTTAGGTGGGACACTGGGAACTACAGATTGTTGTTGTTGTTGTTGTTAGTTGCGAAGTCGTGTCCAACCCATCGCGACCCCATGGACGTTCCTCCAGGCCTTCCTGTCCTCTACCATCTTCTGGAGTCCATTTAGGCTCACACCTACTGCTTCAGTGACTCCATCCAGCCACCTCATTCTCTGTCGTCCCCTTCTTCTCTTGCCGTCAACCTTTCCCAGCATTAGGCTCTTCTCCAGTGAGTCCTTCCTTCTCATTAGGTGGCCAAAGTATTTGAGTTTCAACTTCAGGATCTGGCCTTCTAAAGAGCAGTCAGGGTTGATCTCCTCTAGGACTGACTGGTTTGATCGCCTTGCAGTCCAAGGGACTCGCAGGAGTCTTCTCCAGCACCATAGTTCAAAGGCCTCAATTCTTTGGCGCTCAGGCTTTCTTATGGTCCAACTTTCACAGCCATACATTGTAACTGGTAAAACCATAGCCTTGACTATATGCACTTTTGTTGGCAGGGTGATGACTCTGCTTTTTATTATGCTGTCTAGATTTGCCATGGCTTTCCTCCCCAGGAGCAAGCATCTTTTAATTTCTTGGCTGCAGTCCCCGTCTGCGGTGATCTTGGAGCCCAGGAAAATAAAATTTGTCACTACCTCCATTTCTTCCCCATCTATTTGCCAGGAATTGAGAGGGCCGGATGCCATGATCTTGGTTTTCTTAATTTAAGTTTCAACTCAACTTTTGCACTCTCCTTTTTCACGCTCTTTGATTCTTCTTCACTTTCTGCCATTAGAGTGGTATCATCTGCATATCTTAGGTTGTTGATATTTCTGCCGGCAATCTTAATTCCAACTTTTGATTCATCTAGCCCTGCCTTTCTCATGATGTGCTCTGCATATACGTTAAACAGGCAGGGTGACAGTATACAGCCTTGCCGGACTTCTTTCCCAATTTTGAACCAATCAGTGGTTCTGTGTCCAGTTCTCACTGTTGCTTCTTGACCCACATATAGGTTTCTCAAGAGACAAATAAGATGGTCTGGTACGCCCATCTCTTTAAGAACATGCCACAGTTTGTTATGATCCACACAATCAAAGGCTTTAGCATAGTCAATGAAGCAGAAGTAGATGTTTTTCTGGAACTCCCTAGCTTTCTCCATGATCCAGCGTATGTTGGCAATTTAATCTCTAGTTCCTCTGCCTCTTCAAAATCCTGCCTGTACTTCTGGTAGTTCTCGATCCACATACTGCTGGAGTCTAGCTCGTAGGATTTTAAGCATAACTTTACTAGCATAAGAAATGAGTGCAATGGTGCGATAGTTTGAACATTCTTTGGCACTGCCTTTCTTTGGAATTGGAATGTAAACTGATCTTTTCCAATCCTGTGGCCACTGTTGAGTTTTTGAAATTTGCTGGCAAATTGAGTGTAGCACTTTTACTGCGTCTTTTAAGATTTTGGATAGCTCAGCTGGAATACTGTCACTTCCACTAGCTTTGTAGTTGCTCAGCTTTCCTAAGGCCCACTTCACTTCACATTCTAGCCCTGAATCCTCTAATAGAGGAAAGGTGGGAAAGCTATACAGATAATCCTCGACTTATGATCACAACTGAGCCTAAAATTTCTGTTGCTGAGACATTTGTTAAGTGAATTTTGTCCTAGTTTACGAACTTTTCTTGCCACAGTTAAGGGAATCTCTGCAGTTGTTAAGTTAGTAACACAAATGTAAATATTTCCATTGACACTGACACACAAACACACACACACACGCACACACACTAAGACATTCCATATTATTTCTATCAACCTCTTCTGGTTTCCCTGGCCGCTATACAAGAATTCCTATGTTATTGCTTACAATTATTGCTGGGCTTAGGAGGAGGAAGAGAGGGAGAAAAGAGTTTAAATCTGTTCATGAAATAGGTGCTCTTGTTGTGCTAGGGCCAGACTTGAACTTCCAGCTTCTGCAGTTGCCTCCAGGGTAGGATTTACTCAGCTCTATGTATCTTTTAATAGGCTTCTTTTCAAATAGAGCTTTTGATAATGATGCTAATGAAGAATTAATGTGCAACAGGGAGACTTCCTTCCCTCCCTCTCCATATAAAGGAGTTGAAGCCAAAGCTTTCAGGGGAGATTACTTGCATCCCAGACAGGGAAAAATAATTGGTCACCTTGGTTAATACGTTGCTTTTCTTCTCATCCCTTGCACTTGCCATTTCCCAGACTCCCATCAAAAATTTTTTTAATATAGACCCACAAACATTTAATCACTGCACGTGATTCCTGCTATGAAGTTTAATATGTTGCAAAAGAGTATTTCGGGGAATTAGTCAATGCTCATTCCCTCACATTGCAAAGAGGGAAGGGTACTTTGTTTTTCTGAAGGATGGCTGGAGGATGCTAGCCAAGTCTCATAGTTTCCCTCCACTGCTCAGAAACTAAGCCATCTTGCCGTCCCTCCCTCTCCATTCAGAGCAGACCACCCACTCAGATAGGAATACACAAACCACATGGGCTAGGAATGTCTGCTCAGCAACCAAATCAATATCAGCATCACAACCTTATTACTTGAAAAGCCTGGCTTTTAGCACTTGTTTCTTTCCCCTCTCTCTCTCTCTCTCTCTCTCTCTCTCTCTCTCTCTCTCTCTCTCTCTCTCTCTCTCTCTATATATATATATATATATATATATATATATATATATATATATATATATATATATATATATATATAAATATATATATATATATATAAATATATAAAAGAGGAACAAACAGCCACTACCACACACTTCTCCCAGAAGAACGAAGCTGAAGCCACCAGCCTGAGGATGACGGATGGGATTTCGTCGAAACGTTGCTCTTATACCTTCAATTCTACATGGGAAAAAACCTGAATGACCAAAGATCTACACACACACACACACACACACACACACACACACACACACACACACACACATATATATATATATATATAAATTTTCAGTCCCCACCCCATAGCATGTACATGATTCCCCCTGAAAGAAGGGAGGAGGGAGAGAGAGAAAATGACCAGCGAGAAATCCTTTTTAAAAGGAATAATGTCCAAGGAAATAGTCCCACCCTTTCTTCTTGTTAGGAGAGACATATCTTGCTTTCTAACATCTGGATGGGAATCTGAAGTTGACATCTTAACCACCCGGATCCGGAGTTATTCTTCCCATCGTATAATAGAAAGTTGTCATTTGTATCACAGAAAGTGTGGTATATTAAAAAGTCACACTATTGTTGCCAAGTTAAAAACACAGGTGGAGGCCCAATCAGAATTGTTCCATTCTCGCAATTATTTGAGAAACGAATGCAATACCGTTCTAGTTTGTAAACATACTCTTGCTTATGTCTTGCAGCATGTAAATTCAATCCTAAACATCTCTGCCCAGAATTTAATGGGGTTCCTATCACAAGATGCTCTCAGATATTGCTTCCATTTTCCGATTTCCACCCAAACCCCTGTCATTCTTCACCACTGGTATCTCAGGTAGGGTTCTGGGAATCGGCTTGCAATCTGGAAGACACACGTTGCCTTTTATTATTTCCTGAAGTCTCCTTGATTTAATTTGTCAATTGATGTGCTACAGATCACACTTTAAGAGGTTTACAACAGTTCATTTCGTGATCATCCAAAGTTACCACAGCACTGAAAAAAGTAACATGACCATTTTTCACACTTATGAGTGTTGCAGCATCCCCCATAGTCATGAGGTTAAAATTCAGACACTTGGCAACTGGCATGTATTCATGATGTCCCTGGTTTGTGTGAATACCTTATACGACCTTCTGACAAGCAAAGTTAATGGGGAAACCAGGTTCAGTTAACCATGTTACTAACTTAACAACTGCAGCGATTCACTTAACAGTTGAGCAAGACTAGTGATAATAAGAGTTAGACGACGTTCTTTAGAAGAAGGTGAGGCTGATGGAGTTGGAATGAAGGAAACAACATGGCCATTTTATTTTATTCTGGCTGGAATCTGAGTATGTTTTTCTCCATCCAAACTCTATCCTGACATCAGATCACGTCTTCCCCACGTCTCTGATCAAGCCCAGAGTGAAGATATATAACTGAGTATCAACTCAGGAAACTTCCTGCCTGATCTAATGGATATCTCTTTCAATGGTCTTATGCAGACACTGAACAGGACAGGGGAAAAACTGAACTCTGTGGCTGAGCAGGAAAAATTATCCCGACTTTGGGGCAGTTTAGCAAGGAGTGAACTGAATTGGGTAAACAGCATTCTTGAAAAACAAGAAAAAGCAGAACATAATCAACTTTAGTGTGAAATTCCAGGCAAAGGATGTTCAAATATGACACGTTTCTCTGTAGCATTCATTTTCTAACTATGCTATTCAAATCATCTGAATTAATTATCTACCTCAAACTAATGCTGAAAGAGGCAATCTTTAAAATACTTAGGATTTACAATACATGAACTTCTGAAGGATGTTTTCAGAGGACCGTAATGTGTACTATATAAATAAGCAGAAATTACACCTCAAAGGACTCACATCTTTATGACTTGTATGTACGATCCTTATGTTTTGATATCACCAAAGTTCTGCACTAGTGCAATTACACACCCAATAACTAATTATTATTGTAATAAGGTGGTGGTAATATAGGTAGGTTTGATATTACACAGATGAATATTACATTTTGCCCCTCAGCTGTCTCTATACCGATGCTTTTCAGATGTGCAATTTTTGGAATTTCCATCCCAGTTGTGAAGGGTACCAAACTGGCTATTTAAATTTGAGACGTCTAAGCCATGAACACAATATCCACACCTACCCCATCAACTCTGGTTCCATAGCTTGATTTGACAATCAAGATTGCATATTAATAAACCTGTGAAAACACATTCTTATGTTCATTAGAAAAGGTCAAAATAGTACAAAGGAGACATAGTGGTTTTAATACAGATTCTGAGTTCTGGTTCAGATGAAACATTATAAGAATATAATACAATTGTCATAAAGTTAGATCTTGTGCTATATCATTTTACCAACTCTAAACAATCAATCTTCCATGCAGCTGAGATTGCATTCTTTGCCAGAAAATAGGACTATTTGAAATTAATTGAAAAAGAATTTATTTTGTTTCAGCATACAAAATAACTAAAGTAAATTGTTTTTTTAAAAAAGACACCACTTACCAGCTCTTATTCTACCAGAATTTTGTGGAAAACACTCTTCACTTTCAATACACAAATGCAGCTGAAATGTGTTTATTCCATCCTCATTCTCATCAAACTAGAGAACTAACATTTTATAAGGATGACTGATGAGCTACATGCAAGTCAGAGTTAACAGTCTACTGTAATTTCAGTAATATTCCCTTTACATAGTTAACCCCTCCACCCCCACAAATTCTGTACATCAGCTACTATTTTTTGTGGCTCAAAGGACTTTGCCTTTTTAAAAACAAAGAAAAAAACACATGTCCAATATATAGTCAAAGTTATGTTGGCCTGTGCTCCTTCCAACAATCTCTCAAGAGTTTTTGCCACAAAATTTAGTTAGAAAAGTCAACATTGACCCCACCCGCAAAGCACACATTTTGTGCTCAATTGAAATGAATCGTGTTGAATGTGCACTGTTAAAAAAAGTTGAAAGACAGCCTTTAGATTTTCAAACATTTCATATAAAAATGCTAACAAAAATGTAAAAAACCCCCACTCAAACATCTCCCGCCACGCTCCAAGATCACATCATATGCCTGATGTCAAAAGATTTCAAAAACCTCCCATCCCAACAATTGCACATTGAACAGCTGGACTTAAAAAAGAACATAACACTTCAAGTATGTTTCATGCCAATCATCAATAAGAGTCATAACATTACTGAAGAAAAGTACACTTGTTCTTTTGAAAGCCTAAGATAGACTTCCGTAGTTTAGGTCAAATATCTTAATTTAAAAATAATTAAAAAAACACATTCACACAAATACATACACACAAAAGGAAATAATTTCTTTGGACTTAAAGAAACAGCGTTAAGAATTCCCATTTGATTATGAAGAAATAACCTTATTACAAACTTAATTTTTCATACTGCAACATACTGTGCGCATAGAACAAGGAAATCCATTAGATGTTTCTGCAGGATGATTCTGTAGCAACAGATGACAATCTGGTAACTAAGCAGCAATTGGAAATACAACAGGCTTTCAAGCACAGCTTATTTTGAAAAGGCTAACAAATCCTTCAGATCTAAAAGTAGTCCTTAAGCAACATCTTCTATCAGGATATCACTTGAAATCCCTACTTTAATGGCTTCAGTAAGAGAAGGCCTCTATTCTGCCCTCTTTCTTTAAATGGAGTTTCACTTTGTTTTATGAAATCACTTTTGTTCAAGATTAAAAAAAATACTTCTGAAAATTAGGGCAGTGATGTTTAGTAGATAATTTCTACTAAAAGAAAGGTGTTTCTATTGGGTGGCTGTTTTTTTTAAAGACATCGGTTTACCATTAAAAAATTTAAAATGGTATGACAGATACTGTTTAGGAAGAAGTCCAATCATCTCTGGGGGAAAAAATGGAAGGAAGTTTTCAGGTCGTCCCCAGAGCAATACACACACGAATGTATTATTATTATTATTTTAAAAAAGAAAGGATGGGGGTGGGGGAGAGGTTTACAACTCATTTATTCACATTCAAGCGTAGTATGTATTAATTATGCAACTGACATTAATCTGATTAACCAGTAAATTCACTTAAGAGCCCTATTACAACTGAATGTGAAGTATGATGCATACAAGTAATGAAATTTAGAAATAATTTTCAGCATGTTGGCCATAAACAGTTCCAAATCAAAGACCTTCTATGCTGTGAAAACTGAACTGGTATTCCTCTTATGGCAAACGTCTCCTTGTAAAGTTACGCTTGTTTCTAAAATAATCTTAAAACAGATGCAAAAATATTGACGGGAAAGCAATTCTGAATGGGGATAGCATATTGGTACATTTGAGGGTTTTTTTCCCCCCTTAATAAAAGTTCTACTCATTTACTGACTATAGGAAGTAGGTGAGAATCTTGTTTTGTTTTGTTACATATGGTCCAGAATGAACATGTTAATGATAAACTGGGTAATCCTGCGGCAGTAGACTGAGCATCATCATCATTATTATTATTATTATTATTATTTTTAAAAAAGATGGATAGGAGATTTTTATGCCTTACCCCACAACTAATATCTTATTTTCGGGAACCACAGACATTGAAACCAAACAATGCAGGGGGTTTTCACACCGTACTGGCAAAAAGGTCGAGACAAAGTGGCATCAAAGCAAGAGTAAGGTCAGAAGACCTGTGACGGTGGTGTGCTGGATCCAAGGAGCATCTGTGAGACACAGGACATTGTAGTGTCTGGTAGTGTCAATTCCCTCAAGGACGTCAGAATATGCATATGCAGTAATAAATAGATCAGTTATGTAATAAGGCAGTGTGTTGAACATGCATTTATCTTGTGGCCTGGAGTACCACAGAGAGAGACACATGATACCATACACATTCATTAAGTGTTTTTTTTTCAAGGCTATCCAGGCTAACTCTTCCAGAGCATTTCCTTGGTGAGAAGAGCAATTCGCTGAGGCTTGTCATTTTTCTTCTCCTTTATCAAGAGATGATGAACTGGCTTTAACAAAAAATAAAATAAAAAATAAAGCTGAAGAGAGCTGTTGGGGTTTTCGCACCCTGGCTGCATCATTCTGAATGTTTTATTATTATTTTTTCAGATTAAAAAAACAAACAACAGCAGTTTTTGATGCAGCTACAACTGATGTCCTCAGGACGCTCCAGATGTTTCCAGGTAACTCTGTAATTTTCTAACTGTGGTTTTGTCCAGTGAGCAAAGATCAAAGTCAAAGGTAGTGTTTGTGATGTGAAAATGTCCTGTTTCTTCTATAAGATTTACAATCTGTCATTCAAAAACAAAAACAAAAGGTTAAGTTTAAACACTTCTGATCGTCTCATCCGTAAGATTTTTCAGATAAAATAGAGCACCAAATTGTTTCTTTGCCCATGGCCCCGAGCATGATAAAATGAATGCCAACCATAGCCTCATGCTTGTTGTAACCTTTCTTAGTTTTTATTGTTTATTTCTCTTAAATCAGGCAGACTGTTTGTAGAGTGCTACCAATCTTTCCAGGCACGTATCCTACAAATTGGAGAAACGAAGTAGCAAACTGACTAGCAGCTCTTATTTGGCAATTCTCAATTATGATTTTGCTTGATTCGGCTACTTGCTGACATGAAAATGTCTCACATATAACATAATTTACTATGATCTACTGAAACCTTTTCTGAATAGTGATGTTCAAATGTATTGGAGATGACAATTATATTATTTCAAGTGGGTTTAGCATTCTTAAAGTTTCATCTAGAGGCCTTTTCTTCCTCTTCTATTCAAAAACTTTCAACTGGGATTAAAAACAACCTAGATTATGCATCCTGTACATGCAAAGCAGGGATGCGGTGGCTCAGTGGGTTAGGACACTGAGCTTGTCGATCAGAAGGTCGGCAGTTTGGCGGGTCGAATCCCGAGTGCTGCGTAACAGAGTGAGCGCCTGTTACTCGTCCCAGCTTCTGCCCACCTAGCAGTTCGATAGCACGTAAAAATGCAAGTAGAAAAATAGGGACCACTACGGTGGGAAGGTAACAGCGTTCCATACACCTTTGGCGTCTAGTCATGCCGGCCACATGACCACGGAGACGTCCTTGGACAAGCGCTGGCTCTTTGGCTTTGAAACGGAGATGAGCACCGGCCCCTAGAGTTGGAAACGACTAGCACGCATGTGCGGGGGAACCTTTACCTTTACATGCAAAGCACATGCTCTGCCTATGAATTACTAGAACTATTCCTAACAATCTAATACAGTTTAATTTGCATACACTATATATCAACGTATAAGGCAGTGGGAAACATGATATGAAATGCGCAAATGCTATTTACTGGGTGTTTCTCCAATCATTATATCCAAGCAAGCAGCCATACTATAAATAAAATAAAAGTACAGGTAGTCCTCGACTTACAACATTTCATTTAGTGACGGTTTGAAATTACAACGGCATTGAAAAAGTGACTTATGATACATTTTTCACACAACCATTGCAGCATCCCCGTGGTCATATGATCAAAATTCAGACGCTTGGCAACTGACTCATATTTATGATGGTTGCACATGTTCCGGAGTCATGTGATCACCTTTTGTGACCTTCTGACAAGTAAAATTAACGGGGAAGCCGGATTCACTTAGCAACTGTGTTACTAACTTAACAACTGCAGTGATTCACTTAACATCTGTAGCAAGATTGTAAAATGGGGCAAAAATCACTTAACTGTCTCACTTAGCAATATAAATTTGGGGCTGAATTGTGGTCGTACGTTGAGAACTACCTATATATGCTTTTGGTACTTAAGGAATAGCAAAACCTTAGAACATTTTGAACTGAAAGACACAGAAATATTAAGAGCTATACTATTAAATGAGCAAGAAGCAAGCAAGGAATTCTAGTGAGATAGCCCAACTGAATAACCTGGAACTCTGTAGTATTAAGTCTATATATTTCCACCCATGTAGTTCCAGATCAGCAAGAGCTAATGAAATGTTTAACCAGTCCACAATGTGAAACATATAGCATTGCTAAAAATTAAATGTCAGCCTGCTGAGAAGCACCATGTTTAAAGTAGACATTCATTTATTTCTGCCATACTGTTTTATATAGTAACTTTGGCTCCAACACTCCACAGCTTGTGTCGAAGTAATGAGTTAGGAATGTAATTCTAAAATATGCTTCATTTAACCCCAGCTAATAAACCAGCCCAGGAAGATTTCTAGAAAAAACTTTCAGAAGTATATTTTTTTTAAAGAATGATCTATATTTGATATGCCTTTCTGTGATACTCTGCCAAAACAAGCCTTTCCATTAACTCCCTTGATAATAAATTTAAGGAATTCAAAAGCTGTTAGGAAGTGTTAACAGATGTATTTTTAAGCAATGCAGTACTCTTTAGAGGGATGAGAAATGAAACCTCGATTTGGTTTTGATTACTATCTATCCTTTTTAAGCTCCTAAATAAAAACAGCATGAACATTGGGAATCCTGCTTTTCGTAAGGGCCTCTTGGAAATATAGTCCCAATATCACAACTGAGTCGGATGAATATTCACATTTAACAGAGGTATATATAGCTCAAGAATACAGCCAGTAAACCTGAGGGCTTTTCCTGACTACCTGCCAAAGGAAACCAGATTTTTATATTGGCACTTGTATTCTTTATTAAGAAATATTTTGGGAGGAAATAAGATAATGGCTGGCAAGATTTCAGGTTATCAGTTTTAAAATGACATTAAAAATAATTCAGCTGAAGATTTAGGATGCAAAGTCTAAGAGAGTTTTATTTGTTTTTGATGAAATAAACTGCACTTTGTTGTTTAATATATAGCTCTGGTTTCCCTTTAATTTCACTGCAGTCAATCTGGCAGCAGCAATGTAAATGCTTCTATAACAGAATGTACAGAGAAGGACTGGTTTTAGCATTTTAGCTACAAATGATTTTCTTTCAAGCGTCTAAGAATAGGAAAAAATTGTCTGGTAAATCTAAATGTAAAGCCAGTCTGGTCTAGTGGTTAAGGCACCAGGCTAGAAACCAGGAGACCATGGGTTCTAGTCCCGCATTAACCGTCAAAGCCAACTGGGTGACCTTGGGCCTGTCACTCTTTCTCAGACCAATCCACCTCACAGGATTGTTGTTGTGAGGAAAAATAGAAGGAGGAAGGTGGTTGTATATGCTCACTACCTTCAGTTATTTGTAAAAATAATAAAAAGATAGGATAAAAGGAATGGTAAAGAGAGCCCATATTGTCCAAAGACATTTTCTATGGTCATGTGGCCACCTTGATACATGCCGAGGAGTACCAAAGTGGTAACTATTTATCTACTCCCATTTGCATACTTTTGGACTGCTAGTTGGGCAGGTGCTGGGGCAGGTAACAGGATCTTATCACGTCACATGGTTCTCAGTTCTCAAACCTCGACTGTCAACTTTCCAGCCAACAAGCCTGGCATCTTTAATCACTGAGCCATCGTGTTCCCCAAAGATGGGATACAAATCAATAAATTATTTATGAATAATAAAAATTAAAAAAATGTTTACCTCCTTATTTATTAAAAAATAAATAAAGTCAGGATATAAATGAATAAATAAATAAACAACATACATTTTCTCTCTCTTCATATTGGCACCTAGAGTAGTTTCAATAGTGAGATGAGCTGAACACAAATTTAATAAATAAACACTGGGAAGGGTTAGCATTGATTATAAGATATATTGATGTTTGATAATCTGCCATTTAAATGATAAGTTACCAAGTGAGTTAAAATCTGAAATAGAAGTGCATCATTTTCTGATTTAGGGATCAGCTAAAGTTAATATGTTATCGTGACAATAAGCCTATCATTACCACAACACTCAGGGTGAGTTAGTCATGGGCTTTGAAGCATTATGACTAATCAGATTTCTCAAATCTGAAGCCTACACACTCATATTAATTGGTCCAGCTGAGCACTGCTTTCAGAAAAAGTCAGCCTGCAGAGAATCATCAAGTGAGATTGCATGTAGCTTCACCACGTGATCAATCAAGAACTTAAAGACTTAGAGCAGGCATGTCAAACTCGTGATGTCACGTGATGTTGCACGATGGATCGGGACTTTTTCCCCATTGCCGGCGGTGGGGTGGGCACGGTATTGGCATGACGCATCTGGCCTGTGGGCCAGCAGTTTGACATGCCTGACTTACGAGTTTTAAATAAATAAACAAATAAATAAATAGTATGAAGGAAAAGCTATATATGTCATTTAGTGTATATCCTCAGCTCACTACCTTATATGAAGGTCCTCAAATAGTAGATTGGGCTTAGAAAGAGCAACTGGCCTGAAGCCAGGCAGTTACTGCAGTTCCATAATTGAAGATGGACATGAACCTAAATTGCAACACTCACCAACAAAAAAGAAGCAAGACTTTGCAATGAACAAACAGATAAATAATTGCTTTTGTAGATCATGTCATTTATATTTGGGTGTGTGTATGTAGGATAAAGGCAGAGAGAATGAATACATATTATACTGGGGAATGTTTATTATTATTATTATTATTGTTGTTGTTGTTATAGAAGTCAATACTCTAAGCAGTGTTAAGTGCAGAACATTCTGTATTTTTAAATTTTCATAGTGAAGCACTAAATTTCTGTGAAAAAAGAATTGTTTTCCTGTTGAACCACACCAAAGTAGTAGTGCACAAAGTCCATAAATAAGTGAAATTAACTAATTCAAATTTCAGTATTGCAGAACTAAATTGAAATCTGAATTATGTGAATTCATTTAACAGCTTCTGAATGTTTGGTTATAATTTTAACATTCAGGAAATTCATTTCAGTGTGAAGTATGCTTTTGTAGGACTGAATAGGTTATAAAAAATGGTGAGACACTAATATTTCGTTCTTTTAATAAAATTTTAGTTTTGGAAAACAGTTTAAAAGATATAGAAGTCCTCACCTGTTGCAGTATATGTCTTTCTCTTAGAGTCATTAACCTTCTGTGAAGCTCAACTAATTCATCAAGATATGCCTGAAAATAATTACAGATTAAAGCAAATAAGACAGTTTGTCAGTTTATGAAACTTCATAGTTTTGCTCACAAATATTTGCAATGTTATACGATCTCACCAACATAATAAACAATGTACAGTACATGTAATACAAAATGCTAAAGGAATAATTAGGACCCAGATTGTTGGGGGCAATAAGCTGACTTTGTAATAATGCCGCTGGGGGGGGGCGCGAAAGCCCTAATAAGCAGGCATATACATAGAATGAAGGCTATTGCTAAGCACATTTGTTTGTGCTTAAATTGTAAGCCGCCCTGAGTCTTCGGAGAAGGGCGGGATATAAATGGGATTTAAAAAAAAATTAAGAAATATTTAACTAAGTCACATGCCATTTACATATAGAAGTATGTACAAATTTACACTTTTATGTAGGTGTTGATTTCAATTAACTTTTTTGGCTAAATTTAGATTCTAAACTATAGAAGCACGATTTAAAGATTTGTTTTCTATTTACCTTATCACAATCACCATTCTTTATCTGTTTTTCAGATTTACTTTGTTTTATAGGACTCTTTACTTCCAGAATCTACAAAATGAAGAGTAAATAAGGACATTACAAATTTAAAACTGAAGTTTTAAACTATGGTGGCCAGATGCCTTTGTTCTGCAGGCAGGTTTAAAGTCAATTTATATATCCTATCTATATCTCATGTTATATACCTTAAGAGTAGTTTAAACCAGAAAATAAAGCAACAAATTAATTATAAACAAATCTGAACATCAGAAAAGATTTTGGAATTATCAACTAAATCAATACTAGTGGAAGAACTTTCAGTAATGATTTAGTAATATGCTGTGTCTAGTACCAACTCTTCAATTTATTTACAGATAAATGTGCCATATTAGCTTTTAAATAGATCACGGTACTTGAATTTTGTTTCTAAACTTCTACAATACTAGAATTATATCCATATGTTGAAGTCTCTGTTTTACATATAGTTCTTCTACGAGCAGGGACCTACCATTTCCAGAACAGTTTCAGTGAGCATTGAATCTACTTGAGCATTGATCTACAAGTATTCATTTGTCTAATCAAGTTAAATCAATAACTTTAACACAGTACTTAATAAGTGTCAAGAATACAGAGACTTTTGAAGTAGCCAGACAATAACAAAATCTAAGTAACAGAAAATAACAACAAATTGTTGCTGCCTACATTGTTTCATGTATGCATATGACATTACTTGAAAAAGTGTCATTTCCTGACTTTCGGTTATGTTAAAAAGTAATAATTTGAGCTAATTTCCAATGAAATTAAAAATATGACTGATTTGTAATAACTGAGTCACAGATCATTTTATACTGGGAAGTACAGGTGATCCTTAGAACTGATACTTGCACTTACAACCATCACAGCATCCCCATAGTCATTGATCAAAATTTGGGTGCATGGCAATCAATATGTATTTATTTATGATAGTTACATTGTCCCAGGATCATGTGAACACCATTTGTGATCTTTCCAGATGGCTTCTGACAAGCAAAGTCAATAGATTTGTTTAATGAATACACGATTTACTTAATAACTGCAGTGATTTGCTTAACAATTGTGGCAAAAATGATCATAAAATCGGGTGCTGCTCACTTATAGGGGAAATAAATGTTATGCATCTCAAACTAAAAAATAAATGTATCATTACACAAATATTTGGAATATTTTTTTACAGAAAATATTTTGGGTTATAACAGCACAAAGCAAATTCAGTAAGATCTGCACAACCTGGAAAGATTCAGGACTAATTAACACTAATCATTTATAAAACTAAAGAAGGCTCACAAAGTTAGGAAAATAAAAAATGTTTACTGGAAAAATTAAACAACAGAGACTGCTGTGCTTATGCCAAAACACAATACCTGGTTATTGTTGGTTTTTAATAAAGGTGGAGGATCATGGTGTAGAGGTGAAGAAGCAGAACTGCTATCACTGTCACTTCCATCACTTAAACTAACCCTGAGCAAAAAACAAAAACAGTAGAGGAGTGAAAAGGTAAGCAGCAGGTAGATTTTGGTAAATACACAAATAAAAAATTCAAGTGTTCCTAATTTACTACAGATTACGAAAACTCTATATTATATTTTTAAGACTACCACATCTTATCTGTCATGGCTAGAGTTTGACATTACTGACAGCATACTAAGACAGAGGTCCCAATCTTTGCACCTTGGCAGCCCGGCTGGGGGGAGGAAGGGGAACTGTGCTGCACGAGTGGCGCGCTGGTGCGCATGCGCATAGCTCAACTTGTGCAAGTTGACCTGCACATGTGTGCACATACACTGGCCCACCGCTCACACAAGTTGAGCTGCTTGCACACGTGAGCATTCCAGCCCGCCACTCAAGCAGCTTTGTTCCAAATAGGACACTGCCCGACGGTTGGGGACCCCTGTATTAAGATACCAGACGTAAGAATCAACTTAAAGGAATTAAGTTTAATATGCTCGATATATTATATATTCTGGTATGGCAATTTGAATTAAATAAATTATACCAAATGTGCGTAAGATACACATTGAAACTCTGATTCAAGGCAGAGGGATTTGTTCTCTCCAAATGTCCATTAAAGCACCTACATCAGCATTTTCTTCATTTATGCAACAACAACAATACCAAATGATACAATTTGTCATTACCATAAAATGAAAGAAATTTACACAAATCCTTTAATTTGACTCATTTGCTATACAAATTGCTGAAAATAAAATAAATTCAATTTCTGGATGGAGGATTTCTTGGGAGGTGTCCTGTCTGGACTGTTTTGGATGCTATGGATATGTCCATTATTTGAGAGGAATGTCAGACGGACATTTGTCCCTTGCATCCAACAAAGTCAAGTTTCATTGCAGTTTGATCAGAAGATAGTTCTGCAAAAAGATGAGGGTGTAGGAGATGACCAGGCTGAATCCAAGGTAGGAGTCAAATGCCTCATCAGTCTTGAGTCCCTTCATGCCCGCAAGAGATCTAAGTCCAGCCCATCTTGATCTCCATTGACTTTTATCTATTGCCGATTTGCTTTGACCATTAGTAGTTCAGATTCCTGTAGAGCAGTAGCTTGCAATAACCTTTTATATTCATTTGAACTGCCTGGATTCCTGATTTCCTGCGCTTGACAGGAGGTATTTTGCAGAAGGTAAGGGTGGTGGAAATACTACATTCTCCATAGCATTCTAAAAAGAATGAATGATGGGTTTGGGGAAACGACCTTATTCTGAAGCTAAAACACTTGCCCACCACTTGCGCAGCCCGATTCTAACAGGCCATAGCCTGGTACCAGGCTGCAGCTTGGTGGGGTTGGGGACTCCTGACTTAAGGAACACACAAATATTGTTTTTATCATGGAGAGACAGTGGTGGAGGAACTGTATTGGAGGGAATTCAAAAAGAATATTTTCAAATCAGGGAAACAATAAAATAGCAAGTGCAGTGTAACGTAACTATGTGAAGCACACTAGGGCAAAAAAATATTAATTTCATAGATTTCTGGCCACTTATGTCTTGAAGTTTAATCCCTTGCTTTGGCACGAATCAAAATTAAAACATCCTTGAAAAATGTGTGCCGAGTCAAGGGGATCCCACAAAGATAATTTCTTTCACAGTCAAACCACTTTATCTCTTAGGAAGTCACCATCTACGCCAGAGGTGTCAAACTGCCAGCCCACAGGCCAGATGCATCACAACAAAACTGCGCCTACCCCATTGCCGGCAATGGGGGAAAAGCTCCGCTACGTCGCGAGTTTGACATGTCTGATCTACGCACTCCTTCAAATAAGTCTATTTTCCATAACCAAGACCATTGTTACGTATCCTGATCTTTGGGATGACAAAAAATCGGTCATGGCCTTCTTATATGACATCACATATTTTAACCTGACTATACTGCTTTTTAGTTGTTGTTTTTCTGAAAGCTAAAACTTTCTTTAGTCTCTCCATATGGGACTTAATTTGCAGTTCCCCGGTTGATCCTCACTGTGCTTTTTTTTACATCTGTCCCAATTTCTCTGAACTGTACTGAAATTGTGGAACAGAGAACTGAATATAGTAGTGAAGTGGAGAATGGAATGGAACTATTACATCTCATGAAGTGGAAATTACATTTCATTTAATGCAGTTCAAAACCATGTTTGCCTTTCCCCCCCTTTTGCAGTCACATTATACTCAGTATTTAAGTTGGCAATCAAAAACAGCTTCAAAGTTTTCCACAAGTACTTTCACAAAGCCAGACGTTCCCATCTTATAACTGATAATTTAACGTCCTTTCCTAAGATACAAACTTCCAATTAGCCATTGTTAAAGCTGACTTCTTAAATTCACTGTATATGGCCTAACGAATGAAAAGCACAATGCACACACAAGAGAGAGAGAGAGACGGGGGGGGGGGGGGGAGAGAGAGAGAGAGAGAGAGAGAGAGAGAGAGAGAGAGAGAGAGAGAAGGAGATTTTACTCATCTTTCTTGGCATGCTGAGCTTTTAAAACAACCTCCCAGATTCTTTCTTAAAATGTCTAAAATTTTCTTAAATCCCTGCATATTGCTTTCTTTTTAATATGCAGTGTTTTAATGAATCTATTAAATATTTCTGCCTTATCTCAAAATCTAAAAAAAAATCTCTTTACTATCTTTGGCTTGCTTTAGGCTGTCAAATTATCTGGAATTTATTTTTCTAATTCCTAACCTGCGCACTCTACTTCCACCGTGAGTATTTATAGGTCTTTCCATCTCAGAGTCATTGTCATTCTCATCTGCTTCATCAGATTCATCTTCATTATCATCAGAATGCAGATCTTTCATTATAGACCTCAAAGGACCTAGTGAATAAAAACAAAAAGGGACACAATTCAACAATAGGAATTCACATGAAGCCTATTTATGGTTAGCTTTATAATAAAACAAGTCCTAACAAAATTTTTAAGAAAGGAGAAAGGAAGATCTGATCATTAAACAAAAGATGCACTGCTTGGGGGAGCTTACGAAGCAAATGCTTAAACAAAAGTAAATTTATTCAAGGACCAGTTGACTTAAAACTGGATTATTTCTGTCAACAAGGAGATTAGTGTTTTAAGTGTTTGCAGAATAAGCCCCTTGGAATGTTAAGTAAAGCAACTTGGCATTCTACAGACCCAAATGAATCTTTAAAACAAAACAAAGCAAAATAAGATGCTGTAAAAGACCCTTAAAGGTATCTTATGCTGAAAAAAATCTAAAGAGGCCACAGTAACAGTACATTTTGCTAGACTAATCCGTGTATTGAAAGTCATAGTCTAATAAATCACTGTGATTACAAGTTGCTCTAGCCAAGGCATTCTTTGTCTGCCTGTTTTTGATCTACTTAGAATATAGCTGTCTTCTTTAGTCTAAGGTCAATATCAGGTCAAGCCAGCTTTTTGCATGCTCATATGTATAAAGTGTGTCAATTCCAATAGAAGAGACCTATTTTTATCCAAGAACTGGATAGGGGACCCTAGGCCTCCTACACTAATGAAGCTGTATTAAATAAAAGTTCCACAATTAGATACTTAAAATGTGAACATATTTTAATAACATTAAAGACGTTTACATAGAAGCATTAGTTTCCAGAAGGAAACTGATTTAATCTGCTTAGAAGTTGGGCAGCAAGAAGAAAACAATCTTTTGAGCTAATTTTTGAACTAAAGATCTAAAAATAATTCTGCCACTAAAAACAGAATAGTTTAATTCTTCACATCATTATTAGTGGTATTATTAATTACAATTTGATATGCTGCTCTACGCCAAAATAAAGAGGGGCTGTTGCTGTTGAATTACTAATTGTTTTATTAATTAATTCAGAAAGGCAAAAGATCTATATGGTTTGAAGAGAAATGGATTAATTAATTTATCTTTCTTTCCACAATGTTCAAAATAGCTAAAATAAAGAAGCACTAAGAAAGCACATTTTAAATATATAAAATAATCACAATCAGGGTTTCCTGCACAATCATAATAATTGTTAAAATACACTACAGAAACAGGATAAATTCCAGTTATGTGTGTCCATAGTGTTAAACAGAAATTATAATCCAAACTAAGGCTGTAGTTTTTCATTAAGAAAGTATTAAAAACTGCATGCCACCTTCCAAAACTATTTTTTTAATGTGGCTTATAAAAGCTGTATAAGGAATTTGTTTCTGATAACTCAAAATAGGTCATGTCTTAATGGACTGGCATCATAGTCATTAGTCAATTTTATACTTTGCAGTAAGCCATAATTTTTTGTGTTTGTTTAGCAGCCATTGAGGCTAAACCACAAAGAGTTGTTTAACAAATAATGTTTAAAATAAATAGTGGCTTAATGCAATGTGTGAATGAAGCAAGAATTTTCAAGTAACGGTACTAACAATTTAGCTTAATCTTGATTTCATTCATTTCCAAGGGTGTCTCTGCTTAAAAGAAAGATAGGCTGTTTTATTTTGTTTCCATGTGGTTATTTACTTCTTCATTTATATCCCACCTTTATTCTTTTTATTTTTTATAAGTCAGCAGTGAACGTACTTAATATTTTCCTCCTTCTACTTTCCCCACAATAACGATCCTCTGCCAACTCAACCCTTTTTAAATTTCTTGTTTATATCAGAATAAATAAGATAGCAGAATAAAAGGCAGAGAATTGGAGAAGATCACAAAGTATCAAGATTTAAAAAGTTGAATGATTACGGCATAAACCTGTGCATTGACAAAATTTCCATCTATCAATTATAAAAAGTCACACTGCTTGGATCCAAACATTGCTGATACATTATGACATCTTACGTTCTTGGGAAGAACTTGATGCATGTGACAGCTAACAACAGCTAAAGAGCCGGCAGCTATGACTTCATATTATTGTGTACATAATAATACAATAGTTTGTGATACTGTCATGGAAGTTGTACATATTTTGATATGTTGGCAAAGGAAGAATTTTCTTATAATCATTGCAGGAAAAAAATGTCTGAAGAAACTTAGAAATCTCAACTGATGAAAGAGCTGAATGCTTTTAGGATTTTAAATTAATTTTTCTTTGCTCTTCTGAGAAACTAGATTCATGACATTGTGCTATTTACTATTAACAATGACACAATGGGAACTCCTACAGCTATTTAAATAGAAACTATAATATGTTTTTGCATATCTAAATATGCAAAAATATGCTTTTGCACATCTAAATCCTAACTTCCTGAGAACTCCAAAGTCAAAAGTCAAAAGAGGTTAAGAAATCTATTTGTTCCGTTTTAAAATAAATGATTTTTTTAAAAACATTACAAGTTCCAGATTCTTTGGTTTACTACTACTTATTTCTGCGAAATGTAAGACTGATAGACCTTGGAGGGACTACTTTTTAAATTCAAGGTGATAGTTATTGCCTTTAAAGCCCTGCATGGCATGGGTCCAGGTTACTTGAGGGACCATCTCACTCCAATGGGACTGCCCCCCCCCGCCCCCAGTACCAGCAGAGAAGGCATTCTGCGGGCCCCGTCAGTCAAGGAGTTTTGGCTGGCAGAGTCCAGGAGAAGGCCTTCTATTCCGTGGTTCCTGCCCTTTGGCACATCTTATCCTTCTGAAATGAGATCGGCTCCCACCCTTCTGATCTTCCGAAAGGGCTTCAAGACCAGATGGCTTGGGGCCCCAACAGGGAAGTATCACACTAGAGGTGGTTGATAAATTAAGGGGCAATCCCATCTCGCACCCCTGCTCCCTTTCCCCCCATCTTTTAATATAATTTTATTTTTGATTGTAATTCTGTTTTTATCATTTTAGAAATATTTACCTTTTATAGTTTTAAGGCTTTTTAATGCTATAAACCACCCAAAGTCACTTCGAAATGAGATGGGCCACAAACAAACCAAATAAATAAATAAAGAACTTTTTAATTTGAAAAGGTCATTTGTTTCTGCAGCTATGCTGTTGTTATCGTCTATTGGGTTATAGCCTGATTAGTTATCTGAAGTAACTAGAAATGCAGTTGTTTCATTTCTGAAGAAAGGTATAATGCTGACTAAAATATAGCTATTTCAGATGTTAACAAATAAAACTTAAATGACTTAGGATTTATCACAGCACAGTGATGCTAGGATTAGCCGAGGAGTGGGAGGAACAGAATTCAAATCCCTAGTGAGAAATCAAGCTCTTATAGGTAGCCCTGGACTATCGATCATACCTGGGATCAGAATTTTTGTGGCTAAGCCAGGTGGTTAGGTGAGTTGTGCTTGATTTTACAATCTTGTTCATTAAACGAATTACTGCAGTCGATAAGTGAATCACACAATTGTTATGTGAAGCCAGCTTTCCCCCACTGACTTTGCTTATCAGAAGCTGGCTGGGAAAATTGCAAATGGTGAGCACATGACCCCAGATGCTGCAACTGTTGTAACTACATACCCATTGCCAAGCCCTCAAATTTTGATCACATGAGCATGAGGATGACATGACAGTCCTACGTGCAAGAACGGGCCATAAGTCACTTTTTCAGTATTGTTGTAACTTTGATGGTCACCAAATGAATGATTCTACATCAAGGACTACTTGTATATATGATTCATTGATAGCCAAACCTATTTTGCATAGATAAAATGAGAGGACAAAGGTTCTTAGAGCTATCCCTAGTAGGGCCACAATTCATCTTTTTTTTAAAAGTAAAAATGCAATCTATCCTTTTTGCTGCATGCCCAAGCACCTGACCCCCACCCTCCTTTTTTAAAAAAAATGTTACCTTGCTGCCGGTTGTTCTGAGACGGTGTGAAACTGGAGCTAGAGCTGGAACTTGAACTTGCGGGGCTGGGTTGCTCAGACTTGGAAAGGAGAGAACGTGGCGAAGTCAAGAGAAAATAAAAATACAAAATTAGTTCATCCGCTTGCTCAAAAAACAAACAGAAACAAAATACAAAGATGGATGGTCACATTTACTTTGCAACAGATGAAAGGAAGTAAAGAACACACTACACTTTCATGTGTTTTCACAATGGAATAAGACATTATCCACTGTGGGCAAGCTTTCTTTTTTCATCCCATATACTCTGGTTATCCTTTTAATCAAATTATCAGCGAACTTGATTTAGTAAGGCCACACCAGCCTTCCATAAGTTACATTTGCTGAAAATCCTCCAGCCAGTTTATCTGGACAATACCCAGTGGGAGAGAGCTGTTAAACATGTAGAATGATTGTAGAAAGAACTG
This sequence comes from Vipera berus, assembly GCF_964194415.1. NCBI lineage: Eukaryota > Metazoa > Chordata > Lepidosauria > Squamata > Viperidae > Vipera > Vipera berus. The sequence goes on from NC_138203.1 coordinate 81,449,707, forward strand.
TAGAACAAATGAGAAACCATGACACAGGAAAAGGCCTATATTTTCCTTAAGGTTGTATATTAAGAACATTATTCCCAAAGCTATCAAACAACTTTATCATAATCTTAACAGATTGTGCATGAAGATGCTTAACTTAACCAGAGGGAAGACTAGGGCATAGAAGTAGGGCCCATAACAAGTCATTGCAGCAGTTTTTTGTTCCTCAAGAAAAATGCTCAGGATGCTGTCAGGTTTTCTGAAATACAGGGAAGAAGTTTAGAAGGAAAAATCTGCAGAACCCTTTATGGTAGCCTTGTGATCTTTATTTGTTGCGCTAGGGTTAAGGTACTCCAGGTGTATTTATGGTGACCTGCTTCCAATCAGAGTAGAGAATAAAGACTGGAGACCGTAAAGGACCTGATTGGCTACAATGAAAATAGCGAGCAGATTTAAAACTGTTTCATACTAAATAGGTGGTGTGAGGATAATTCTTACATATTGTAGGTATATATACTGAATTGCATTGTACTGTGGGTATTCCACAAATCCATTGTGTACAATCATATATACAAATCTGCCATGCTGTTAATGTTCAGAGGAAACAATATTATGGAAAGTGAGGAAAAGAGAGATAACAAGTCAAAAGAACTTACAGGTAAGAGATAACAGAAAGAAAACCAGTCTAATTAAACTTTCACTTGCTTTTACCACATTCAAGCACTGATTTTTGTCCTTTAAAATTCCCACGTCTCTCCTTCTGAGGATTTTATCAACTCTATCCAGTCCCAAGTTTCTTGGTCCTCCTTTTTCCTCTCATTTCTTTTTCATGTATTTATTTGCTTCTTTTCTACTAGTCTTTCACTTTTGTTTTCAGCCTACATTCATTTAGAACTCTTTCATTCTTGAACCTATCTCTTGTTCTACCACACATTTCTTAGGCATTCACCATTGCATTCAACTTTATTTTTGTTTCTCTTGATATGTCCAACTCTCAGTTCCATAACAAACGGGCAAGAGCACACACATTTTAGCATCTCTTGGTAAGCCTCAATTCCTCGCAACAACCACACATATTCTCTTCTTTTCTAACAGCATTTGTATTAAAAGTTTCTCCGTTTCCCCATGCTCAGTAAGCATTCTATCAAAACACATGAATTCATCTACTAGAATCATAGGGTCTAGAACTTTTTCTAAACCTTTCATAGGAAACCTATACCATTATATCTTTTCTATCAACTGCAACCACATTAGTTTTTGATACATTAATTTTCAGATCCATAATACTAGTTGTATCGCACAATCTAACATTTGCAAATCATTTAAGTTTGGAGCAAACCCCATCTCCGATCACTGCATTTCAAGCATCACTGCAAGCATTTCTTACACATTTATCAATATAGCAAACCACCAAAGTGACATCAACATATCTTTCCCTTATTTCCTGATCAATGTTGAATCACTAGATAAACAATCCGTTTATTCTCATGGATGCTTTTCTTCGATCGTATTTTGCTCTTGGCATATTCAACAATCAACCTTCAGGACCACATTCATGCAACTTGTTTCTTAAGTAAAGCCATTCACTTTATCATAGGTAATACTCGACTTACGACTATAATGGAGTCTGCCCATCATGGTTGTAAATCATGACAGCTGTGATGCAAGTCACCCATGTGAACAACCCCATTTTAAACCTTGTTTGCAGTGATTGTTACGTGCCCACGGTAGTTGTTAAGCAAACATTGTGACTGTTAAGCAAACCAATGGTTTCTTATAAGCCAGTATTGCTGAAAACTGAAAATAATGTCAGTTTTTGATAAAACCATTGTAAAAAAAGTCATATGACCATAGAAAGCTGCAAGTGGCAATAAATGTGGGCTGGTTACTAAGCACCTGAAATGCAGTCGTGATTGTGGGGGTAGGAGGCTGTCAGAACTTTGGAACTGGGTTGTAAGTACCCCCAGAGAGATCCTCAGAGAAGCTTTGACTGGTCACTAAGTGAATGTCATAAGTCAGGGACTACCTGTACATTTTCTAAATCCACAAATGTACAATAAACTTTCTCACATTTGTACTTTCCCGAATATCCCACTGAAGCGCAAAACTCCAATCTGTGCAGCCCAGCCTAGCATAAAGCTTCACTCTATGACAGACGTGTCAAACTTGCGACATCATGTGACGACACGCGACGTATCGGAGCTTTTTCCCCATTGCCAGCCATGGGGTGGGCGCAGTTTCCTGGTGATGCGTTTGGTCCCTGAGCTGGCAGTTTGATTCCCCCCCTGCTCCATGATGTTGCAGTGATTGATGTCACGTGATCACCATTTGGGACATTACTGTCAGCTGATTTCCCACAAAGTCCCTGCTGCCTTTTTGCAGAGGAGCCTAATACAAGAGTACATATTTCCCGAGCAGCCCTTGCCCACCACAATCCATAGCACATATTTGCTCGCAACACCCTGCCTTCCCATGGCCTCTACTGGTCCTCCCAAAGACCCCTGAATTACTGAATTATTTCTTATCTAACTGTTCACGGCAAATCAGATGGCCTGGCATGGGATGGCAGTGTGAAGTGGCAGTGGCAGTCAGGCAGCAGGAGCCCCCGGGGAAGCTGAGAAGTTAGATGGCCAGGTGACCAGCGGCGATAAGAATGAGAGCTGGTTCTTCAGCTGCCCCTTAATTGGCCAGGTGTTACACTGCCCACTTTGGCAGCTCCTTTCTATGTAGACTAAGGTGGACCAGGACTGACACTGTGCTGGAGATCTCAGGGCAGATGTGTTTAATGACTATCCTGTATGACGTCATCCAGACTGCTAAAATCAGGACTGGCAGACTTTTTAATAAGTTGGTGGCTGGTGTATGGTGTAGGTTTGGTTAGACTTGCCTGCTGCCCTCAAGTGAGAGATAAGGGTAGGTTGGTAGAGGTCTTTGCCTGACTGGGTATCAGACCATCCCCCCCCACTGGCCCATGTGAAAGCAGGGTGGTGTGCATGTGTGTGTGTGTGTGTTAGAGTGGAAGAAGGTTTGGGGGTTGGTTATTGTGAGAAGGAGGGCCTGCTTGCCCAAAAAACAAATTGAAACAAAATACAAATAAAAAGTTGGAGCATGGAGATCAATGGACGCAGATGATGGATCGGGTACTTGTTCCCCTTGGTCTTACTGTTTATTTATTTATATTTCATATTTCTAAACCGCCCATCTCCCGGAATGAGAGGCTCTAAGTAGTGTACATTATAATATGACCAATAAATAAAACACTGTGTAAAATATCAAAAGGGGAAAAAATCCTAAAATGGCCATTTAATGTTGGATTATTACAAATGGGGGAGGGGGGCTCTAAAGGCACTAACTAGCCAGCCCCGTGGTTGTCTGTGCCTCCTACCCCATGCAAGGCCGCAGAGTCAAGTTTTAATCCCTTTGCAGAAGGTGAAGAGACTGGGGGCTTTCTTCACCTCTGGGGGCAGGATGTTTCAGAGCATTTACTGGCCAGATGCCCTTCCTGATGCTTACCTGAGTTTGCAGCAGACAATTACTCATTGCTCAGAGAGAGAGAGAGGGGGGGGGGAGGGAGGGAGAGATCTGCCGCTATCTAGGATTGAACTCAAAGCCTCCTGATTGTGCGGCGAGAGCACCACCTCTAGGCCACAGCACCACTCATATAAGTCTAATAAATAAATGTTACCTAACAGTTATTATTTTCTCCCAGATCATATCCATTTCTCCAAAATGCATCCCTGGTTCTTCCATTATCACCAGTCACATACTTATCAGCAATCTATGAATTCCTTTTATACATACGTAACTTTTAGATGACATCAATTCATATTTACTGACATCCATTTTAGCTTTTTCAATTACAATTATATCTATTCCTTTACTTCCATGTACATATTCTTTATTCCATGAGAACACACCAACTTTACTCATCTGTATACTGCTACTACTTTGTGTCTGTAACCTGTAATTGAACGATGCACTTCATCATAGATTTTTTTTCAATAAAGGTACCTCAGCGTACAGGACTAACTCACAGAAGTTAGGGGCCCACTACTCTCAAGGGCATGAAATTTGGGAAATTTTCTCCCATTTCAGCACTGCTGCAATCAGCCACAAACACAATCATTTTCAGCTCAAAAGATGCCAAGTATTGCTGGAATAGGTTATAACTTTCTTCCAGCAATTATTAACTGAAAATAATGTAATAAATGAGTGGTTTTATTTCTGCAGCAAAATGAACTAAAGGGCAAGAATGTTTAACTAAAAATAAGGCATTATTATTGGTACAAAACCAATAAAGAAATAAAAACTGATACATGGGCATGATTTTTTAACATTTTTTTTTCTTTCACCATCCAAGAAATAAGTTTAATCTAGCTGAGGAAAGTGGGGTAGGAAAGGCTGACAAGGTTCCTGGAGGCTGGTCTTTCTTGAGAGGTTCCTGATGCCTCCTCCATCAGAAAGCCACAAACAAAAATTATAATTGTAAGCCGCATAGAATCATTGACTGAGTTATAGAAATTGAATGAATAAATGAACACAAATGAATGAATGAACAAACAGGGCAATACCCACTGCCTTCACTTATCAGAGGGTGGCAACCACGATGACTCTTGTAGAATTATCAAGAGAAGTGGAAAGAGTGAAGTTGCTACAAATCATCTGTTTTTAAATCTTAAGACTGCCATTTAGTGTACAGTAAAATGAAAGGAGACACGTTTATGGTTTGATTATCTCTAGTTCTCTAGTTCTCCAATGTTCACCTTGTTCTGTATTGCGACTAGTGTTCTACAAGGTGGCTATAGCTTCAAGTTACATTGAATGGACAATTTTAGTTCAACTTTATGAAGAAATACAAATAGTATACTTATAGCCATAAATCCAATTATACATTCAAAGTTCCCTCCCCATTAAATTCAGTGCTAAGTTGCAGTTTCATGCATTGTGCTTACATAAGCTCAACAGTTGTTCATCTACCATAAATCAATCTATTGTTGCCCTTTGTAATGAGAAGGCAGATTTACAGCTTTTTAAAGGCTTGCCTCACAATCAAAAAGATTGTGAGGCAAACTAATGGAACATCTCTCTTTTTCTGAGGGTGCCAAAGAAAGGGGGAGAGAGTAGAGTTAGCATCTGTTCCTCTCAGACAAATGACATCTGTAGTTCTCACAGCTGGGACTGAAAGAAGCAAGCAATTTCAACATTTTGTACATACATGGAGATTCATGTGTTGTTTTTTTTTCACTTCCCTCACACAATAACACTTTTTGTATTGATAAGATGGAACACGATCTCTGTGCAAAGTCTCCTATACATATAAGCTGGACCTTACTCCAAATTATGAGCAAAAATATGTGGACTTAGATATGTAGTTTAGCTTCTATAGTCAAAGGATCCATGATGTAGATCCTAATGTATGTGTTAAATAGATTTATAGAAGGAGAAGTATTTCCCAAGGGTAGATATTAGATAAATTTCTCATATTTTCCCTCTTTGTTTTGCAGTTATTTATAATATGATTCAGAGAAGGCAACAGAGAAGCCCTCACATTAGAAAGTCTAACTATGGAAAGTCCAACGTGTAATAAAACAGGAATACATATATTTAGCCATAACATGTTCCTCCCCTGAAATTTAAATTTAGTCACAGAAAAACTTTCATAGATTCAGAGCTTTTAGAACCAAGGATTATGACTACCACAAGAGTGATACCTTTATATAAGAAGCTAAAATAAGAAACTGAAATATAATTAAAAATATTTATTAGAAACTGTCACATGCAACACTTTTAATCTCTCACTGTTAGTTCTCTGGCTTTAGTATTTATTGTTAGAAAGATAGAACATCTGAACAATTTGAAGCAAGCAACTGCTTTTTCCTCATCTTCCCCAAAACAAGAAATTTTGAACAATTCTTCTTTAAGCATTGATTTCCTGATCAAAAGAAATATTCCTAGCAGTTTAGAACTTTACATTAAACTATAGGCTTGGTTTACTCATAAAAGTTTAAATTTCAATATTAAACGTAGAAGTGTGTTTGAACCATAAATTTAAATGTACTGTTGGGTGAATAATTTTCTCTTCTTTTCTGAAGAAAGCCCTAAAGCGTCTAATAGCTTTTTAACAAATAATTAATTCAATTTTTGCAATCCTCGATTCAGAAGGTAGAACACACTAGTAGGCAGTACATGAAGTTTTATTTTATTGTTCTTCAAATGTTCAAATGGAAAATAATATAGACCAAACTAGTTTATAATACATTTTGGATTTTCTTACAATAGTTTTATCTATTCTCCTATTTTGGAAAATTGATCTTAAATTAAACATAGACATGATATATAAGTTTAATAAATAAAAAACAAATCAAATGGTATTATTTATTTAAGAAAATGCATATGGCCACTCAACTCACTCTCAGTGACCCTGTGCAACTTATAAAGATAAAAACTCAATAGAAGTACAATAATGATATTAGAAATTATTCAAGAAAAAACAAGGGAAATATCTCCACAAAGGAAATACAGTATCTCCACAGTTTTAGTTATTTCTTGTTCTTCTATGACAGAAAACCAGGCAAAGTATTAGTTTACTGTTAATTTGTAACCTACTATTATAATGTATAGATCATCTACAGTTTTATGAGTAGCTCAGAATCACACCCATTTTTTTATCAAAGTATGCATTTTATATTTTTAATGTTTCTTTTGAATTAAATATTCTATTCCATAGACAAGATTTTTTCCCCACTCAGGAATACTGCAAAAAAAAAAAAGATATCTTATGAAATTCTCAGTCCAAAAGCATTCAAAAGAATACAATACCTTATTTTTTCTCTACCTTAAATCACCAGATGCTCCTTCAAAAATCAGTTACAAGCAATGCTTTGATTCGCTTATACAGAAACAAAGTTGGGAAATAATTGTTAGCAAATAAAGAAACAAAGCATGGAAGAAAGAGTATAAAAGCATCCATGCTTATTCAAATCAAGCAATTATCTAGTCCAGCAGATGCCTAAAATTCATAAATAGGACAATGCTTACAAATATTATTATATTTATGGTCCCCTGGAACTGATATTGAATACTTCTACACTCCATTTCCATCTCTTTATCTTTTTGCTTATTCCTTTGAAAATTACTTCTTAAACAATAAAACTATAACCACCACACTATAACCATCCCATTTAAATTTATGCTTCCCACTCAAAGGGAGCCCAACTATACCACTGGAGTTAGTAATCGTATTGCCGATTCCAAGATAAAATCTTTTCATTAATCAATATTATCACTATTATACATAACTTGTGAGTCATTAATTTGCTTCAAATGATACAGCACAATAGCAAAGCTTCTCAAGATCATCATCAGATTCTAAAATCACTTTACATCACAAGGTAAAATATAGATCTTGGCCTTTTTTTAGTTATGGAGCTTTCACTATTGTAGATGTCTGTATATACATAGCCAATCAGTTGTGACATAAATACAAAGCATTCAAAGGGAAGAAAAGCAACACAATCACACAAAGTAATTAAAACGCCAATGTAGTTTTGAACAATGAAACTTTTTAAATTTCTAAATTTTGGATGTAGGTGAATTTTCTGATTAAGTGAAGGAATAAAGAAAAATAGACAAATAAAATGTTACGGCCAGTAGAACACTGCTCCAAAAGAATGCTACTGTCAAGAATATCTGCATATCCCAATAATTTTCATTAGGAACATTCAGAGGAAATATTTCAGCTTTAATGGGTTAGCAACGTGTACAGATGCAGCAGTGAAACAGCTGGCATAGTTCCAACTCCTCTTTTATCAAGGAAAGGTTGGGCTTTATGAGAAAAGCTACCAAGTCATTAATGAAACATGGGACTCCTTGTAATGTGAATGTGAGCAATTAAGACAAATTAAACTGCTTCATCAAAGGCCTTTGCCATGGACTTTCCAGAAACATCTTGTAGGAAATTTTAAATAAAAACAATTAAACAATACACCAGCAATTTTAACCCCAGCACAGTCCAGGCTCTCTGTCAATCATTTGAACTGTAATTTGAAAGGACACTCAGTAGATAGGAAAAGAGCTTCTTTTAACCAATATATTTTGCCTAATTAGATGTGATCTTGTTATTTCAAAAGGTACAGGTAGTCCTCAATTTACATCAGTTCGTTTAGTGACCGTTCAAAGTTACAATGGCACCGAAAAAATGACTTATGACCTTTTTCAGACGACCATTGCAGCATCACCATAGACAGGTGATTAACATTCAGATGTTCGGTAACTGACTTGTATTTAGGATGGCTGCAGTGTCCCAGGATCATGTGATCACCTTTTGTGACCTTCTGACAAGCAAAGTCAATGGGATAGCCAGATTCATTTAACAAAAATGTTACTAAGTTAAAAACTGCAGTGATTCACTTAACAATGGTGGCAAGAAAGGTCATAAAATGGGGCAAAATTCATTTAACAACTATCTCACTTAGCAACAAAAGTCTGGGTCTCAATTGTAGCCGTACGTCAAGGACTACCTGTATTGGTGAACTCTGAATATCAGCAAAATAGAACATATGTAAGCAGTGTTATTCTTCACTGATCGGTGCCCAAGAATAATCAACCCTTTGGAAATGTAAACAACTATCATACAGTATCAACTGATCCTAAATATTTCCATATATTTAAAATGAAGTGAACCCAAACAAGTATGGTTTATCTTAAATGCCATTCTTGACATTAAAAACAATACAAAATTAGATCAAAATGGTCACTAGTTCCTTATTCCACTTTATCCATTATTATTTTGCGTATGTGAAGAGTTGTCTTCTATAATATTAAGGTTTTAGTAATGTTTCCTGAACAATTCCCCTAAAAAAATTTTCAACCTAATAGTGGAGAATGTAAGCACTTCTTTAAATCCTTCCTTCAGATTTTAATATATTTGAAAGGTATCTTAACCAACGTCAAATATTTTATTCTTTCACAATAAGATATCTTTGTCCCATCCAATTTATCTTGTGATTATAGTAACAGCAAATTGCCCCCTTTATCAAAATTTTAACTTAACATAATGAACTCCATTGTAAGGCTTTTGCAAAACCTGGGGAAGTAGATAAGATTGCTTGTAGCATGAGCGCTTCATCTGTGGGCTGGATCCATAACTTTCTTAGCTCCTTCTGTCTGCTATGCAGCAAGATTCAGGTGGTGGGAATGTTTCTCCAAGGGAAGGCATGGTGCCATCTGCCTTGAAGAAAGCACTTAGGTGTGCCCTGCTCTTGAAGAAGCTATCTTTCAATCAAATCATATTTGGAATTTTTCCTCCAACCTTCTATTCCTGGGAAGCCTGTGGAGAATGCAGGAGGGGCCCAGCTGAGAGAAAAACGTCTTAATTCGTTCCATCAGCTAGCCCAGCCCTACGCACGATAGGCTATTCATATGATTCATTATCTCCAAATGACTTTCATCTATTTTTTTTCTCAATCTACAGAAAAAAAAGTAAAGTTTTCCCCTGTCCTGTTGTGTCCGGCTCTAGTGGGTGGTGCTCATCTCTGTTTCTTAGCCAAGGAAGCCAATGTTTTCCAAAGACATTTCTGAGGTCATGTGGCCAGCATGACTATACACCAAGGCACACGGAATGCTATTATCTTCCCTCCCAAAATGGTACCTATTAATGTACTTGCATTTGCATGCTTTTGAACTGCCTGGTTCAAAAGGAGCTGGGGCAAGTAATGGGAGCTCACCCTGTCGTGCAGCTCTCGTGTCTCAAACCCAGGCTGTAAGCTTTCCAGCTGACAAGCTCACAGCGCAGAAAGGGAAATGGAGAATCCACGAATGGGAAAGAAACCATACAACCTGCTCTGAATTCAGTCTGGGAGCCAAAATTATCACGTCCTTTCTGGGCACACACTAAGTCGTGACTGGGAGGTGTCCTGGCCCAGGAGAGGCGTGGCAAGTTTGACAGACTTAGTCTAACTGGGCAGGAAGACAAGAGTTAACCCATTCGTGGATTCTCCATCTATCATGCTGGAGAATTATATATTCTTCTCAGCTAGTACAATATTAAAAAAAAGGTGAATTCTATTCCTGAAACCTGTCACCCTAGTTTTCATGATGAATTTATGAGAGCCACTGCCTCTTTCTGGGATATTTGTTCAACCTATAGCCCTGTATTTCCAGGTAGTGGCCCATCCAAGCATTAACTAGATCTGATCCAGACAAGGAGAAAAAAGTTCAGTTTTTTGGAGTTGATTAGCAAAACCTTTTTCACAAACAATATTCAATGCACATGCCATATATATGTTGATGTTGTATCTTTGTATGAAGGACAAACGTATTACAGTCAATGATACATAAACTTTGAAAAGTCAACATGTACTATACTGTCATCAATTTGAAGCAAATCTACACGTTTTAAATTTTGAAGAAAAACAACCCTTACATGATGACTCTATGTAAGTCTAAAACTGACAATAAAAACAAGCCTATATTAATTTATTACAGAACTTACAAGTGGAGTTACAACAGCAGTTTTAAGAACAAGGGAAATAGAAAAATTAAAAATTGAAAGTAAAATTTCCTGCAGCCCTTAATCTTTTCAAACCAAAACTTGTGGCACATATGTAAAGGTGTGTAGGGTTTTTTTTAGCTGTTCTTTCCTGAAACGTATTTCTAAGAACTGCTTTATAGGTACTTTGCTGTATTTCAAATGTGGAATACAACATAATTCCCTTAACAATCATATTACAAACTTAACTTCTGCAGTGATTCACTTACCAATTGTGGCCAAAAAGATCATAAAATAGAGCAACACTCACTTAACAACTGTCTTGCTTAACAACGGAAATTTTGAGCTTAGTTATGATCACAAGTTGAAGACCACCCATATCTCATTTCTTGCACGTACAGAAATCCTGAAAGCAGCAAGGAACCAGCCAAAGAATGAATAAGGTTTAATAGATGTAAAGAGGAGTAAGGAGTACTGGATAGTATCTCACAGACTGAAAAGAAAAATTAGATTTTAACTTTGATTGCAATGTTAATAGTTCAACTGGTAATTTGGATTCATGACAAAGGTACTGTATTTAGATATTCTAACACTCTGGGAATTATTTTGGCTAAGAGATTATTTCTGTTTATCAAGTGTAAGTAAATAAGAGCAAATGTCAGAATCTAAAGCCATATGTAGCTAATTCCATCTTTTCAACATTGGCATCAGCAAAAGGTAAAATATTTCCATTACCATCCAGAGTGAGTGCACAGAATCAAAATCATTTGATTTCACAGCTTTGCAGCATGATAATAATAATTCATGGATTAATGAGTAATGATAGCCTCTTCCTTTCATTTAGTACTTTTTTGTAATGAGTCCGAAGAGGTTCATAGCTTAATTGGAATTTAATAGACTAGAAAAAAATGTAAAGATTTCCTATGTTTTACTGAGGTAATATGTTTGAGATATATGAGGGACATAAATTAGGGTTTCTCTCTATGTTTATTAAATTAACCTAAGTCTGTGGAAATCAATACAACTTAAGATTTGGCTGAAAATATCTTCCTACGTATTAATTAATGTTATTTATAAAATTTATTTGCCCTCCACCTCGTATCCAACAACTCCAGGTTGCTTACAACATGAAAACCATTAAAAAAACAATCATTATACAATCAATGCTGGATTTTTGTCATTAACTGCCTTGGACTCATTGTTCACAAGGGAATGGGATAGAAATATGACAAAAACAAACAAGCAAACAAATCATCATTTTAGCCACTGTCTATCCACTGCAGGATGAAGGCCTCTTCTGCATGTTTCCAACCAAAATGGTCCTGAGCAAACAAATAACACATGAGAACAGTGGTGGGATTCAGCCAGTTCGCACCACTTTGGCAGAACCGGTAGCTAATTTTTTGTTGCCCAGGCCCAGAATGGACTTCTGGAAGTGGCATTCACAGAGAACCGGTTGTTCACATATTTGAATCACACCACTGCAAGAGAAACAATGTATGAGAGCAATCTGGTTCCAGACTGTTTTGTGTCCCTATCCAAATGCACAAACCTTTGTGCTGCTTCAATCTAAGTCTCTTAAGCAATTTACAAATAATACAAAGAAATGCAATACAAACAATACAAATATATTAAAAGCGGGATACAATAAATAAGTACGTATATCAATATGCAACAAAGTTTCCTAATGAATGCAACACTCACAGTGCCACAGCTCATCCAGAGCAATAATACTACACCATCTTAGTTGTTAACTATCTTTGCAAATAAAGCTTCTTGTTTCAAAAGATTCTATAAGATTGTGAGGGAAGGGACCACTCTTACCTCGTGTGGAATGCTGTTCCACTGGAGGTGAATTCCCATGGAAAATGCCAGCTTCTAATCACCTAGCTGCAGTTTTCCCAGTAGATAGGTATTCTTAATAGGCACATTCTGTTTATCCATATTGGACAGACTGATTCTGTGTAAAACAGGCAGTCTAAAAGATACTTTAATAATTATCATTTATTTATGGATATTGAAACTCCACTTTCATCATAAAAAAGGGGTCACTAGGAATTTAGCCTCTTCATAACAAAGTTTCCCCAACTCTAATTTAAAAACAATTTGGCTGAATTCACAGATCTCCCTAAATCACGGTTCAACTATATTTTACTTTTACCTATTTCCATTTATTTTGTTCTTCACTAGCACAGTAGATCCCCTTCATGGATTACTGCCTTGTCGTGGCGAAGGGGCTTGCGTAATTCAATGAAGCTATGAGCTATGCCGTGCAGGGCCACCCAAGACGGACAGGTCATAGCAGAGAGTTCTGACAAAACGTGATCCACTGGAGAAGGAAATGGCAACCCACTCCAGTATCTTGCCATGAAAACCCTATGGACAGTACCAAAAGGCAAAACGATATGACGCTGGAAGATGAGCCCCTCAGGTCGGAAGGCGTCCAATATGCTACTGGGGAAGAGCAGAGGGCTAGTACTAGTAGCGCCAGAAAGAATGAAGCGACTGGGCCAAAGCTGAAAGGACGCTCAGCTGTGGATATGTCTGGTGGTGAAAGGAAAGTCCGATGCTGTAAAGATTCTTTCTCCATAGGAACCTGGAATGTAAGATCCATGAATCAAGGAAAGCTGGACGTGGTCAAACAAGAGATGACAAGACTAAACATCGACATCTTAGGTATCAGCGAACTAAAATGGACAGGAATGGGTGGATTTAATTCAGATGACCATCAGGTATACTACTGCGGGCAAGAATCCCTCAGAAGAAATGGAGTAGCCTTCATAGTCAATAAAAAAGTAGGAAAAGCAATACTGGGATACAACCCTCAAAATGACAGAATGATCTCAGTTCGAATCCAAGGCAAACCATTCAATATCACAGTAGTCCAGGTCTATGCCCCAACCACCAGTGCTGAAGAGGATGAAATTGACCGGTTCTATGAAGCCTTACAGCACCTTATAGAACTAACACCCAAAAATGATGTCCTTATCATCATGGGAGATTGGAATGCTAAAGTAGGAAGCCAAAAGATAACTGGAATAACAGGCAAGTTTGGCCTTGGAGTACAAAATGAAGCAGGGCACAGGCTGATAGAATTTTGTCAAGAGAATACGATGGTCATAGCAAACACTCTTTTCCAACAACCCAAGAGACGGCTTTACACATGGACATCACCAGACGGTCAACACAGAAATCAGATTGACTATATGCTCTGCAGCCAAAGATGGAGAAGCTCTATACAGTCAGTAAAAACAAGACCAGGAGCTGACTGTGGCTCAGACCATGAGCTTCTTGTTGCAAAGTTTAGGCTTAAATTAAAGAAAGTAGGGAAAAGCGCTAGGCCAGTCAGGTATGAATTAAATCATATCCCTGTTCAATATACAGTAGAGGTGACAAATAGATTTAAGGAATTAGATCTGATAGACAGAGTGCCTGAAGAACTATGGACAGAGGTTCGCAACATTGTACAACAGGTAGCAACCAAAACCATCCCAAAGAAAAAGAAATGCAAGAAAGCAAAATGGCTGTCTGAGGAAGCTTTGCAAATAGCTGAGGAAAGGAGGGAAGCGAAAGGCAAGGGAGAAAAAGAAAGATATGCCCAATTAAATGCAGAATTCCAAAGAATAGCTAGAAGAGATAAGAATGCCTTCTTAAATGAACAATGCAAAGAAATAGAAAAAAACAATAGAATAGGGAGGACCAGAGAGCTTTTCAAGAAAATTGGAGAGATGAAGGGAACATTCCATGCAAAAATGGGCATGATAAAGGACCAAAATGGCAGGGACCTAACAGAGGCAGAAGAGATTAAGAAGAGGTGGCAAAATTACACAGAAGAACTATACAAGAATGAGCTTAATGTCCCTGATAATCACAATGAGGTGGTCACTGACCTCGAGCCAGACATCCTAGAATGTGAAGTGAAGTGGGCCTTAGAAAAGCTGAGCAACAACAAAGCTAGTGGAGGTGACAGTATTCCAGCTGAGCTATTCAAAATCTTAAAAGACGATGCAGTAAAAGTGCTACACTCAATTTGCCAGCAAATTTGGAAAACTCAACAGTGGCCACAGGATTGGAAAAGATCAGTTTACATTCCAATTCCAAAGAAAGGCAGTGCCAAAGAATGTTCAAACTATCGCACCATTGCACTCATTTCTCATGCTAGTAAAGTTATGCTTAAAATTCTACAAGCTAGACTCCAGCAGTATGTGGATCGAGAACTACCAGAAGTACAGGCAGGATTTCGAAGAGGCAGAGGAACTAGAGATCAAATTGCTAACATACGCTGGATCATGGAGAAAGCTAGAGAGTTCCAGAAAAACATCTACTTCTGCTTCATTGACTATGCTAAAGCCTTTGATTGTGTGGATCATAACAAACTCTGGCAAGTTCTTAAAGAGATGGGCATACCAGACCATCTTATTTGTCTCTTGAGAAACCTATATGTAGGCCAAGAAGCAACAGTGAGAACTGGACACGGAACCACTGATTGGTTCAAAATTGGGAAAGGAGTCCGGCAAGGCTGCATACTGTCGCCTTGCCTATTTAACTTATATGCAGAGCACATCATGAGAAAGGCAGGGCTAGATGAATCAAAAGTTGGAATTAAGATTGCCGGAAGAAACATCAACAACCTAAGATATGCAGATGATACCACTCTAATGGCAGAAAGTGAAGAGGAACTAAAGAGCCTCTTGTTGCGAGTGAAGAAGGAGAGTGCAAAATGTGGGTTGAAACTAAACATTAAGAAAACCAAGATCATGGCATCTGGCCCTCTCAATTCCTGGCAAATAGATGGGGAAGAAATGGAGGTAGTGACAGATTTTATTTTCCTGGGCTCCAAGATCACTGCAGATGGGGACTGTAGCCAAGAAATTAAAAGACGCTTGCTCCTGGGGAGGAAAGCAATGGCAAATCTAGACAGCACACTAAAAAGCAGAGACATCACCCTGTCAACAAAGGTGCGTATAGTCAAGGCTATGGTCTTCCCAGTTGCAATGTATGGCAGTGAAAGCTGGACCATAAGAAAGGCTGAGCGCCAAAGAATTGAAGCCTTTGAACTATGGTGCTGGAGAAGACTCCTGCGAGTCCCTTGGACTGCAAGGCGATCAAACCGGTCAGTCCTAGAGGAGATCAACCCTGACTGCTCTTTAGAAGGCCAGATCCTGAAGCTAAAACTCAAATACTTTGGCCATCTAATGAGAAGGAAGGACTCACTGGAGAAGAGCCTAATGCTGGGAAAGATTGAGGGCAATAGAAGAAGGGGACGACAGAGAATGAGGTGGCTGGATGGAGTCACTGAAGCAGTAGGCGTGAGCTTAAATGGACTCCAGAAGATGGTAGAGGACAGGAAGGCCTGGAGGAACATTGTCCATAGGGTCGCGATGGGTCGGACACGACTTCGCAACTAACAACAACAAGCACAGTAGATACAGCTTAAATAGAATTCTATCTGTTTGGGAAAGGAAGATATATTATTCTCCAGTTCTCTTTGCTTCTACCACACCATTTCCTATGCTGTTTCAGAGAATCCTCAGCCTTCCCTGAGGACAAGTAAGGATTGCAGAGAGAAATAAATCAGATAAAATCATCTTCTTCTTTTGCCGGTAGCAGTACATTAGTACATTAGATGATCAAGTCTTCCAAAGATGGATACAACTTCCTTATCTGACAGTTAAGATAGTTTTTTTAAAAAAAAATTATACACATAATTAAGACACAGTATAATTGCTACGACAAATACTGTTATCTTCTCAACCAGTTACTTTACTAACAGCAGCTAATCCATAATGAGATCTATTTTTTCTATGTTTCTACCTTCTAGTTTGCAACTTAAAATAAATATTATAAGGCTGACATGGTTATGTATCATGATACACAGGCAACGAAAACAAGGCCAAGTGTTCTCTTATCACAGAGCTACATGGTCCAGTATAGGAAAACGGCAAGCATGTTTTCATGAAATTAAACATCCTGTAATTGAAGTTGTTCACAAAGCAGTTTTTAAGGAACTCAAGATAAAAGCAGACATGTTTAGAATTTGAAGTGGTTTGAACTATTCTCCCGTTGCCTCAATAGTAATAAATTTGTAAGCTTCCCTTCCTTTTCCTTTCCTTGTTGCCTAATACTTTCCTAATGAGAGCCAAAAATTACAGGATGGGATTTAGAACTGGCTGATTATATAAAAGCTTCTGAAGTACTTTACTCATACAACTTGATATTGGAATTTTAATATTAGCTAAAGTTCTTGGTAATCACGTGGCATTACTGGATACTTTCATGTTTAAATGTTTTAAAAAGAGAGATTTTAATGCTTTTTTTTTTACTCATTAGCACATGTGAGTAAATTTTAAACATTTCAGTTCTAAAGTAAAATCTTGAATATTGCAGTATTATAAAATGTTCCTAAACACTGAAAACAAACATTTCAATACCACAAATGTTAAAGTACTGAAGGCATTCATAATGTCACCTTATTTGTTCTTGTTTTTCCAAATACTTTACCACTACATTATAGAACAATTATATATTATAAACTGTAGAAAAAATTTCAACAAAATTAAAAACAATCCTGTAGAGACTTTCAATTAGAGTAATGATAGCATATTCTATAATCTATACTCAAAAGTCACATTCATAGTCTTATTACCGAGGAATCACAGATGCTTGTAGCTATTTTAGGCCAATCATTCAGCAACACTAACAATGACCGACATCTTTGAAGAGAAATGAAGGAATCAACTAGTCATATTCATATAATTTCTTAAAAAGTATTCAGTACAAATCATCTATAAATAAATCTTTTAGATCAGGCATGTCCAACCTATGGCCCACGGGCCCCATTCAACCCTAGACAGTTAGTAGGGCAGCAGCACGACATTAAAACTATATTAAAAAGGATGTTTATTATTTAAATACATTAACTACGGTATATCATATATTTTACAGGCCAATTCCTTTCCACTCAATGCAGCCCAGGAAAGCCAAAAATCTGAATAACAATGTTTTAGATCTAAAAAGGAATTTAACCTATAGTTGAAATTATATACACTTTTACCTCCTATATTTTTCCCAACATGATATTTTAAATTAATTTTAACAGGGAAATATAAATCATTTTGCCTTCACCATCTTGTGTGTTCTTATCAACATCTTATTTAACTTCTAAAGTGGGGTGGGGGGAGAAGAAGTGTTCCAATGCATAGCACAGAAATATTTATTTTGGTCACAATTGTAGCACTATTAGAACAGTAGTATAAAAATGTTTAAACATTTATCTATATAAAAACAATTAAAACCTACCTTAAAATAATATGAAATACCACCTGTCTACAAGAAATTTCCATCACTGCTTAGTTTTATTTTATTTTTCATTTTGTATTGCAAATTTAAATTTTAAAAAATATTTTAATGTATGATTTTAATTTTTATCTATAATTTTAAATTGTAAACTGCTCTGAGATTCTTTTTTTTAACTGGAAGCAATATAGAACCAACAACAACTACTTTATTGATTAGCCCTTGAGCCATATCAAAGTACAAAGTTCCAATTGGAAGTGTTGTGCACATTACTGTATTACAATTCATATTAAGCAGGCATCTCATTCCATCAAGCATCAGAGCTGAAATATTTGATAGTCAAAGGCAATTCTTGTTATCTAACACCTCAAATCTAGTTCCAGTATTTCACTTTTGAGAAATTTGCATATATTCACTTCTCATTAGGGTGGTTTTTCTTTTTATCTTAGCAGGTACACCCATAACTTTCAAATTATCTATAAAATAACATAGACAGAACATCCTGACTGGTTTTTGAAAGAAGAATATGGAAAGCTCTTTATATTCAGAGAGCATATTGTAATGTTTGCTATTATTTTTATTTATTTATATTTCATATGTCTAGATAGCTCATCTGATAATTCCTGTCTTTCAGTGGTTGGATAACTACAGTGCTGCCACAGCGCAAACTAGTTGTCCAGCCTTCCCCAACAGTTTTACTGACTAGAATGATATGAATCACAGGATATCAAATTACAGAGGGTTGATCTATCCAATTCTATAATACAGGAACTAACCACGATGACCTAAGATTCCATCAGATACACAAGCATATTGACATTATAAGACGGCTGCTAGCCTCAAATGAGGTAGGATTAGACAGTGAGAATGACTTTTTATTTTCCACGTCTAATCAGAATAATAACAACAAAGATATCTAAGTTTGATCTGCAGTGGAGGATTTCCATATAGTAATAACTCACCCTATGTAGTGTATTTCATTTCTTTATTTTAACAAACAACATGGCTCACAGCTTCAAAGCCCAAAATCTCTCTCATGTAACTGTTAAGATTTTGAAATAGCGAAGAGGCAATTAAAAATAAATAGTCCATCTTTTCCTATTCATTTCAAGGATCCAGTCAAATATTCCAAAGACAGAAAAGTTAAAAAAAAAATCCCATTTCTAAATTTCAGCTTTTAAGGTATGAATTTATCTTGTTCATAAATGTGCTTCCATCATTCACTAATCCTCAGCAAGAATAGCAAGAACCAACCTAGAATATCAGAATGTTTTCAAAACTGTGAACGTCAATATAAAGTATATTATCAAGCAGTGGACATGGTTCAAATTAATTATTAAAATGAAATGGAAGAGATGAATTATACCTTGGCTCATCAGCCTCAAAGAAACATTGTGATCCTATATTATGGACTGGAATCTATTCTCTCTCTCTCTCTCTCTGTATATATGTATGTATGTGTATATAGATAGATAGATAGATAGATAGATAGATAGATAGATAGATAGATAGATAGATATTTATATATGTATGTATGTATATGTATATGTATATGTGTACACACACACACACACACACACACACACACACACACACACACAATAAACAAGACATTTTTTAAAAATTAAAAACAAAGCAAAACCTGCAACCGGACAACAAAATAAGAATTAAGCACAAACTCTTACTTCTGACTTTGAAGACAGGTTCTCCTCCATATCGGAGTCATTAGGGTCCACAATATCATTGAAAGGTGGCAGTGTGGTTTTCTTTTTCTCCAGCGGCTCACTTTCCATTTTAACTCTCCCAATTTTAAACTGGGATTTGTCTTTTGTCTGTTTTTTCTCCACACTGGAGCAAGTAAGTATCAGCGGGGGAGCACTAGAGAAACTTTTAAATAAAGCCTCCGATCCGCTTCTCTTCTTCTTTTTGGCGGCAAGGTCCTCGGTATCCAGGCCAGGAGGCCTCTTGGAGGCGGCCTTCTTCTCTTGTTGCTGTCCACCGCTTAGGGTCAGTATGTTGTTTTCCGATTTTGGCTCCTTCGACATAGGCTTGGGCTCTTTGAAGGCCATCTTAGGAACAATTTTTTCATCCTTTAGTGGTTTATTTTCTTTGGGTTTTTTAGAGGATTCTTTGGAAGATTTGTTGTGTTCCCTGGAAGGTTCTTTGAAGGCACTTTTATGTTCTTTTGAGTCTTTTGAAGATTTTTCCTTGTGCTCCTTTGATAATTTATGGGGCTTTGAAAAACTGTTACTACCGCTGCTGCTACTAGTGCTTACACTCTTGCTCAGCTCCTGCAACAAAAGCAAATAAGAAGTTAACTCTCCGCTCTCGTCTTCTGTCTTTCAGAGACACCTCCCACAAGCTGCTGCTCTGCAAACTTTACTTATGTTAATAGATTGATGTATAAACTTCACGTTATATATCAATAAGAAACTTGAAATAGTTGCGCACCAAAGCATGGTCTACTGGACTATTTCTTTGCTTAAATCACAACAAATAAAATTTCAATGTACTGTATAAAGATGCTGTGCAGTTAAGTCCTCAATTTACAATTATAACCAAGCCCAAACTTTCTGTTGCTAAGTTGTTAAAGGAACTTTGCCCTATTTTACTACCTTTCTTGCCGCAGTTGTTAAGTGAATCACTGCAATGTTTAAGTTAGTAACGTTGTTGTTAAGTGAATCTGCCTTCCTTATTGACTTTGCTTGTCAAAAGGTGGCAAAAGGTGATGGCATGACCCCGGTACAATGCAACCATCAGAAATATGAATTAATTACCATGCAGCTTATTTTTGATTGCGTGACCATGGGGATCCTGCGATGATCGTAAATGTGAAAAACGGTCATAAGTCACTTTTTTCAGTGCCACTGTAACTTTGAACGGTGAGCAGCATGATGGCCTAGTGGTAAAGACGCTCACTTCGGAAGATTGAGAGTGCAATCCTAGCTACCCGCAGACATTTCTGCTGGTTACAGCACAAAGGGGGAAAAAATCTGCTGTGAACTCCATGTGGTGTCAGGAAGGGCATCCAGCCAGTCAACTCCGACTCTACACTGAATTAAGGGATTACAGGGTCATAAAATGAGAGTTTTATTGTAACTTTCAACAGTCACTAAATGAATGGTTGTAAGTCGAGGACAGCCATGATTTGCATATTTTGTGAAGAGGCATCAAAAGACATTTTTGTGAGATTCTACAGACATTCTACAGTAGATTGAATACTAAAATTGTTTACACATGAAAGCATCTGCTGGGTAGTAAATGATTAAGTACTATGAGGATGGTTATTCTGTATTCTGAACAAAACATTTATGAAATACTATTATGCTGTAAGATTATTAACCATGCTGAGGTATAACAGAATACACAATATATTAAAAATGAGTAAGGAGAAAGGAAGTACTAAAAAAGCAACAAAACATAGGGCCTTGATAATCTGTGAATCTGATTAAGATTGTGCGAACAAGCCTAAGCTTTAATTTAGAGAATTTGTAACCAAGGGGTGCCCAACTTTAGCAACTTTAAGACTATCCTGGCTGGGGAACTCTGGGAGTTGAAGTCCACAGGACTTAAAATCGCCAAGGTTGGACACCCTTGCTCTAACCAAAATGTTTTTAAAAATTTATACAGGACCTTGGAGAGTTCTTGCCTATCGATGTAGGAAAGTTTTTCACAACCTGAAGCTCTCCAGATGTTGAAATTTCTACTCCTAAAATTTCCAACTAAACTGGCAAAGGCCAAAGTTAACAAAACTGAAATTAATCACATAAAATCTATTCATAGTTTCATCTTGGAAAACTAATAAAATCACATGCAGCTTGGTAGTTTCTATGTTGTGGGTTCATGAAACTACGAAATAGAATTTTTCATGCTGAATTTACAAATTTTAGCATGAAACAACACAATTCCCATAGAATTAGCAACAGATCTTTGAAAAATGGCAAATATATCTAAAATAATAACCTATTTTAGTTTAACATACCTATACGTTTATGGCTAAGAACATTGTTCAAAGCCAGCCAGTTGGTAAAGAAAACCCTATCTTTGTTTGTGTGAATTCAATCAATATATAATTTTCGGTAATTTAAAATTACATGTTTAAAACTTAAAAACTTTAAAATTTAAACCTGGATGTATGATCACAATTGGGATCGGAATTTCATTCACTAACTAATGTGGTTGTTAAATGAGTCATCATGTGACGGGACCTGATTTCACAAACATTTCTATTGTATTTATTAAGCCAAACCACACATTGTTAACAGAACCATGTGATCTTTAAGTAAATCTGGCTTTCCCAATTGATTTTGCTTGTTGGAAGCCAACTGGGAAGATCACAAATTGTGATCATGTGACTGCAAGAAGATGCAACCACTGTAAATGCAAGTCAGTTGCCAAGTTCCCAAATTGCAATCATTTGGCCCCAAAGGTTATATTTTCAAGAATGGATTGTAAGTAATTTTTTAAAAACCATTGTAACTTTGAAGAATTATATAATAATAATAATAAAGTTGGAAATAACCTTGGAGGTCATCTAGTCCAACCCCCTGCTCAGGCAGGAAACCCTATACCATTTCAGACAATCTCTTCTTAGAAACTTCCAGTGTTGGAGCATTCACAGCTTCTGGAAGCAGGTTGTTCCATTAATTGTTCTAACTGTCAGGAAGTTTCTCCTTAGTTCTAGGTTGCTTCTCTCTTTGGTTAGTTTCCATCCATTGCTTCTTGTCCTGCCTTCAGGTGCTTTGCAGAATAGCTTGACTCCCTCATCTTGTGGCAACCCCCGAGATATTAGAACACTGTTATCATGTCACCCCTCACCCTTCTCTTCATTAAACTAGACATATCCAATTCCAGCAACCGTTCCTTATATGATTTAGCCTCCAGTCCCCTAATCATCTTTGTTGCTCTTCTCTGTACTCTTTCTAGAGTCTCAACATCTTTTTTACATCGTGGTGACCAAAACTGGATACAGTATTCCAAGTGTGGCCTTACCAAGGCATTGTAAAGCGGTATTAACACTTCACATGATCTTGATTCTATCCCTCTGTTAATGCAGCCTAACACTGTGTTGGGTTTTTTTGGCAACAGCAGCACATTGCTGGCTTATAATTATCAAACAAATGGTCATAAGTCAAGGACTACCTATAACTATATTTACTTATAATTGAACTTAATCAAGAATTTGCTTCCACCTAAAGTTGCAGAATGGTCCACACTCAGTTTTTACATGTAGTAACTACCACCTCATCTTTAAATTTCAAGAGCTGAAGTGTACTATATGGTAAGACTGTAGAAGAAACATTACAGCTAAATAAAAACAGAGGAATAGAAGTGTGAGTAGAGTAAGAAAACAAATCTTATGAAACTCCTTGTTAGCTTTAATTATGCATAATTTACACTTACAATACCAAGCAGCACATTTGGTATTGCAACAAGTACCATTCAGCAGGCTTAGAAAATGAACTGATTTAGAAATGATAATGAATGCTTATAAAAATATATTTCTTTCCGTTATGACCATTTTTCAAAATCTTGTGAATGGGTCAGAAAGTATAGTAAAACCATAAGGAGAAAATTGTAACCTGTTTCATAATTGTGCAGGACAAAAAATTATGTTTTCCGTGTGAAAAGATTATATTTTGTTTCCAATCCAGAACAAATGATCATATTCTGGAAGATCTGCCAAATCATTTTGGCTGGCCACAGTTCAAAAAACAGATGCTTCAGTTTTCACTGTTCTGGAAAGATCCTTGCGAGATGAGTAGAGCATGGTTAAAGCATGTTGTCCCTCTTTCCTCTCTACTGTACTTATCTTACTTGCCCACCCACTTCTGATCATTCCTGTACTTCACCTTCCCTCCTTAACAGTTGCTGTGACTGTTGATGTCAAGCCCAACATATTCCACTAATATGCCCATCTGTGATATCTGGAGGCCATTTCTGTCATCACCTCAAGGTAACCATAAGACTATTGTTAAATGGTATGATGTTTTGTTTTTTTAATCCCATTTATATCCCGCCCTTCTCCGAACACTCAGGGCGGCTTACAATCTAAGAAGCACAAATCAATGTGCTTCTTATTTCCTATTTCAACACTCAAAATCTGAACTTAAAATTCTGAATTTAGCTTATATTAACCAATAATAAAATGATTAGTGATAAGAGCTTGGCAATTTTTGTGGTCTTTATGAATTATATGTTGACCATGAATTGTCTTCTGTTGCACTGCAATTTTCTCACTAATTTAAATTCTTAGCAATTTTAAATTGTAAATCCAATTAAAATATTCGCCAGCACAAAAACATACTTCCTCCTCCTTTCCCCTTTCTATTTCCTCTCGAGTATTTCTCTTGCACAGCTACACTAGAGAGATTGGTATGAATATATAGGACACCTTCTTCCATAAAAACCTAGACTCTAAAGCATTAAGAATGAAAAACAGGACATCCTTGTTTTTTTTATATGGGATACCACCTCGGTTGCAGAATTATCTTGGGACAGTTTTATTTCACTTAGCTTTTAGTGACTTGGTGTTTTTTTTTAAGTGCACAGGAACACACTATGATTATGAAAAGTCTTCAAAGGAGATATTTTGTAACTTAAGGGAGCATGCATATAGTAACATTGTCTGAATCATTAAAGAGCTGGTCATGATTACTTCTAAAGCTGGTCCCACCTGCTCCAAGCACAGCTATTTCACTTTAACGTTTTATATGCACTCT
Source organism: Vipera berus (assembly GCF_964194415.1). Classification (NCBI taxonomy): domain Eukaryota; kingdom Metazoa; phylum Chordata; class Lepidosauria; order Squamata; family Viperidae; genus Vipera; species Vipera berus. Next base: position 81,474,190 of record NC_138203.1, read on the forward strand.
CTCATCGTAATAATAATAATAATAATAAGGCCTACTCTTTCTCATTCTGAGCAAGCTGAGTGACTTGGCCAAGACTCTTGATTAGATTCACATACCGTGTTAAGCCAGTGAAAACCCAAGCAAGCTAAATATGGCTTAATAAATATTGAACCAGTCACTATTTCATAATGCAATCCTCTTCAGGGATTATTCTTGCAATAAAATGGGAGTTTGGGAATTACTGGGTATGCCACCTAAGGAAAGTGAAGATAAAATGCAACAAATAACTAGAAATATTAGAATATTAGAACTGAAATATAAAATTCTTATAGATAAATGTGAACACAGACTTTCTTTCCAAGCATATCTTCTGTGAATTAACATGTGGAAATGCTCTTAAAGCAACTATATTCATGTCCCACATATTGGAATTTAATAAGACATCTGGATTTTAAAAAGTAACCACCCATAATGAGTTAGTTAAAAGTTGATCACTGACTCCTTGAAGCCAAGAAATGTGGTTTTGTGTAGTCTTAGTCACTTAAGAAATGATAAAATGTACTTTCTGAAAAATAAAATAATGATCCAGGACTTTAATCTGTGTGTCTTTCTGAATATCTGGGTGTGACAAGCATTATCTCCACCTGGCTATGAGCTTTACCAGTATTCTTGACAATGTGCTAAATTAATTAAGAGAAGACTTCACCTCTAAATGGCTCAGTCACGATAAGGTTGGTACTTTTTAAATGATAATATTTCTTTTCAGCGTCCCCAGCAATGTCATCCTCCTTCCAGGATGTCTCTCTGTTTTGGTGTGCTAAAGCCAGTCAAAGGTTGTTCCAGCCTTTGTTTCTTTTGTTGCTAATCTATAACTACAACATCTACACTGGTAATTACTGGAGGGAGTATTCACCTTTTTACCTTCTTAGTCAAGCAGAAAAGAATGCTCCAGAGCTCCAAAGTTATGATCTTTTCTCCCAACCTTTGCAAAGAAAGCTAGAGAGAGGCTGTAAGCCAAGAAAGAGAACAAGTTGCAAACCACTGCTTTCATAGATACAGTGATGGTTCCAGTGAGAAAAGATTCTTGGAGACTACACATCAATATTTTCCTCTCATACAGCCTTAAAGTAGAGGTTTCCCTTGCAGTTGAGTCTTACTTTAGGAGGCGGTGCTCATCTCTGTTTCTCTGACTCTAGGGCAGGGGTCCCCAACCCCCGGTCCATGGACCAGTACCTGGCCGCGGCATGCCAGCAACCAGTCCGCACAAACAAGCAAAGGCCCATCTGTGGGATGCAGGCAGCACACAAAACCACGCACTCTCCAGTCCGCGGAAAAAAACCCTCTCTCCACAGAACCGGTCTTTGGTGCCCAAAAGGTTGGGGACTTCTGCTGTAGGGGACGGTGCTCATCTCTGTTACTCTGACTCTAGGGGGCGGTGCTCATCTCCATTTCTTAACCAAGGGAGCCAGCATTGTCTGAAGACATTTCTGTGGTCGTGTGACCTGCATGACTATATGCCGAGGGGCATGGAACACTGTTACCTTCCCACTAAAGTGGTACCTATTTATTTGCTTGCATTTTCATGCTTTCAAACTGCTAGGTGGGCAGGAGCTGGGGCAAGTAACGGCAGCTCATGTGGCACTCGAGTCTTGAACCCAGGCTGTCAAGCCTTCCAGCTGACAAGCCCAATGTCTTTAACTGTTGAGCTATTGCACCCCCCCATACTGACTTAGCTACCCCTTATTCCAAAGGTCTAAACTGTTGTACCTTTGCATGAAGGAGGTGATAGAAAAAGTTTCTATTTCTAGAGCAGATTTTCCTCTCCAAATTGGTGCCATTCCCTACTTTCACATTGGATTTTGTGGTCCTTTTTTTTTCTTGTGAAAGACTATTTAACAGCAGGAGGCAAACATTCAGTTTATCTAAGATCCCTCTTTTCCCAACACTTTTAAAGATTCATTCCACAACTGTATATTAGTTTGCAAATCTTTTAACTCCCTGCCACATTTCTTTCCCAAACAAATCCTGCTCCCTATTTTCCTGAGACACCAAAGTATCACTTGCATTTGAACTCCATTTAAACTGTATTTGTCATTATTTTGAATGTTTGAACTGAATTACTGCTCCCCTGCCCCAATTAAAATCATTTGTATTTGTGGTAGGATGTTGTTACATTTGCTCGAATACTAAAAGATTCTGTAGGCTTTATCTAGGTGTCAACGTAAACTTTTAAGTTGAAAAGACTTTTAAATCTGTGGTAACTTCATTTAATTCACCAGCACACAGTTTTGAACATTTAAACATCCTTTGGTTAATACATATTTGGGTATGGCCTAAAACTGAACCATGGCAACATAGGAATGAATTAATTCTACTGGGAGAGTGGGAAATTCCATTGCATTCCTCTTACTTGCTACCAAAACATGTGGAAAATCCAGACCAGATTTGGGGACTGGTGAATGCAAAGGATAAAGAGAATATAGTCCCAATATAACATGTGATTTGCTGATGAAATTTACAATAGGTTTATATCCCTAATAAATACATGTTTCATTTCTACTAATTTGTTTCTCATCAGGCTGTGTCAACTCTAGAATTCAGATGTCAGGACAAAAAGCGGGTAATTGTATCAAGTATATTTAAATCTGAATAGGCAAAATAAATAAAATAAGGGCAATGCATACATTTAGTTGTAAAATTTTCAGGAGCAAACGTATGTAACTAATTCTAAATATTCAGATTACAAGTCTTTTTTTTTAATTGTTGTAGATTTGCTGAAAAGTTTGAAGCATGTAGCCAATTAATTCTTGGCTTATTGATCATTCAACATTCAAAACAGCTACTCAGAACATATTCCAATTTCTAACCATAGGCAACCTCTTACCTTTGGCCCATGAGATGATTTTTTCTTCACTTCAGAAAAAGACAGGGAATTAGTAGGAAGATTAGGGAGATGAAGACTTTGCCCTGAAGCAACTGATGTTCCATCTGACATAACCATGATCTACATTGATAAAGTAATAAAAATATTAGAAACATTTATAAAATAAGCTGGAATACAAAGTGAGGATCTTGGAGGTAGACAATTAAATATCTTAGATAAACTGACAATTATTATTTCTTCTGTGGGCTGTATGTAATTGACAACTATTTTATTAATGTCACATGCCTGTCACCAGTATTGAAATGACAGATTGAAGCAATAAAAATATCTTCAACAGTGGCTTTAGAAGCTCATAAAAATTAATATACTGTACAAAGAAATGACATGAATAAAAATTATAAGCCTGATGAATTCATCCTGGAGGCCTGATTCCTTTACACCAAAGGTAGCAATGTTTGAAGAGTTAGGGATTGCAATTAGCCTCCCAACCTTTCAAAAAGCTGCAGAAGTTCAAGCGTTCTGGTGATGTTATCAGAAGGAGCAGAATTTATTTGTATGCGTATGTGTGGATTTATCTGAATTTTAAGGAGAAATGGGATACTCTATTTTCATCCTTAAATCCTCTCAAAACTGGGACATTCCTCTCACTTTCATACCAATACTTAACCATAGTGGAGCAGGCCAAAATAGGCAAGAAAAAAAAGATAAATAGGACTGTTTGGTAAGGGCATTTATATCAGGGGTCTTCAAACTTGGCCCTGTTATGACTTATGGACTTCAACTCCCAGAATTCCTCAGCCAAGCACACTGGCTGAGGAATTCTGGGAGTTGAAGACAAAAGTCATAAAAGAGCCAAGCTTGAAGACCCCTGATTTACATGAAAGGCATAAAGAGAACAGGTTTTGGTTGTCCAAAACTCATGACTTATATATTTAAGTCAGGTACAGAGTTGCAAGTTCACAATTGGTAAGATCTACATTATAACATCACTGCAAGCATGTATTCATTTTCACATAATCAGTTTTCTGTGGACACCAATGCTTTCTGTCCCATTATTTTTTTTCAAGTATCAGAAAAAACCCGAAGAGCTTAAATTCATCTATTTTCCCACCACATTTAGGCAATACATATATTTTACATGGTTTATGCACCTATGCTAGCTGTCTTTGGAATGTTCATGTTATGTATACAATGAAGTCAGATGTACCATCTGTTGAATCCCTTAGATTCTGAAGACCAACCTAGACAGCCCAGAGTTCATTTGAAACCAAGTTCCCTCAGAGGGAAAGTTGTCTGAATTCATAAATGACCAGATGAAAAACTACAGTTCCAGGTAAATAATTAGTTGTTATATTGGAAATAGAAATAAGCAGTAAAACATATCAATCAAAACTTTATTATGGTCAAAGACCGGAATAAGGAGAGTGAAGTACAAAGGATTTAAAAGCGTAAAAGGTACATCAGGATTAAAAAAAATACAGTAAAAAGCTTTAAAAAACATAAAAATCTAAAAGGAATCTTTTAAAAAAGACATAAAAAAGGGACAGGAATAATAGATGGGCATAGAGAATTATGGCAATTTAAATCTATTACAATACAAATCATTCTGGAACAATGAGCCAGGTGCTCATTAAAACTAGTTTATACCACAGGTTATCTTCTGATGGATTTTAAGTGCTGCCGTGCAGAACCTGGCAACACTGTATTTTATAGCAGGGCTGGTGTCTGAAAGCAGCAGAGAGAAGTAAAATTGTCCTGTGCTCCTTGGATATTTACGCAATAATGATGAGACGAGGCTAGGACAAATATCTCTATAGTACAAGCACATGTTCTGTTGTTTCTGCATGTTCATAGTTACAGGTAAACTGTCTCGCCAGGTAGGGGACCTTCCTGTATTGGGACAAGGCCCTCCAGCAATTTGGTACTTCAAGTTAAATATGCCGGGGGGGGGGAGGGAAAATACCTGTTGGGTTGGTTCATTAGCAATAAAAGTTGGAGACATAGCTAAGTCCAACTGGTGCTCTGTGTATGCTATATGTTGTTTAATGAGTGCTTTGGCCAAATCGTATCCCATGTTGATCTGGAGAGAAGTCCAAGGATAAGATTTTTAGTTGGACTGTCTTTTTCCATGTGGACTGAAAATCATTACTCATAGTTAGTGAGGTGAAGTTAAAGGGAGAAAGGGTTAATGTGAGCCAGTAGTTGAGTATGGTCACCCAAACTCTAGACCAGGGGTCTTCAAACTTGGCCCTTTTATGACTTGTGGACTTCAACTCCCAGAATTCCTCAGCCAGGCACACTGGCTGAGGAATTCTGGGAGTTGAAGTCCACAAGTCATAAAAGGGCCAGGTTTGAAGACCCCTGCTCTAGCCTCTACTTTCATGAGGGCTGTCTCTAGTCTCAGGGTGGTATTAAAACATAATATACTCTGAACATTTGGAGGTTAAGTATGAAGAACTTTGGATTTATCATCCATGGGCTACAGCCAATAATATTATTTTACTTTCATAGAAAGATTTTAGTATACCTGATGTAAAACCCTGGATGAAATCATGTTTTCATATGAACATACTGCACATATGGACTGGTCTTGTAGTATTAGGGAAGTCCAATTTATTTTACTCTACTTAATGTTTTTAATGTAAGAATATTATTCAGAACACAGTAGTAAAAACAAACATAAGCTAAACTTAGAGAAAGAAACAAGAATGGAAAGGAATAAAAATGCAGAAAATAAGAAAGAAAAAGAATATAAGGCATGATATAATTAGCTATGAATTGCCCATCCTGAGAATGATATGGGTATCTAAATTTGAGGAAAGAAAAAAAAAGAAGAGGAAGGAAGGAAGGAAGGAAGGAAGGAAGGAAGGAAGGAAAATATTTCCAACCTTTACTACAGCATGCATAAACAAATTCAATAATTCTTCACCCCTTACAAGGTTAAACAGATATTTCTTTATGCTATATCGGTCAATGTTTAATTGTTGTTTAAGACTGAACTTGGAGCTTTTCGTTTCATACAATATTTCTTTCAATATATAACTTTTTATTTTTCCTTAATCTATGTTTGTTTTCTTCTCAGTTTTGTATCTGGTCTTTTCTTCTATATCTAATATCTTAATCTATATCTTCTATAGATTAAGAGCAATAAAAAGGAGACTGTTCTGCATCATGATCTTGACATTATTGTCCTCTTCCACAGAGCTCACAGTTTTGGGAAAGATGCAAATGGAGCAATGATGGAAGAAAGAGATACCCACCCAACCAGCCAGATCAGCCACATCAATCCTGGAAATCAATGGTGGCAGATATCATAGCCAGATTATCCTTGCCCTGGTCAATGTGATTCACAGACATGTATAAATAACAAAATTTTAATGGTCATGTGAGGAACTTTTCTAAAGATTTATAATCATTCTTTGGCAATCCAGATACTGCTGCTCTTTTTGGCTTATAAAACAAAAAGCCGACTGAGAACACATATCATGTGATTTGGCTTTTTCACTTTAGCATGATATATGAATAGGATGTGTGTGTTTCTAAGATTTGTTTGCGGTTTCATGGCTTATTCCAAGTTTATTTTTGTGAATGCTCAGTAACAAAATAAAATAATTGGTCAAATTATGGTCATCTTTCTTATATACGGTTATCTTGCTTATTTACAAATCTGATTTTGACTTGCATAGTAAAATGTGGTTCAAACAATTTTATATATTTATGAATTTAAATGAGAAATATTTAGCCTTTGCTGGCCAATGCTTATAATTCTTTTTTCCCCAACAAATTATGTAGGAACCATGAGAACTGCAGGTTATTCTGGGTAAGAATATGAATTTCTTGCTCTCTCTCTCTCTTTGTGTGTGTGTGTGTGTGTGTGTTTATAAGATGCCAAGTATTTTATATGAATGAAATATCCTGTATGCTTCATTAAATTACATTCAAAACTTAAGCTGAGAACTATGAATTCAAATGAAATTACACTTTAAACAAATGTGGCTATGTCTGCAATGATAAGTTATTAACCTAAGTACACATACTTAAGAGGCAGAATGTAAATTTCATTTTATATTTTGCAGAAATTTTCAATAACAGATGCAAACCCCATCCCAAAATTACTCTGTTGGAGGAAATTCTTTAATATATTAAGCACAGCAAACAGTAAGATATAAAGTAATCTTTCAAAGGATTTTTAGGGGTGAGGGAAGCCACATAAAAATTATTAACACTGAATTTGGCATTCTAAAGTGAACGAGGTTTGAATTTTTTAACCAAAAAAATTCCTTTTTTCCTCAAAGAAGCAAATATATTTTTATAAACCCAACCTTACTGTTTCAATTAGTATGTAGTTTAAACACCAGAAAAATGGAAGAAATATTAATTTGAATATACCTTTAAAGCAGTCCATATTTAACTCCCAACTTGACTCCCTATAAAGGTTCTTAATGAAGTGGTAAACTACTACTTTTTCTTTCACATGTGTATTCAATCACCCGAATGTTGAAAATTAGGTTCCCGAGCAACTTTAGGGAACAGAGACACGAGTCTTTTTTTGCAATATTGGTTTATCCTGGTATAAAATATCTGCATCTCTGCTACTATTTCAGTTTTATTTGGTGTCACTGGCTTCATCTTGTACCAATTTTATGTGATCAGGAATTTCTGAGCAAAAAAAAAAGCTGCTTTTCAACTTAAAAAAAATTGCTACTGGGGGTGGGGGGAGGGAAGACAACTTTCACTGTGCTTAGAATCTACTTCATGGTTTGCTGTTTGTTTTTATACATAAACTCACCCCGCCAGCTTTAAGCAGCTTTCTTCTGAACTCCTCTGTTGGGTTGTTGAAAGTAAGCTTTTCACACCGAAGATGGTTTACAGGTGGGTGTCCTTCCAGGTGCAGGAATAGATCATAGTCAAAGCGGACTTTCTTCGGTTCTTCCTACGGATTAGAACACAATCAGACAAAACTGGGGGGGAAAAAACCTGATATTATAGAACATGCTGGCTTTTATGCCAATATTATAGATTACATTCATTTATTCATAAAATATTGTGGTAATTAATTTTTAAAAACTGAATAGACATTTAGGTTTGGGACTTCCCAGATTCAGTTATGACCTGGGACTCACTAAAAATTGAGATTTTTAAATTATTGAGAAAGAAAAGGCTATTTTGATTCTGATGAAATCAAACTTCCAAAATTACAGTTGATTTTGTGTCAGTCACTCACACAGAATTTCTTCAACATTCTTTTACACTGTGGAATTATTGCATTAAACTTCGACAGGATGTTACATATTGTACAGATACCTACCAGAAGCATATCACTCTTTTTTGCCAAGTTACCACTGATTATCCAAAAACAAACAAACACCAAGGTGCTAATTATGATGTATAAGGCCTTAAAACATATAAGGCCTTGTTTTAGTTCTTTTTTTCCTATAGATAATTGCAGTTATTAAGATGACAACTATGTAGCTGGTCAAATGTTTTTTTTCTTTATTAGTAGCAGCACTAATACTTTCAACTAGTGCTTGATGATATTATCTGAGTCTCAAGTTGGAAACAGGCAAATTAAACTGAAATGGAAATTTTTACGATCACATATAAATTTAAAGTAATAGTATAAAAATCTATTTCCTCCATTTTAAAAACAAAGAATCAAGGCTAAAAGATAGTGATTTGCCAGAATTATCTGGTAGTCAGTGCCTAAACTAAATTAGACAAAAAATAAAATAAATTTTAGTGTAAATTAGACAAAAATTATCTGGCAGCCAATTACTAAATTAGAATTTAGTCAGCAATGCTGATTGGAGCCCAAATATATAACACTGATTTGCATCATAAGCTTAACCATATTTGCTCAGAAGTAATTTCCAGTAGATTAAGCTGAAATTTGCAGAAAATGGCAGCCTCGAATCAAAATGTATTTAATTCCCAAATGTTAAAGTAAGAAGAAATGTGTACAAAACTCTGTGTGCCTAAATGACTTTAAACTGATGTCCACTAGAGCATCTCAGTGAAAATTCTTCCTCTGTATCTATGAAAGGTTTTATTACATATATTGTAAAAAGTTTAATTATAGCTCAGCTGTTTCAGGATGGAAATGAATTGTTATACAAGCTATACTATCATTGCTTGACACACACACACACTCACTCACTCACTCACACAGACACACACACACACAGAGTATATATAGCATAGAAATTCCTAGAAAGCCAGAAGAGATCAACTGCTATACAAAGAAGACTTCATCCAGAAGCAAATCCATATTCAGCAGGACTTTGAGTTTTTTTTATACCAGAGCCTGGCTAAATTCAGACTGCCAAGAAACATGAGTTGAAAGTGACAGTCATAAAAGAACTCTTATTTTCAAAGCAAAATCTAAAGTATGAGTAACATATAATTTAATATGGAATATAATATTTTAAGTTCACTGTTACCAACAAAAGGACTTATCTTTTCTATCTCCCATAGAAATCAACATGAATAGGACCTAACATGAACAAAATATATTTGAAATCAATTGGGCAAACTCCACAGAAATACTCTGTTTCTGGACTTTATGTGCATCGCATAGGTAACAGCTAATCATGAGTACTCTGTACAGTTCAGAATGGCCAACAGCTTTGTTAAAGGGTAAAATAATAATATGTGGACCCGGATTACATAATGAATCAGAACTAGGATTCATGTAGTCTAGTGTTTTCTTATTTCAATGCTCAGCCAAAAGCTTCATAGGAAGCATAAGCATGCCATAAGAGCTGAGTTTTCCACTCTCATTTTCCAGTAACCAGTACTGAAAGATTTATGAATAATATATTGCCATTTAATGTTTATATAGATATAGTGGGAATTTAGACTGTTTCTCAAAAGTAATTCTTTCCATTCTATTTATAAAAGTAGAACATATATTCCAGTTTCTTGGAAAAAAATAATATTCTTACCCTAGAAAGTCAGACGTTTGGGTGTTTTAAGAAATTTCTAGATACTCAAAATATTTAGATTTTTCAGAGAATATTTCTTGACCAAAGCCAATTATTTTAGGGATGGCTACTGGCTATGATTTGATTTTAATTCATCTAATGAAATATTAAAAGTCACAACACTACCTTAAAAAGCTTATTTTCAAACAATAGAGCTGAATTAAAAAACTAAACTCATTTTTATTTCTAGTGACATCCATTATTTTCCAGTGACTGAAATTTATTTAGGGTAAAATGTAGTAGCTTGGCCAAAACAACAGATGGTAGATGTAACTTCAAATCCTCAATTTCCTCTAAACTGTACTATTTTTTTTACATTCTTAAATACCACACTGAGCAGCCTTCTTCCTTAACAAAGCATTATCTAACTGTCTTATTCTTCCAAAATATGTCTGTCTCTCATCTTACAAATTCATTTTCCATTTCAGAAGAAAACCAACACCACATGAGCAGAAGGCAGTTTGACCAAAAGACTTTGCTTTTCCCTCCTTTCCAATATAGTCCTCTATACATCCTTAAAGAACACTTCCTGAAATCAAAAAAACTCACAAAATAACTGTGATATGTGTTTAACAGTCCTGCAGTGGGCAAGTATGAATCAATTAAAATTGGAAAACTATTTACACTTCCCACTGCAGATCATTCAGATCATTTTGGTCTCAGGACTCCTTACATTCTTAAAAAAAATGACTGATCCAAAACTTTTTGGTTTACGTGGATTATATCTATCACTATTTACTGAAGTACACATTAAAACTGAGAATTTTTAAAATATTTATTGATGTCATGGAAAGTCTAGACCATTCCGCTGCAGATTTTTACCACCTACCACCTAGAAAGGTGTTTCTTATGATGGGAACTTATAGAAGTAAGCAACTTTCCTTTCAAAAGAAGGGAAAGATAGGTAAGCTAAGTAAAGTAAGTAAATGATTTCATTAAAGATAAAGTGTAAACATTCAATACACTATTGAAAATAACCAAATCCAGCTTTTACATTTTAATCTTAAATAAATTTAAAATACCCTGTATAAAAATGAGATTAATGAAGCTGACTAAAATATCCTAACTAGTTTTCTAGGTGTCATGGGTCATATGTTTCTGTGTATCTCTTGGTTTATTGACACTATATAAGCAGGTAATTTGTTTCTTCTGAAATAAAAGTTAAGAACTTAAAGCATTTATTCAGAGCAACTAACAGAGATAATTTTACTATAAAAATTAAATTATCATATCTTAAAAAGCAGCGTGTTAAAGGTTTGAACTCATCTATATGATAATCTTATTCAATTATAAATCTCTATCAGTATTCCAAATATATTATGAAAGTTAATCACTTCCATTAAGACTGCAACAGTGTCTATAATGAATTCAATTTCCTTAGCTATTGGATAGCATCTAATGTTGCATTAGTGGATTTTTCAACAACAAAACTTCTCCATCTGTTCTTGAATATGTTAGGCAGCATCTCACAACTCACTATATATTTTGAAAGAATGGCAACAGGCTGCAAGGAAGATAGAGAATCTGCTTCTTGGGTTGATGCCATTCCATCGGCAGACAGTTCATTTGGATTTTCCAAGCATATTTCAAGGACTGAAAAGGATTTGTGAAATCTATGACAAATTAAATTTTATCACTAGATTTTACACTGACATTTATGGAGCTATCTCTAGCCATTGGTCATATAAAGGGGAAATCTAAAGAACTCAATAGGTATGTGTAGAGAAATTGAAAGCACAGCAATACGAACCTTGTTCTTGAAGTAAACCTCTATTGGCAAAATAAACCCAGCATACCCAGATTCTTCAACTTTGTACGGTGGATCTTTGCACACTGAGAGGGAAAAAGAAAGAAAAGTTTGAATTTATAGTTTGAACAATAATTCTAAGGCTAAATAAATTCAAATTGCCAAAAATGGCTTCTTGTTTTTGTTGGAAGATGGTCAGAAACATGGCATGCTATCTTTTTTTGAGGAATTTCCATTTTTGGAAATGCCTAATTTTATGAAATTAATATCATAGTTAGCACAAAAATACTAGGAATTCTAATGCAATTACAACAATACTCAATAATAGTTTCTTAAGTAGCACATATAGGTGGCCATAGCACTTGAAGCATGCCACAATTAGAATATTAAAGATTCTAATGTTGGTTCCTTTGTCTTTCAATTCCTGTATAAATTCAATAAAGAAACATATATATTATTTGATATCTCACAATATATCCAAGAAGTTCAATAAAAATGTCCAAGGAAGCCTCTGAATTCACTTGATTGTGCAAACCATTGACTTGGCCTAGTAAGTTGCTTCCATTGTTTTAGTCTCTTAGATATTTGTACAGCATATAGAATAAGCATGCCTCTTTAGTTTTTGTTGAATAAATTATTAACTTGGCCCCACAGATACAATAGACAAACAGATTTCACATTTTTTAAATCAAAATTTTCTAGAAATCTGGATTTGACAGCAGTTTAATTGCCAAACAGATAGATCTACTATATACAAGACATTTTTATGACAAACTCTGTACTCTCCAATAGCATCATGTTTCTTAAGCTCTTTGCTCTCAAAGCACTTAAGAGTTCTTTCACATACATTTTTTGTAAGCATAAGGAAAGGCTGGCTGGTTAACTGTTAAATCCAGAATTTTTTTCTGGAATATTACTTATTTTAAAATATATATGCAATTTTATAAGTTTTTTTTAAAAAACCACACAATTATTTTATACATACATAAGATTCTTTATTATTCAAATGTATAAATAGTTTTGGATATTGTGAATATATTTAATTTTATGTATTTGTTCATTGAACATAATAATTGATGAAGTTTCAAACTCTGCTCATGTAATACAATTGCTCCTGAATAAAAACTGTGCTATTATATTTTTATACTATTAATCACATCTCATAATCCTAATAAGAGTTCAAAGAACATTAATATCTCATAAAAATTCAAGTTCAGTAACTAAACCAAAACACAACTTTAACTTACAAAGCTCATTCACTGTAAATTTAACCTGGATTCAAATATAACAAGGAAAACTAAGAAATATGATTTGGGGAATGGGGGCAATTTTAGCAAGAAAGTGCTGGAGTTAACAAGGATATTTTTAACAAGATAATTAAAAAAACAATGCTAGAAGAATAGATGGAATGGGTTTGAAGTCAGAATTTATTTCATGGCAATGTAAACTATTTCAAGAACTAACAGTAAATGATATTCACAGAGAGTGGAAATCCCACTACTACAAGCCTCAGGCTTTACTAGTTCTGGGCTGGCAAAGAATCTGCATTAAGAAATACTCCTAGAGCTCCAGAACAAGCACAAAAGGTAAGAATTTTACCTTCATGTCTTGCTCATGGATTTCCAGGAAGCATCTGTCTGGCCACTGTTGGAAACATGATGCTGGACTAAATGGACCCTGATCCAGCCAAGCTCTTATGTTCTTATTCTGGAAATTTAACACATACATATTTTGGAAATAGGAGAGCAAATCATTTTCAGAAATGGTCCACGTTCATACACCTCAACACACTGAAGGCCAGAACAACAGTGAAACCCATTTAGACAAGAACTGCCATACGCTTATCCCCAGTTCTAGCAGATGAGTTTACCTAGGTACATTTATTACCTCATAACTGAATTCCTGAATGAAATATAACCATAAGCATAACAACATGGTTAAATTTTCTTATCCCCTCACATATATTTTTCAATGAAACCTACTCATACATTTTCATTGGGAATGACATTTTCATTGATGCTTATTCTGAAAGCAGAGGCTCATACATTTTTTATTGCTGCACACAGATAAAATTAATTTTTCCGAGATTTTACACTCATACACAGATTATTTATCAACTGACTATGATGTGTTTTAAACTTTGGGATATCAAGATCAATCAATCACAGAAAAAAACCTGCTTAAATTCGTATAGATCAGACATGTCAAACTGCCGGCCCATGGGCCGGATGCATCACACCAAAACCACACCCACCCCATTGCCGGTAATGGGGGGAAAGTCCCGATATGTCGTGCGTGACATCGCGAGTTTGACATGCCTGATATAGATGGAACAGAATTGAGCTAATATACTACTTCTGGAAGCAGATTTGTGATTTTACCTACAACCATCAAGGCAAACTCCTTATATATTCTTTGGTGATCCCTAAGGCTGTAATGCAGGGGTGTCAAACTCGATTTCATTGAGGGCTGCATCAGCATTGTGGCCCTCACAGAGCTGGGTGGATGTGGCTGACTAGGTGGCCACGGCCAGGTGGGTGTGGCCAGCTTAATGTCACTCACATTGGGGAGCACCCGTGGGGGCCCAAACAGGGCTCTGGCAGAGGGCAGACACCGGGGCATGCGCTGGGGCCTGGTACACTGCAGGAGCCTTGCCATTCCTCTTGGGCAGGGCTCTCCAAATGGCAGCATGGGCTGCCTGGGGCCCTGGGTGGGAGAGGATGGGTACCTGGCCAGCCCTTGAGCTCCCAGGGCACTGGGACGTGACCTGGCCTGATACTGCTTCCCAGGGGTACCTGGCCACACATGGGGCAGCTCTGGGGCTGTGCAGCAGAGAGGGGAGTCCTGGCTATCTCTTGGGAAAGGGGGTGCTCCTTGCCCTTTCCATTTTCCAGGGCCAACAGGGATGTGGCGGTGGGTGGGAGGCTCGTCCCATGTGTGCAGCGGAACTGGAGGACAAAGTTGGATGGCAGGGGCTGTGGCATGGCGGTTATGTCTGTCTTTGCTTGGCTGCCTGGCACATCTAGCGGGCCAGATGCGTGCATTCTGCCCCGCGCCTCTGCCACTCTTTGAACCACCGGTGGGCAGAACGGCTGGGCAGTGTGAGAAGGTGGCTGCCTGGCAGGCTGGACTGCATGCCTAACCCTGCGCCTCTGCCTTTGCCTGGTGGCCGCATAGCTTTAACCCACCTGCACTGCACGGGGTGCAAAATCCCAGAGTGCACCAGTTGATGGGTGGTTGAGGAGCTGTCAGGCTGCATCTGCTGCCAGGCATCAACGGCCTTACGCTTGCCACCTCCTGTGCACGTGCCTGAGGGGACACCTGGCCAGGCTTGCGTGGGCTGGTGTGGTGGGGGCCAGTCCCTTGCTCTCTCTGGGGCAGTCCCACGGGCCAGAACTGGGCCTGTGGGCCTTGTGTTTGACATGTCTGCTGTAATGCCTTGAAGCATGTATAGTTCTTGTTTAATAACATGAGAAGTGGCACTTTCCCCCCCCCCTACAATGAGAGCCGCAGGGGACATAGTGGTGATGACATCAGGTAAAATGAGGTAGAAAACTTTGGGCTATTTATTCTTTATTTTGCTTTTTTAATATTTTTTTTTGAAAAACAAAATATTTTTTTTATTTTTTTTTAATTTTTTATTCCATTTATATCCCGCCCTTCTCCGAAGACTCAGGGCGGCTTACAAGCTTAGCAGTAAAATAGTGAGTTAAGCCTACTGAATTTTAATAAGTTTATTGTACAATATTACTTCTATTAAAATTATGCCACTACATTCTGATATCTTTCTGCCAGATTTCAAAACAAGAAACTGGAGGGACTTCAAAACAAATAAAAAAATCCAGCTCCCTCAGAGCCACTTGAAAATTTATGCAGTCCAGATTCGCTTAACAACCATGTTAACAACTTAACAGCAGTGATTCACTTAAAAGGTGTAGCAGAAAGGTTGTAAAATGGGGCAAATCTCACTTAACAACTGTCCTGCTTAGCGATGAAAATGTTGGGGTCCATTGTGGTTGTCAGTTGAGCACTAGCTGTACTACATTCTATCTTGCCTTCCAACAGCATACACTAATGAGGATGAACCGATGGAACTCTTTTTTTCTGACCCTCAGGTCTCTGAGGCCTTTAACAATCATGCAAGCCTGGGTTTTCCAAGGCTCCAGAGGCCTCATGAGAGCAGGGCTGTGAAGCGAACTTCCATAGGAGGCCCACCCTGGACAGCAGGCCAGAGAGACGTCTTCTCTTTGTCTCCCCCCCCCCTCTGTGTGTGTGTGTCTGTGTGTGAGATATGTCAACAGAATCAGGCCTTTTCTGAATGTTTAACACACCATCATTGGCATACACAAACATCTTATTACACCTTATTACATTATTCTAACACACTATTTATATAAAAAATAAAGGCAGGATAAATAAATAAATATTAATAACAACCAAACTTTACTTAAAAATTGGTTTTGTCTGAAATGCAAAATTTGAAATGAACAAAAATCGTATCTACTTGATCAAAAAGATCTCAACTGAATCTCTTACCTAATTCTGACGTGAAGTATACCATATTCTGCCCTTCTCAAACTGAATTAAAAATAATTATATCTTAATTAACTTTTCTGAATTTTACAACACATACCCTTTTTCAAAAGGTAACAAAGTATTCATATGTATCATGCAAAACATCTCATCCATCTTTGCATAAATCTTGTGAGTACATTCTATTAGCTGATTTCGACAACTGGCATGAAAATATAAAAATCCTAGATGACTAAAATTGCCTTCTTTCTTAATTCTTCACGTTAACACTTTGCTAGCGTCTCCTACTCAAATACAGGCATTAATATTCACACATTAGTATTCATTTGTCTTTCTTTTTGGTCATTATTACAAACAGATTAAAAGAGAAAAATTATTCGGGATAGAATAGCTAATATAATAATTTTGTTTTTCCCCTTTTCATAAATATAAAAATATTCTCTCTTTTAATGGCTCCAACCTTTTGGGCACCAGGGACCGGTTCTGTGGAGAAAGGTTTTTCCGCAGACTGAAGGGAGTATGATTTTGCGTGCTACCTGCATGCTGTGTATGGGGCTTCACTTGTTTGCGTGGCCCAGCTGTTGGCATATCACGGACCAGTGCTAGTCTATGGACCGGGGCTAGGGGAATCCTGCCCTATCCCATTTATAAAGTTCTAGTTCCAAACAATTTATTAAGGATATTAGGCTAAGAAACCTGAGCTATAAGATAGGACTTCTGCAGCCCAGAACTGGTAATCTTTATCAAAAGTAGCTGTCATTTTAATATTACTTCTTCAGTGCAACATTTACATATAGCAACCCCAGATTTATCAAGCCTTAGTTAGTTCAGATGCAGTCTTTTTGCCATTTTATGCATATGTAATATACCATTTTACTGATGTATAATTCATTGACATTGAAGTCTAATAAAACTCCAATCCCTTTCTCATATTAGTCTGTTAAATCAAGAAGATTTTGCACTTCCTTTTTACAGGTATTCCTTGCTTAACAGCCATTTGTCCAGTGACCAAAATTACAATGGCGCTGAATGAAGGGACTTGCCAGTATTGGCAGTTCAGGGCATTGCAGGGCTTCCATGGTCACATGAAAAAATCTGGGTCCACTTGCATTTATGACTGCTTTTTGGCATCCTGGCTATCTGCTGCTGCCCATCGGGCTACCCACCACAAATAATTAAGAGCTTTCTTAACAAAATTTCAAACTGAAGTTATCACAAGTGGTAATACTTAAGTTTTATTTAGGAATACCCAGTTTGGTCTCACATCATACTACATGTTGTTTCATCTCATATGAGAATGAAGGTTTCTCGTAATTACTATCCTTATTTTGCTCCTTAGAAAATTTGGCAAAAGTAGACTTGCTTGACTCACTCTACCATATCTGCTTTAGCACAGAAAGCTTATGTATTTAATAATTTAATTTAATTTAATAATTTGATTTCTATACCGCCCTTCTCCCGAAGGACTCAGGGCGGTGAACAGGGCAATACACAATAAAAATATTATACAAAAATTAAAAAGCTATTAAACATTATGCCCTTAAAATTAATACATATTACAATTAAAACTATTTATAAAAACCCAACCCCATCCCGTCAGACCAGGCCAGCTTGTTCGAAAAAGAAAGTTTTGAGATCGCGCCGGAAGGAGCGAAGGTCGGGGGCCGTCCGGAGCTCAACCGGTAAGCTGTTCCAAAGGTCTGGCGCGCCCACAGAGAACGCTCTCCCCCTGGGGGTCACCAATCGGCATTCTTTGATCGGCGGCACCATGAGGAGGCCCTCTCTGTGGGAGCGCACTGGACGGAGGGAAGTTGACGCCGGCCGCAGGTGTTGCCGTAGGTAATCCGGACCCATGCCATGAAGGGCTTTGTAAGTCATCACTAACACCTTGAACCTCACCCGGAGAGCAACCGGTAGCCAATGCAGCTCGCGGAGCAAAGGTGTAACATGGGAGTATCGGGAAACTCCCAAGACAACTCGCGCGGCTGCATTCTGTACCAGCTGGAGTCTCCGGGTGGACCTCAAGGGCAGCCCCATGTAGAGAGCATTACAGTAGTCTAGACGAGAGGTCACGAGCGCATGAGTGACTGTGCGCAAGGCATCCCGGTCTAGATAGGGCCGCAACTGGCGCACCAGGCGAACCTGGGCAAAGGCCAGAAATTCTGACATGAGAAATCAAAGTTCAAATATTTCAAGCATAACTCAGGCCTATTAGATATAATATCGAAAGAATAAGTTTCACTATGTGGAACTCAAAACTTGCAAGGGAAAAATTTAAGATGTAAATTTACTCTCAAATTTTTTTTTATCGCTGGGGAGAAATTAATTTCGTTCCTATTTTCTTATAAGCATGCACTTTACTCAAAAACTTGTGATTTAGAAATGCTAGTTTTATGGAAATGTTGCTTGTAATTACCTAACTGCTTCAAGTTCCATACAGTTTTGTCTGTCTTGTGCTCAGATTTAGTTAAAGTAGACAATTGAGGGGACGAAACATGTTAGAAAAATCTCTAAACTAATATAAACAGGAAGGGTTCTTGTTCACTTGCATGTAAGATATACAACATTCAATGGCTGTGTTCAAAAAAGGTTTGTTCATTTAATTCATTTTTCACTTTGCATAAACTCAGCCATTTTTTAAAAAAAAAATTAAACTATGATTAAAACATGACTTCATACAATGTTAATTCAGGCTGTTCCAAATAAATTATAAAAGACTTTTCACAAGCTGCATTAATACAAATGAACCACCACACTCCAAAGAGTTGAAGCACTCAAATCTTTTTGCTAGGTTTGTATGGTTGCTTTTAATATTATTCTGATAGTATCTAAGTGTATGCAGAGAAAACGCTTTCACTAAGATTAATGACACATGCATAGACAACCATGGAAAGCTCTGAAGCATCCTTATGAGCCTTCCAAATGATATGGTTGCCTTGAGTCTGGGAGGTACTTCACTCACACTAATATGCTTTGCACGCTACGGTATGTAGTGCAAGCATTTCTTTTGAATATACCGGTAATGGACTGCATTCCAGCCTAGAAAACCTTATGTATTAGATTTTTCGACATCTTGCCAAACAGCCTCTTTCAAGCATGTAACAACAATTTTTCGTAATAAGCCTCACTTCGCTCAGCTGAATTAAATTCAGCATAGCACATTGTTCATACTCTCAAAGTGCTTAAGTATTGCATTGCTTCATTGTTACAGGTTTACAGTAGATTATTTGGAGAGCTCAAAACATTTTTTGCTCCATATGCCAGCTTCCTTTGAAAAAGTAGTGCTGAAAAAAGAAAAATGAAAAGGTCCAAGGTTCAAATGAAACTGGAATGCATACATCACCACACATGTATTTGATATTATCTTAAAACAATGCTTTATTACTTTTATATCTAAGTTTACATCAGCATGTTAAAGATTTCTAATGAAGATACAGGGCATATTATATAATACTACAACCATTTTGCAGAAGCCAAAAAGCTCTCTATGAGCTTAATCTTAAACTGGAAAAAAAAAGATTAAAATAATGGAAAACTATAGTTCAAAGGAAAATATTTGTTGGTGTGTCTAAGCCATTTTATAATTAGGACATTTAAAATCAGACGTTTTAAACTTTCCAGCATGCATATTCTTACACAAAAACATGATAGCTAGAAGAAATTGAAAGGAATATATTTTTATCGTGGGATGGTTAGCTATGGTGGTGCTGCCGAGTTTGTTTTTCAAGGGTACACTCAAGCACAGAAATTGTTTCCTGGATGCATGAAGAATTTGAAGAATCTGGCTGCATGTCTTTAATTTTTGCAAATGTATAGAATGCTGACCCAAATTTTACACTATTGATTCAAATCATTTTTATTCATAAAGCAGATGTCAGAGCTTTTCAATTTGTGGAAAGATGAGTCTGAATCCAAGTCTACAGTACACTTCTGACTAATATATATATATATATCACCCCTGTGCATGATATGTATCCTTCTCAATCTCAGGTTCTCTATCGGAAGCCTGAGAGTTTGAAGGTTCTGTATGGTGTCCTAACTGTCCTTAACCCAGCACTCAACTGGACAGAGAGATCTGATGTTGTTCCTTGGATCTATTATAGCCACTCTCCCAGCTTAGGAGTCGCAGCCCTTTTAATATAGTAGAAAGATGCCAGGTCAAATTAGTTAGGTAAACAGAGCTGAAGTTCATAAACTGTCGGCCTGTTTCATAAGGGGTGTGTGTGTGTGGGGGGGAAACTATTATTCTTGAAATATATTTATCAGTATTTAATATGGAGGATAATCTATGTGTACATTTTATGCATTTTTTTTTGTCTTAGAATAACAGAGTTGGAAGGGATCTGGAGGTCTTCTAGTCCAACCCCCTGCTCAAGCAGGAGACCCTATACCATTTCAGATAAATGGCTGAACAAGTCTCTTCTTAAAAGCCTCCAGTGATGGAGCACCCACAACTTCTGAAGGCAAGTCATTCCACTGATTAATTGTTCTCACTGTCAGGAAATACCTCCTTAGTTCTAGGTTGGTTCTCTCCTAGATAAGTTTCCATCCGTTGTTTCTTGCCTTGCCTTTTGGTGCTTTGGAAAATAGGCTGGCCCTCTCTTCTTTATGGCAGCCCCTCAAATATTGGAACATTGCTTGATGTCTTGTTTACCTTTGCTTTGTTCTTGTATTTTCCCCCTATTTTTTGGAGTTCATATTTTAACTTTGTGCATAAAATTAAAAATTTATTGGGGGGAAAAGGGGGGGAGTTACAGCCCTGAGTTCTTCTACCACTACTGGGACCACTTTGGCCGTTATGCCGGAAATATATAATCATAAAAAGCTTGTGCAACTCTTCAAAACTATGGCCAAAACTATTTAACATTTTTGTGTTCTTATGCAAGAGCTTGATGTGAAGTCACCCAAAAGTCATACAAATGGGTGCTCATGAGATATCATGAGAGGCTCTAATGCTTTCCTAGAAAGGTATTGCACAGACTCATTTCTGCAGCATTTCTCAGCATCTTAAATTTGAAAGTAAGTACAGGTTTGTGTTTCTGCGTGTGTATCATACTATCCTTTATTCTTGGTTAGAAGTTGGAATTTTCAACCTACCTTAACTGACATAAATCTGTAATATTTAAATCAACTTGAGCAAATTTGAACTCTCCCAATATTACCCAGTGCAGCATCCCTCATGTTAATATTGGTTAAGCTCAGTCTCTAGAGGGCACCAGGTTAGGGAAGACCATATAAACAACAAAGATTTCCCTCAGGCTACCAGCAGAGAGGCATTAGCTACAATTAAGAGATTGCTTCTTGCTCTGTCAATACATTAAGTTATTTTTCAAAAATCTGTTCCCGAGGTCAGTCTTTCCTTATCACGAATCAAACGGCGTGGAGAGGAAGAAAGGTGCCTGTAAGTTAAATATTTACAAACTTTGCAAACAAAATGACAAAATGAATTTTTGTTGTTGAGAAGCCACAGACTTTTAAAATGAATATTTAACCTTTTGTTTTCATACCACTGACTTGCTTGTAACTATACCTTTCAAACACATGCTTCCCATTTCAATGGTTTACAAACCTTTCTTGTCAAATCCAAGTGCAAATCTATTCAAATCCAAGATAACTGCTTTATTATTTTAAAGCTCGGTCTCCCTGCTCATACCACCTGAAATTCAAATATACCTTTCTTCAAATTTTAAATCCTTTAGATGTATTTTCTTAGTTTAAGCAATAATTCATTTCTTCTTACCCGATTTTGAGAAATAATTTATCTATTAGATTTGCATTTATTTCAAGAAACTCAACGCAAGAGTAAATTATTCTTCCTTACCATACCATATCATAACCACCCTGCTAATGCACCAACTTTGCTCTTCACGCAATGCCTGTGCGTAATCTCAATATTTTTGCATGTGGATATCAGCTTCCCCTGGTCCTGGCATACTGGTGATGTCCCTGCAGAGATGTCTTCATAAACTCAGGTCACTACTACGGGGTTCTAGTTTACATGGAAGCTTCCTTGAACAGGTAGTTCTGAACTTACAACAGTTCACTTAGTGGCCGTTCCAAGTTACAAGGTACTGACAAAAAGTGAATTATAACCGTTTTTTACACTTACGACCAGTCAACAACTCCATGGCCATGTGAGCAAAATTCAGACACTTGGCAACTGGCTCCTATTTATGACAGTTGCAGTGTCCTAGGATCACGTGATCACCTTTTACAAACTTCTGACAAGCAAAGTCAACGAGGAAGCTACATTCACTTAACAACCGTGTTACTTACTTAAAATCTCCAGTGGTTCACTTAAATAACTGTAGCAAGAAAGGTCTTACAATGGGACAAAATTCACTTAACAACTATCTCATTTAGCAACAAAAATTTGGGGCTCTATCGTGGTCAAAAGTCGAGGATTACCAGTATGTGAAGGATCTTCTCTGCAGACAGTTATCACTGGATAAGATGCTGTTTGCTGACAACACAGCAAAGTTTGGAACTGTTAAACTGCTTTTTACATGTTGGATTCTGCATGCAAATACCTGAATAGGAATAATGTGACTGCCAAAACCCACCCTTTATTATGGAACATAGATCTGATCTTGCTTTTCCTCAGTACTAGTCTTTCTGAGCAATACAACACATCTATCTATCTATTGCTGTTATAATCATCACTGGATGTGTATCATATTTTCTAGAGAATGTTGAGAACTGTGATCTAGTCCTATACCTTGATATGGAAAAACCGTACGAAACAAACAAATCATTTGGAGAGGAAGTAATAATAATAATCTTGATGTATTATTTACTATCATAAAATACATTTCATAAAATATATTTTTTGGCTTAAGGGAGTTCGCCATGTAAGCTGTACATTTTTTAAATTAAATTTAGTATTCTAAGATGTTAAATAACCGCAACAATAATACTGTTTCACCTATCACACTATAAGTCATCATATGCTTAACTTAGTTCATTGAATAAGCCATAATGTCTGACTTCATATATATATTATTAAACCACGAACTATGCCAATTTATAGAATATGACATTATTTATCCATGTAATAAGAACATTGCTTGGGATTGATTTTCGCGGTCACATTTTATTTCTGCCCCTCAGCACATTTAAGTTATTTATCAGTTTGAACTAGGCAATTCATATGGTGGGATAAATCTATTTTGCAGTTTTCTACATATCTCTTCTTTGGTCTCTTTACTCAATTACTCTACCTTAACTCCAAGGCTATAAATATTAATACTATTTGGGGCTGTATTTTTTGAGGGGAGGGGAAAGGCTTTTTTTCATGGGATTTAAATGTCTATGACCCATCAACACATAAGGTGTTGTTTTTTTTGCCTTATTGTGTACATGTTATATCCTAAGGAAGGAATGACAACTGTTATACAGGATAATAGAATGACATTAACTTATTGCCCTAAGCCAGGTTGGTTTAACCTTGCTTTGCAGAGTAAGCCTTTGGTTGGACTCACATAGTATGTTAGTTCTTAAATCATAGCATACAAATTACTGTGTTTATATATTATGCTAACCAAAAACCAAACAAACCACACTATGACTTAGCATGGTATGTAAACCCAGTCACTAGCTCACTTTTCTACTGAATCTCTAGGGAATCAGCAAAAGCTACATATATGACATTTACTAACATTTTATCTGCATTCACAGTCTTACAAATAGCTTAAAATGTATGATGAATATTATGTTGTCTTAACCTCTTCAAAAATGTGTTTTACACACCAGCCAATTTGCTTGTGTGTAAAGTAATAAAAAAGAAAATCAAAACTGCAGATACTGTTACATGTATAGTCAGGTCTGATCTCTGTCACAGATATGCAAATCCATGGCTAATGAGAGAAACTTGTATTCCAAAAATATGTAAGAAAACAAATTGGCATTTTATGATGGAATGTAGCACAAAAGATAACAGAGCTCTTAATAATTACTTATTTCATAGCTCCTGCCATTGTATATTCATGAGAAATTGGATTTATTTACTCTGTAACTGATACACGACTGCCAAGATTCAAATCATGGGTTAAGCCCACCTGGTGAGCAAAAGAGCTACTGATGTGCTTGCTATTTTGATTATAGAAAGCTGGGCTGGCATTGACACGGGTTTTATGCACAACTATGTCCCATGTAATAATACTCTTTTCTGTAAGCAGCTGATAATATTGGAAACATATAAAGTATTCTTCCTTCAAAATTTGGCCACACATTTGTTTTCAAGAGAAGTTAACCTCAGTTTATAGTGCACTTCTAAAGGCACTTTGTTTCAACATTAGGTTACACATGAATATCAGAACTGAGTTACGGTAAGAAATGCATCAAATTTTGGTAAATTGCAGTTTTAGACAGGGTCTCAGCTAGCCAAATTTCTTTAGTCTATCGCTGCTTCTATGGGAAAAAAAATAATTCAGATTTTTTTGTAAAAAGAAAGGTCTAAAGGGCAGCAATTCTTCTTGGTTCAATAAGGCTTTTATATTATATTGCAACTTCAACCCTTTATGGCCGCTTGTATCCTTTCAAGAAGTTAAATCTCTTATTGTTAAAGAACAATCAACCAAGTTCTGAATGAGGTAGGGTTTTGCCCCTGAATTTTTTTAAGAGTCGTGCAGACTGTTAAGCCCCACCATTGGCAGATTTGCTTACTCCCATAAACAACTCAGACTTCATACTCCCCAAAATTAAAATCTTACTACTACGGTTCTTATATTTGAAAACAGCAGCCAACATAATATCCAAGTACAGATCTATTAGACTGATTTATACTACAGCTAAAGTTGATGCTAGATTTATCTTTCACAAACTGGAATATCTGACAGATGTAAACATACTGGTGGAAGAGGTGACTGATTTTAGGAAGGATGCTCAACAATTGATAATTCTTTATTCTGCATTATCTGAGAACCAAAAAAATCATGGCTAGATGATTGCTGCATTTATTGACTTAACTGCAGTTTTGATTCCATAAGCAGAGATAAAATATGGAATAAACTAGCAAAAGCAAACACAGTCTGAAATTACATTTTCTGCTTAAAACTTTATATGTGTTTGGATATACTGAGTAAACTAGTTATAGATCTAAAACAACTTTTATTGCTTTACGCTTTTATTTTTTTAAAAGTCCAAATACATTCTTTTGTATGCCTATGACATGGCCCGACCCTTTCATATAAATGGATCTGACAAAGTCATTTAGGAAAGTTCATCATTATTGTAAAGAAAATGAATAAATTGCTTACTTGTAACTACGGTTCTCTGTGTCATCTGTACCATTCATAGAAAAACATTCTGCACTTCTACAATCACCACTGAATTTACTCATAACTGAATTCTAAGGAAATGCCTCTTCTCTGCAGTTCTTTGAGCCATCATAGATGACAAAGAACTCAAGAAAAAACAACTAAGGAGAAATATGTATATGTTGATAGTTAAGTTATAGATGAACCCTCAAAAAGCGACAGTTAACCAGTTTCTTCTGGTTTGTTTCCAAACAAATGGGTGAATAAATACTATAGCTATACTTAGAGGAGTTAAATCAGAAACACCTGCTTTGTGTTTATAGAATGATGCTGTCTGGCCTAAGAATACTAGGTTCCCCTATCACTGGGAGAAGAGAAGGAAAATACCAATGAAAAATACAACCTGATCATTGTCTCTGTCTAAAGAATGATCCAAGCTTTACACACGTCTCATACAGGCGAAGACCAAGTCAAGACTGGGTATTCTAGCCCGAGGGAAGAGGCATGGCAAAGAGTTGATTGACTTGGTCTCTGGGCAGGAAGACAAGATTAACCCCATTCTATTGTGGATTCTCCATCGGTCATGCTGGAGAACAATATCCTAAGGCCGTGGTGGCAAACCTTTGGCACGCACGCCACAGGTGGCATGCAGAGCCTTCTCTGTGGGCACGCGCACCATCGCCTCAGTCCTAGGCCTTCAGGTGGGTTTTATAAAACTTTTTCACTTTTGGCCTGCACCGCCGTGTGGAAAAAAAAAGTTCAATCAATTTTAACTTCTCGTGGGGGAAAAAAAAACTTGCAAAGTTGGAATTGATTGATTGAACTTTTTAGTCCCTCCCAGTCTGCCGTTACCACTGCAGCTATGCCCACCCAATGGGCCACGCCCACCCGGCACCCGACGATATGTAAGTGGGTTTTGGGTTGCAGTTTGGGCACTCGGTCTCTAAAATGTTTGCCATCACTGTCCTAAGGAATCATGGGAAACAGCCTATTGTAGAAAATGGCTATTCAGAGAAAGTAATGGAGAAGTTATCTCTGAAAAAAAAGTGAGGAGACAGTGGGAAGCAAATCCTTAAGCATGCACAGTGGAACAGAGAAACCCATTTCCCCCCTTAGGGGAAATGATCAGAGTGATTTCTGTGCAAGCATGTAAGGCAGAAAGATCAGAAAAATGGAACTAGTTATTGATAATGCCATGCTTTGGAAAGAAGAGTAGGCTACATAAATGGCATGTTTTAAACAAACAGAACCACTGATGACAAGGGAATCAGCACAGAGTATTTGTTAAGAGGCTAGACTAGGAGCAATGAAACTCAAGTTTCTAAGTCCTCCCTTAGGCATGGAAATCAGCTGGGTGATCTTGGACCAGTTGCTCCCTCATATCCCTAATTAGCACCTGATTCTGTGACAAAACAGCTGGAAAACAGGCTCCTTGTTGCATCATGCATTCACGATCTTGCTGTGTGAAGTAGGCAAGCACAGGGCAAAGCAAGCAGACTCTGCTCATACAGGTAGGTGAGTCAGTAGGCAGATCCAAGAAGAAAAGCAGAATTTAGTGAGGACTTGGTTGAAAATACTGGACAATTCAACACAGCTTGGTGCCATAAAAGCCTTCCTTTTTATTTCTTGGCTGTATTAAAGACATGTGTGCGTTTAGTTATTACTGTGTACCATAATTCTGTAGGAAGAGGGGTAAAACTACAAGGGAAGAAAAGAATGCAAGTCTGCTGCTGAATTATAGCCTCAGAGGGTTTATTATTAAATTTAAACTGAATAAGGAATACAATACATTGAATGTTTTAAAAATCAGTTAATGTGAGCCAACAATTGAAAATATAATCACTGAAATGTAGGGATAGGTATTAAAATCTAAAACCTTGACATGTTTTACTTGTACAGTACACAGATCTTCAAAGTAAAATATTTCTGTATATAGTTGCACCAAACATTTATTATGCAACATAAATGGAAACAAAGAGCATTTCAGACATATCCCAGTTTTGTCCTATGCTGCAACATTGTTTCTTATTTCTCACATCGAAAGTAAGAATGTTATGGTAACAGGAATGCTGAAATGATTTTAAAAAAACATTTAGTGATTTTTACCAACTATTAATCTAGTATAAAAAAGGAAAC
Source organism: Vipera berus (assembly GCF_964194415.1). Lineage (NCBI taxonomy): Eukaryota > Metazoa > Chordata > Lepidosauria > Squamata > Viperidae > Vipera > Vipera berus. The sequence goes on from NC_138203.1 coordinate 81,501,709, forward strand.
TTTTCTCCAGACTTCAGAATCCAAGGAGTTGTTTTCACTGCTGAATTTTTCTTCACCAAGACCCACAACTAAAATAGAGTTTATCACCTACCAAATAGTAATTTACAGTAGTATTTAACTATTCATGTGAGGAGAAAATGAATGTCCATCTGCATCCACTTAAATGTTTGAAAACCCAAGACAGAGTAACATTCTCCTTGCTGTTTAGAAGAATTTGTTTAAGAAATGTTTAAATAAATTGTAAACCATGTTACAATAAGGAAAATAGACTCCTGACCTTTTCAAAAAACGTATCTAAAGAGTATTTGTAAAATCATAGGGTTAAACTAACCTTCTTCGCTGGAATCACTCTCTGAAGCTTCTTCTGGACACATCTTGTATATCTAAGTTCTATGTGTCACAAAATATCTATAAATATTTCCTGTTGTTTATCTGAGGAAACACTAGTTGTTGTTTTTTTTATGGAAGACTGTAAATAAAAAAGCACTTCGAATTAAAAATATATATTTTCATTCAATTGGATGAAATCCACCAATAATGAAAATGATGAAAAGCAATATCCATCACTTTGTACCATAAAAAAGTAATAAGGATAAAGCAAATATAATCGAGAAAATCATCAGAAAGACTGCATTGTTTAATGAATAGTATTACTATTTCTCTTTCTATCCCTGATAACTTTAAATGGGGGCTTATAAACTTGCAAGGTGTAAAGTAGTATGCAAATGAAGAGAGTTACTGCATTATGAGCAGATGAAATATCTCTTATGTCACACAATCTAGTTACCCTTCAGACCAAGTTACCTTACTTTAAACCAAACAATATGATTATACATTTATCAGGAAAAGAGTTAACAGCAGCAGAACCTTTAAAAGTTTAGGATTTCTACACCTGACTTTGCTAGCTCACTGTCATAAAGGTTGGCCTAGAAGAGCCAGTTAAAGCATCAGGCTAGAAACCAGACGATTGTGAGTTATGAATGCCTTTTGGTGACTTTGAACCAGTCGTTCTTTCTCAGTCCTACTCATCTCACGGGGTAGTTATTGTGGGGAAAATAGGAGGAGGAAAGAGTATTGGGTATGTTCACCTCCTTAAATTATTTAAAAATAATAAAGGTGGGATTAAAAATATCTTTAAAAATAAATAGTTCAATGCAGGTCAACAAACTACTCAGGTGGCTGTCTTTCAAAAGCATTACCTGATGTGTTTAAAAGCATATTAGAAAGTAAACAAGAGTCGACAAGAGAACATCCAGCACTCATGCCTAAAATTTGGAATGCAGATAGTATCCAAAGAGAGGTGGAAAATGTGATAGGAACGTTTTGGAAAATATGAAAATAAATATCAGATAATAGCTAGATTTAGTAAGCATATTAGAATCTCAACGAGTATATCCTTTGTTAAAGAACGAACATCTACAGATGAGACCACAGATAAATTTAGAAATGTAACAAAAATGTACCAATAAGCAATAGTCTTTAGTGGCAGACACTCTGCACTGAATATATTTTAACTCCTTCTCTCCAGCATCTAACTGTAGAAGTGTAGGCTGCCATTGTCTGAACCAAGAGATTATGGAGTTAAAAGAGGGAAAGTAAGTACGCATCTTCAGTCATTTGAGAAAAGGAAATACAGGTAGTCCTCAAATTACAATCATTCGATTAGTGATTACAACGGCACTAAAAAATGACTTATGACTGTTTTCACACTTACGACCATTGCAGCTTCCCCATAGTCATGTAATCAACATTTGGATGCTTGGAAACTGATGCATATTTATGATGGTTGCAGTGTCCTGGGGGTGTGTGTGTGTCATGTGATCATCTTTTGTGACTTCCTGGCAAGCAGAGTCAACGGAGAAGCTAGATTCACTTAACAGTGTTACTAACATAACAATTGCAGTGATTCACTTAACAAATGTGGCAAGAGGTCATAAAATGGGGCAAAATTCACTTAACAACTGTCTCACTTAGCAAAAGAACCTTTGCACTCAATTGTGGTCATAAACTGAGGACTACCTGTATATGGGTGTGAGTATAATTATGTCTTTAGAAAGGAAAACGTTTGGTGGAATAACTGGCTACTGGAAAGGTAATCAATTATCATTATAACAATAATTTCAGGCAAAAATTAGGTGGAGAATGAATTAGGGCATGATGTTTCTCTTCGTTTGGGTGAAATCATTTCAAAATATATTGGTAAAACTTGATCTGCTTTCTATGTTGTGAATGTTGTGCAGAACCAAAAAGCTTAGTTCAAATGAGTATTACATGATTCATCTCTGGCATGCTTGCTTTATTGATTCATTAGGTTTGTATCCCATGCTTCTTTTAAAAGCTCAAAACAATTTATATGGGGATCTCCCTTTATTTTATTCCCACAAAAGCAACCTGTGAGGTAGATTGGGCAGAGAAAGTATGAATAGCTTGAAATAATCCAGTAAATCCAACAAGTATGGCTAGGATAGAAGTAAACCTGGGTTTCTCTAATCCTAATCTAGTAACCTAGCCGCTATAAATACAATGTATATGCTAAATTTCCATCTACTAAATAAATCACTTTATGTCACATTATGAATTAAGACTTGGATATAATAGGTTCACGCAATTCTTTGAGAGATATGTATCTTAGGATATGTATTGCTGGGACATAGGTTTGCTGCTTTAGTGGCTGAAATATGCTAGTTCCTCTAACAAAACTGGTAAAAAAAAGTAACCCTCATCATGCTGTTTTCAAAATCCATTCCAGCTAGTTGTGGGAACTCTCCAAAACAGATTTGGGGATCGGAAGAAAGAGTTCTGAGTGTATTTTCATTCATTTGGGGTTATATTTCATCCAATGCCACATTTAACAGAGGCATAGTTAGCAATCCAAGATGTTATTCAGTACTTCCTGTTCATTCACAGAAGCAATAATAATGAGGTTAGAGGCAGGAGACAGAAAGAGGTGGAGAATAATCAACAAAGGCAGCAAAATAGCTGTGTGCTGAAGATAAGGTAGGGAACAAGTGACAAAAGGAACAGGGGAAAAATTGCAAATGAAAACATGTAATTAAACAGAAAAGCAGTGATTTATTTGCATCATGGGACCAATACATGAGAGCAGATCCCAACTGTGCCTTGTTTTATCACCTTCCTTGTCTACCTGCAAGTAGATGGGAAAAGAGAGAAAAGAAAAAACTGATTTAAGGTGAACTCTGATTTCCCCACAAAGATCTCTAAAAACCTGTTTATTTCTACCAAGTTTGAAAGGGAAAATAATACTTCAATATTCTGACATATAGTGTGATACAAAACCGTACCTGGTTGAATTCACCTTCCTAAATTTATAACTTCTGTACTTCAAATATTTTAAAAAATGCAGAGGCAACTTCTAAAAGAATTGACCAATGTAATGAATACTTTAAAGAAAGCAATCAATTATATGGAAGTGTTAAAATACATCTACATTTTCAAAAATATATTTAAATGTTAATGTAAGTGAAGTGTTTTTAAAACAGAAAAATATCCAAACTTGCCATAAGAAAATCAAGTAATACTGCAAAAAAAGATGATTTAATTCACAAACTAATGTAAGTATTTTTGGGGGGAAAAATAGTGTTTTTAAGCAACTTAAATAAAATGATTTTTTTAGCAAATAATAGGTTATTTAAAAGGGTAAGCACAAAAAGGTTGTAGTTAATTTATATTTAACATGGGGAGAGAGTGGAATGTAAGGGAAAGAGGAGTAATATACACGGAGCACAATAAATTAGTATATTAAATGTATGAATCTGCATTTCTCCTGTACACGCGCTTTTTCCTTTCAAATTTTGCTCACAGGATAAATCTCCTGATTCTCAGATGTGTTATTCCTGATACATAATCTACCCTCCCTCTCCTTGTGTGTTTGAAATACCACATCTACGTTACTTAATTGGCTCCACACTAGGGACCATCACAGTTGCTGAGTTACATTCCTTATGCGGCTCTCGTTAAAAGGACATTAATGACTGCAATCAGTCCAATTCTACTTCTTTGCTCAATGATTTAATTTCCTGTACAGTATTCCTTTCAGCTCCCTTTGAACATATTTTCAGCCACTCTTCCTTTTCTTTCAAACCTCTGTTCTCTATTATGTAATAGAAGCCCACTGATGGGTCACAGACAGCCTACAAGTTGTAACAAATTATGCCTCTCGCTGCCTTTTTCAGTATTTTGCTGAAATAAAGTGGAATAAATTTGAAGTGTTGGATGTTCATCAACACATGTACAATGAAGAATACAAACCAAGGGCTAGATAGATCTAAATAATTATAAGATGAATTGTTTGTAGATAGTAAACAACTCAGATGATGTTCACAGTGAGAAATACCAAGAAGTTAAATGATACAGCAATAAGGAAAAAGGAGGCAGAGTTACAGTTTTCCAAAATGAACCTCCTTTTGAAATATGAACTTCCTTTTGAAATATGAGGCTTAACTATATTTGCCCTATATTTATATCTCAGTGGAGTTGTTAATCAATCCCTTTAAATATTTGTTCCTCCTCACTCTCAATTGGCTCATCTTTTTTACACCTCATTTTGATATAAAAATATCTGTAGACACATTTTTTGATAGGAATACTGAAACATATATATGTTTTTATGTACTGGATGGTGGACCAGGAAGATGTAAACTCAAATCCCCACTTGACTATGGAGCTTACTGTTTAATCTAAAAAGTTTTATTGATACTGTACTTATCATATTAAATTGTTCAGATGAAATTCTTATTAAAAGATAAACTCTTCAATTTTGTGCAGGGAATAAGCACAAAGAGCTATAAACGGTTATATACTATTTAGTACATTTTTATTTTTTGTCTTCTAAACAGGAAAAACTAAACACTGAAAATCAAAGCCATCAATTTTGAATAAACTACTTTATTTTACTTAGTCACAAAATATCAATTATAGTACCAGTCTTGAAAAAATGTTGCAGCACTTAACTCTTCATTTTTCTGTACTTATGGGCAAATTATATTATGCACAACATTTTAACATAACTTAAAACATTTATCACATTTTCTAATCAAAATAATTAGATCAAACAAAATTCCATTCATTTTTGTTTTTAGATACTTCAGAAACTTGCCTATGTCCAGACTGAGAAACTTTGGTTTTATTTTTAATCTAGTAGCTTGAACTTGAGTCACTTTCTTGCACATCTCACAATAAAACTTTTAATAATAATAATAATAATAATTTTATTTGTATACCGCCCTTCTCCCGAAGGACTCAGGGCAGTGAACAGGGCAATACATGTTAAAAGACAAGAATACAAAAATTAAAAGAGATTAAACAAGATGCCCAAAAACTATAACAATAAGTTGAAATACATAAAAAGCAATAAAACCCAAACCCATCACCCATCAGGCCAGGCCGGCTTGTTCAAACAGGTAGGTCTTTAGATCGCGCCGGAAGGAGCGAAGGTCGGGGGCCATCCGGAGCTCAACCGGAAGATGGTTCCATAAATCCGGCGTGCCCACAGAGAACGCCCTCCCCCTGGGGGCCACAAGTCGACATTCTTTGACCCGTGGCACCCTGAGGAGGCCCTCTCTGTGGGAGCGCACTGGGCGGAGGGAAGTTGATGCCGGCCGCAGGTGCTCCCATGCCATGAAGGTCTTTGTAGGTCATTACCAGCACCTTGAATCTCACACGGAAGACAACTGGGAGCCAATGCAGCTCACGGAGCAAGGGTGTAACATGGGAGTATCGGGAAACTCCCAACACAACTCTTGCGGCTGCATTCTGTACCAGTTGGAGCCTGTGAAGGTATAGAAATCTTCTTCCAATTTGCCATGTATAAATGCCTTAATTTATTTTCTAACATTAATAGCTTTATGTGCAATTTACAACTTAGTCACACCAAGAAAAAGAAATGGGTTACTTGGTTTACGCACATTTGAAATTGCCTATATTATATGCTTCAAATGAAATTAAAAAGCAATGCATACAATCTTCCTATATTCTCAAATAATTACTTCGTAACCACACTATTTTCTTTATGTGATTAGCTTTACTGTGCTGCGGTGAATTATTTTTACCCAACAAAATCCCACTGAAATTATGTAAGTGCCTATTAATTTTAATGAGAAGTTACACAGTAAAATGTACACAGCAAAATTATTTTTTGAATAGGTTTGGAGGAAACTACTGTATGGTCTTAACATAATCCAGGTATTACAGCTGGTAGGGTGAAGAATACTGTGCAGAACATTTAAATTATAGGTAGTCGTCAATTTATGACCAGAATGATCCCAGAATTATAGTCATAACTTGCCACTGGGTCCACTTTTACGACCTTTTTTTGCAGTGGTCATTAAGTGAAGAGTGTGGTTGTTAAACAGGTCTGTTTTCTGGTGTTCTTTGCCAGAAACTGGAAGAAAATGCCAGAAACAGGCAAAAACTGCCAAAAATTGTAGGCCAGTAAATGCAAGATGCTGGAAATGGCTATAAATGAGAGCCAATTGCAAAGTACCCAAATTGTGATCATGTGACTGCCGGGGGGGGGGGGGAGAGGATTGCCATGATAGCAAACAGTCATTAAGCATGGACTATCTATATGTATTTAATCATGATTAATAAATCATAACTGATGTTTAATACAAGTCACACAAAATAGGATAAAATAAATCACTGACTGTTTATTTGACCCGATAATGTAGCACAGGAAAAACTTGGTTTGTAGTGTTTGTAATTATTCTGTTATGTTGTTTATTTATAGAGGTACAACTGGCCAGTGAAACATTGAGCACTCGGGGAGGATGCAGTTAAAATTAGGTAAACTATAATATATAGGAGTTGAAGTGGTTTTGACCTCTGACTATGTACATAATAAAAGAAGAGAAGAACCGTTTCTGTCTGTAATTCTCTAAGTAATTTTGGAAGGAAGATAGGCAAGCAAGGGAATAAAAATGAACAAATTATGGACCTAATCTGAAATAATTCCCTGCTGCTATTTACATTAGACAGTGTCTTCCCATTTCATGCTACACAGCATCGTTTTTATTTTTATAATCACTGATGCACTTACTAACTTGGCCTGTTTTAAGTACAGATGTTGACAGATACTTTGGGATTGTGGGTATTCTATGCCTAATGAAAAAGAGGATTCTGTTTCTGCCAGTGGTAAAATGGTAACACCCATAGGACAAACAGACTAGCCCAAATTATCCATGCCGGCAAACAATCCAGGAGAGCATGAATCAACAAAACTGATTGCTCCTTCCTGCAATGGATTGTGTTGTTTGACTTCAGCTGGGTTGTGCTGAGTTTCAGAGA